>NW_024062686.1:0-1200000 GCF_006381635.1 Hibiscus syriacus | reverse complement strand
CCAAGGCCTGTCGATAATACAAGATCATTTCATGACAGTTTTTTATGTTATGAAATGATAGATTGTTTTTGTGAGATTTTTAAGCCTACCTTTTTGAATTCAGGAAGGCCATGATAATCCTGGAAAAGAGCAAGCTCTCTGAAAATGGATTTCCCATCTCTCTTGCACCCAACAGCGTCTGGATTTTTGGCCAGCCATGACTCGAGAATATCAAATGAGAGCTGCAAAAATAAACCCCCCAAAAAAACTTGAAAAATTGCATCTTTAACAGTTACAAGCTAATACATAAGAAAGGCGAATCCATTTTCTGGGGTTTTGATGGTTACCTGATTCTCTGCAAGACCCATTTGAATGATTCCCTGAGGGTTATCGAGTTGATGGTAAGGGTTTTTCTCGTATTCCTGCCATCCTAGGAAGTAAGAAGAATCTTGACCATGAGAGTTGCACGTGGCTTTTCTTGACAACAACCCCATTTTCTCTTCACAAAAAGAAGCAAATGATAGCTTTGAGTTTGTTGTTGAAAATACAGAAAATTTCCTTCGATTGCTGTTGTTAATGGCGATCGATATTTGGCCTGCCCATTGGGTATATATATATATAAGTCTAAAGTAAATTTAAAATATTTCAGAAATATTTATTAAATTAGAAAACTAAAAGTCAATGCTGACTTGGGAGATCTATATGTTCCCTTTCCCGTCTTCCCAGCCAACCCAATGTCGGCCACTTTGATTAATCTCCCTCACTAACCAACTTTACTTTTATTTTTTTTAATAATCTTTAAGAAAATTTTTATTTATATCAACTAGGGTCGGTTCAAGTGATAAATATCTTTATATTGTGGAAACAGGTATTTAGTTTAAGTCTTTATACATGTAGAAAATCTCTATTAAAAGACTCATTCATTAAAATCAGATATGTGATTTGGATCGATCTAAATTAACGAATACTTACTTTTATTTTTTTTATAACGTATTTTGATCATAAATTGAAGACATTAACCACATGGACGGTGGAGATTGGTACTACAAATCTATGTTCCTCAATGATAAAGCTAAATAAATAGAAGGGATAGGCGTAGATTCGTTGGATTTGATTACAACATATTTTCGTAATATTTACAATTAAATTATCACATAAATAGTTAAAATTTAATACAACAAAAAATGTATTAAATATAGTGAAGAAAACGTTTTATAAGAAAGATAATATCATTACGTTTTTTTAAACACTGATATTTTTTCAACAAAAATAAAACATTGATATTTAATTTGTTAGTCAATTAATTTATGTGTGCGATACGGGTTGATCTGCATTAATCAAGACAAAACTTAAAACCGGAAAGCCAACTAAAAAATTAAACCTTAAAATTCTATGATGAAAATATATCTATTCAAAAATAATTTTTAACCTTTTATTATTGAACGATCATCCCGTAGTATCTATGGTGATCGAACTCAAATCATCAAAAAAATAATAATAATTCTTTTATCATGGAGGCCATTCGATTTGTGTCTAACGAAGTAAATATATAAATTATTATAGACCGAAGCAGGGGATAGTTATTCGTTTCAGTATATTATTTGTTTTGCTGTAAATGAAACCGACATTATACCCTTGACAAGTTGTACAAAGGTAAAATCAAATTTTGTCTTATCATGTCTTGCCGATCGTTCCTTTGAAATTCGATTTACAATCAGTGTTTCTCCCTTTCCATGTTAGGACTTCAAATTCTGCTTTTAGTTATCTGAGTGATGAAAGATAATAGGGTAAATTACATGTTTAGTACCTTAATTATTTTTTGTCTCATCTCGGTCACCTAACTATTATTTTTTTCAAAATCATACTTAACATTACATTTTGATTTTATTTTAATCATTTGTCGTTAAAAAGTAATAAAATTGTTGATGTGACGTTTAAAAACTCCAATGATGACATTATCGTTGATTTTTTAACTGTAGGTGACCGAAATAAAATAAAAAATGTTGGGTATGATTTTGAAACAAAAAATAATCCCATGACTAAAATGGAACAAAAGTGATAGTTTGGACATAGTTTAAGAAGGACCATGTGGGGTGTTGGAGTACACTCGCATTTTCATATATTTATATAGTTTATGTATTCTTTTTATTTTTTCTATTGATGTTCTAATTTTATACCTAAAATTTTTAATATAAAATTTTAAATTTGTATCCCTGATATAAATTCTAGTATAAATTTGTGTCTGTTCTAATGGTTTTGAAGAAGGCCACATGGTTTTGTTGTAGGAGAAGGGTTATTAGGGCATGCCGGCATGTGAAAGTGAAAACCCTAGCTTGCATGTCCCCACTAGGAGCCATCAACAAGTGGCAGCAAGACCCCATTTCTAATTTTCTATACATAAAGAATGTAGTTCCCGACTGGAAGGCACCAGAGGTGAACCCTAATTGGCTAGCCAAATGGTAAGTCTAAAGCCTTCCATCGGTGAGACGGTGACAAGTAACATGACTTTGCGTTTTAGTCAATGGACCAATCGCACCATTTGTGTAACCTTTTCCACAATAACGTAGGCCCCTCTCCAATCCCCCATGAGTCATACCTTTGTGTCTTCTTTAGGACAATGATGCCTTGACGTAGGTAAAAATCCAATATTGAAATAGTTAAACAACAACATAACACGTATACAATTATCAACCGGACAAATATCATAAAGGTAATGATAAAAAAAACCCATTTTGATTAAAGTCTTGGAATGGAAGAAAGACAATAGTTTTTCTAAAGGAAATAAGGAATACAAGTCGTGGAAACATTGAACTACGTAAAATTTTCAAAGATGGGATGTTGGACTTTTTCGTGTGTGATTGAAGGGATATGGATTTTTAGGATGTTTGTAGGAATTCTAGGTCAAATTTGCATGGAGATTTATGTATAAATAGATTAACTTGATATTAGGTATTGTTGTATTCAAATTCGTTTTCTTGAAGCTTAAAAGTGGCTTGGACGGTTCTTATCCAAATTGGTTCCAAAATTTACGAAAATCTTGGTGTTCAAGCGATGTGATGGTTATGTTTTCCTGGGCCAAATTAACTTTACGAGTACGGAGTATATGGAACTGTGTAATTCAAATGAAGTGTTATTATCGCTATAAGATTTAGATTTGATAAATTTTGTGTGTAGAATGTACGTGCGTTATCAATGATTAAAGGTTTTTTGAATAAATAATTCATTATAAATTTATAATCACCACGTACCACTTTAAAATAAACAAAAGGAAAAATAGAACTTAAATCTAGCTAAAATCTTGATCCATTATATCAAATTAGACAAACCTGAAATTGAAGTTAGGTTTCGTATAGGCCATGGACCCAGTACGAATGAAGAGAGTCGATGTGTAGTAATTATAAATCCAAGTGGGTCGAGATGTTTGTAGAATGTGATCATGGAGTGTACCTTAGTCTCATACATTAGAGGGGTCTCTGAGTAGCAGTGAGCCTGTTCTTTTATTAATAATTTGGGCGAAGTGGTTTCATATGAAAACAATGACAGGCAGGGCAGGCGGTTTGCCCCGCTTGATCGGTCCATAGAGATTCGATTGTCTCCGCCCTGGCTTGAAAGTGATTGTTTGATTTTGTTACCCCACTATCGAATCCATGCTATTAGACGTAAAATTTTATTTTATATTATGGATGAACTTGAACTTATAAAATTTTAGGGACAAATTTAAACTTATAAAATTTTAAGGGAGTGAAAGTAAACATTCAATAAAAATATATTAAAAAATCTAAAATATATGATAATTTAAACCTTGCCTAGATACATCCTTGCATGCTATGCCTCAAATGAAATCACCTCGTGGAGATTAGACGTTGCTGTTCCAAATACACATTATGATGGGGATTTCTTCTTCTTCATTATTATTTGTTTCTTGATTACTTATCATATTATTGAGACTGTTACATTATCGTATTTGATTGACTTGATTAGAATAAAAAAACTTACTGATTAATTGATGAAATATTAGGTTATTTAAAGAAATGTTATTGTCCTTGTTAGGGGTGTTTAATGAGTTGAACGGCTTGTAAGTTGTTTAAACTCGGCTCGATTAACGGTAGATTCGAGTTGACTTGACTCAGACCTTAACGAGTCGAATAAAGTCTAACTTGACTTGATAAGTTCGCCAACAGTTCGTTAACTTTTTCTTATAATTTTAAAATAGTTATGTAAAAAAAGTATTCTGATAAAAAAATGTAATTGATAATTACTAATTTGCTAATACATCATAAGTAAGATGCTAAATTATTAATTAATAATTAGAACTAATTTATTAATTTTCTAATAAACAATAAGAAATATACTAAATTATTAATTTACTAAAATTTACATATATTTAAAAAATAATATAACCATCAACAAGTCAAGCAAAATTTTATCGAGACTAACAAGCAACAAGTCAAGCTGAGCAACAATTTTTTAAATGAATACGAGTCGAACACTACTTAACTTACGATCGCTCGATAAGTACCCCTAGTCCTGGTAGAGTTTATTTTCTTTTAACAAGTTTACTGTACAATGAAACCAGCGGGTGGAACTTGCATTATCAGAAGAGAAAATTACAAGTAATACAGCTAGGGAGGAATGTACAATAATTTAATTTATAACATCTCTAACTTTGGTATATGAAATTTTGATTATTTTCTAAAAATTACCAGTCTGCAACTATAAACTCTACTAATGGTAAGCTAGATCGATTTCCAGATTCAGAAAACTAAAAGTAAATAATGCATGTGAAACAAATAAGTGTTATTTTCCCAATCAATTGAATTAATAAATATGAAACCTGTAATGTTTGGGGAACTAACACCAGTGATATCAACATCTCTTCACCAAATTTAGTGTATACACGTAATCTGGGAGCAGATGATATCTTTTACTTCACCTTCAAAGCATGACAAAACGTAAGTAATGAAAATTTGACCTTGATGAATTTCTCTCTGTATCAGTGATATGGTTTTAGGTGGAACACTTGACAAGCTGGTAGGAATGAACTCTTTGATGCAGCCTGCTCAAACTTCTTAGTCACAGCTTCATTTCCTTGTAAACTAATTTGGTCGAAAAATCGAACCCACCAAGTGGAACTCCGCATTTTAGCCTTCACATACAGGGCATATATGTTACTCATAAGGTCAACAAGGCACATTAATGTTAGAGTTTGGTGAAATAATTCAGAAACAAGGACCACGGCAGGAACAGGTGGAAAAACCATATGAACTACAACCAAACCTTTTTGATATCCTACTCGGATTAAACTTCAAATTTTGTTCCCGGTTGATAATTTTTTAAAGATATAAACCGAAACCCGATCTTTTTCTCTTTCTAGCTGAATATTTTAGACTACTTAAAGTTCCAACTATTTGAAATAAAATCTCATCAATACTTTATTTTGTAATTGAAAGTCTCAACAATCGACATGAATATGATAATATCCAACAAATTTGATCTTGATTCATTCCCTGAAACAATAATGCTAAGTGACATTTTGATGAATGTTAAAAGATAGAATAAGGCTTATTTCAATTAAGAATCCCATTGTTATAAGTAGTAGGGACTTACTGGCCGCCCAAATTTGGATAATTCTGCCACTTCAGCCTTCTGATGACCAGGGGAACCTGATCAACAAAATGAAAGCAATTAAAATTCGAATATACCAAAAGAAAGGATCAAATATGTTAAGGGGTCAAAGCTCTGCCTCTGATGGATCTCCGAACTTGATTAAGAAAACCAAGAGACAATGTACAATATCCATCTAAAAATTTCTGACAGCTGCAACTATAACTTCTAGGAAAGTTTCTAAATGGTATAACTTCTCTGGACTGGTAATTAAGTGCTACTATAATGAAGAATTGTCTAGCATCTACCTAGTTATAATAATTCATATACATTTAGTGCCGACAGGTGTAGGTGTCTGGATGGTGTAACAAGTCATGGAAGAAAAGGAAAGATCAAAAAGTTTCAACATATGAACTTTTCTTGGAAGGCCATGGAGATTACTCATGCAGTGTTACAGAGACAGATGTCAGTATGTGACTATAACTTCCCCAGAGACAATTTTCATTTACAAAACAGTTATTTCATGAGCAAATATATGTGGGTATAAGCATTTTCACTTCCTGAGTAACTCTTAATTTTAAAATTTATAAGTAACTCGAAAGAGGATTTACCTGCAAAAATAACAAGACCATCAGAGGCAAGCCTTGCGAACTCAGGCAGAGTTTTGTTCAGATATTTTGGAGACAAGTAATCAATAGCATCTGACACAATAACAATAGAAAAAGACTTTGACCTATACGGAAGAGGGAACTTGATATCTGCCACACGTACAATGCCTTTTCCCACAAGACTCTTGCAATCTGCTTCAACATCCTCTATGTCATATGGTTCCACACCCCAGGCTTCAGTTCCCTCTTCTTTCAAAAGTTTGGAGACCACCAAACAGGTATCAGGGCCCATATGCAAAACCTTGTGCATGTTGTCACCATATGCCTTCTTCAAAAATGGTATTGCCTTCTGAACTTCTAATGTGCATGTATAGTCGCCTACAAAGGTAACAAAAAATTCATTGATTTTTGGACTGTAACACTCGTTGAAAATATACCCTTATCCAGAGCAAGGGGCAATTTGATTATAACCAAACTTCAAATGGTCCAGTTATCACAGAACACTCATACCATATTTGACTAATGTCACTACCACCAATAAATGATAATCCATATAATTCCTCGGGCCATAATTAAATGGAATGGAGGGGACTAATTTTTGGATCCTACCTTATCTTTCAACTTTCCTTCCTCCAAAAAGACTGAAGGAGAGGATCATGACACTAGGTAATAGATTATTCTATGGAATAAGAATCAAAGGAAAGAAAGCCCCATAACAATGAAATGCAGGAGCAAGGCCTCTAAGATCATTTTCCCCCAAAACACTCTCCAATGAATCTAAAAAAAAAACAGAACTTATATATATGCTTTAAGAAACACATGTCCATTGAATCTTAACTGAATTTTATTTAACAGGTGAACTCGCCTTCGCTTGTTGTACAACTAACTGTCAAACATGTCCAAATCCACTCTCCGGAACTTAGCATTAGTGAATCCGATAGATATTCAAGTAGCTCGAGAGAGTCGTCATCAATACAGAATACTCACGAAAATCAAATGAAAAACAGTAACTTGACAAGTTAATTTCATTGTGAACATCAAATCCGATGAGGAAGAAAGTAAAACATAACTCACCTTGGAGCCTACTAACAACTCGGGATTTACCTGTATCCACCCAAAATGAACATTGTGGTCAATTAGCTGAGCCAATGAAATTAGAATATTGAACAACAAAACAAGTAAGCCAAAACAAGAAACTTCACTAATGTGAAGAATACCCGAGCCACTATAGACGTAGCCAATAAGAAGGATAGCTCCCTGGAAGTTGATTTTTCAATAACAAAAAATTGAGGATAAATTATTAGATCAATTATTATTTTTAAATAAATAAATAAAAAAGAAGGAATGAGATAGATGTACCACAATGAAAAGACCAATAGATAAAATGGGAGAAGATCGGGATTTAGATTGTAAGGCACCAGCGAAGGGGAAGTTTCCGCTGTCGACAAAGCGGCGCGTGGTACTTACTTGCCTTCTTGACATGTTATTCCTGTATCGAGAAAATAACAGATTCAAACAGAATGTGAACCTTTTTCATTGAAACAAAAAAAAATCATCGCCAAACAAACAAAACGAGAAATGAAAAGCAGATCCAAATCATAAGAAAGCTTTCGAATGTAAGATAAAATGGAAAATTCACCTTAGAGGAGAGAAATGAGAAAATTGGATTTTGGATCTTAGATCTGTGGAAGAAGAAATAGTAAAAGAAGACACCCTTCTAGTGCGAACACTATTCTCAGTTTGGATTTTTTTATTTATTTATGCTAAAAAGGAAAATTATTTACAACTCGATGAGTTTGAAAAGGAATTGGATTAGTAACTCAGTGCCAGTACTTTTATTCTCACTATTTCTAGCTTTGGTTTTTTTAAATGGATAATATACTAAAAGATGATGGGCTATCGTGCGATACTTTAATATTAGATTAAAATAAAGTATTATTAATTTTATTATTATTTAAATAATAAAATCAGTAAAAAATATTTAAAATATTATTATTTTATCTAAAACATTAATTTTTTAATATTTCTAGTAAAAGTGTCTAATAGTAATAAAATCGTAGAAAAAATAATAAAATCGGTAGCGCTTTATCAAATACGATAAAGCATCCAATAATAACAAAATTGGTAGAAAAAATAATATTTCTGATAATTTTTTTATCGATTTTTTTATTTAAATAATAACAAAACCGGTAGCGCATATTTTAGCCGGATATTAAAGCTGCCGCACATCATTTCCCACTAAAAGAAGAACAAAATGGCTGAATAAATAGTGTGGGAACAAATTCTCAATATAATTCATCTTCGAGATTATTTCTCTATTTAGGATAAATTGTATAATATCAACTTAAATACGTCAGGTGCTCCACGCGTCTTTAAGCTAAATAAGAAGACTCTATTCAGGCAAATGAAGAAAATCCCATAATTACATGACGTCTTCAAACAAATAAATAAAACTACATGAGTACAGTGTGTCTTTAACTAATAAAAAACCCTAGTTCAAAAAATAATATAATAGATATCTTATATGGGAAAATCATTTTTCCAACGATCTTATACAAGCGAGGAAGCCCTAAAAAAGTCCTCAAACTACAACATCATATTTAAATAAGACTATTAAAAATATTTAAATAAGCCCTCATATTTATTTTTTTAGTTGAATAATCCCCTAATACATGGGTTGTACCCATTACAACCCTTAATCTAGTTGGCACTTTTCTATGCTCACGTCGAGCATGAGGTAACAAAATAATAAGGCAAGATAAATTAAATTTTATTTCTTTTATGGATTCACACGTCACAATTTTATTGAATACAAAGATGTAATTTAAGTCATAACTGAACACTAAAATTATGTGATTAAAATCATTACTTCAATCAAAATTATTTAAGAAATCAGTTTTCAGAAAGGATTAGTGAATTATATAGTCAGTTTAAATAAAACTTTCATATTATTAAATATAATACTAAAAAATTGACCAAAATATTTAATAATTAAAATTTAAGTGTACGAATAGAGATATTTGAGTTGTCAATGAATTGTTGTTTTCCTTTAAGATTTTGAATTTGAGCATTATGTAGGCAAAAGATTAAACGTTCATTGTCACGGATTTTAACACCATCTAAGGGTTTTTTTAGATTAAAAGGTGGTATTTATATTAACCATGATCTGTGAAAATTACTGGGTGTGACCCTAGACTTACTATGGTTCACAAAACAGTCTTCCATCTTTAATCTGCATTCAAAATAGTCCTAAATTCCTAATTTCAATACTAGACTTTGAATTCATTTAATTTAGTCCTTAATAATTCTGATTTCAATTCAGTTGAGCTCCCAAACTTTGGAATTTTGACAATTAAGTCTTCTAAAGTTAAAATTACCCTTAAATTAGCAAAATTAACTCCCGAAAATTTCTAACCTCGAAATTAGAGTGTGACAATAATCTTCTAAATTTATGAAAATACTCGTAAAAAGTTCAGCATACCCATATTCGAGCTCAGTCGTATTAAAGTAACATATAGGAGTATTATCCATTAAAATTTCCTTTAATATTTGTGCTGGGAGTGGTAGGGTTCTTGAGTCAATGCCTTTATATGACATATTAAATGATTTTCAAAAAGGACAGTCACATGGCTGTTGTTGTAAAGCAAAACAACAAAACAGTGCATACAATCGATGAACCCTCAAACAAAGAAGTGAAGGTGGACATCGATGGCGAAAAGCATCGACCACAATTATGCTCACCGAGCAAAAGATGATCAGCACTGAAGAAATGGAATATCTTGGATGGAAAATCACAGTGTCCTCCAAAAGCAAGAAATGGGCAAGGGAATTTGATTCGGAAATACTACAAATCAACGATGATTCACTCCCAATGACCACCTGAGAAGGGGAGGCAATCGACATAATAACACAGGAAGATGTCGTTGGAGAGCTTTGTAAGTAAGTTAACCATTTTTGCATCAATAAGATCTCAAAGAAGAAATGCAGGAGATATTTGATGACACAGATCATCGCCATGAACAACTAATGATATCTCCATACATAAAACACAAGCCTAAGGAGGATTTGATTATACATAAAGTACATTAAAATCTTAAGGTTTGACCATTGGAAGGAAGAACTTTGAACTCTATTATCAAGGTCTGTCAATAATAATGACTGCTAAAGTCGGGCAATGTAACTAGTGAATTCGATAACAAACACACTGCAATGCTGCATAGCAGAATACAAAGGATTTCCAAGGTATTGAAATTTCCTGTGGACGTTTATTTCATTATGTAAAAATAGTCAAGTTCAATCCAATAAACCAGGCTGTCTATTTAATAAAATACAATAAACATACCACATAGTTAAACACAATTAGCATCACACGAAGATACACCTTGCATACAAGGATTGCAAAGTCTAATCTAGAGTGTTGGTTGCCCCCGGAATGAACTTGATCGATTTTTGAATTTTATCTACCCAAGTGGATGAATAAAAGGAAATTCTTCATTCCATTATGAAAAGACCCAGGTATTAATATTATAGCCCATCTTTAGAACATTTCATTTATAACAAAAGTTATTTCCCACCATTTGTTGAGAGAATCAAAAGAAGAGACAGTACTGTTTGATCTTGAACTATGAGACTTACAGAAGGAAGTTTGCAAAGTCACAGTCTCCTTGTTGAGCTGTTTCACCAACAAAATTAATGGAGCTCAGCAAAATGGTCAAAGAGGAATTATCGTGTGGGGGAAATAGGACTGCAGGTTTCTGGAAGGAAAACAAAGTTAATGATTAGAAAGTTGACATTTTTCTAGAAGGAACATTCAAAATACACCACAATAATCTTCATGTACTAAACGAATTTGTTCATTATTATCATATTTAGTATGTCGGATTTCTAGTCATTCGTCTCGATAAATTATATATTTGATTTAAAGAAAATTTTAAAATGAATGTCATATATATTGATATGTATTATTAATGTCATATATTGATATATACTATTATTTTCTATATATAATTTAAAATATAATTAATCTTATTTCAAATAAAATTTTAATTATTATAAAATTTTAACTCTCACCCTTTTCATCTATTTTTACAGACAATTTTGGCCATTGGGATCCGTCTTTCTACTAAATTGACTGGTTACCAGCATTTGACATGGATGATAGTTTGAAGACAGATCGTCCGTTTCAAACATTGTAAGGATATTGATATTTTAATCCGTTTTCAAATGACTGATGTGTTACTTTGTTCTTGTTTCAATAAACCCTTCACTAGTAAACTGATAGCTTTAGAACATGTTCTTTAGTTTCACAACAAGGAATCCTTGTAATGTTTTCAGACTGTAGCATACATATGTACAAACTAAATATACATACGTATTCAAAGCCAATGTAACCATAGCTCATAATAATAGTTATGGTTTACATCATAAAACTCCAATCTCTACAGCTGAAAAAAAACAAAGTAATGAAATGGCCATGATCTCTACCCCTATTTAGATGATTGTTCCCAGAGGACCATCACTGTTGACAACATACACTAATGATATATAATTTGATATGATAGACTGTGAATTTACTGGACATGAATGTTATCGCATCAGCACGTATTATCCAATTTCGACATAGTTTTATGTACAAAACACGTAGTTTCCAGAGCTTTAGCTCAAACTGAAGAAATCATACACAATGTATTAACATGAACACAAGGAAGACGGGTCTAGAACACAGATATCGCAAAGCTTATTGGTTCACATGATTTCTTCGATATCAAGCCAATCATTTGATTCCTTGATTTCGGGGTTATGAGCATTTACCTGCTCAGACCCAGAGTGTTCATTACCAACACACTTAACATCTTTAACTGAGTCTGTAGAGCTCCTACCGAGCTGAACCCAATCTCTCGAGTCTTTTGTTGAAGAATCAGAACCAGATGTCATTTTTTTGTAACTTATAGGCACATCATCATCATCATCATCCTCAAGATCACTGAATGAAACTTCCTCATCATTTCCAAGAGGGACTGTGGCAGAACTTGTGCCAAATGCCTCCGAAGTTTCCTCTTTTAACCAGTCATCAGCGTCATCTTCATATTTCTCAATAGAAACTACAGAAGAACCAGATGTCGAATGTTGATGTTCGGCTTCTTTTATTGACACTTCCTCGATCACAGACTTGTCAACAACCTGCACCTCAGTACTCTGAACAAGGTGCTTTTCTGTTGGAATTTCAACAGCTACAGAAGTAGTGGCTACCTCAGTTTCAGATTCCTTGAATAGCATAGGCTTAGATTGAGCGGGAGAAGGCTCAAAAAGAGACTCTTCATGTGGTAAATCAGCCGCTATATTTGCAGTGCCACTTTCATGATGATCTTCTGCAGTCTTAGCCTTTTCTGGGTGCTGCATCCCTTGCATGAGCATTGCTCTTGCTTCAACTATCTGCATGAAGAACAGTTAACAGTTTGAAATGCAGAAAGGTAAAGTGGACGTGAGACGTGAAGGAAGGTGGATCACAGAGAAAAGCACAAACAATCATTCCTTCATTCCATATTAATATTTTCAGGACAAGGGTTAAAAATTGGGTTATATTTTAAGGAAATGACGTGCTTAATGGATAAGAATGTTGGTAGAAAGAGAAACAAGATATCTGAAAAGAAACTGAGATTAGACAAAGATAGCCACTCCGAGAAAATGTCAGGATGATTGTGAGAATTGATGAAAAATGACATTCAAGTCTGAAAAGGCATGCATAGAACTCGATGAGCTTCTATCTCCGGGTGCACTTAAGAATTTTGAGCATTAATTACTTTGTTAATATCAGTTTTATTCTCATTGTCATACCTGTGGCAGATGAAATTCCTTTAGTGAACCCTCAAGAACATAATACCCAACACCTTGGACAGCAATATATTACGGAATAAACAGATGAAAAGGAAAAAAGACCTTCGAACTTACCTGGGGAGTAGAGAGTAGTTCTGCATCATGTTTATTTAGTCGAGGAAGCAGAAGTAAAAAATAGATTTTCCAAAAGCAACCCTCACTCATAAATCCTGGGCAAAATTCAATCCTAAGAGCAGTCAATCTTGGTGCAAGATGTTCAACAGCTAAGGCATGTTCTTCTTGCTCGTCAGACATGTCAAAATCTGACATTTCAAAACAATAGAAGGATGCTAGAAGTTAGCCAGATTTATACTGTGCATATACACACAACATCCCTTTGGGAAAACCAAATGGCAAAGCAGGGATACTCAAATATTCCATTATATGCAGTTTTAGACAATACACCAAAATATTCAAACAGTTTCTCAACAGCCTCATTTTCACAATATGCCTTTTTTGCCATGTATGTCATCCATATGCAAGGAAAAAAAATGTGATTCAACCAATACTTAGATAACTAAAAACTTCACACCTATAAGTTTTTTTGCACTGAACAACAGAAATTTTCAACTTTGACCGAATGAGAAACCACAATGCAAAAAGCAATTGAAAGATCCTTCGAAGCAACCATAAAGGATTAAAACGTAACTTCATTTTATTGTCGACTGATTTCAAAAGATTGATACCATTCCATACTCAATGATCAATTATCAACTATGCATTCAAAATTCAGCAATCATAGTCAATTGAAAAAAATTAAAATTTCAAAAAAAAAATCCAAATAAAAACAAAAACAGAAGGTACCAATGAAGGAATAAGAAATGAGCTTGTTTGAAATGCGACTTGATCTAATTTAATATAATTAAAGCACGATAATTAATTAAAATTAGAAATGAAGTAAACTACCATCAAAATCACCATTATCGGGAATGGGAAAATCAAGCCAAGTTTCTGGATGCATCGCGATATCCCTAGCGAAAGCGATCACTTCATCGGTCACACCGACAGCGTTTACACTGGCGTATTTTCCAAGACCCTCTTCCTCGGATCCAAACTGAAGGAAATTTGAAGCGATCTTAGTGAACTCAGAGACGTTAATATTGCTAGACAGCTGCGATATTCCAGTCTTGAATTTCCCACCAATCTCCGACAAATCACTACGGATTCCAGCTATCAATGCCTCATCGGACAAATCGTCCGGATCATTAGACGGAGACCTGATAGATTTGGCTTCCTCCACCGGATGATCGGGCTGTTGGTCCGGTGAATCAGGAGGAGGCGGAGCGAGGAAGGAAGCGACGCCCCAGAATTGGCGGGATAGGGTTTTGGTGAGCTCGGATAGGTCATCTTTGACGCCACGTGGAGTGTTGGGATCCGATGGTGAATGGGAATTGGAAGGAGAGGCTTGGTTGGGATCTGGATCGAATTCGGATTTCGGATTCACAGCAGGATTGGTGTCATCGTCGACGTCTTCGTCAAGCTTGAGCGAGTTAGCAATCGATCTAGCTAACCACGACATTTGTTTTCTTCGACTTTTTTTTAATGATTTTCTCCTTAAATTTGTGCTGTAATTATATTTGTATACTTGGAATAGTTTATTAAAAGGATGATAATGGGTAGAGATGGGGGAGAGGTAAGCTCCAAACGACAGCGTTCTAGTCCTCTCGCGTATACTGGCAGTTTATCCTGTGCCATTTTTCTAGAAAAATAGTATAATTTGATCGATTTTTTATAATACAGAAAAAGAAATATTGTTTTCTAAATAGTTTTTTTTTGGCACTAAAAGATGAATTAAAATCATTATAATATTTTAAATCTGATATATTTAATCAAAAAAAAATCTGATATAAATTCTTTTTGAAAATTTAAGCATTACTTATTTCATAAATCAATATCTCCGATTGCAATAAATATATATATAAAAAATGTTAGGATCCACTTACACACCTAGTATAAAACTAAAAAAATTATATTCTTCTAGAATCGTTAAATGAGAGAAAATCAAAAGTTGAGATGTTGGATTAAAATCCATAATTATGGGTACGTATTTATAATATATATTCTTATCATAAAATATGACATTAATTAAGTGACCAATTATGTTATAAAGTCATAAAGTATTAGAAGTGTCATGGAAATAAAAGTATAGATACTATTTAAGTTGTATTTATAATTCGATGAGGGACAGAGTTATGAGTACATATAATAATTTATTATTAAATCAACTATATAAAAGGGTTATAGTCCCCAATAAATAGATATTATTGTATTTACTCGTATCCTCGTTAGACAGTTATATGTAAGAGAACTATATCTTCTTGAAAGATCACAACTAAAGAAAGACTCAATGATTTCAACCTATCAATTAATTCAGGTACGTTTCCGCTAATCTAGTAATTATTTTATTCTTGATGATTTAGCATGATTAGATCCTGGTTATGTTCATATTTAATATGATTTAATTCTAACACGAGATTAATTCTTTGTTTTTTTCACTGAATATCTTCTCATTTCTAATTGTTAATTTCATCCTTTGATTTTATCTCATCCAACGATTCCAAAAAGGTGTAAATTTTTTTTAATTTTATATTATATAATTGGATCCTAGCCTTTATATATTTTGACATTATTTTAAAGTAATATGCGGGCTATTACTTTTATTTTCATGCAACAACTACGAAATGGTTAGAGGTTGACGCTAGTGTCACGGACCGCGAGCCCATGACTGAGGTCACCACACAACAAGCAGCCCAAGACTACCTCACCAACGTCCTGGGCTTACCAATTCCATTCAGGCTAGCACGTTCCATGGAGATAAAGAACATCGCACGTTTATGACAAGTAAATCCTTTGTTTAATGCTTGATTCCTTTGGTTTCATTCCATAAACTTTGTAATCTTCTATCTAAGGCAACATTTGACTAGTTTGATATAGTTTTTTTAGATGATGAGATCTTGTAGTTATGATTCCCTTAGATTAGGGAATTGTAAATATTTGGATCATTGGTGTACTTTAATCTCAATCATTTAGTGAGGGGAGCCCCAACTATAAATAGAGGTCAATACTCTTTATTTGTAGTCACTTCTTCATTTAAGAAATATACATAGCATTATCTTATTTCTCTATTTGTCTTTGTGCTAACCATTATTTAAAAAATTCTTTGCTTTCTTTCGAATCCAAGCATTTTTGCTTGGGTTGTTTTTAGGCTTACTTACTTGTGATCACTAAAAAAGCGTCTAAGGTCGCATGTTCGAAACTATAAGATTCTCCAAGAACGTGACAAGAGGTATCAGAGTTAGTTTTTGAAAAATATGGCACCACAAAACCATGTTGAGGTCCTAGTTATTTCTAAGGGTATCGAAACCTATGTTTTTTCTATAAAGAAGCAAGCAAGTTTGAGCAACACCATTGCCTCACATGAGAGGATGATCTCCAGATTTGAAAAGGTTTGACAACTTGATAAGAACAATGTGCAAGAGATCACTAACGAGTTAGGTGAAAAGATAACCCAAGAATATGAATCAGTTAGGGTCAAGGTGTTGGCTCTAAGAAAGGAGTTTGAGAAACTCAAGGATGAGCATATGTTGGTCTTGATGGCCAAGGTGGAAGAGCTCGAGGGCGAGCATTTTCTATACAGGTCCACTATGACTGCATTGAAGGATTGGAAGATTGTGAAGAAGTCCAAACACCATGGAGATATCACGAAGCCAGAGAAGTTCAAGGGGACGAGGTCCGCACAGGATGTGCATAACTTCATTTGGGGCTTGGAGTAGTACTTTTGAGCCATGGGTGTCAAGGATGATATTGTTGGGAAATAAACCAAGTACAAGTAATTTTCCTATTACCAGATTAGTGAGAATACGAAATAAAAGCGGAAAAATTTATGTGTTTGACTAGTCATGGCTTTTAAAGGTTTAAAAATTTTAAGTAAAATGATGTGTTTTATGAAAATTGTTGGTGCATGAACTATAATACTTGTGTAAAACTTTAAAAGATCATAACCTCGTGGTTGAATGTAATATATATCCTATAATCGTTTTTATCTCGAAAAATATTAATTTTTCTTTTAATTTTAATTTTAAAATCTTTTAGGTTTTATCGATAATTTTAAATCTTTAACGTCATTCGTTTAAACATGTCGAGTTTAAAAATTTTATCTTTTATATAACAATACATCATTATGTATAAGAATTTGGTAGTATAATTTACTACAAAATTCCTACTTTTCTTTTTATTTTTAGTGATATAATTTTAAATTTATTTCAATTTAGACACTAGGATAGAAAAGGAAATTGCAATCAAACTAAAATGATTGACAACTGCCACCATGGTTTTCAGAATCGGACCGGTTAGCGAACCGGCCATGTTATCGGTTCAACCGGTTGAACCGGTCTGACCGGTCGGAAGAACCGGACGACGTCATAATTATTTAAAAAATTAAATAAAAATACTAAAAATATTTAATAAAAAATAATTTTTTATATCACAAGTTATATTCAAAGCAAGTCATAACATATATAAATTAAAAACCATAAAATCAAGTGAAACAAAATGATTCAAATTAACTACAACATAATATTTAAGGTAAAACATATTAAATAATAAATATAATTATATAACTATAATTAAAAAATAAATTTGAGGCTAAAAAAATCATAACAAAATGATATTGTTTGGTTTAATTTTTTTTTTAAAAACAATCCCACATGGCTAAGAAACATAGAAGAGCATCTCAAAAGTCTAAAGAGTAAAAATATGAGAACAAAACAATCTCACATTGCTAAGAAACATAGAAGAGCATCACAACTAACTTCTATAAATAATAGAGGTAATTTGGCATTCAAAATCATGGAGCCTTTTGGTGAGCATTGAGTGAACTATTCTTTCACTTCAATCAAGCTCGAAATTTAGGCTTCAATTGAGCTTCTAAATTATTTTTTTTTATTTCAAGTCTTTTTGAGTTCAAGTTTCAATATTATATTTCGAGTTCGAGTTGAACTTGATAATTTTTAACTTGTAAGTTTGAGTGGAGTTGAGTTTACTTTTAAAGTTTTCAAGTTCGAGTCGAGCTTAGCAATACTCGAGTTCGACTTGGCTCGTTTAACAAATGACGTTTGGTTTAATTTTTTTTTTAAAAACAAAATTTCTGGTTTTTCTGGTTTTTTCCGGTTTTCAGCCGGTCCGGTTCGAATGATTCAACGGTTATGACCGGTTCACTAATAACGATTCAACCGATTTAGATTAAACTGGACTAGGCAACGATTTTCGGTTGAACCGATCGGTCCGGTTTTCAAAACAGAGACTGTCACACGACGACTCTCTCTCCCAATTACTGTAGATTTCACCCAAATCCTTAAATGATTTTATACCGTACACATCTCCCTACATTTGTCACAAAGGCACATTAGGTATAATTTTTTACCCCGATATAAAATATTAAAAATAAAAATATTTTAAAAAATAAAAATAATAATTATTTAATTAAATATTAAAAATATTTTTAATATTTTATTTTAATTTTATTCCACAACCTTTGAGTCAACTAAATAAATAGACTTCGTGACAGACTCTTTGGGTCAAGTCAAGAGCCGACGACTTTAAATCATATGTACATATATTAAGCGTAGAGCCATTCAAAATTTCATATCCTCTCTAGGAAAATAGAATAGAGGGTAAATTATATCATTCATTAATGAATTATACTCTCTCTCCTATTTTTATTCATTATATTTTTAATTATTTTAATTTACTTATTGAAATTTTTTAATTATTCTTGTTTTAATTACTCTGAATTATTTTATTATTATTTTTGTATGATATGTCATTTTATTATTATTATTATTTAACATAAAATAAAAATAAAAATAAAAAACAAAAGGTGACCAGACATCAATATCGATCGCCATATATGGTGGTCGTTCGGTCTCAAATTTCATCGGTCGGTTTGCCTCAACAACATGAGTTCGAATTTGACATCCATTTTGTCGAAACTTGCTTCAAAGTCCACAAATTGAGGAAGCCGAAAAAGTTTCAGTCAAGGTTCACGAGTCTTGAGACATTTTCTAGGGAAACAATCACCAAATTCGGACTCAAGGGGTCTACACGAACTAACCCATGAAATTTGAGACTGAACGACCACCATCTAAGATTGTCGACGGTGGCATCCAACCACATTTTATTTTTATTTCATATTTTTAATTATTTTATATTAAATAATAATTAAAAATGTCATGTCATACTAAAATAATAATAAAATAATTTAAAGTGATCAAAACAAGAACAATATCAAAGTTTAATGAGTTCAAACATCGGCAGTTATAGCAGAGTGATTAAGCGTTTACTGTCAAATAATTACAATTATTTAAAACAGATACTAATCACCTTAGCTTAATCAATTTTTTTACATATTTGAGCAGTCGTGGTCGGACGATCTGTATATTTTACAAATACGTTCAAATTAAAATTTTAATAAAAATTGAATTTTTTTCATCAATTTTTTACCGAGAGAATTTTTTATATGAAGACAACTTTTAAAAACATAACAATATTTGAATTTATGCAATTAGCTGACTGGATTTTTTTTGAAATCCATTCTATAATAAAAATGTATATTTATGAGACACTAGATCTCTTAAACAAGATTAAGAGTTTGAATTTTGACAATTACGAATGGAATAAACTGGGTAGGAAGGGTTACATTTGCTTCTATAATACTTAATCCGGATTATTCGATTAATAGATTTGATATCGATAATTATAAAAAAATAATGTATAATTTTGTGCTAATCTTAACGTGTTTGTTTGGGGTAGAAATTAGAATGCAACATTAATTTCTTCCTAGCTTTGAAATCTCACTCAACCTAATTATAATGGACAAAATTTGAGTACGAGTCAAGCATAGAGTGATCATCTTTCAACGTCGACTTAGATCCTTGTTTCGTGGGTTTTAACTTTCAACCAGAAGACCATTTCAATCTTTTCAGATGTACTATTACCTTAGTTCAAAATAATAATAATAATAATAATAATAATAATAATAATAATAATAAGCGTTTATGTAGAAAAAAATGACGTTAATTAGAATAGTTAATTAGATCATTATTTTTTTAATAGCGTAGTATTTAATATTTCAAGTTTTGATTAAAATAATTCTTATTCACATATCACACCACTTAAAATAATATTATGATAATAATTAAATATATGTAAAAATATCATATCAATAATAATTCATGTCAACTGTTGTTCTTCTGATGATAGTGCTCAATCCCCTTGTTTATATATCCTCCTAAACCCACCCTGTTTTTCTTCTACTTTACATTCTCCATCCATCAAATAATCTTTGATTCCATTGTTTCTCAAGTTTTCTTTTTCTGTCCGTGGAAACTGCAACATGAGCAAGAAGGTCACCAGAGAAAGCAAACTAAGCAGATACCTAAAGGCGCCCATCAGGATCCTGATGAAGGCCGGGGATTTATACATAACAAGCATGACAGAATACTCCGAAAGGATTGGATTCGGCACCGTCATGGGCTGCCCCACGGACCAAGTTAATGGCTTGTCGAGGACCTATAGCATCGCCTCGACAAAATCGAGAAACGGCGACGACGACTTGAGGGAACTTATTCGAGCTGCCTCCTCGAGGAGTTTACGCGACAAGGCTCCGATGGACCTTCTTGGAAAACAACCGGGAAGGCGGTCTCCGACGACCGGAGCAAATCGTATGGCTAGAAATCACGGTGTTGGGTTTGGGAGGATTGATGAAGATAAGCCTTGTGACTTCGACGATATTGAAGATCGTATCAATGTTAAGACTGACGTTTTCCCAAGGAGCAGGAGTTATGCTGTTACAAAGAAAAAACCAATTTTCTTCTAAGCTGTTCTATCTCCAAGTGAAATTTGTAAGGGAATTGGAAAAAAAATGGGACCTTTGGTTATTTTATGTATTGAGAAACATAGTGTCGGAAAACAGAAATCCTATATGTATTGTATGTTTCAAATCTTAATGTTGTAATAATCTTAAATGGGTAAACCAGGAGATTGAAATCTAATTGTGCTTGGAAATATGGAATTTTAACCTTTCCATTGGAATTTGGAGTTGGAAGGTGTTAAGGTAATTATATCAACTGCGCATATTATAGATACTATAATGTGTATCATTAGTAATTATATAATTTAGGGGTTGCTAACGCAAATTTTTAACAGAGGGTATTAAAATGAAATGTAAACTAAATGTTAGGTATGATTTAAAAAAATTGAAAGTTTAGATACCAAAACAGATCAAAACTGATAATTTAGGTACTAAATACGTAATTTACCCTCTATTTTATTATAGAATTGATATCAATATTCGATGATCTGTTTGAAAGCCATTAAGAGTTGAGAGTACAAAAACTACTAAAATTTCTTCTCTATCTGATAACGAACTGGAGACTCTCGAGTGTCTCTCTTGGGTAAGAAAACACCCTATTTTGTCTGGTTAAGGAGAACAAGGTTGTTAGACACTTAAACTCTCCCCAGAGATTTTCTTCTATGGTAACTTGACTGTTAAGCTTTCAAGTTCCATGACACACCTTGGAGAAGAAATACCAGAGGATGTAGAAATCAAACTGTCAATAACTGAGTGAAGCAATAGTGTAGTAAGAGTGTCCATCATTCATCATCAACTTACAACCCATTCTCCACTAGTTTCCAGCACCAAGCCCTTAAGAAAGAATAAACCAGCAGTGCAACACATCCACAACAAAGCAGCACGAACAAAATTTGTTTCCAATGGCAGCAAAAACTTGAACTCTCGGTAAACTCTAAACGTAAATAAACCATTCAAAAAGCTCTAGAAAACTAACCCATATTATAATGACAAGATGAACCAAGCCAGCTTGAACTTTTTCCTTCCCAAAGCTATCTGCAGTCCCTTGCACAAAATATTGGCTTTAGCTACAAGATCCCTGTTTTAACCGAACAATCTCTCGCAAACTACCAGAGCCAATAGCCACTATTACCAACAACAATATCCACACATTTGCGGCATTCAGAGAACCTTAAAATGAAAAAAAAGCAACAAAATTGGATTTTTCCTAGTAGAAATTGCATTCTTGGTGAGCTTTGAGATAAGGGATGTATTACAGTAATTTTCCAGCCTATCAAGCTTTAATAAGCAAGTGAATGCAGAACAGGCTCACGATGTAAACTATTTTCAACACCAAATGTCACGACTCAAGAACTCGAGCAAGATTACTTTCTCATGAAATGTTGAAAAGCTGCAGCAGCATCTACGAAGGGTGGAAAGATACAAGTTAAACAAGAACTTCTTATCATAACCACCTAATTAGCTGACACATGGCTTCACCCCAACAGAAAGAAAGTCCCAATAAGTGAAGAGGAAGAACAGTGAAGATGAAAAACAACTCTTGAAAAAAAAAGTAAAGGAAAGTTGAAGAAAGAAGATGTTTTTAGGCGGAAGAGAATTTATCCGGTAAAATTGTTCAACAAGACGGTTGAATTTCAGCTCATTAAGTTTGCGTTCCTTGTTTGTTGAAAATTAAAAGGTTGAAGAAGTAGGTTGAATATTAGAGTGTTAATAGAGTTGGTTACCTTTTGTTATTTTCTAAGTAGTTATAATTCAGTTACTTTGTTAGAGTGTTGTTTATGGGCTATATAAGCCTATCAATGTAATGGACTAAAGTGCGACGTCTTTGTAATTTATTTCTACTCGTTTAGTGAAATATGCCATTTTCTCCATATTTGTTATCTTCACTAAAATAATCACTGGTTCTACTTTCACCGTTCATAGCTGTCGTTCGGTAGCCGCCAGCCACCGTGCTGGAGTTTAAGATTTTCACATGGTATCATTCGCTAAAGATCCAGACGCCTTTGTTTTCTTTCGTTGTTGCGCCATCGATTGACTATTGGGTTCCCTCATCCATTACTACAATTTTTATTTGTTGTAGATCTAAATCAGTTCAACTGTTGTTGCTTCCGCCATCGGATTGTCACTTTCCTCTGTTGCCTGCACCGTCAATTGGAGATTCAGTTCTTTTTTAACGCCTTTGTTACAACAATTGTTTTTCTTTGAATGTTTTCTGATCTGATAGGTACTGTGTTGAATGTTGATCACCATTGCTACAGATTTGGGTTGTAAGATAGTGTTGCTGATCACCGTTTTCTTTTTTAGATTAGAATTTCTGGGGATGCTATTAATCTAAATAGTTGACTTGGAAGTAGGTAAAAAATTGATGGTAGCATGAATTAGCTTTTCAATTGAAACGTTATGGGAGCAAGATTTTAGAGTTGGTGTGGATTTGAGCAGTTAGTTTTATGTGCACTTAGCAATCGATTGTGATAAAGATTTGCATAAAAGATTGCTGCTGGTTTAGATTGATGTTGAAATTCACTGCATATGTTTTTGTCATGGTTGATTTGAGATCCATTGTTCATCACTAGTGTTTATTGTTGATTGTTGACATGGGCTCCTATTCGTATTGCTATAACAAGCTGTTACTGATTTGGTTCTAAATTGATATTGTTGAATGTTGTCCACAAGCACTACATGGTTTTGGTTGGTTGTTCGGTTAAAATTCATTTTGCAATTCTGTTATTTGTTTTCTTCTTCCACAAGATAAACCTGACATTTAGTGAATCAACATTCAGGTGTTCATGGTAGAAAATACCTGGGGAGGGTTAAGAGTTCAACTCCGGCCACCATGCCAGAGTTGCAATATTTCTCACAATTTGCCCGTTGCACATCAAATTATTCCGCTGCTTCCATAATCTCAAACCCGAGATACCGAAAAACCGTCTCTAGTGGAAATCCACCTAATCCCATCCTGCATTATCAAAAAGATTAGAATGAAGCCAATCAAATAGGTTTAAGGAAAATAAATTTATCTTGGATTGGCCGGGAATCATATGTTCCTATACTATGCGCACCGAATGGAAGTCGCGAAGCACATGGGTTATAGTTTCCTCTCCATTGCTATAAATAGGGAAGTTGTGGCCCTTAGTGAGACATCTCCTAGCCCTTTCAGAGTTAGTCATGAGCATCTAGTGAAGAAAGAGCCACAAGAAATATTTCACCCATTGGGGACCATCATACTTCCAGGCGAGATTCCAAATTTATTGTAAATATTCCAATTATCCTATTGTAAATGAATGTAAGATGACTTACAGTACATTCCCCAATTTACTCCCATCTCCACATCGATGATCCTATCTCACCTCATCATTAGGGGGAGGTGCGGCAATTACCCACTGATGGGTCTCCTCATCAAGGGAGTTCATGAGGCGTTGAACGTTCCAATGGGCATTGTTAGTAGCGTAGTCCCAGACGGTGCCTTAGGGGTCAAAGATTTGAGCCGAGTTAGTAGTGTTCATGAACAGGTTCCAACTAGGAATCCATGCGTCGTGTCAAAAGTTAGTATCCCTCCCGTCACCAATGGACATACTACCATGAGCTTTGTATTTAGATAGAAGTACCTTCACCAATAAATCGTCAGATCGCGTGAGAAAGTTGTAGCCCGATTCGATAAGAAACGCTTCATTTTAGGGCCGAAGAGATCGAATACCGAGGCTACCATGAATGAGAGGCTGACAATAATTCTTCCAATTAACAAGGGCAGGTTTTGGAGCGTTGCTAGACCCACCCCATATAAATCGAGGAACAAATATGTTTAATTTGATCACACCAACCTAACGGTTGGGCACAGTCAGTATGAAGTAATTCGATATAGCCAAAAGAGTAGCTTTAGCAAGGATCTCTCGACCAACCGAGGATAGTTTGGTTGCCACCCAATTGTTCAGCTTATTGCGAACTTTGTTCATAATAAATTGGAAAGTGCTCTTGGTGACTTTGTTTTGGAAAAGAGGCATGCCCAAGTAGTTACCGAGGTTGTTCGAACATTGAAACCCAAAAAAAGCACAAATACTGTCAGCCGTACTATCTATCATCAGTATTGGAAGAGAAAAAGGTTCTGGTTTTGTTCGAGTTGAATTTATGGCCATAAAACATGTTGAATTGGTCGAGAATGTCCCTAAGAAAATTAGCTTGGCTTTTCGAAGCCTTGCACAGAAGAATTAAATCATCAAGAAAGAAAGATGGGACAAACTAAGCCCACCCCGTGATAGAATCATTAGTTCCTATAAGTCGAAATCCATAGCATAAAGTATGATATGAGCTAATATCTCCATACAGAGAATAACAAGTAGGGCAATAATGAACAACCTTTACAGATTGCCCGAGATGGCTTGAATTCCTCCGATAGAGAACCGTTCCAAAGGATTTGGGTAGTGGATGAAGAGACGACCTCCATGATGATATGATGGATATTATCCGAACAACTCATTCCCTTAATAGAATCAAAGAGGAAACCATATTTGATCTGATCATAGGCTTTCTCTAAATCAACTTTCACCTTCATTCATTGGGTCTTCCCTTTTTCCTTTGCATCTAGTGAACAATTTCTTGAGCAATGATGATTTTTCCGTGATATTCCGCCCTGCTATAAATCTGGCTTGGTTAGGAGCAATGATTTTAGGAAAAATGCACTTGAACCTATTGGCAATGATTTTCATCACAAGCTTATATAAAACGGTGCACAGACTGATTAGCCGAAATTCTGTAAAGGTTTCGGGGTTGGCCATTTTAGGTATGAGGACCAAGAGAGTTTTGTTGAGTTTCGGCTCAATGGAATTACCTTCGAAGATACCTCTAACCAAAGAACAAACAGAACTACCCACGATATACCATTGGCTCCAGAAAAAAGAGAGCATGCAAGCCATCCTTTTAGGGCGACTTGAGTGTATTCACGTCAAACATCATGCTTTTGATCTCCTCGTCCGAGACACTCGAGTTGAGGTGATCAATGCTCTTGAATTCGGGATGCTTAACTCAACCCGCGAGGAATCAAAAGGGTCTTTGAATCTTAGAATGGGGAATCTTGGCAGTTTGAATCATGATCGACCAATGATCAGACTTGACTCAGAAGAGGTGATAAATGGTCGAATTTGAGGCAAGGGCGAGCCATTTCATCATTAGCCACCACGCGGTCGAGACGCTCAAAGAAACCAACTTGCGTTCAAGTAAACAGACCTTTGAAACCCATATCAGTGAGATTATGACTATCCAAAAAATCATGGAAATAGTTACATCCGATTTCTTTCCATATTCCACCCATTTTTCATCACTAGCGAGGATCGTGTTAAAGTCTTCCGTAATAATCCAAGGGTTCTTGCTATTAAACTGAATATTGCTAAGGTTCCTCCATAACGCCTAGCGTTTGCTCCTCTTCTGATTTCCATAAACAGTAGTAACAAGAAACGGTGGACAAGAACCTTTAATCACTTTCTAGAGGACAAACTGCGGATGCACTGCAAGGATCTCGACCGTAGTAGAGTCACTAGAATGATTTTAACAATTCCAACCTTTCAGAACCGGAGATGGTCGCTAGCCAACCTCAACTGCAAGGGGTTAAGGTAAATTGAACTGAATTAATACTAGTGACCAATATCCATTTCCAAGCTCTGAGATCAGAGATTAAGAATCCAGTTCAACACTCGAATTCACCAGTGTATCATGTATGTAATACCCCAAAAATTTCAACAAGTGATTAAAATATAAATTTTAAAAGTTGGTGGCTAAAGTATAAAATTAGAAAAGTTCAGGACTTAAAGTGTAATTTTAAAAAAAGTTATATATTTTGGTCCATAAATGGATAGTTTACCTTAAAAGAAGGATTTTTATGTCCGTCAGATTTTTTATCAGAAATTTGTAGAAAACGCTATTAATCGTAAAGTGGTAAAAATAATCGGATATCAGAATATAATAAAAAAATTATAAAAATTTGAAGGATGGTAGTATGAGTTTAAAAATGTTGTTTTAGTATTTTTTTAGTGTGAAGAATTTGAAGTGGATAAGTCAAACTAAAAGAATTTACCCTGTTTTAGTGAAACAGTGAATTTAATGACTACATTGGATTTTTGGAAAATTGAAAGGGCAAAGAGAAAAATTAGGAGATGAGATTTTTATAGTTATTTATTAACATTAAAATGGAGATGAAGGACAAGGAGTGGCATGGAAGTAAATACTCGAATTCATTAATGGCAATTTAGGTTTTAGGCCCAAAATGAATAAAAAATTCATTTTTAATTTATTTTAAACTTGAATTTGGGAGATTTTTTTCAAGGAAAACTCACGAAAACTCTCTCTTCTTCTCCAGCTGCCGGACATCCTCCATAGCTAAGGTAAGCAAAGCTTTGTTTTCAATTTTGGAGCCATTTTAATTAGAATTAGGACTTAAGTGTGAAATAAGAAATCGTTCACTGAATTCTCTACAAATGGTATAAGTATTGCCTTGTTTCATGTTGAAATGTGAAAATGGTTTTTTACGGTGGATGAAGGGGAAGTGAGAAATCAATGAAATAAGATTGGATTTTGATGTTGGGAGTGTTATGGAAGCATAAACAAGCATAAAAGTTGATTAAAAATCATTAACGGACTAAGTTGAAAGCATTCGGTCATGGTGGGTTTGAAGGAAGAAATGTTGATTTTGATTTGTTTTTGTTATGTGAATGATTAGAATGAATGGAAATGAGTTGTACGTGATGAAACCAAGCAATCAAAGTTGGAAACCATCACGGAAAGTATCCAAAACTTTCAGCCATTGAGAAAAAATTAGGAAAATTTGTATAAAAAATTCTTTTGGGTTTAAATTAGATAGAAGGATGATTTCTTAAAGTTTGAATTAAGTTTTGGATCAATTTGGATCAATGTTAAGCTTAGAGGATCTTTTTGCAAGTTTTGAGAAATTGGAGGATTGTAAAGTAAAAGTTGAAAATTTAAGGTACTATGCTGGAAATTATAGTTGGAATGATGAAATGTTGAATTTGGTTGATTTGGAAGTTGAGTAATTCCTAGGGATTAAATTACAAGTTTTGGAAAGTTAGTGGTGAAATTGCAAAAGTGCAAGATTAATGTACTAATTTGGAAATATAATGAAATTATTTGAGTGTGATGGTTGTTAGGGATTAAAGTGAATAGTAAGGACCAATTTGACAAGTTTCGAAATATGGGGGTTTGATTTGAAGAAATGTGTAATTGTGGGTTAAATGTTAAATTGTGAAAAGTTAAGTGATTTAAGGTCGAGAATTATTATTTTCAAGGACTACGAAGGTTATTTTTGCAAGAGTTGAGTAGAATTGATTTAGTTATAGAAATTAGCATTGAATATTTATTTATCGTATTTTATCAGATTGCATACTGATACATGTTTAACAAGTTGGTTAGATACTAACATATGTTCGAAATTGCTTATGCAAAATAATTAATTTTTAGGTAGATCGTGACTAGAATCGAGAACAAAACGAGCAAAAAGAAAAAGGAACAGAGTTCAAGAGTGAATTTGGTTAAGGTTGATTCCGATTTCGGGGTAGAAATTAGTATCGAATGTTCCTTAGTCGAATTTTTAGAATTACGATTCAAATTTAAATTTATTATAATAGTACGAGTATTAATGTATGTGAATCGTTTATATGTTGAAAATCGATGATCGAGTAGTTCGTGATTATAATAGAGATCAAAATGAAATGGATACGAGGGTTATAAAGGTGATCATAGGATAAGCTGGTGAGGCACCAGGTGAGTGCAACTTACTTATTTTATATTCGATATGAGGACGGCTTGCGATAAGCTAACCTAGAAGGTTTTTGATTGAAACAATTTAATTATTTTATGAAATATCTTTATATTGTTTACTAAATGGTTTTTATATGATTTTGGGTTTGAATAACCTCAATTGTTTTATTCAGTATTTTATTTCATAGCATATGAATATTTTTGGTTATGAACCACTCATATCTGATTTTATATGCAAATTAGTAATTGATTTAGAACAAAACCTATTGTATGAAAATGAGGGTTAGTGGTACAATGACATGCCATAAGGTGGAGTGAATATGAATATGTTTTTGATATAGCACCAATGTTGATCATTCGTGGTTTGACTCGATGTACCTTACTGGTGCACGAGGTAGAGTGACTTGGTGCAATATGTTCTGACAATAAATTTGGTATATAGCGCACTCACTAATTATCTAACTCGCGTACCACGTATTATCATGATAATACAGTGGACAAATGTATAATATGAATAAGAAAAGTATGGATTTAAAATGATCTGATTTCGAAAAAAGTACAGTTTTACAATAATATGAACTGAAATAGAAAAATACAGATATAAAATGGTATAGTATAGTATGAATTACAAATTTTTATAATAAATTCTTATTACGAGTTAACATCTTATTTTATACATATTTTATTTTATTAATGTTTTTATACGATACATATATTATTTGTTTTATACGTTAAATATTTTATTTTATTTTACTTGATTGTCTCAATAAGTGAAAATTTAGTGTGTGAGTGTGTCAGACGTAAGTGCAAGCTAGAAGGAGAAAATAGGGAGCGCATCAGTATCATTTTCGAGAAATCATTTCTGTCACCATAATCAGTATGTAAGGACATCATGTCTATTAATTTATTTGGTAGTGGTATGAAAGTTTCTAGCTGCTCTGATTCGAGTTACTTTAAGATATTTTTGTTTAAGTTATGAAGGTTTGGTTTTACAAATGACATTATTAATTATGAATATTGGTTTATTAAATCATTATTAAATTGTAATTTTTTTACTGATTTTTAAATAGTAAGTGTTTTCTATTATTGATGTGACATATTTAACTCTACGGGTATGTATATGGGTTAAGAGTGTTACAGTATCATTTTAGATTCAATGAAGATTTCCAATGGCCACCGCCCTTGCAATCCACCGAAGAACAATGACATGGTTATACCCGACTCCGATTTAAGGAATCCTCCACCCCCTGCTAAGTTGATCTCCTTTGCAACACCGGATACAATAAATTTAAGGCAGCCATAAGACAGAGTGCTGCAATTAGACAAGGCGAAGTCGAGCTTTGTATACACGCTATTCCTGGGATGATCCCACCACATAGCATCCATTATCCGGGGGTCATCGTTATATGCTTCAAATCCATGTCAAAGCTCGAAGCTTCGGCTAAAAAAGAAGGTCCTCCATGCTAGTAGATTTGTCGTTGAATATCTTGTCCTTCCTACCCAACCAAATGGCACCAGCCATCGAAATTAACCGAAGGCAACGGATTTAACCTTTTAAAGAAACATTAAAAAAAAAGTTAAAAGAGCTCACAGGGAACTTTCCAATCCACACCCCACCATTAGCATAATTTGGACCAAGAACAGCACATGAAACTGCAGAAGTTAAAAGTTAAGCAGCCTGTTGTTCTCCTTATTGCTTGGTAATGTAATGTCTTGGTTGATTTTCCATGAATGTCGATTTGATTGAATTTTAACAAATATTCAATACTATTCTCGACCTAATACCCTTTGGCGTTTACATATTACGTCCATAAATAATTATGTTAATTTAATAGGGAAATAATATGTATATATATTTCCTTAAATATGTATAATTGAATTAAATTTAAAATTTCATGCATAAATTAGAATAAATTAGAACCACAAATAAAGTTTCAGGTATATAGTTGTACCAAATCAAAATTTATGTATTAAATTATACATCGGAACAAAAATCATTTGTAAATTTAATATTTTATAACTACAAATAATAAAATTTAATAATAATAAGTAGAACCATCCAAGCAATCCTACTATAACTCAATTTAATAATAAAACTTAAAGATACAATTAGAATAGGATTAGTGTGTTTGCTTTTGTGATGGACAGTGACTTATACGTACACCACTGTATAAATAAGCCACTCAAGTTCGTCTTGTTTAGTAGCTATTCTCCTCCTCCAAGTCAAAACAAAAGCACGGCAAGTTTGGTTTCCTCGTCTCTTCTACTCCTCTTCTTCCTTCCCATCGTCATGTCCATGCCTCTGTCGACGAATTCACGTTGGATTGTTGGCAAGGGAGGGCGACGCGTCAAACTGGCGTGCGTTAACTGGTCGTCTCACTCAGAACTGGTGCTTGCCGAAGGGCTTAGCAAGCAGCCTATGGATACGATCGTCAAACAGATTGTGTCAATGGGGTTCAACTGCGTTAGGTACACTTGGCCAGTGTATCTGATCACCAATGACACATTGGCATCCCGCACCGTTAGACAATAGTTTCAGCAACTCGGCTTCGTTAAATCCATCGCCGGAATCCAAGCCAACAACCCTTCCATCATCGATATCCCCTCATCAAAGCTTACCAGGTATGACAGATATTTCATGTCCTTGTTTTCTCCGATTAGATCTGAACAAACAGAACGTCTCAAACTTAACTTTAATGCATTGATTTATTGATTTGTATTAACATTTCAGGCAGTGGTGTCAAGCTTAGGGGAAAACAATTTGATGGTCATACTTGACAATCACATAAGCAAACCCGGTTGGTGCTGCAATATTTAGACGACAATGGTTTCTTTGGCGACAAGTACTTCAACCCGGATCAATGGATCACCGGGCTGACTCGGATGGCTACCTTATTCAGCGGTGTCACCAACTTGGTCGGCAATCGGCATGAGCTTGAGGAACGAGCTAAGAGGCCCAAAACAGAACGTAAACGACTAGTACAAGTACATGCAGAAAGGAGCCGAAGCAGTGCACTCGGCAAACCCGGATGTTCTCGTTATACTCTCATAAATATGCGGAGCTTCACGCAACTCTTACAATAAGTCAAAATTTATAAATTTATATTTGAAAACTACACGATTTCTATTAGTTTGCATAAACAATTTACAATATTTTCTGTAATATTTTTACAGGCTTCATTGACGCCAAGAGAGTCCAAAACAAAAGTATGTCCCTCCAGAACATCAACAAATAATAAAAACCAATGATAATCAACTTCATCATACGAAGACACATATACTTACAAAATCATGTGAGGTAAAAAACACAGTCAACCACATACAAGAAAATAATAAATTTTAAATATAAATATACATGTTCAACATGACTATTATCATTAGGCATAAAGTCCTCTATCCAGCGGGTATGAAATTTGAAAAAGGTTAATATTTCTTCTCGTCTTCTGAGTATGTGTGACATATTCGGTAAGGATACTTCGAGACAAGCATTAAATATAAGTGTCAAGAAATCATAAAATTTAAATTATTTGATCTTTATCCCATAAATTAATTTTTACCTAAAAGGACAGAGGCAAATATAACTTCTTTCGCGTAGGCGCTTCTCTCAAGTGCAAATCGTACACCTAAATATCGATAAACTATTAAATATTTGAAAACAATATAAACAATTTGTTGAATACATTTTTGTGTTTCGATATAACAAATTAAGTTTAAATGAATTTTAAGATTTTACAAATGATTTTCTAAGTATATTCGATTTAATTAATCGAATATCAAATTATTACTCCAAGTCTTTCAAGTTCAAATTCAAACCTTACTAAATGTGTAAAATTGTGTTTTATACTTAAACTATTTTTGAAACAATTTTCATAAAGTATTTTGAACCAAAATCAAGCCTAAAATCAATTTATCAAAGTGATGCACCGATGCACCAATCCATGCATCGATGCACCATGAATTAAATTGAACATCAAATGCATTTCATGCATCGATGCACATACCATGCATCGATGCACTGAGGATTTTATGAAAACATCGAATGCACTTGATGCATCGGTGCACTAAAAGTGCACCGATGCACTAAGGGTCCAACAGTCAAAATATTTGAATTTTACACTGATGCACCGATGCACCATGGGTATGCATCGATACACTGACGCTCCCAACTGAATTTATTAATTGTTTTCACACTTGAACGGCTCTATTGACTCCACTAAGCATCTCCAACGTTCAGAATCATTTGAAGGTGTATTTAAACAAGCTTAGAAGTCATTGATCAAAAACAAGAAACAACAATCAACAAGAATCAAAGAGAAAGCGTCGAACCTCAACTTTGAACATTTCAAGCCTATTTTTTCATTCAATATTCATTTTGCTTTCAAGAACACTACTTGTACTCAATTGTCTTAATTTTTGAGTGTTCTTTTCTTTGTTCTAGAATTGTGCAAACAATCTACCTTGTGAGGATTTCCTTATAAGTTTGCAAATTTGTAATCTTCTCTTTGAGAAAGAGTGTTCTCAAGAATTGGGGTATATTCTTGAGGGAGTTGTAAGGTTATCTCTTTGGCCTCAAAAGAAAGAACAAATTAGTGAATTTGTTGGAAAATCCTTAGTGTGGATAGCTAAGGTAGTAGACGTAGACTTTGATTGAGAAAGTCGAATCACTCTAAATCGCTGTGCAATTACTTTCAATTTTCTTCAAAAGCTTCCACCAAAATTTTAATTGCCAATTCACCCCCTCTTGGCCGATTCCGTCGATCGATTAACTCAACACAATTGAATTAAAATCAGACAAAATAATGAATATTGATCATGTATAGTAACAATAAAAATTTTAAATTGTAATATCCAATCATATAACCATTTTTTTGGAAAAATAGTACGAGCATTGCTGACGTCCAAATGATTACTCTTGGCCATGTAAACAGTGTTGGATGTATGCTTCCAAGTAGAAACATTCGTACAAATTTTGCGTTCTTCAAGCGTTAAAAACTCCAAATATTGCATATATGCATCACTTATCGTCGCGGTTTTTTTAGAACGTTCTGCTGACAAATCACATGGCTTATATATATTTATACTGCATGAAAGACATATCTCTTACAAACATTTTTACAACATTAAACTCAAACTTTAACATGAAATATATACAAAAAGAATGATTACACACCTTGGTATTCGCTTTAGATGTTCTAGCTCTTTTTTTCGATGCCACATCTTTCGATTTTGGATCATCAGTAAAATCTAATCGTGCGATCGAACACCTTATATTTTTTCTCTGTTGAGACCCATTCATCTTTGTAAAAGTCGTATGACCGTTAGACATTTTAGGACTAACTTTTTTAACCACTGGAGTTTCCTTCAACGTAAATAATTGACTAGGAAATCGATTGAGACTAAATTGAAAGTTAAAAATCTCCACTGAAATTTTTGGAAAACATTCACTATCAGTCTTGTTGTTGTCTTCAGAGTTAACATCAAGTTTCCTTTTGCCACTACAATCTAATGAGGGAGAAGGATAATTACAATCACAATTAATAAATGGAGACAAACTCTATTTTTTAAAACCACTATCTATTTGATCCTTCAATGGTGCGACACTTAATCCTTCTTCCATGTCTAATTTATTTTTAAAACTCTTATATTTCAATGGAATGTAATGCAAATTCGTCACTTCTGATCTATTATTTAAAGCATCCTCCTTTAATGATTGACTACACATACGTTCTCCATTTACTGAATCACCATAATATATTGAACTTTTAAAATTACTAGGTGTTAATATGCTTATTAATTTCCCAAATTGGTCATTTAATATTTCAAATTGTCTTTTTAAATTTTCAAACTGGCCATGCATTATAGCAAATTCCTTTTCAATTTTTTGCACCAAATGAATGAGTCTCGAACTTATGATCACTCAGACAAGAAATTCTAATTTTTTTCTCATGAACAACTTTAGGGTTTCCTATTTGTATATAAAACATATAAAAAATAAAACAATGATCTTAAAAAAAATACACCGAAAAAACAAATGCAATGTAATATTAAAAATTCAGTTACTTATAATGAATGTACCTCGTTATTGGTCTTCTTTGAACTCATGTCGATACGACGCTTATACTTCATCATCTTAACTTGTTTTGAGGGTGTTAAGTTTAGATCCATCATCTACGGTTACAAAATAAATTATAAGTCAAATCATTTGAATCATATGTACTGTACCGTACCGATACACAGCCTGAGTGTATTGGTACACGACGTTTAATTTAAAAATAGCTCATAATTAAGGTACCGATACATACAAGGTACCGATACTCTGTCGCCCGAGTACCGTTATACATTGTCGGTGTACAGTACGCGCTACACAAATTTCAAATTGGGAATTGGATTGAAATAAATCGGTTTCAACGAGAAAATGAAGGATTAATTGTTCAAATTGGGGTTTTATAAAGGGAAGTTTGGAAATCAATTAAGGAATTTAGGTTATATAATGGGAGGAATTTTAAAATTAGGGTTAGGGTTAGGGTTTAGGAAATATGGGATTGGGGGAAAATAATTAGAGAGGGAAGTCTTACACCGACAACTACGACCACTGTCGGTGAAGGCGTCGACAGCCGGTCAGCCACCACCCTCCGGTAACGGCTTGGGCGAAAAAATTTAAATCAAAATAAAAGTAATCTAGCTTACCTTAACGGGTTGTTTGCGCAAACAACGGTGACGACAACGATTCAATCGAAGGAGGAAGATGAAACCGATGGCGGCGATGATGACAACGCTGTGGGCGGCTGCGATGAGAGAATCAAAGCTTATTTTTAAAAAAATAAGATTTTCTAAATTGGGGTTACTATCTGAACTAATTATAAAAAAATATTTTAAAAAATAATTAAATTAAAATTATGATTTATTTAAAATTACGATTACCTTTTAAAATAAAATATAATTATACGTTGAGTAACTTATATTTTTAACGTTTTACAATTTAATTTATTGATGTTCGTCGTTATTGATGCTCATCACCGCTTGTTGAGTGCACAAGAATCATCCGATATGAATATATATATATATATTAAACTTCATACAAAATAAATGACTAGTTTTTAAAAGTTAATAACTTAATATAAATATATAGTACTTTAATAAAATTAATAAAAAAATATGAGAAAAGTAAACACTATATAAAAGCAGGAGTTGTAAAGTCAAAACTAGAATAATAAAGCTGCAGTAGATTTCAGAAAGCCAAATTTGCAAATAAAATAAAATAAATACTCCCCATAAAATAGAAATAATAAATAGCATTAAGTAGAAGTGAAAAAAAAAACATTTCCATTTAAATATTCTTGCGGACATAAAATTAAAGCAATCTCTCTTACATTTTTTTCTTCTTCTTATTCACTCCCTTGTTTTGTAAGAAATAATTTCGTAACAAAAATCCGATACTCCGCGCGTGATCTCTTCCTCCCTTCCTGCGTTTCTCCGATCAGGTACTCCATTTTTAATCTTCAATTTCCTCGTAAATTATTCGCTTTAACTTTGTAGAATTCAGTGCTTGATGTAAAAAGTTTTTTTTTTTTTTATCTTTTTCGGAATTCTCAAGAAAAATCGATCCTTGATGAATTTCATCAAATTATGAGCTCGTGATGAAAATGCTCAATCTGATTTCTTTCTGCTTCGTTTTTGTTGACGTTGTTCTCGTAGAGACGAAACAAAAGGAATGCAATCTATGGGAATTTTAAACATTCACAATTTGTATATTTCAGGATATGCTTTTTATTGGAGGTTGCCGGGAAGTTAAAGATTTTGAGTGTGCTATCGTTTATTAGCTGTGATTACATGCTGTGATGGGTTGAGTCTAAATTCATGTATAATTTGAGTTAAGAGAAATGGAAACTTGGAACTTTTGTTTTATGCTTAAGAACGAGTTTAATTTTGTAAATTTTTGTCTAGATTTTTCAAACTTGATTGTATTTAGGATATTTTCTGTTTTTGCTTCTGATTTTCTGTATTTTACCTCTCTTTTTGGTAAAATTCTGAAATTTGCAACATATGAATTTCAGAATGGTTGAGAATTGCAGTCTGAGATCAATTTATAGCAAAATGTCAGCAAAAATATCTTTCTAGGAATGTCTAGGTGTCGTGTTAATGAGAGATTGCGGCCTCAAACGGTTACATACATTTTTTAGCACCTATCTTTTGTTCGATTCAAAAACTTTATGAATAGGCACGAAAGCATATACAATTGATTTGTATTGGTGATTGATCTTTTCAGTTTGAAATGTTTATATATTTTCATATATTGGGGGTTTCAGGAATTTGTTGATGGGTGCCCCTAAGCAGAAATGGACAGCAGAAGAGGAAGCCGCCCTCAAGGCAGGAGTTCTCAAACATGGAACTGGAAAATGGCGCAATATACTTTCAGATCCTGAGTTTAGTTCGGTCCTGCGTTCGCGCTCAAATGTGGATCTCAAGGTATGTAGCTGAGATTCGAGTAGGATTCATCAATCATCATCACAATAAAAGTTTTGATGTTTTCTGGTTTAATGACCTAAATTTGCTGTGTTTGGACAGTGCCTTTATTAATTGCATCTGAAACTTCCGAACATGAGTTGAATGCACATTTTATTTGCCATTGTTCTGTAACGAATAGAGGTGAAATAATGTGTAAAGTGTTAATATGACCAGGACAAATGGAGAAATATAAATGCCACGGCCGTATGGGGGTCAAGGCAGAAGGCCAAGCTTGCTCTTAAAAGAAATCAGATGGCTGCTAAACATGATGATAACCACATGGCGCTTATTACTGTACCTCCGAGTGAAGAAATTGTTGATCCTAAGCCCCTTGCCATTTCTAGTGGAACACCAAGGGCAACTGGCTCCAGAAAATCAATTTCAAGGTTATTTTTATGTATTCTCTTATATCAATATAAACATACTTCTACTTAAACGCCAGTATTTGAGTTCCTGTCTGCCAGATATTAGAACATGAAAAGAAGCAGAAGGTAAGACATTTCCAAGGTTGATTCAGTTCAAAATGGCTCTAAATGCAAATATTTGATTAGTTCCTTATATTAGGATTTAGATCAGTTATTTTTAGCTGTTGAAAACTAAAATTATACGACCTTTGGTCATTGATGGTCAAAACAATCTTGTGTTGAGAGCCTTACTTTTCTGATTTGTACATACATAACGAATCCTGCTGTCCTCTCAATGCTTGTAGGTTGGAAAACATTTTATTAGAGGCTATCACTAGTTTGAGGGAGCCTGGTGGTTCTGACAGAGCTTCAATTGCTTCATACATCGAGGTACTTCTCTTTCTTGGATCGGTGTAAATCCTAAATACTTGAACAAGGCCTTTTCTATTTTTAATGGCTTTATGTGACAACAATTTTCTTTATGCCTTGTTCTCAAGTGAGTGTGGAACTTGGGGTTTCTGTTTCTCCTTATTTATTGGACATTCTATTTTCAATCATTTAAACATGAATCTCAGCTCAGAAATTGTTGCAAAAGACTTCACTAAAACGAAATTGAGTTTGTTTTTTTTTTGACATTTTAGGAGAAATATGCTGCACAGTCAAACCTCAAGAAGCTTTTGGTTACAAAACTAAAGCTGCTGGTAGCAAATGGGACATTGACAAAGGTAGTTACACTGTTAATTGTTTGTGTGACTATTTTATAATAGTATTATCTTCCATATATATATAATATTTAGCCTATGATGTAGCTTGATGCCAGAAAAGTTAAATTCCACATTAGTGTTCTAGGGTCTATAAAAGTCTTTATATTAGGTAATAATTTAAAGCCGTTAATGTTTCCGAAAATGATATTGAGTCTACTTGTGTCACACGGAACTCTTGCAATATTGGATTTAAAGAAAGAAACGTAGAAAGGTTGCATACTAGTTGCATAATGGATACAATGGCATCAATACTTTTCTTCTTTATGAATTGTGTGAAATATTATGTTGGTTTTCCTGATGTACTTTTGGAGAGTTATTAGCATGTTTGTAAAGAAGGTTTAAGTTGAATGTTCATAAGTTGGGAGTGATTCATCTTTATGATGTGCATATATTGATAGGTAAAGCATAAGTATAGGATTGCACCACATTCAACTATTTCTGAAGCAAGAAGAACTCCTCTGCTTGCTTTGGAAGGAAGGCAGAAGGATTCTACAAAAGCAGAGAAGAAAGGCATCAACAACATTCTTACTAAAACCCAAGTTGATGCAGAGTTATCAAAAATGAAGAGCATGACTGCAGAAGAGGCTGCTGCAGCTGCCGCAAGAGCAGTTGCAGAGGCAGAAGTTGCTATTGCCGAGGCTGAAAAGGCAGCAAGAGAGGCAGAGGCCGCAGAAGCTGAAGCTGAAGCAGCAAAAATCTTTGCTAAAGCGGCAGCTAAAGCATTGAAGTCTAGGATGCTGGTTACCTGGTAAATCCTTGTTCTTATATATTCTTTCATTGAACAATGTACATAGATCTGGTAACACAGGGTTTCTCAGAGGATGCTCGTGTTGGTTGTTTTAGAGGGCTGGATCTTAACCAAGAGTACAGCTAGTCATACTCGTGATATTTACGCCCTGAAACTGCAGATCTGTCAATCAACAAAGCTTTACCACAGCAACTTGACATCAGCTAAACAAATTTTATTTTACTTATATTTATGAGACTACTTTAATCTTTTCTTCTCCTCCATGGTTGAAAAGTTTCTGAAACAACAATTTAGGAAAGATAGCTATTCACAACTACAATGCATTACTTTTTTTGGGTGAGTTTTGTCTTTGGTCTCAAATAATACAGCTCTATTGTGACATGTAATTGTTTAGGATTTATGCCCCTCTAGTGGTTTTTTTTTGCTTTTTTATCTTATTGATATCAGTCGCAAACTTGTGCAGATGGTGTAGAAGGACACCATTTCGTCTTAGCTCGTTGCTGGAACCTTGCATCAGACTTGACATCTTACTGGCCTGGTATATCAACTATGAATCATGTCTATTACTGTAAATATATTAGGCTTGTAAAGAAGAAAATGTGAGATCAATCCATGAAGTTGTGCTTCTTTTTGGACGAACATTTTCTGAGAAGCTTAGCGGTTTTTGTGATTCTATAGCTTTATCTTGAAGTAGAGGGTATATAGATATGGCAAAAGAAATAGAGATGGCATTGTGATGGCACTTTTGAGATATTATCTGTTATTTTATTGAAAGTCCATCTGAATAAATTGAACTACAGTTTTGCACGTTTGTGTTTCTGGCAATGTTGTGTTATTGTTGGCTAATGGCCACCTCAATGAACTTCTCACACTGCCTCTTACTTGTTCAAAGAATGGAGTTGGAATCAATTTGATAAACTTTTGTTCAACTCGTTCAATCGCTATGAATTACGAGAGAGATAATCTTACTTGAATTACACATGTGATGATCGAATGTACAGTACACGTTGAGAAGACAATAATTCAACAGCCGGAAGATCAAGTTAGGGGAAACCCAAAAGCCAAAATTCTCAAACATGAATTTTATCCCTTTCGGAAACACAAATTATAAAACACAGGTTCATCACAAGATAAATCAAAGAGAACCCTCTTTTCAGTTCTTAGATTTTGAATGCTTTACAAGCCAATCAATAACCGAGTCAATGTTGGTTGAATTCTTGCAAGATATCATGAAGCAGCAAACTTCTCTATTGGTAATTGACTTGAGGCCCCTGCAATAGAAATGTCACATGTTAGGAGAAAGTTTTTTTTACTTTTTAAGCAAAGCAGAAATACTTGCAATTCTGTAATGTCTAGTTAATCAAGCAAATTGAATGACACTTACATTTCTTCAGTTAAAGCCGGTCTTGATAGAGCTCCTGGCTTGTCAATTTTGTTGCCTAGCACCAGAAGAGGTATGCCACTAAGCGAGGGTTTGCTTAACAAATCATGAAGCTCACTTCTTGAGATGCTCAGGTTATCGGGATCAGCAGCATCCACTACATAACTGCGACAAAATCAGGTTTATTCTAGTAGATATACAAAACAGTGGATGCAATTCTATGACTAAGGGCGGTATTCGGTTTCACGATTTGAGAAGCAGAAAGTACAATGGTAAGCGGCTGAAGGCCAATCAAATACTGCAAAAACTATATATGATAATTCTTGCACATATCTCTAGGCTATATAACCTTTTTGCATCAAGTATAAACCTTTCTAATACCAAGTAGAATAGATGCCTTCAGTTCGTTAGCTACGGTTTTCAAAGACATTGCCCTAAACAGACATGGACTAGTCTTTTTGGATAAAATTAACAAGACAGCTTTGAAATACTCACTACCAATGCAGATATGGCCCGGAATTATCAAAAAGAAAGTTATTGCATAGGACGAGTCTATGAAAATGAAGTAGTCGTTTCTTACACAATTGCAGATACTGCACGGCAGTATCGTTCCCACATGCTACGAAACCTAGGTTGGCCTCCAAGATCCCATAACTTTATGGTAACATTTCCTTTTGTCACTTTCCTCATGTTGAATCCAACCTGAAAAGAAGCCATTCGGATGACGGAGAGAAAAGGACTACAAAAGCATTGGAATGTAACAGCATTGCAGTTCACAAAATTAACAAAAATCCACTTAGATTATACGACTCACCGTAGGGATCATGTCTTCACTATATCCACCAGTCTGGGGAAAAAGGGCAAGCAACCAACTTAAAGTCAATTCAGAGAATACGATAAAGAAACATGTGCTTAGATAGCTAGTAATGGACCCTGCATACGTTGCGACCGCATTTACAAGTGAGATTTTAATTTACTTACCGCGACAACATTTACTAATGAGGTTTTTCCAGCATTCTGAAGTAGAGTTATTATAAAAAAAAACTACCAAACAATCGATAAAAAAAAAACATGACAAAAGATAGTGAGAAGCATGCCATAGAGACAAAGAAAAAAATATATTATAAAAGTAGAGTTATTAAAAAATAAAAATAAATAAAAAGCATAAATACGATATAAAAATAAAAAAAGTAAATAAAACTGATAATCAACAACCACCACTAAATTAATATCGTTGTCTACCAATAAAACCAAAAATGACAAGAAGGAAAACATCGTTAAAGGGGAAAATGAGAAAGAGAGAACGACATCAGACATCCATTTTCTCTTATGTAGTATTATTTAATTTTTTTTATAAATCTGGAGTGAATACAATTTTACAATATAATAATTATTCAAAATTTGGACAATAAATGTCTTATCTTTGTATATGATACTTAATTCCAAATCGTCAAGAGAAAATAACAAAATTTTCAACCATTAAATTTTTTAATTTATACAATATTATTTGAATTTTATTTTAGTAAAAATATTTAAAATAATAACATTTCATAAATAAAGCAAAATTAAACAGCTTCTAGATCTTAGCCTCTAAAATCTTCAAAGTTTTCAATTTTTGTTGTGTCATTTGAGGTGTTATGGGGTGCGGTACCCTAATATAAGATTAAGGAAAGACGTGATCTAAAATATTATAAAAACGTGATCTAAAATATTATAAACAATATAATATTTTAAATTGCTCGAATCTAAAAGATCATATTTTTTTTATATTTTAGATTACAACTTAAAATATGTTTACAACCGAAAAAAAGTAAGAAAAAAATAATATTTTATAATATTTTAAGTCATATGTTATATTAGCCTTATAATAAATAAGTGGTTGTACCGTAAAATTCTTCGTGTCATTGAATGCATAGAGATCTTAACAATTATAAAATAGTAAAGGTTCTAATTGCATGCAAGAGTCTAAAGAATGACAACTTAAGAAACGATAGATTATAAGTGTAACAAAAAAATGTTATAAAAATATGATTTTTTTTTGTTGGACTTAATTTAAAATGTTGATCTTTTTCTTACATTTTCAGTTATATAAAAAAATAGTACATTCTTTATAATAATTTCGGTTTAAAAAAATTAAAAAAATTAATATTTTAGATTGTAATCAACTAAAAATAATTTTATTTTTTTAATATTTTTAATTACGTTTATTTTCTGTATCTTGTTCTTAAACCAGGTTGCGATACAACAAAACTACCGCTCATTACATATAAAAAAAAGCATGTCTCATTCTTATTATTACTTGAAAGGTAGATATGAAAACATATAATCAAATCCACACAACCAATAAAATAGAGATGCCATATCTGGGACTGGGAATCTTCCAAGACTTTTTTCAGGTCAGTTTTCTTCTTTGTCTGGGTATTAAAATTTCTCTGCTAAGTTCATTTTTTTTGCGTGTTCTGTGGATCTGCTTTGGGTTTTGGAGCTTATATTTGAAGTTGATTATTTGAAAGTTTAATAATTTCTGAGCTGATAACGATGTAATAGTCTTGTGTTGTGTGCATTGATATTTGATACCAAACTTAAATATGTTGCTTGTCTATTTTGTCAAACAGTATCAATGGTGTTTTAAGATTAGTGTATGGTGCATGTTGAAAGGATGGTAAACGTGATGCTAATGTACACATGTTATTTCAAGTTGATGCCGTTTCTTTTCGGATTAGGAGTTGATAATTGTCTATTCCAATCCTAAAGGATTGCGTTTTGACAATGTTCTGCACTCGGCTGCTGTTGATTCTCAATCTATTCTAGCCAATCGATAGTATTGTTTTGGAGTTTGTTGTACTTTTTGATGGATTAAAGAGATAAGGGAAGATGAGTATGGTTGTAATTCATATTTGGTCCAAATGTTTTGGATCTCTGTGTGTTGCATTTTTCGTAATTGCTGCATTATCTGGGAGATGAAAGAAAGGGAATATGGGGGGTGAGGAACAAAACAAATACAGGAAACCAATTGCTTTCCTTTGCGATGCTGGGTACAGATGCTCGAAGTCTGCTGTGGTGTTGAGCTTGGTGGGGTTCCTTTTTATGCTCCAACTCTACTCTCTTGCTACTCACAGAGGTGCAGTGAAAGGGGATATTCAATTGCGTGTGAGTCGTCATCCACTAGTCCGGGAACTTGAACAGGTGGAAGAGGAGAATATTCAAGTCCCCCCTCCTAGGAAGAAACGATCTCCACCTGCGTCTAAATGGAGACACAAGCGAAATACTGCCCTGGTTAATGAATTCCTTGATGAGAATTCCCAGCTTCGGCATGTATTCTTTCCGGATATGAAAACTGCTATAGATCCTGTGAAGGCAGCAGGAAATGAAAGCCACTACTACCATCCAGGGAAATTTTGGTTGGATACCGAAGGCAATCCTTTTCAAGCTCATGGAGGTGGTATACTATATGATGAAAGATCCGCTACATACTATTGGTATGGAGAATATAAAGATGGACCCACCTACCGTGCACATAAGAAGGGTGCAGCACGAGTAAGTTTATTGTTTAGATTAAATAATCCAAATCTATTATATTGTCTCTCTCAGTAAAGAATATATTATTGCTTGTATTCATAAAACAAAGAGAAAAAAGATGTAAGATTTGTTTTGTGAGAATAAGTACTTTGAGGATTTTAGTGATTATGAAAGGGCGAGACAGATCCAGTAGAAGAAAACTCTGAGAAAAAGATGGTGAATTACATAAATGATTTATAATTTCACTTATAAAGGCCACCTAAAATGTGAAGGGTATATTGGCCTTGGTTGGCTTGTATAAATTCTGTTTTAGAAATTAGAGGTACTAAACTCCTAGGGACAGCCTAAATGCAAGTTGTAAAACTATGAAGTGCTTTGTATTTAGAATGATAGGCATCCGATTCAATTGCTTTTCGTGGGCGTTTGATCAGTTTCTTGGTTGATGATGCCACTCCATTGTCTCTAACTGAACTTAAAGCATGAATTGTGAGGCAGCATAGCTGTCGTCTTTATCAATCTCTTTGTAAGTTGAAGTGATGCTTGAGATACATGACATTTGATTGCATATCTAACTCATTTTTAGCACCTATCTCATCCTTCAGGCTTGAAATTTGACTGCATGCCTAAATCTTTAGTTATAAGAAGTGCCCTTTGAATTTTTTTTAATCAGGTTGACGTTATAGGAGTTGGTTGCTGTTCTTCCAAGGATTTGTGGAAGTGGAAAAACCAAGGTATTGTGTTGGCTGCAGAACAGACAAATGAAGCCCATGATCTCCACAAATCCAATGTGTTGGAGCGGCCGAAAGTTGTTTGCAATGAGAGGACAGGTAAGTATGTAATGTGGATGCATATTGACGATGCCAACTACACTAAAGCTGCTGTCGGCATTGCTTTCAGCGATCACCCAACAGGTCCTTTTGAGTATCTCCGCAGCCAAAGGCCCCATGGATTTGACAGCAGGGACATGACCTTATTCAAGGACGACGATGGTGTAGCATATCTAATTTATTCATCTCAGAACAGTAGTGAACTTCACATTGGACCTGATTATCTAGATGTGCAACCTAAAATGTAGAGGATTATGGTTGGACAACGCCGGGAAGCCCCAGCTCTTTTTAAGTACCAAGGGACTTACTATATGTTCACATCGGGTTGCTCTGGATGGGCACCGAATGAAGCACTGGCGCATGCAGCTGAGTCGATCATGGGGACATGGGAGACAATAGGAAACCCGTGCATTGGAGGGAACAAAATGTTTCGACTCGCAACTTTTTTGGCACAGAGTACATTTGTGATTCCTCTGCCGGGCATCCCAGGTTCGTATATTTTTATGGCGGATCGGTGGAATCCAGCTGAGTTGAGGGACTCGAGGTACGTGTGGCTACCTTTAATAGTTGGCGGCCTTCCTGATCGGCCCCTTGAGTTCAACTTAGGATTTCCATCATGGCCAAGGGTATCGATTTACTGGCATCGGAAGTGGAGGCTTCCCTTGACTTGAGCTGGAGGGTATCGAAATGAGTTGCTTATTTTTCGTCCATTCTAATGCATGATTCTAGTGTATTGTATGTCAAAGCTCTTCACCTATTCTTTCACTGGTTCGAATCCTTGTGTCGTGAATTTTTAGCTTAGGCACCTCAATAATTCAGTGTACATTGTCAATCTCTTGCACTTTTCAGTTCAATTACAAATTTTCGAAATATGTTCATATTAGCTATGTCCATATTACTATTCTTAAAAGAAAACCCTAAACTACTACGTTGAAATATTTATATGATGAATTTAAAAAATATAAGTTATTTTAAATGTATTTTAGAAAGGGGTCTGTTGATTTTTTTTTATTTAAAATAAGACTTTTTTTAAGCCTATTATTTATAATAATCAAAGGGCCGAAGACAACTAAAGTTCCAAAGAAATTTGTTAGAATAATATTTTTGAACATTAATTAATTGCCTTTCAACTTCAACTTAGCCTCCCAACCAATCAATACATATTGAGGCCCAATATAGATTAGTTAGCTGATCATTTGTCAATGACATAAAACAAACTTTCAAATCATAAATTAAGCTTAATGAACAAACATATATGGACCGACTTTAAAAGAAAAATAAAGTATGGGAAAAAGATATTTAACCGACTGAAATTTGTTGAAGTGGTAAGTAGCTTAATATCGCTTAGGCAATGCTTCGAGTTCGAGTCTTTGTGTATTCAGAAAATACTTGCCGGGAGAATCACTCACCAAAATCAGGTGTGTGACGCGAGTCGTTCCGGATTAGTCAAGATAAAAACTTGGAACCGAATGAAAAAAAAGAGGAAATTTAGGATAAGATGAATTGTAAAAAGAAATACGAGAGGGACTCGTAAGCTCTACCACTATACAAGCTTATTTTCGTTTGCTTCTTTTTGGGGGGCCTTTAGCAAAACATTTTAACGTTACCACACCACCATGAATGCATTTTTTGTGTGTGTAGATTATATGTTAAAAAACAAACAAAGCTTTCCCATTGTTAGGGTTGAGAGTGAAAAGGAGAGATATAATTGGTTTAATTGGTTTTTATAATTGTATTAAATAAATTTAGTTCAATTAATACCACAACACGTTTTTATAAAATATCCCATAATTGGAATCCAAAATGACCGTCCTATGACTCTTAGGTCCCCCTCAAAATGACCGTCCTATGACTCTTAGGTCCCCCTCAAAAAAACTAACCAGATGAAGTCATTCTTTTAGATGGATCATTTATAGAGTGAACTATATAGACAGACGGTCACTCAACTTTTATAAAATGATAATAAAGTCTCCATATAAGACTCCCATCATACCCAATTTAGCGAGTGACTAGATTGACAATAAAGTATATGGTGAGTGATTAAAATGATAATAAAAACTAAGGTGTGTGACTAAAAAAAATTAAAAGGAGTGACTAAAATGAAAATAAAGTGTAAGATGGTGACTAATTTATAATTTGTTGTTTTTAGTGACCAAAATAAAAGTTCATGAAAACTAAGTGACTACCTGTGAAATTATTCTAGTTTATAATTTTAAACACTTTTTTTGTTATTAAAATAGTTAATTTCCGCTTTTACACCAAATACCAACCCCATTTCAAATGTGGACCTATTTGCTAACTATTGTTTATAAAAAAAGATTGCTTATCTAATGTTATTTATTTATTTAGTCCAACACCAACCTTATTTTTAGACTAAGATTTTTTTATTCTCTTTTTTTTTTTAAAAAAAAAAGAAAATTGCTTCGTCTTAGGGACAATTTCAGCAGGCCAAAAAGGGTTAAATTGAGGTTTTTTAACCACTTTATTCGATTAATTGATCGATTAATCCGAATCGGGTACTGCAAAGGTAAGGACGATTGTCCTAACCCAGTTTGTTTTATTCGCAATCGTCAGAATTCGAATCTCTAACATTACTTAAAGGATCTAGTGTCTCATCCATTAAATCAACCGATTTCTGGTAAATTAAGTTTTGTTTGTTAATAGAAAAATTCATTATCAACTATCCTAAGCATGCACCATTATGTATTCAAGTCAATTAAACGAAAATATTAAATGATTATAAGAACCCAATAACCTTAATTTTATATATAATAAAAATAATCACAAATTAAGAGAAAAAAACATGATTAATTATAATTTGTGAAATCAATTTAATTACTCCCAATCCTATTGAAAATCAAACGCAAATTCTTAGTAACTCTCCCACGGCCCCACCCTCTTATCTCCTCCCTTTTTTTCTCATCCAAAAAAAAACACACAAATTAATATGTATCCGACAACACCGTATAAAATATGCCATTGCACGTACACACGTGTGAGCCACCATCCCATGCACTAAAAAGAAAACGCCTAGGGCCGTCGTCAAGGCCGCCATGCACTGGCCCAACCACCACCTGATCCTTCCAAGACAAGAATATTCCGGCGTCGGGGCATTGTGCCATTGACCAACCTTCTTTGTACCTTCTCAACAAGGCGAGTACGTCGCCGCACACTTCATCAGTCAAAACCATGGGGCTGAACCCACTTGCATGGAACCGTCTTGACCAGTGCGTGGCGGGTTCGCGTCTCTCGATGGACTCGGACGGCGGACATGCCACCAAGTCAACGATAGCTCTCCCGGCCGCTCGTTCAAGCATCAACTTTTCGTTGGACGTTCTATTGAAACTCTCACCCAAGGCTTCAAAGTAAACTCTAAACCATCTTAAACACTCTTGGAAACCCTTAACGAAATCAACCCCAACATCAAGGTCAACTTCTTCTTCAACCACCGTGATTATCCTCGGCTGCAATCTCCAGAAATTCGATATCACGATATCTCTACGATTATCGACGGCTGTGATTGAATGTAACGTGCCAACACAGTTGATAGCCAAGGCTTCATCTTCCTTGATACCAAGCTCTAATAAATCTAAGTCATATAAATCGCCAGTATGATGTTTGGCATTGAATTCAAAGGGAACTCCCATAAGCCTAGCGAATTTTTCCATTCTTTTCCCAATTGCTTTCATTACCTTTTGGACGGCGGCTAAGCCCTGTGATGAGCCTGAAATGCCACCGTTTTTGCTAGTGACGATCGTGGTTAGCCTCAGATTCGGGGTTTCATCGCTACGGGTGGCTATGGCTTCAAGCAAAGTAGGCCATTGAGTGCAATAAGTGTTGCTAATATCAATTATATGCAATTTGTTTTCACCTTCCAAAGCTTCCATGATTGCACCATTACAAGCAACGTGACCAAAAGTAGTCCAAGGGCTTACCTCTTGGAACTTCAATACCATCTTCCTCGTCGACTCGAAAGAACATGTTTTCTCAGAGACGGAGGCTAACGTCCGACAGCAATGCCCTCCGGAGTCAGTCATGCGGCTGAACAAAGCTTGAAGAAAATAAGAAGCCAATTTTTGATCAGTGTCCCCGTAAGGTGATCCAAGCTCGTTAAGCATCCATATCAGCTGTTGAACCCGTCCGCTGTTCCGATCGGCAATAGCGGCCGCCGTCTCAAGGAGAACATCGGACGCCCACTTTCCGGAGAAATCGAAGTTGTTCATGTCACGAGCGGGGGGAAAAGTAGTGGTGGAGTAATCAGACGAGTCAATAGCATGGTGAGTGGTGGTGGTGGCGGCGGGGGTGGAGGTGTTTGTGGAAGTGGCGACGGTCGTGGTGGGAGGGTGGGAGTGATGTTGTTGATGATAATGATAATAAGGGTAGTAGTTTTTGGTAGAAGACGAAGAGAAGTTCTTCATCCATGAAAACGTTGAAGCATTCTTCGTCTTCTTGTTGGTAGTGATTATTGTTTTGTTTGGATGATCTAGAGCTGCTCGATGTTCTACTGGAGTTGAAGGATTGGTCCGATGATTGAAGACTCACAAGTCTTGTATCCATCTAAATCCAACAACAAACAGACCCACATTAATGAACTTTTGATGTCTGAAGAGATGGGGTGAGCAACACTATACTACGACATGATTGAAGGGATGGAGACCTCAAAAATATGTTTTTCTTTTTGTGTAATCGATGAAAAGAAAATGGAGATGGCCGGTTAGTGGCCGACGCTTCTTTTCTAGCATAGCTTATTCTCTTTAGGGTATTCTTTCTATTTTCATTTTCATTTTCATTTTCATTTTTTTATAAAAAAATCAATGATGAATTGACTAATATAGGCTTTTTCTATTAACACTTGGTTAGTTGAATAGGTATATAATCATATATAATATATATATAAGTTACTATAGAACTATCAGGTTATATATTTTATTGAGAGAGAAAGCGAATGAAAAATGGAATAGAGGGTAGGCGTGCGAAATGGGTTAGAAAGGAGGAGAGATGCCGGCGTGCATGGGCAGCACCAAGCCCACTATAATCAACCCAATACGTTCGCATCCTTTGCCTCCTAATCCCTCGCAAAACCCTGCCAAAATTCCTACTTCCCCCCCTTTTCTATACTATATACACTATATCCCATACTATCAATTTGTCATTATAATATTCCATTACCATAATCTGACCTTCCCTAGGGCAATGACATGCACCTTACCTTTCCTTCCCTCCGGTGGCGGAGCCGCAGCTTGGTGATTTGAGCATGTGTCTTTCTTTAAATTTGAATCTTCTTCAATTAGTTACTTATTTTATTATTGGTGTCTATCATAAAATTTTTCGTACATACCTTAAAATATGAGTTTTATTTGATTAGTTATTTATTTTATTGAATGTGTCCACCCTAAAATTTTATTTGTACTCACCCCATTTAAAAATTTTATTCCGTTAGCATACGTGTATCAACCCTAAAAAAATATTTCTAGATCATTGCTGGTTGCATTCAAACACTCTTATATCATCCAATAGTTCATACATATTGAATTATGTTCCCATAGAATTCAAGTGGTAAATATTTTAATATCATTTAAATAAGGTCTCAGGTTTGAATATTTGTGTACATAAAAAATCTCTACTAAGAGATTTATCCACCAAAATCATATATGCAATCCGAGTCGATATAAATTAATAAGGACAAAACCCTAAAACTTGAGGACAACAATAAAAAAAAACCCACCAACGAAACGCATCTCGTGTTATGAAAACGAAGCCACCAACATAAAGATTGACAACTCTTATAGGAGTTATATTTGATACAGACCAGATAGAGCTGAAAAAGGTCAAATACGGAAAATTAGGGCTTCAATTTTAAAGTAAAAATAATATTGAAAAAAAATTAATGACCTAAATTATAGTAAAAAGTAGGATTGAACATGAACTAAGCGATCTCGATGATAAATAAATTGTTGTTATTCTTTGAGGTAATGAGTTTGAGCACCAAGAATGCCAGAGATGTGAGCTTTAAATGTAAATGGTGGAGAGGTATTTATAAACATATATTGTCTTGTACTTACCCCAAATTAATAAATAAAAAGTGCGACTCAAAAAATTTAGGGCTTCAATTATAAAAGTAAAAAGTTAGATTAAAAATTTAGGAGATTAATTATAAAGGTACAAAGTGAGATTGAAAAGCTTAGGGTCATTAATTATAAATGTAAAAAAGTGAGATTAAAAAATAAAAGGCCTCCAATATAAAGATAAAAAAATAAGATCATAAAAATTAGAGATCTCAATTATAAAGATAGAAAATAAAATTAAAAAAATTAACAGCTTTGATTATAAAAATAAAATATATAATAAAAAATTAAAGACTCTATAAAAGGTAAGGGTCTAAATACTATTTTACATATAACCCATTATTATAATAGATAAGTTACATGAAAAAGATTAAAAAATAAGATTTTTTAACATGAATTTTTCACTTTATTTTTTAGCGATAAACCAATAAATGAGTAATCCTTTTCGCATAACTTAGAAAAGGATTATTAGAAAATATTTTTTTGACATTGATTTTAAAATTTGTTTCCTCTATTTGAGTAAAATGAAATTCATGTTAGAAATGTTTTTTATATAATTTTTTATCATTTTTCAATCTATTTGTCAATTAATCCGGATGGAATATTACAGTGACGAGAACGATTCTCTCAATTTAGTTTGTGAATGCTAAGAGTTTATCTCCTGACCATGTTTAAAGAATTTAATGTATCATCTCACTAAACCAATTAATTATTGGTAGATTTTATATATTTTTAAAATTATATATCACATTATTGGTGTAATTTTTATTATTATTTTTAAATTATATGTCACTCATTTATTGATTCATCTGATCAAATCACTCATCCATAACGACCATAAATGATATATAAAACAATCAAATAATTGAGAAGTTAAATTGACAAAATAAATATCACATTATTAAATAAAGAATATTTAAAGTATTAAATTGATAAAAAAAATTCGTAAAATGCCATATTATTTTATAAAGGTACAGTTGAGTAGCCAACTTAATAAAAAAATTATTGAAATGTTGAGTAAGATATAACTGAGTGATCAAGTCACTATCCAATCCTTTTATTTATGCCATTCGATTATTGTAATATTGTAAGCATGGATCATGCTTTTGAATAAATCGGACATGAATGATTAATATTGTGTTTGTTTGTTTATAAATGTGCTTATTTTTGTCTCAAGTTTGTTAAATTTTTAATATCGTGTTTGTGTTCAGTTTATTGAGCGTTTACGAATATTTTTGTTTAGAGTTTGCCCAAAAAAGTAAAATTCCTTAAACTTCACAACTTGAACTCTTAAGTTCATCCTTTGTTGAATTTATTTTCTACTATCACCATTATTTAAAATGTAATAAATTAAGTAATAGGAAAAGGAGAACCGGATTAATAAGCTTATAAACGAGTTGAGGAACGAAATTATTTGTGAACATAATCAGACCGAACACACCTATGTTTGTGTTTGTTTGTATATTAAATGAACATAATTTCTTTTGTTCACACTCCTTTATTTATCTTAATAAACGAATATAAACAAACGGTTTACGAGCAATTCATAGAACCATTTATTCATTTACACTCCTACTGCTATATGATAAAAAACTGACCTGTTTTCGTTGAAAACTCTGGTGCCGGTGGTCCACCAATTGTGTGTTGTCTTCCATCTAGCTGCCATATAATCGTATTGTCTTCTCCCGTTCTTGATGCAGATCAATTAGCAACTATTTTAGAGAGGACAGCGAAATGGAGAAAACACAAGTCTTTGAAAATGCACAAACCTCAAGCTCTGATAGATTTTAGAATGATCTGATCCCGCTGTGTTTTTATGTCAGTTTGGGGTTCAACAAAGGTCTGAACTCGTTCCACGTGTTCAGATACATGGTGTTAATGAAAGCTGCAGCAGTATGAGATTCAATCATATTCTCAAGGACAATCCATAGATGTGCAGATACACTGACATATATACAACCTTATACTTGAACAGTCACGCTTGCCTGACATCTGAACCAGTTAAGAAGCAGTCAAAACCGATGAGTAGCAAGCATGCATGCCGGTTACCAAAAGTTGTCACTTCTCTATCAATGAACTGAGAATGAGCATTCATGGACGACCACTTTGCTTCTCACTTGATTGCTCAGGTAATTGTATGAATGAAGGATTCCAGTTTTTTACTTCCTCTTATTTTTACCATCTTATTTCACAATGCTGGTTTACACCATCTCTACCAGCATATCCATTGTCTCCAAGGATGGTTATTACAGAGATTGAATGAAAGTGTTTGGGCAGTTGGGCTTACTACTTACTAGTTCATATATGCATAACATATATTATGCATTATGTTAAATTCCGTAGGTATCTTTCATACTCATATTTAAAATAAATAACTTGATATTTTATACGAATAACTTGACGTCTTTACAAAGGCATGTAATAAAAGACCTTGAACCTTTGATTATTTAATCAAGTTTTACCAATCTCATACATGTTTGTTTTAGTTCACATCAGGGTTTTAAATAACGGTGCGCTAGTGGTAGCGTTGCCTTCCAATATTCTCGTTATACCTGCAATAGCGCCCGCTATGATCGCAATTGCGGTAAACGAGACATGACCGAAAACGTGACTGCGATTTGAATCTCTGATTCACATTAATTAAGTCACTCGAGAATACGTGATTCTGATACATGCTTAAGGTGCTAAAGGTATTAGTTATGCTACACAAAATGAAGCATATAACATTGTCTCTCACACAATAAATGACCTTCACCTCATACACGTACAAGAAGTCTATAGGAGATACAAGTATCTCTCTTGAGCATGTAAGTTTTATTTAGATTTCGGATTCGAGCATCACATATATATTGGTGTATGAACGTTCAATTTAAGCTTAAAGATCAATTTCTCGTTTCTAAATACTCAGTTAACTTATTCGGAAAAGTTGTAACAAGTATAATTCTCCTAATATAATTGATTGAAACCAAGCATTTAAATCAAAATTTACCATCATATAAGTAATTGAGAAAAAATAATTTAAATCGTAATATTATTTCATTTCAAATATGATTAAATATATTTGATTCAATTTAATTTTTATTGATAGGTTAAATGATTATAATTATCAGATCAAAACTGAAAATACTTGACTATTAAATTGATATAAAATATTTTATTTTCTAATTAACTAAAAAAATATTTAAAATGTTATTGAAAAATATACAAACTTAAACCATTACAACACCATATGATACAAATCGAAGCACCAATAGCTTGCAACTCAATCCATGGCCAATTACTCCCCATCGCAAGGCTTTAAGGAGGCCTAACAAAGGACACGCATTCTAATCGTCTAATCCATAACATAAACTACATATACAGGAAACAAGAAGTTTCCTTGATGCCAGAAACAGGATTACATGGATATATGAAACCATAAGTTCTTCTAAATGCAGGAAACGAGAAATTTCCATGATTTAGAAAAGAATCGATTTTCATCGGTCCAATCGACTATGTTACAGTCGATTACGGAAACCGGGAATCACTCGGTTCGTACCTTCTTAGGCCTGCAGGTACCCCTTCTCCTCTAGGTAAGATATCACAGTTTCGGCCATTTCAGATGGGGAAGCACAGCTGTTTCCCTTTGGTGGCAATGCTAACTGTAAATGGAAATGGCCATTTCAAGACACATGTGAGCTGAAAATTTTCATGTTCAGAGCATGAAAGATACTTGTAAGTTGCAACCATTTAAACAAGAATGTTACTCCAATATACATACCTCACAGTTCAGAGGTGGTTCATAGGGGTCATCGACACCGGTAAAACCTACAGAGAACATAGGTAAGCAACTCTTTTAATGTGAGTTTATACCAATCTTCGAGATGCAAAATTCAGGGCGGACACCTTTAATTTTTCCAGCTCTTGCGAGTTTATACAGGCCCTTTGGGTCCCTTGCCTCGCATATTTCGATCGGCACATCGAGGAACACCTGTGATAGCAGGTTTATAAAGCAGTAAAGAAGCTCTTTCTCTGATTTAAAAGCTATTTCGCCTATGGATTACCTCAATGAAATCTCCTTGTGGCAACAGTGCACGACATGCATCCCTGTCTTTTCGGTAGGGAGATATCACACTGACAATGCAGATGATTCCGGCGTCGACAAAGATCTTGGCTACCTCTCCTGTTTGTGAATCATAATAAGTCGCAACTTTAAACCACGAGAGAGTGAATGGACAAAGGAAAGGACTACGACGAGAAATCGATCAGCGGCATTTACCGATCCTTCGAATGTTTTCCGCACGATCTTCGGCTTTAAAAGTAAGGTCGCGGTTTAACCCGTGACGAACGTTGTCACCGTCAAGGATGTAAGTCAACTTTCCAGTGGAATACAAGGCTTGGCACAGAGCACATGCCAAAGTGCTCTTTCCTAGGTTCATATGGCACAAGAACTAAAGCTCATAGCAACAAAAGATGAGCACTAATGTGGAAGCTCATGTAAAATACTTGAACTAACCTGAGCCACTGAGACCCGTAATCCATATGACACAGCCCTTTTGCTGAAGCAACTCTTGCCGATGAACTTTACCGACTGACCTTGGGTGCCATACGATGTTTCCCGCCTTTCCATTAGTAACCATCTGGGGTGGATCTTCACCTGGTTACACGTTTGAAATTAAGCATTTGCCACCAATTAAAATTAAGAAAAACAAAAAAATGAACGAAAACAACAGCAGCGGCACGACCATTCGTCACGGCGACTGTAGATTCCTCCGTCGCCTGAATCAAGCTCAACCCACCATGGTTACCACCATTCAACCCGAAAGAAAGCGACGGCAACTTCACGAAACCGATCATTGGAACCGGAACTGACGGTCCACTCTTGGAACCGGAAGAAGAACAAGAAATCGGTGGATGAACCGGCTTGAGTGCAATCATCTTTGTTTAAAATTTCGTTTTTATTCCCAAAGAAAAGATTGATGGAAGTTGAAGCAGAACGAGCCAGTCACTATAAATAAATGCCATGGTTGTATGTTTCTCCATTATTGTGTTTCAATAATTAAAATATTATATAAATCAATCGGTTAACAGTTAAGTTAGTGGCATTAATTTGATAAAATAAAATAAAAAATGTAAAATTATAAAATATATATTTACATCTTTTATCACTTTTAATTAAAAAAAATATTCTAAAAACTATTCAAATCATTTTCAATTACTATCTTCTAATTACATAATAGATTATCTCTCATTTTGAGTATTTTTTTCTCATAGAGAAGTTGTGTTAACTCCAATATGTTACAAATAATTTGATAAAATGGGTTATTTAGATTGAAATGTTTTTATTATTTTTTTTGAAATTTAATTATTTTTTATTTTCGAATCTAATTCTTTCTGAAAAAAATATTTGATTCCATCTGTATTCCAATGTATAATTATTTTAAACAGAGAAAGAGAGACGAATATGGGCAATGGATGGGGAATGGGATCCCACTTTCCCGCAACTTAATTTGGTATGGTTTTGTTTTATATCTTCAAATTACTTGTGTCATAAATTAAAAGAATTCTAAGAAGAAACATAAAAGAAATAAACCAAAGAAAGACAAGTAAATATGGTTGTTAACGTAAATAAATGAGTTACGACAGTTATAATCGGTTTATTCTTTTTTATTTGGAAGAAAAATTTTACTCGGTGATTAGATGATCATTGATCGATATCGAAGTATTTTATCTTTATTGGATGGTAGAAAAGAGAGGAATAAGGGTGAAATAATTCCATCTCTTTTCTGTCTTGTTCAAAAAAATTTATAATAATTTTTAGTGCAAGTATCAGTGTAAGGCTACTATAACTACTCGTAGAGTAGCAAACTAGATTTTAATACCCTTAAACCATTTGCACTATGAGAAAGGCCTAAGCTTCTTGATGTTGTAGAAGTATATTACAGAATATCTAATAGAAGGATTACGGGTGACAATATATCCATTTTTGTAGAACGTCGCAAGTTTAATTTCTAATACCTTCAAAAATATATTAATTTTTCAATCGATAGAATTTACGACATGTTAACAAAATAATTACAATAAAATAATAGAGATAATTTGAAAATTGATATAAAATATTTTACAATTTAAAGATAAATTTAAAATAAAATCATTATTTGAATATTGATATATAATATTTTAAACTCTACAGCTAATTTAATAATTGAGTCATTTGCACGAACCAAGTGACCTCTATAGTAAAGGAATTGTTGTTATTTCTGAAGACCCGGGTTCGAGCATCATATATGTTAGGGGTGTTAGCGATCAATGTAAAAAAATTAAAAATTTATCTTTGAACAGATAATGTCTTGTACTTACCCTTATTAATTAAAATAATAATAATAATCGAGTCATTTGGGAATGGGGCCTTTTACAGCTAATTTAGTGGATTATGGCGTGGGTTGGTAAAATGCGTGGTACGTTGGCTTGTCGATCATTAGCCTACTCAACCTACCCATTTTATTTGGTGTGTTTAGCCTTTTTCAGCCACATGGACATTCCGTTAGGGATGGGCACTAAATTCGAACCCGACGGGTTTTAACCCGACTCGATTAGGTCAGATTTTTTTTAGAAAATTTGGGTTCGGGTTGGGATTTTTAAAATGAGATATTCGAGTCGGGTCGGTTCGTGTTTAGGGTGAAAAATACCCGATCCGACCCAAAAAATATATAATTTTACCTTATATATTTAGAAATAATTACAATAATATCCCTCTATATATACTTTTTTTTCAATTAAGTCACTATTTTTATTGAATAAAAATATTTTTCTATTATTTCGGATCGGATCAGATGAAACTTTATTTTGATCGGGTCGGATTGGGTCTCGGATAGAGGCTTCCTTTTTCTCGGGTCGGGTTGGGTGAACCAAAAACCCGACCCGACCAACCCATGCCCATCCCTACATTCCATACATCTTTTTCCACTTTTGAGTTTATAAAATATTAAAAAAATGCAGGTTTTAGGTGTATTTTGGTTTATCAAAATTTTTATTTGAATTTTACTAAATATTTTTTTTAAAAGAAGCTCTAATCTCATTTTAATTGATGTGTATGATCTTATTATAAAATAAAAAAATTGAAAATATCATATTATTTATTTTTAACATATATTTATATTTTATAATGTTAAAATCATTTACATAATTTTATATATTTAGTAATATTCACCCTTTCAATGATTAGTATAAGATGGAAAGAACTTGTAGTGCCTTTAGAAAATAATGCAGAAAAAATTGCCAACCTATTCAAAAAGATAAATATGAGCCAAAGTATAATGGTAATTTTGGCCCAAAACCATAGGCACTAGATTTTTTTTTGGTTTTGGGAACTATTGCATTTGCTATAGTGATTTGACATGATGAGTTTGAATAAAATATATTATTTGGACAAACTCGTCATGGGCGTGACGAGTTTTTCATGCACTGTAACACTTGTCGTACCCCAAATTAATTTTAGAGATGACATAATAAGATAATTTTTTTTACCCACCTCACTTATTGGGCTAATTTTACCAAGTATAATATGTAACTTTTATCTTATTTAAACACTAATAATAAAGTTGGGTCACAAAGACTGAAGCCCACTTAAAATAAACTATCTAGATCCATATAAAGCCCAAATGACAACAATATCAAATTAACCCTAATTCTCCAGGCCACTCTTTAACACCATATATATTTTCCTCCATTGGTCGTCGAAGAGGAACCACCAAGAAAATGAAGTACAACCCACGAGTCTCCTCGTCTCGCCGTAAGAGCCGCAAGGCCCATTTCACGGCGCCGTCTTCCGTCCGCCGCGTTTTGATGAGCGCGCCGCTCTCGTCCGATCTGAGGTCCAAGTACAACGTCAGGTCTATGCCGGTCCGCAAGGACGACGAGGTCCAAGTGGTTCGCGGTACCTATAAAGGCCGCGAAGGGAAAGTTGTACAAGTGTACCGTCGCAAATGGGTGATTCACGTCGAGCGCATCACGCGTGAGAAAGTGAACGGTTCCACCGTTAACGTCGGGATCAACCCGTCGAAGTGTGTTATCACCAAGCTGAGGCTGGACAAGGATCGGAAGTCGTTGCTGGATCGTAAGGCTAAGGGGCGTGCCGCTGCTGACAAGGATAAGGGTGAAAAGTTTTCTGCTGAGTATATCATGCAGAGTGTCGATTAAGGTTATCCTTTTTTCTTCTTTCTTCATGTTTTGTTATGTTATCATTTAGGGAATTTGCAGCTCACGAACTTCAATTTTATGCCTCTTTTTATTGATACTAGAATGCAATGATGAATCTGGGAATTTTTTGACTTAGTGAGATATGTTGCTATTCTTGCTTATGTTTCCTTTTTTCTCATGGGTTTTTTTTCAGCATATTTGTGATTTCCCTCTGCAGTAGTCTGGATCTTTTAATGCATTATTTACTGATCACTTGTTAACAAACTATGACTAATTAAGATTATCATTTGGTCATTTACAATTGAAAATACATAATTAGCACAAACAGATTATAAAGTTGTTGCTGAGTTCAGCCTAGTAAATAGGGTACTGTAGAAAATCTTTACATAATTATGGAAGCACATGAATCTTGTAATAATGGTTGTGCCAATGTTTATTCTGACATCAACCCTGGTGTCTGATTCAAGCCAACTTCTGTTGTAAATGTTCCATGGTCAAGGAAATGCCGAATCTCCAAGTGTTAACAAAACTAGGTCAATAATTGTTATAAACAGTATGCCACAAAGGCGTTACTTCATTTTATTTTATGGCTGGCATCTTCGACAGAGAATTTTCTTAACCTGGATTCATCGCTTTCGACGATACAAAAGGAAACGTCTCTAATGGCTGTCTTACCTGAATTCCATTGCTCAAGTTTGAAGCTCGTTCATCGAAACAATGAACAAAAACTTCCAGACTTCTTGAACCATGATTCTCCATCATATGTTCTTCCTCTTACTAACAATTGCCTCTCTATCATTCGGACCGGTGAATGGAGTCCCCAATTTGAGAAATCTAAAACTAAAAAATGAGTATTCTTTTTTTATTAATCGAGAGATTGTTATGTGACAGATGTATTAGGGGGGGGGGGAAGAACCACTGCCTTTACCAAATATGATGCCGGGTGTTGTTTTCGACGTAAAGTCATTCTTGCGAAAATCTATCACCGCGTAAGAATATCAAAAGGGTAAATTATGTGTTTACTGGCTAAATTATCAAATTTGATCTGTTAGTACTTAAACTTTCAATTCTTTTAAAATCATACCTAATTTAATTTTTGTTTCATTTTAGTACCCACCGTTAGAAATTTTAGTTTTTGTTTCATTTTAGTACTCAGTTCAAAATTTAACGTTAAGTTTTAGAAAAAATTAAAAGTTTAGGTATTAAAATATGTCAAAATTGATAGTTTAGATATTAAACACGATAAGTGTTTAACGGAGAGATACTAAAATGGAATGAAAACAATATATTAAATATGATTTTGAAAAAAAATTAAAGTTTAGATAAAAAATGGACTAAGATTGATAGTTTAAATATCAAATTGCATAGTTTACCCATTTCAAAATAAAGCAATGGAGGTCCTATTTTCCTGCATTTAAACAAAAGCTGCACTGTAGGTAAAAAAGAAAAGCCACTTTCAAATCAGTTTCATCTTACTTCAGTCAAAAAGTAAATTGAACCCCACATTTCGCCGATTGACACAGATTAACTGTTTGAGGCGTGTAGTGTAAACTGTAAATTAAAAGGAAACAAAGTCAAATGAAATTCCTTTTACTATTTATTTCCAAAATATTAGAACCAAAATCATTCAAAGCTCTATATCTATAGCAAGTACTTGCGTGCTCGTAAGCTAACTACAGTTCTGATAAAAAAAATTAATTTAATCAGTATTAAAATAATTTAAATTAATAAAAATAGAGTTCTCTAATCTACGGTCTTAATAACTCATTTTTATTAGATTAAATAATTTTATTTTTAATTTAAATCTATTTTAGTGTTTAGATATAAACTTCAACACGAGTTAAGTGACCTTCGTAGTAAATGAATATTTACTTTTTCTTGAGTATTAAGGTTTAAACACCGAGAATGTAACGGTGTGAGCATATAATGTGGAGAGTTTAAGAGATATCTTTAAACATATAATGTTTTGTATTTATCTAATAAATATAAAATTCAGGTGATTGAGACTAGGGGTGAGCGTTCGATTGAAGTCAAAAAAATTTGATTTTTCGAATGGATGAGTCATATTTTACAACTCGGAGTTGACTTGAATTTTTTTTGAGTCAAATTGAATTTTCGAATTTGTGTTTAAATTTAATTATCAATATTTATAATATTATGATATTATTTGATTTCAATTTAAATGATTTTTATGAGCATATACAATATATATATATATATATATATCTTTCATATGTGATATACATATATCATATATAATTGAGTGACTTGACTCAAACTTGAAAATTCAACCACTAATTACTAAAAATCTTGAGTTATTCGAGTTATATTTTACAACTAAGATTGAAATTGACATTTTTTCGAGTCGAGTTTATGAAATTATAACTTGAAGTTATTTCGAATCTATTTTTTTAATTGAGTCAAGTAGAAAAAATTAATTTTTCAAACCGAATTTTGCTCACTCGTGATTGAGATAGCTAAACACGGGTAAATCAAAACCTTTTTTATTTTTCTCTTCATATTTTTATTGTGCTTCTTATACCCTCTTTGATTATTTTATTTGAGGAAAACTACCTAAACGATCACTAACCTTTTAGAAATTGAACATTTTGGTTAAAAATATATTTTCAATTTAATCACTCAACTTTTAGAATCTAACATTTTCATCATAAAAATGTTTTTTAATTTAGTCAGTCGACTTTTAGATGCTAACATTTTGGTCACCAAAAAACCCTTTCAGTTTAGCCAGTCAAGTTTTAGGCACTAATATTTTGGCAATTATTCAGTTACTCAAAAGAAACCCTGAATGATTTGAAAAATAAATTACAGCTGAAATAGATGAGATATAAATACGAGTAAGTTAGTGTCTACAAGAGCTCAGTGACTAAATTGAAATAATTGTTTTAGTTGGGTACCATGTGTCGGAAACTTCCACGTTATTGGTGAAAGTATTTCCGGAGACGCTTTCTATATATTTGAATGAAGCAGACGGTCAACTTTAGGAACGAAAGCGATTTGAAATGCATTGAAAAGAAAAAAGGGAATGGTGAATTTTTTGAACGAGAGCTTCGATTTGAAGCCCAAGCACTCGTCGGAGGAAGCTTTGGAAAGATGGAGGAAAGTTTGTGGTTTCGTCAAGAATCCGAAACGCCGGTTTCGATTCACTGCCAACCTCTCCAAACGCTACGAAGCTGCTGCTATGCGCCGATCCTATAAGGTGCGTTGGATTTTTAATTCTACTTTCTGATCTAAGATTAAACTGCTAAATATATCATGGTTTGATTTTATTTTTATTTTCTATACTTACGAGATTATGTTTCTTTTTCTGCGGTTGAAAATTGAACAAAAATTGCCCCCTATATGCTAAGCTCCTTTTATGAATAGGATCGTGAGTGTGAAATTTAGCATTGTATAGCTTATTTATTTTTGATCTGAAAAATTGCAGGAAAAACTGAGAATCTCTGTACTGGTTTCGAAAACTGCCTTCCAGTTTATCTCGGGTGAGATTTTTGGAGCAAAACTGCATTTTATTTTGAAGGAAAGCTGGCTTTCAACTTAACTGAATTTTATTTTTTCAGGTGTCGAAACAAGTGAAAGTGATTATGTTGTGCCTGAAGAAGTCAAAGCTGCTGGTTTTCAACTTTGTGCGGATGAGTTAGGATCCATTGTGGAAGGCCATGATTTGAAGAAACTAAAGATTCATGGTGGAGTGGATAGTATCGCTGAAAAACTCTCCACATCAACCACCAATGGGCTAACTTCTGACACCGATCTGTTGAATAAAAGACAACAGGTCTATGGAATCAATAAGTTTGCTGAGGCTGAAGCTAAAGGGTTCTTGATATTTGTTTGGGAAGCTCTTCAGGACATGACCCTTATGATCCTTGGGGTGTGTGCTTTTGTGTCATTGATAGTCGGGATAGAAGCAGACGGTCAACTTTAGGAACGAAAGCGATTTGAAATGCATTGAAAAGAAAAAAGGGAATGGTGAATTTTTTGAACGAGAGCTTCGATTTGAAGCCCAAGCACTCGTCGGAGGAAGCTTTGGAAAGATGGAGGAAAGTTTGTGGTTTCGTCAAGAATCCGAAACGCCGGTTTCGATTCACTGCCAACCTCTCCAAACGCTACGAAGCTGCTGCTATGCGCCGATCCTATAAGGTGCGTTGGATTTTTAATTCTACTTTCTGATCTAAGATTAAACTGCTAAATATATCATGGTTTGATTTTATTTTTATTTTCTATACTTACGAGATTATGTTTCTTTTTCTGCGGTTGAAAATTGAACAAAAATTGCCCCCTATATGCTAAGCTCCTTTTATGAATAGGATCGTGAGTGTGAAATTTAGCATTGTATAGCTTATTTATTTTTGATCTGAAAAATTGCAGGAAAAACTGAGAATCTCTGTACTGGTTTCGAAAACTGCCTTCCAGTTTATCTCGGGTGAGATTTTTGGAGCAAAACTGCATTTTATTTTGAAGGAAAGCTGGCTTTCAACTTAACTGAATTTTATTTTTTCAGGTGTCGAAACAAGTGAAAGTGATTATGTTGTGCCTGAAGAAGTCAAAGCTGCTGGTTTTCAACTTTGTGCGGATGAGTTAGGATCCATTGTGGAAGGCCATGATTTGAAGAAACTAAAGATTCATGGTGGAGTGGATAGTATCGCTGAAAAACTCTCCACATCAACCACCAATGGGCTAACTTCTGACACCGATCTGTTGAATAAAAGACAACAGGTCTATGGAATCAATAAGTTTGCTGAGGCTGAAGCTAAAGGGTTCTTGATATTTGTTTGGGAAGCTCTTCAGGACATGACCCTTATGATCCTTGGGGTGTGTGCTTTTGTGTCATTGATAGTCGGGATAGCGATGTAAGGATGGCCAAAGGGAGCTCATGATGGACTTGGGATAGTTGCAAGTATCTTATTGGTGGTGTTTGTCACAGCTACAAGTGACTATCGCCAATCTTTACAGTTCAAGGATTTGGACAAGGAGAAAAAGAAAATAATAGTTCAGGTAACAAGAAATGCATGTAGGCAGAGAATGTCTATATACGATTTGCTTCCCGGTGATATTGTACCCCTCAATATTGGTGACTAAGTCCCTGCTGACGGCCTTTTTGTCTCGGGATTCTGTGATAATTGATGAATCGAGCTTAACAGGGGAAAGCGAGCCTGTAATGGTGAATGCTGACAACCCTTTTATGCTTTCTGGTACTAAGCTTCAAGATGGATCATGCAAGATGCTGGTTACTTCTGTTGGGATGAGAACACAATGGGGTAAATTGATGGCAACCCTGAGTGAAGTGGGTGATTATGAGACCCCACTGCAAGTGAAATTGAATGGAGTAGCAACCATTATTGGGAAGGTAGGCCTGTTTTTTGCTGTCATAACTTTTACTGTATTGGTGCAAGGACTGTTCATGAATAAACTGCAAGGAGGGACAATCTGGAGTTGGTATGGCGATGAGGCATTGAAAATGCTGGAATTCTTTGCTGTTGCTGTTACAATTGTTGTTGTTGCAGTTCCCGAGGGTCTACCATTGGCTGTGACTCTGAGCCTTGCTTTTGCCATGAAGAAGATGATGAATGATAAAGCACTAGTTCGACAACTTGCAGCTTGTGAGACTATGGGGTCAGCAACAAGTATTTGTAGCGATAAAACTGGGACACTAACCACTAATCACATGACGGTTGTGAAATCATGCATTGGCATGGGTGTCAGGGAAGTAGATAACAACAGTAAAGCTTCTCTCTACTCTGAGATTCCAGAATCTGCCGTGAAACTCCTGCTACAATCCATTTTCACCAACACTGGGGGTGAAATTGTTTTTAACAAAGATGGAAAACGTGAGATATTGGGAACACCCACTGAGACTGCTTTGTTAGAATTTGGCTTGTCTCTGGGTGGAGATTTCCAAGCAGAACGACTGACATCAAAACTTGTTAAGGTCGAGCCATTTAACTCTACAAAGAAACGAATGAGAGTAGTCCTGGAGCTTCCTGAAGGAGGCCTACGAGCACAAATTAAAGGTGCTTCAGAGATAGTTTTGGCTGGATGTGACAAGGTGATTAATTCAAATGGGGAAGTTGTTCCTCTGGATGAAGAATCCATTAATCACCTCAATGCTACAATTAACCAGTTCGCTAATGAGGCTCTTCGAACCCTGTGTCTTGCATATATGGAACTGGAAAATTGTTTCTCCCCTGACAATGCCATTCTACTTTCTGGGTATACTTGTATAGGAATTGTGGGTATTAAAGATCCAGTTCGCCCTGGTGTCAGAATCTGTTGCTATTTGCCGTTCTGCTGGGATTACTGTACGAATGGTCACAGGAGACAACATAAACACTGCAAAGGCTATAGCCAGGGAATGTGGAATTCTTACAGATGATGGTATAGCCATTGAAGGACCAGATTTCAGAGAAAAGAGCCAAAAGGAAATGCTTACTTTAATTCCAAAGATTCAGGTACCCTCCGCATTTTTATTCCTTGCTTCAAAACCTTACCCAATCAGGTACTTTTAAGAAGGATGAATCATGTAGTCACACCTTGATTTTCCTTTCTATTGCAGGTGATGGCTCGATCCTCTCCAATGGACAAACATACTCTTGTAAGGCAATTGCGAAGTACATTTGATGAAGTTGTTGCTGTGACAGGTGATGGAACAAATGATGCTCCAGCTCTGCATGAAGCAGATATCGGACTAGCAATGGGCATTGCTGGAACTGAGGTATTCAACGCATTAATATTTTCGTACTCTGCATGCATCTTGTAGCAATCAAATGATTTTGTAAGCAAAATTAAAATTATGCTCGAATAAGTACTGATTCAATACCATGAGATTGAGTCAGATAGCGATGCATGTTCTCGATGGAGTGCTATATGTAGTAAGCTATATAAAATAAAGGACATAGCCTTGAGTTCTTTTGAGAAGAAGGGATCTAGACAAGGCCCCATCAGTACAGTAGGGAAGCCATTATGATAGTTTTGATGCAATATACGCTGCTTAATTTTGGATTACAACCACCTTTCATGCTAGTCAAATATTTTACTTAAATATATGAAGAAATGCCAGATGCTAACAGTACTGAAATTCAACTAATCTCAATTCTCAATTTCAGGTGGCCAAGGAGAGTGCTGATGTCATAATTCTGGATGACAATTTCTCAACAATTGTGACAGTAGCCAAATGGGGTCGTTCAGTATACATTCAAAAATTTGTACAGTTTCAACTGACAGTCAACATCGTTGCACTGATTGTTAACTTCTCCTCTGCATGTTTGACTGGTAAGAAAGGGATATGTTTTGTCTACATCTATTTTAAAGTCATATTCTAGCTTTCGTTGCAAAATGAATACGATGTTATCATATTTGCTTATGCTTTTTGCACCAAACCATTATGCAGGGAGAGCTCCTCTCACAGCTGTTCAGCTATTGTGGGTCAATATGATTATGGATACTCTAGGAGCACTTGCGCTTGCAACCGAGCCTCCAACTGATGAACTAATGAAGCGTTCACCGGTTGGAAAGAAAGGGAATTTTATCAGTAATGTGATGTGGAGGAATATCTTAGGGCAATCCTTTTACCAGTTTATGGTTATATGGTACCTTCAGGTGAAAGGAAAAGCAATGTTTAGTCTCGACGGCCCTGATTCTGACCTGACATTGAACACGGTTATTTTCAATTCACTCGTCTTCTGCCAGGTAACCTTTTATTATGAGCTGCTCCATATTTTTCCATAAACACACATTTTTGAGTCCATGATTTACCTTACAAAGTCTGCTGGGTGATTTCCACAGGTTTTCAATGAGATCAGCTCACGTAACATGGAGGAAATAAACGTTTTCAAGGGTATATTGGATAACTACGATTTTGTGGCTGTCCTTGGTTGCACTGCTGTCTTCCAAGTCATCATCATTGAATTCTTGGGCACATTTGCCAGTACAATTCCACTCACTTGCTCACAATGGTTCGTAAGCGTGTTCATTGGATTCTTAGGCATGCCGATCGCTGCTGCCTTAAAGACGATACCGTTATGAACTACAATAAGCTCAGATGCTGTTTTCCGAATGAACAGCATTCGTGCCATTATGTTACTCTTTCCGGCGTAGATTCATTAGTGACAACAAAGATTTGCCTGCTTTATTGACACGTTTGATTGCAATTAGAGAAGGTAAATAGAGATTTCATTTTGGAACATTTTGTGGATTAATTTTTTTTTTTTTATAGTTGAAGCTCTAGGTTGCTCAATTCTCTTGGTTCTTAATTTCGTTCTCTAATTGACATGTAAGGCATGTAAGCTCTTTTCTACTAATTGAAATATATACTCTTTTTCATCAAAATAATCAAATCAATAAACCCAAATCTTATCACTAAAAGACCCATCAAACTCCAATGCATTATGGCCGGCGTATTTTCTTTGCCAGGCTATTTTGATCAGACATATTGAACGCAAGTTTCCACTTGGTGCCATCTCCATGACTGATATCTGAAACACTCTCAACTACTACATTATGTAATGAACAATAATTTGAGGTTATTACAAACTTTGGTGTCTTAGATTCCCTCGTCTATATTTCAACCATCTTACTATAGCACCAATATATATCTTCCTGTTTCATCCAATGTAACATTCATATCACTAATCTGGGACGGACCCATGAATTTATGTTAGAAGAATACACGAGTATTTAAAATTTTCAGGATTAACTGTCTCTTCCGCCCCCATTGGTCCATCCCTGTTAGATAACACTTCAAGTATATTAATACACTGTTAGAATAAGAAAGCTCACACTCTGTAAAGATCCCCGCAATGAAATGAAATCAATCTTGACCTCCATTGCTTTTATTGTTATCCCACTGTTTGAAGAAGCAAACACTGCAGCTGCAGCGATGATCGACGGTCGACGATCCACCAAATCGGTTTCTTTATCGAAAACATGCTATGTATCAGATGGATCCGGCTGCAACTAACTGAAGTGGAATATTGATGTTTCAACGTTGAAATGCATCATTTCTTTAGATTCTATAAACTTAAAACTTGAATCAACTAATCATGCTTTGTTTTGGTGATGAAATGAAGGTCCTACAGTGCCAACAAATACATTTATAGTTTGATAACAGCACTCAAAGTGGACCACAGGCACTGCCAAAGCCTGGATCACTAGATCTCTGCTTATTTATATATTCATCAAACAACGTCTTTCATTTGTATATAGTTTATGTGGGTGGTGATGCTCAAACCGATCTCTTTTCTTTCATTCATTAAATTTCAACTCATTACTTTACACGGTTGTTTCTTCTATATGCTACTACCACTCATTAGCCGATAAAGCAAGATGCGTGCTTTTACAACACCCACTACGGTATAAGTTTAAACCGTACTAAGCTTCAGCAGAGAACGTGTCGTGGTGTAGTTGGTTATCACGTCAGTCTAACACGCTGAAGGTCTCCGCTTCGAGTCCGTGCGACGGCATTTTTCTATAGTTTTTTCCCAACATTTTCGTATGAAACCTAAAGAATTGTTGTTATAATTCTAAAAAGCATTCCCATAATCCTATCCCATATAGCAAAGTAATAGTTAATAGTAGTTTGGAAAAACTATGATCCATATGGTCCCTGTTTCTGGTAATCATATGGTCACTTGCTCACAATGGTTTGTAAGCGTGTTCATCGGATTCTTAGGGATGCCAATGGCTGCCGCCTTAAAGACGATAGCGGTATGAGCTACAATAAACCAAAATCTTATCACTTTGTTAAAGATGAAATCAATCTTGACCTCCATTGCTTTTCTTGTTAATCCACTGTCTGAATCAGCTGGCACTGCAGCCGCAGCAATACTCGACGGTGGACAATCCTCCGAATTGATTTCCGCAATGAAAACAGAGAGTTTAAGTTCATAGTTTCACTGGAAATTGCAAACTTTTCCGATGAAGCACCGTTGATGATAGCTGTGATTAGTTCAAAAGCTCTGGAGATCAATCCTCTGGGGTTGGATTCACCATGAAATCTTCTGATGAAGTAATGCAGATAAGAGAAAGGTGCAACGGGATTCATCTTCCATTCCAACGTGCTGAGTGAGTTCCAATAACTCTATTCTTTGAATCACTTTCTTCTCAAATTATCTTTTGTATGGAACTCTGATAAAACAGGTACTGTGCATTCTTCCATTTTTGCTGCCAATGATAAGCAAGCTATCCACAACAATTGAAAACCCTTATTTCAAACAAAAACAACAAACCACGTTGTTCGTTGTTTAGATGATTATGAGTTAACCATTTATATGATCTCATTAAATCAAATTCGAAATCCTTTAACCGAGTTAACGCAGTCCTTGTTCTTGGGTACACCATGGCCCATGCAATAAGAGTACGTATCAACTTTCTATGCAAAAATGGATCTTTTTAGGACCTTTTAAATACAAAATGTCAAATTTACATAAATATTCCTTATTTTTCATTTAACTGAATTAATAATGACATCAAAACCAAAGCAAAAGCTTTAGTGTCATTATAGATACAAATGCCGCTGGTATTACTCAAAAGCAAATATAATGTCTTCTTCAAAAGGCTTCGTTCTCCTTCCCATTCATAGAACCAATATGCCTGTTTTTCATATGAAGCATAGATATTTGTTGTTATAGTTTTAAAACAACATTCCCAGAATCCCATCCCATATAGCAAAATAGTGCTTAATAGCATAGAAAAAATATGATCCATTTTTTAAAGAGAAAATCGCCTCAGTGACCAAAAATGTCTTATAATATACGATTTTAACCAACTTTTTTTGGATTTGCCAAAATGACCAACAAAATCGCAACTCGATTTAGAAAATCGCAACGCTGAAAAGAAAATCGCAACGCGATTCCAAGAATCGCAACGCGATCTTCCAAGAATCGCAATGCGATAGTCTACAGTGTCGTTGCGATTTTCCAATTCGCGTTGCGAGAGTGTACAGTGTCGTTGTGATAGTTAAAAAAAATAGTTAAAAGATTTTGTTTCTTAAGAATTTTCTCTAAAAAGATAGTATCCGCGCGGACGTGTCGAAGACACGTATTACCACGACCACGACCACGACCACGAGACGGCGGCGGCGGCGGCGCGCGAGAGTCCCCCTTGTCCTCTTTCACTCAACAAGGAAGTGCAAAATACAAGCCTTAAATACCATTCCCAATAGTATTTCCAATACTATGTGGGATTGAGCATTACCAACACTTGTTCCAAATATCATTATTCTTCATAAGTTATCATCCATTACAATATGAATTAGTCGTGTTAATGAACCAATATACCTCATTAATATATGGTATTGTTGAACAAAAGAATGATGATGATGATCTTATTAAAGACCATCTAATACGAAAGAATCCAATGCATAACCGATACCTTATTGTGAAACTAATTCACATAGAGGTTGTACGTGAAAAAAAAATCTTTTACTTTTATAGTAAATATCTATCTCAATAATTTTAATATAAAAAATATATTTTTTATTTAATAATAGAATTATTTCATGTATTTATCAAGTTATAATTTTAAATACTTATTAAAATGAATTAATTTATTATCGATAATTCATATTGTAATGGATGATAACTTATGAAGAATAATGATATTGGGAACAAGTGTTGGTAATGCTCAATCCCACATAGTATTGAAAACACTATTGGGAATTATATTTAAGGCTTGTATTTTGCACTTCCTTGTTGAGTGAAAGAGAACAAGGGGGACTCTCGCGCGCCGCCGCCGCCGTCTCGTCTCGGGTCGTGGTCGTGGTCGTGGTCGTGGTCGTGGTCGTGGTCGTGGTCGTGGTCGTGGTCGTGGTCGTGGTCGTGGTAATGGTAATGGTAATACGTGTCTTCGACACGTCCGCGCGGACACTATCTTTTTAGAGAAACAAATGTTTTTTTATTTTCAACGTTGCGATTCTATAAATCGCATTGCGATTCTCTCAGTCGCATTGCGATTTTCTTCTAAATCGCGTTGCGACTCTCTCAATCGCATTGCGATTCTCTCAGTCGCATTGCGATTTTCTTTTGACCGTTGCGATTTTCTTTTTAACGTTGCGATTTTCTAAATCGCGATGTGCGATTTTATTGGTCATTTTGGCAAATCCAAAAAAAATTGGTTAAAATCGTATATTATAAGGTATTTTTGGTCACTGAGGCGATTTTCTCTTTTTTAAAAGAAAAATGGTCCCTGTTTCTGGCAATCCTACGATTAGTTTATAAAAGTTGAAGAGATCAAAACCTGATTTGAAAGCTCTGAATACAAGTCGTCATGGAGGAATTTCTTAGAAGGTTAAAGCTGAAAGGTTGCAGCTTGAGACAATGCTAGTAAGTGAGCTCTTACCTAATCTTTCTGTCTCTTCTGAGGATACTAAGAAAGATGTTGCAGAATTAAGAGAATGCTGAAACCAGCGCAAAAGGCTAGAGTAAAATGGATACGTGAGATGGATTTTTTTTCTAAGCACAAGGGAAATTGACTGAATTCTTTTGATCAAATAGATTACTTGAGAACCAATCAAGTGATTTATTGATCAAATAGATTATTTACTCGTGTGTAAACATGAAACCAGATGAATAGAGTGAGATAAATAGAAGAAGAAAGTTTGTTAAGGCTTGTATGAACAGTTTTTTTTTTAAGACAAATTCGTCTTCTCCTCGTTGTTTTGAGTAACGTTCAAGATACAACAACAAACGATCACAACAGTAAGCGCAATCTTAGTGATTAATCGAACAAATTCTTCCTTTCTCTATCACCTGAAAAAACGAATCTGGAAGAAATTCTCTAAGTATTTTTCTCTTCCAACTTTGTGAGTTGTGTCTAAGATTTGTGCCTTAAGTGGCCTATTTATAGAGGAGGATAAATAATCAAAAGGTTAAGACCTTAGGTTAAGACCTTTTTGATGAATAGTTAAAATCATTTGATGATGAGATTTGTTGAAAGTTAATAGGAATAATTGAATGAATGTAACTTTAAACAAAAAAAAAATAAGTATATTCATTAAGTGATATCATTTACTATAAAAGTATGTTCACTAAGTGACATAATTTATTATAAATAACATTAATTTTATTCAATTATTTATTATTTTTCCAACAATCCCTCACATGAATAAAAGTGATGGTTCAAAACTGATTCGATATGATGATAGACAATATTTGCAAAGGATAAGTAGGCATCCCCTTTGAACATTTCCTTATGAAAATATGTTTACTTTACTAGCTGTCCAGTAGACGTGATGTCCTTAAACTGTCATACCATTTGTGTAAGCGATGACATATATCACACAAATATTTTTCTGACAGGAATTTGATTCTTATGGTGTGCATATAGCCGTGGACATCTCATGATTCTGCAAAAGCTTGCAGAATTATGCCTGAACAATCTCCTTGAATCGACTTCAATTTATTCTCACATAGGTGACTTATGATATTCGATTCACGGAAACACATATTGGTCATTAAAACATTGTCTAACTTCTTTTTTACATTTTAGTCACTTTTGTTGAAAAATGTGTTGAATTTATTGATGAATTTAATAATTGAATTTTTCTTAAATATGAAATATCTATTTAAATATTTTGGATTAAAAAAATATTGTGTAGATTCTTTATATTTCAAATATTAATAGGATAATGTTCTATTTGTAAGATTCTAAATTATTTTTTAGTAGTTTCGAATTGACTCGGGAAATATATGGATCACGTGGAGTTTGTAATTTATACAACACCATAATAATAGTGTTGTGCACACTATTGACCAATTAATGTTTCAATTTACTCAACACCATAATCGTTTCTTACTATCTTAATGATTTTATTAAGTTAATTTTCAACTTCGAATTTATAGAGAATATATTTCTCTATAACTTCACTTTTGCTCTTTAGTAAATATATAACAATACTTTTTACTATCACCAATAAAAGTAATAAAAATATATAGCAAATATATAACAATACTTTTTGCTATCATCAATAATTCTAATATTTTAACAATGGATGCAGTGACGGAGCCATAACTTGGTGAAGTTGGACACATGCTCATCCTGAAATACAAATTTTCTTCGATTAATTACATATTTTACTGATTGTGCTCACCCTGAAATTTTTCGTGTCATCCTGAAATATGAGTTTTTTCGATTAATTACTTATTTTATGGACAATGCACACTGGGAGTACTAAATGAGTTGAGCAGCTAAAACTCGACTCAGTCAAAACTCTGGTTGAGAAGCTAAAAAATATTTCTGGATCTGTAATTGAATGGATGACTATAATATAATATTAGCTACAATTTTAGAAAAAATAATTATATAATTAAAATGAAAGAAAAATAATAGCAGTAATTAAGGTATTAAACGTGTATTTTAACCTTGGATAATCTACTAAAAGTGTTAGTAACAAATCAAAATCAGTTAATATGTTGTAGTGAGAATGTGAGAGGAGATTAAAACGCGGGAAATCCAGCGCATGAGAAGAAGTTGGGGAAATGTCGTGGAACTGAGTTAGCGATATTTCTGGGGAGTTGATGGTGACAGAAAGGAGCAGACTGGAATTTCAAAGCAGCCCGTTTCTCATTTCTCTCTAACCTCTTCGTCTAAGCTCTTGCCACTAGCGGCGGCGCTTCAAATCGGTGTTTGTTCGTCTGGAATGGCATATTCCGGCACTGTTTAAATTTGTCTCTTTTTTTACTGCTACACATTTTTAGCTGGAGACGGACCAATCGGTGTTCGCCTTTTCCATTTCCCCTCTCCATTGAACAATTACGTTAGGATTGTTAATTTAATCTTGTTGAATTTGCATTTCCGTGATTCGTCTAGTTTTGATTTGATTAAAAATGTTCGGTGAAGATAATTTGTTTTAGTTTTCATTTTTTGAAAGTGTTTCAATTCCATGAATTCTTAGATCGTTTTGACGACGGTGATTAGTTTTTTTGTTTTTCCTTTTTAGTACATAAGAAATTTCAGCTCAGTTGGTAGAGTGCTCTTAACCTTCTTATCGTGGATCGATTCCGTGAACAATTTATAATTTTGACTGTAAACTGCTTTTGGTGTTGGTACCCATTACATATGAAAATAGGGTCAGTTAATTTTTTATTTGAATACTTTGCACTTTTTTCATATAATCTTCTGCTAGATTTGCTTTGCAAATTGTGACAGATAAATACTTTTCTTTTTGGATTGCTTATCAAATCTATGCTATTTCATTATTTTCAGATTCAAGAATAAAAAATCCCGTGTTAAATCCTTCCAAAAGGGAAGTGAATTTGACGGATGGCAGTTGTTACGAAGCAATCTCATGAAGGTAGCAATGATGTTCCTCCAACGCCACCTCCATTACCAGGCCCGGCTACAAACTGTCAGCGGAAGGGGTTATTTACGATGAGCAGTGGATCGGTAGCAAAAGGAAACAGCTATTTGTCGACATCCACGAGAGATATGTGTGATAACCTCTTTGATGGAGGCTTTAGGGCCGATGTTATCATTAGTACTGATAATGGCGGAATCATCTACGCACATACTTCTGTTTTTGTAAGTCCCTCCCTCTATTCCCATTTCTGATTTTGATGATAGTAAAGGCCCCTTTATCTGTGTCTTTTTCAAATCAAGCTGTTTTAACTGTATAAGAAAGTAGATCAAATAATTACTATTTAACAATGCTGAGTTGCTGAAATGGTATCTTAATTTATCAATTCAATCTGTTCACTTGATATTTGCCTACAGGGCATGGCTTCTCCTGTCTTACGAGGCATGCTGAAACAAGCAAAAGGCTCTGGTTGTAAGATGTCAATTTCAATCCCTGGCGTTCAGCATGATGCAGTTCGGGTTTTCATCCGGTTCTTGTACTCTTCCTGGTAATTACCCTTTCCACGTAAGATATTTTGCCGAACACAGTTTGAAAACCAGTAGAATAATTGGAAAACAGTTAGCTTGATACTTTGAGGGACTTTAAAGTTTTGTGGGAAAATTGACAACAACAACAACAAAACCTTATTCCCATATGCAATGGGGTAAGGGGAGGTAGGGTTGTAGGTTGCCCCCAATGTCAGGTTGAGAGCAGCTTCCGTGGAATACCTCCAGCAGTCAGAAAATTAAAACAGTTCTTTAAACACGTCTACTTTCATTTATAAATGCCAAACTAAATTGAAGGTAAAATTAGTGAGACTGCCTCTGATATATTGTGGCTGAATCATGCTACTATGTGCTAATTGTAATTGGTTTTTATTTGTAGTTATGAGCAAGAAGAAATGAAGGAACTTGTTGTGAGCAACAACTAGAGGATGGCTTGCTTACACTAGAAAATGTTGTTGACGTCTTCCAGCTTTCTTTACTTTGCGATGCACCTCGGCTCGCACTGATTAGTCACCGTATGATCCTAAGGAACTTCAATGCTGTTTCTGCAACTGAAGGATAGAATGCCATGAAGAAGAGTTATCCATTACTAGAAAAGGAAATTTTGGAATCCATGATTTATGAAGAAAATGTATGGATATTTCTTTTTAAGGTTGCTTCCCATTTTTATCAACACTTTGGTCTTAAACACTAAACCCAATGGTAAATGTAATTTCCTAGATGCGAAAAGAGAAAATCAGAGGATCAAACGAGCGGAAGATCTACCTTCAATTATATGAAGCAATGGAGGCTCTTATTCACATTTGCAGAGATGGTTGCAGATCCATTGGTCCATATGATACGGATTTTAAAGAGGACCAGAAACCTTGCACTTATGCAGCTTGCAAAGGGATAGAATTGCTTGTTCGCCATTTCGCCGGTTGCAAGTTGAGAGTCCCTGGAGGCTGCATCCATTGCAAAAGAATGTGGCAACTACTGGAGTTACACGCTCGCCTCTGTGCGGATCCAAGCTTGTGCAGAGTTCCTTTGTGCATGTAATCAAGACCTCTCTTTTTCTTTCTCTCTTGCAACATGCTTGATGTCAATTTTGTTCACAAACATAACTAATCTAATCTGCATAAATTAACAATATATCCAGTTTTATATATTACTGATGATATAGAATATTGAAACCCAACTTTTGATTTCAGGAATTTCAAAGAGAAGATCAAGAAACAAGGTAAGAAGGATGTCATCAAATGGAAAATGCTAGTGAAAAAGATGTTGAGCATAAAGAGAATTGGAGATGCACGATTCTTTCTGTCCTTGAATTCCATTTCTTCGTGATAAATCAAAGTTCTAGCTATAGAAGGTTCAAGCCACCTGCTACCCTTCTAGACTCGATCAAACTCTGAGGTACTTTTTAATACTTAAATATTAGTATATAAAATATATAATTGTAAAATGGGCTAATGGGTGTTTGGATATGAAAATTAGAGAAAATCCAAATCACAACCTGACCAGTGTGGGTTAAACTAAATCCCAATGCGGATGGTTTATTTTATTTGTAGATTTGATTTTAACTTTTTGTACCATTTGATATGCAAATTACAAAAGCAAAGATCCATTCTTCCTAAACGTTGGTTTTCTTCTAGTTGTTGGTAAACTCTAACCCCCAACAAGTAATGGCAAATATTAGATGGGATGGTTTTGCAGAATGATTGAAGATGTTCGGTTCAGGTAGGTGAAATGAAAGGTTGGCCAAATCTTGGAAGTACCTAATTGAAAGATCTGATTTGCAAGACTTCTTTCTTTCAGTTTATTTTAGCTACCCTAAAATAATAATAAAATGATGTCACAATCATCAATATGACATGCGGTCATGCCTCTTATATGTTCGACTTTAAGAACGTATAAAAGGCACGACCGAAATTGTTGAGTGCCATCTGAGTGTTAGTATACTATGGAAGTTTTTGTTCATATAATCTGTTGTCAAATCGACTGCTAACCTAGACAAGATGGGGCTCCTAAACTTCATGAACAGAGTGCTACTGAATTGCTTTCATCGAGTAGCCGACTGCCTGGTTCTGTGGAGGATGGAGAAGAGGTTAATCAAGCTGCAGGAAGTCCAAGCATTCAGAGTAGGAGTCCTGTTAGAGCCCTGCTTGGCATCTCTTTTAATGCTAAAGGAATGTGGAGAGTTACTTGGGACGGGTTGGAATCTGCTTCTGAGACTTGTTATTGCAGAGGTGAACTGCCTGATAGTAGTTCTTTCAGGAAGAGGTTGGAACAGAGGTTGGAATTGGAGGGATTAAGCATCTCAGTAGATTATGCTGATGTGTTGAACATTAGTCTTGATGTCTTTGTGTAGAGATTGTTAAGTCCATGCTTGGAACTAACTGGTTCGAGATCTACAGAAAAACTCATCGAGCAAGGTCGTAGTTAGTCCATTGCCTCTTTGAATGGAATGCAACATGTGAAATTTGCCCGAAAACAAAGTCTGCACATTTCTACATCAATGTTAGACGTTCAAGTCGTAGTGGAGCTAAACCCCCTCATTCTTGGAGTAGACTGGCCAGCACAACTTGAGAAAATTTCCCTGCTTGCCTCAGAAGAGTGAACGATGACTTGAATTGGATCAGGTTCTATCTCGGGCAATTTTGCGACATTTCAATTTTAAAGTCCAGTCTAGCGTAGATCTTGGTTGTACCATTTTTATATAACAGATGAAGTAAATAATTATAAAGGCTACAAGGGTTTCAGATCAATCTAATTAGATTGTATATAAGTCAAGACATTGATCCCCGAGGCGTGCAACTATATCTACACTTTGTAGGAATCTACCAGTCACAGGTTAGCAAATATCTCACTCTGATACGTATAGTTTTCTGTTAGCTTTATTGAACACTTATTTTTTTAATAATGAAGGTGATCTTTGAGTTTTTGGGCCTGCTATTGTTGATCTAATCATGAGCTTTAATCATCTACCATACTTTTTTCATCTGATATGACCAATCATTTTCGGATTGTTTACTTACGGTTGTGCAATAATAAACTCATTTATGTAGTGATGTGCATGGATATAAATGTGTTTCGTTCCTTATATCGGAACCATACCAGTAGAGTGTGGAAATCATTTGTTTCAAAGGAGCTGTATATCCTTACATGAGATTGAATGCTTTTCACTTATTTTCTTCTGCTTGCCCCTTCTATGGCATGCCAGATTCACCTGCATGGGGTCATGGATGAAACCATAGAGGACATGGTTTTTATATGAACCATTTGTGTTACTATCTTGCATATGTTGAAAGGAAGAAACAAATGGTTCTAACTTGATATCTCAAACTAGGTAGTCTTATGGTGTGCATATTTCTATAGGCAACGATTCATTCATGCACTTTACATGTCTAGCTCTGCTCATAGATTTACATATCGTTTACTTTTCCATAGCTCAGATCGATTAGCATGTAAAGTCACTATGAGTGCATTGTTTATCTGTCAGTGATTCAGTTTGAATGGCTAAGGTTCATCTGGCATGCTTTGAGGTTGATTCGTTTTAGGAAGATTATATCTTGTATTTATGTTCGGATAGTGACATCCTAGGTCAAGCAACGTTGATTTGTTGTCGTCACCCCGTCACTTTTATTCCTCGACTTTTATGAAAATTTAAAGGAAACCCCTTATCTAACTTATTACAGTGCCAAGTAATCTCATCAGAAGCTAAACAATACTTGTCCCAGAACCTGAAAAATTATCTACCAACAGTTCAATACCTCTGAGAAACATTATCAGTTAAAAGCATCACACCTTGTACGGATGTTCCCGTTCCTCCCCGTCTTAACACCTACACGGCCGAGCTTAGTAATGGCAGTGATAAACGCTTTGTTAAAAGCATTTGAATTGGTGGCCCAGGCATTTACGAGAGGCTTAGACCTCCGGTCCGTGAATAAAACCTGGTCGGAGGTAAACAGACCCTTGCCTTGCTGCAAGTTCTTGAAGTAAACATTGTCGAAAGTCCTGGGTGTGTTCGGGTCCATGTTGATGGCTACCCGGGGATCAACATTCCTGGGACACATCTGTTTAAGTTGGGTCGCATACGCCCGGTTGAGTGTCGGGTCCACCGGGTTTTGACGGCTGAAGTTGTATATCCTGTTTGAAAACTTACTGCAATGGGAGAATCCGACGCTGTGTGCACCTGCAAAAATATAAAACAAGGACCCTTAAGTAAAACCCAAACAGAATCACGAGAATAGGTGGGTAACTAAAACATAATTTACCCTCTAAAGTCTTTTCGGCACGGCCACATGGCTATAAGAATATATCCCTTCAAAGATTTTTTTAACATTAATATATAATCAGAAACATATTTGAAATATATTCCTATCCAGCAGTACACTCTGATGCGAGTAATATTAATATAATACCTGAAAGAGCAACCATGTCTGTTTGGGAGAGTCCATGGGCTGCAAACAAAGAATTGAGTTGATTCAAGTTGAAAGAAGGTTGAGGCAGCTTTCCATTGACACTACCAGCTGTGGACCTTAACCCATCCAATCTCCCCAATTCAACAGCATAAGATGGTCCACCTGACTGCAATTTTCATCACGTTTCACCAATATGATCAACATTTCTTCTTTACATCGATTGAAAATATAATGCTAACGGACATGGGGGAATACAAACCAGAGCAATAACATCCCGAGTTGCCATTGCCAATATATCAGCACAAGAAACCTTGTTTCTGCAACCAGGAACCGCGTCCACAGCTTGTTTTGCTTTGATCACTGTGTCGAATCCGTCTCCGGCTAATGACAGGTTATCGGGGTGGTCCTTCTCCGCTGTATTGCCACCTGTGGATTGAATGATTACCGAAGCATCACATCCCTGTTAAGCAAAAAGGAAAGCCAAGAAAACAAGAAGATTAAACATCAATAACTCACTCCAACATGGAGAAGAAACCTCGAAAGGGTGTTCTCAAAAGAACCTGGACAAAGCAATCATGGAAGAAGAGACGAAGGGTTGCAGGGGCAGTGACAAAAGTTTGTCTTAATTTCTGAGTAACTGCATTTCTAACAATGGATTCTACGTTGGGACAAGTCTTAGCATAGTAATTTCGTCTTAGTTGAGCGGATGATGTCTGAGGGAGCAAAAATAAACTAAGAGAGAGCGACAACACGAGTAGAACGTTAATGAACCGAGTCATCTGATATGGAATTTGAGTAATTGCAGGGAGGTTGATTGTGAAGAGAGTTATTTAAAGAGACCAAGTTTGGCGAATGATAATGTAAAAAAAATGTAGAAGGAAGAAGTTTCCAAGTGGTATAGAGAAGCCAGCTGGATGGGAATCTTTTTGAACAGCAAAAATGATGAGTGTGCAATGTGACAAGGTTTCGAAAGGGAGGTTGATGTGTTCTTTTGTATGGTTTCTTCAATGGCCGCCTTTGTTACGTTTTCATAATAATCAGTTAATAATCAGTTGATCTAATGGAATAAGATATTAAATTATTTAAACATGAGTTAGAAATTCGAATCTTGATTCTTTACGAATAGAACAAATTAAATTAAAAGAATTATTCTCATATTAATCCAGACCTAATCAATAAATCAGATATCAACAGTTGAATAAAAAAAAATACATGTTCTCGTATTATGAACTTCAAAACCATCCAAAAACGTGGCATGCACGTCAAGACTTTTGTGTCTGTGTGCTTCCACGACTAGAAATAGTAAAATTCTCCATGAATCTACGTACTATAGTAAAATCCAATAAATTTATATTAAAAAAAACAAGTATATTATATTAAAATATTCTAAATAAAATAAGATTCATTAATTGATCAAATGGTCAGTGATATTTATGTTTTCTCATTTTATGTAAGTTCAAATTTCGATATTTGTCTATGTTATATTTTGACCCAAATTGTAATTGATAATTAAATTGAATTTTATTATATAATTTTAGTGGTTAAAGATTTAGTTAAGTTTATTTAATAAAATAAATATTTATTTTAGACATGAATTCTTATTCAAAAGGAATTCTTGGTGATAGTATTGACTTTATAAATAGGGTTATGAGTGAGAATTTCTTTGGAAAGATATAATTCTTTTTGGGGCTTATGTTGTAAAGATAATTATGTAAAGATGTTGGAAGTGTTTTTAGAATACACCAAGTTTTGATATCCATATCGCAATTTAGGATACACAGGATATCATGTATTTATACTTCTCTTGTTCTCTATGTTTATAATAAATTATTATTTATCTTACCCGTGAAGGTAGACAAGACCGAACCACGTTAAATCTTGTTTTCTTTGCATGTGATATTTTAGAGTTTATATCGCTTTCATAGTTATTTTATAGTGAATTAGCAAGTCTCAAATTGTTATTCTCTAAACGTAATAATTCTTTACAAATCAAAGAAATTAAACAAAACAACTCGGTGAAGATTCGATAAGATTATTGCAAGTTTTTATGAAAGGGATAGGTAAATAGATGGTGAGGAGATTATGGTTAGGTTAAAACTTAAATTTGAAAATATTGACGATGTCTTTCATAAAATAAACGTATGATTAGACTAATTAATCAAAGCATCTTTCTGATTTTTCATGGCTATTGTACCTGTTAATAACGTGAAGAGTTTATACTCAAGTGGGAAAGTGACACATGGGGGGGGGGGAAATAATAAATTATTAACAAATAAAAACAACTACTCATGGAGTCATGGAGAAGACTAGAATTTCTTAACTTTCCACATTTACGAAATGGAATCACTCTCTTTATCCCTTTTTTTTTCTTGAAGTTCGGTTGGTAGGATGGATAAAATAATGAAAAGTTAAAAATTTATTACGAAAAAATAAGAATAAAAAATTATGATTTGTGAGTACACTTTATTATAAATTAAGGTGTAATAATAGAATAATAAAAACATGACAATATAATAAAATAAAAATATTTATATTTCTAGTTTATGAAAAAATATTAGATGAACTTAGTTCATCACGTCATCCGTGGTTCTAACTAATAATATTTTTCCGTTTTATTTTTTTCTAAGGTGAAACATACATCTTTCCTACGTGTAAATAAATAGTCATTCAGAAGTTATTTTAAAATTAATGGATGCGATTCACTTGAATTATGAATAACTTGATGAATCGGGTTCATAAAATAATTTTTCTAACTTAGGGAGTTGTAGACATAATTTCAGACTAATCCTCAAGGGGCCATGCATTATTATAGTATTAAATTAATGGGTACGGTTGGAAAAGTAAAAGAACTGGGGATATGATGGCTATTATAATTGGGCTACTCATGCACGTAACCTTTCTTCGCCCTTACTTTTATGTGAGAAAGGATTCTACTTTCCCTTTGTCGGGGAATTTAATAATATTTTGGTTTATATAAAAATAAATATTTAAATTTAAAAAATATAAAAAATATTAAATATTTAATTAAATAGGGATCAAACTAAAAAAATAATAAGTTTGTGTTCTCAATTTTTTTTTCTAATTATAATTTAAGTCATTATAAGTTTAAATATTAGACAAATTAGAAGTTGTCTTTTGAGTTTTGATTTTTTTTATTTAAGGTGAATACAAATTAATATTTGTACAAAGACTTTCAACTATTTGACAATGAACGTTCATAACCCTAATTACGTGCTTGAACTCGGGACCTCAAGGATAGCAACAATCCCTTAATCACTAAGAACGCTTGGTTCATGCTGAATTTCAAGTGTAAATGCCTAATAAATCTTTATATTTTTCTTAAATAGTCTAATATTTCGACTTAACCAATATTTAATTTTGACTACGTCCCTACTATTTTCCCTACAACATGTTTTTAAATTAGGCAAGGCTGCCCTTTGTTTGGTGACACGTTCTTTTCTTTTGCATGCCCGCCTTCCTCTAATTTGAGTCAACTTTGAGATTTCATAAAATATATCCATAATTTTTTGGGTTGCACTTTACTTTTAAAGGTTTGCTTTGACTAGTACATTTGATTTTGGTAAATAAATCTTTTTAGTATAAATTTTTTAAATACATAAGGACTCTATCTTGAGACCTTGATTAAACGATATCAAACTGTTTAACACTTAAATCTACCCATCGATAAATATATCTATAACTTTAAGGATGTTTAATAGTAAAAATAATACTAATACAAAAAAAATTAAATTAGAATTTTAACAACAAATATGCAAATATGTTTTTTGTATACAGCTTGAGGCAACTGTTACGGCATTCTATTGATTTAATACAGAAATGTACACACACATATATATATAAGGAAAAGATCTAATTATATTGAAAATAGTCAATTTAGATTAATAGTATAGAATAAAAAGATATTTATAAAAAAATAAATTAATATCAGTCTCATAATTTTATTGATATAATAATTTTAAATCTGTGTAAAATTTTAAAAATATATACCATAAAAGTAGATCTTATTTTTATGGATGAGTATTGAATAGGATTGATTTTGGGTAGTTGAGTTAGCAGCGTTTTCATTAAAATAAACCCAAAAATTTATTAATTAAAAAATAGCTCACAAACAATATTTATTGGGAAAAACCCCTCAAACCGTATACGTGATGTTATTTTACGTTCTACAAAATACGTTTAAAGGACCTCATGTTTTATTGAGCGCGAGATCCATCAACTTTTAAGATAAACTCATTTAATTTTTGGATGAACAATACAATAAATGCATGAAACTCGCTTTTTGTATAACGCGAGACTTTAATATTTTTTTCGGAACGCAAGATTTGGAGGTCATTTTTCTAAATAAACTGATTGAAAGATATTTTTTTCAATTAATGTTGTATGGTGTTTATTCTTCTCATTAATTATTTTTTCAGGGTTTTTAAAATAAAAACATCGAGTTAGCACCTACATATCCGAAATGTAGCTCTTCTATTTTTGTAGGGTTCGAATCTTGGTCATTGTGCATGGAGCAAACTAGGTTGGGAGGCGCCCTCATAATGGACCTCTACAAAACCTGATATAAATTAGTCGGTCAATAGATCGGATACCAATGATTAATTAAAAAAATGATTCATTAAGATGAAGACAAAAAGAAATCCAACTGGGCAAGGCCAGCATAAATAAAATATTTTCTTCTCAATCTCATCCTTTATTATATATATATATATATATTGATAGACACGTAATCTTTTAAATTTAATTTTTGTTGTCAGCCACGTGAAATTATTGTCCATATATTCTACGTTAATCATATTATAATATTGACCGTATTTTTATTTTATGGAAAATGGACGGGCAATGTTAAAACGTGAATATTAATTAGGATAATAATCGATTAAACGTGGAATAGATGATGTGTTATTTTTCTTTCTTATTCAAAAATAAATAAATGTAATTGTCACGTATCACATGCATAATGTTGAATAGGGTAAAGGGAATTGAGGTGGCAATAATAGTCTCGTCGAAATAAACAAGTTAGACACGCATCAATCAATTATTAAGTGAAGAAAAAAATGTCCCTCTTAATTATGGGATTTAACCATTTTTTTTACAAAGAATCTTCCAATTACTTATAAGATTGTTATTATCACTAATGATAATAATTTTAAAAATAATTTAGATTAAATAAAGAAACTGGAATCAAAAGAAAAAAAAATTAAAAACGAAATTAGAACATTTGAAGTTAATAGAATGGAAATCAATAAACTGAAACATAAAGAATTTTTAACGGCACGGAGTGATTATAAGAGTAATGCTATATATTTGTTCATGACATTTTTTAATCATTGATAACATATATACTCTGCAAGCGCGATTACTTAAACAACATGACTTTAAAAAATATATTTTATTTTAACTACTGAAATCATCCAATAAGTTCATCTAAAAAAAAATTTAAAATGAAATTAGAACATTTGAAGCTAAATTAAATATGAGCTGTGAAGCAACATGAGGAAGACAGCTTTAACTGTAAGATTTGTTGTATTATGACAAACACATTTCTAATTGGAAGTCATTTGTGATTTATCCATTGAAAATTGAATTATTCTGTCAAAATAAGCGGCGTTGGGTGTTGATGGCTGCGGGTGAACCAGTCTTTCTGATACTAAGAACTGTCCTGCGTAAAACATGGGGTCGTTCAAGGCAACCAAGTCTGACGGGAAAACAGTTTGTGGCATAATCTGTAATTTATCTTGCCGTACGTTGCTCCAAATATAAATGCTATATTTTTATATTTTTTTCACAAGTATATATATGGTCCTTTGGTACTTAAAATCTCCTATCTAGTTCTACAAATATATTATATAAATATTTTAAAAATTTTAAAAATCGTCACAAGATAAAAATTAAAGTACGTTTGATTCACATAATGTAAGATTATCTATAGATTATGAAGTGTAAGATTTCGGTACCGCAATAAGAATGTTGGATCTTTTCTTTTCATTCATTTTACTAGAATGTGAAATTACGATGTTTAATAGAAGTAAGATTATTTAAAAATATATTTTATTAAATTATCATTGTTATATAATTTAATTTTTTAAAAATTAATTTCTTTAATATTTTTTATTCTCAATCTCCATAAAATTATGATAAATTATTATAATTATCATTGTTTAGGACTATATATTTAATGTTGAAAAAAATTATGAAGTATATTTACAATAGACTATCACATTAGCAAAGTTAATTACCAGATTAGCACTGCGATGATGAACAATCGTTTCTATAGGTTAAATGACGATATTAATGCAATTCAATGAACTCAAAGGCTAAAATAACATAAGAGTTAATTGCATCATATATCTCCAAACTATAACCCTCATTTCAAATTAATCCTTAAACTTTTAAATATTTTAATTTCATCCTCAAACTATGACTCTCACTCTAAATTGGTCCCCAAACTTTTGATTCTTCCAATTTTATCCCAAATTCATTCAAATATGTAATTAATTAGTTTCAGCAATATTTTATTTTCAAACATTTAATAAAACTTGACCTGGCGATTTTATTAACAAGGGATGTGATTTAGTGTGTGTGTGTCTATATATATATAATTTGGGATAAAATTGAAATGTTCAAAAAGTTTGGAGACCAAATTAGAATGAAAATCATAGTTTAAGGATGAAACTGAAATGTTCAATAGTTTGAGGACTAATCTAGAACGATAGTCATAGTTTAAGGATGAAAATAGAATGTTTAAAAGTTTAGAGACCAATTTAGATTAAGGATCATAGTTGAAAAATGTATGATGTAATTAATTCATAATATAATTAAAAAGTAGGGGCAATATTGCTTATTTGAGTTTACTATGAGGGTATCATTATCCTTTAAGCCTAGAATATATGAGTTTTGATGACTAAAAGCATAAATATAAAAAGCCAAGTTGATAGAATTTAAAAGGGTAAACTATATTAATAATCCCTTTTGTTTTTTGTCTGATCAATTTTAGTCACCGGTTTAAAAATTAAGTGCATTTGGTTTCTTACATTATCGATTTGTTCGATTTTAGTCCATTGACCATTAACTCTTGTTAATTCATTAACGAAAATTTAAGTTGGCAATTAAAAAATAAAAAACCCCAAAAAACCCACATGTAAAATTCAAAGCAACGTGTAAAATTCACTGGTTTTCTTCTTCTTCTTCTTCTTCTTCTTCTTCTTCTTCTTCTTCTTCTTCTTCTTCTTCTTCTTCTTTCTCCTCCTCCTCCTCTTCCTCCCATTATTGAATCTCTTTGTATGAATTTTGATTTGATGTTCTTTTTCCTTCTTGTTTAAATTACATGCATGGTAACAAAAATAAACCGTAGTCCCTTAACCATTAACTCCTATTAATCCATTAACGAAAATTTAAGTTGGCAATTAAAAAATTAAAAAAAAACCCATAAAATCCCACGTGTAAAATTCACAGGTCTTCTCCTCCTCCTCCTCCTCCTCCTCCTCCTCCTCCTCCTCCTCCTCCTCCTCCTCCTCCTCCTCCTCCTCCTCCTCCTCCTCCTCCTCCTCCTCCTCCTCCTCCTCCTCCTCCTCCTCCTCCTCCTCCTCCCCCATTATTGAATCTCCTTGTATGAATTTTGATTTGATATTCTTTTTCCTTGTTTAAATTACATGCATGGTAACAAAAACAAACCGGTGCGTCATTTCTTTGCCTTTGATGTTGTGGCCTCTCCGACTTCCACTTCCCTTAAATCTATTTGATGTCACGTTCTAAAAATATGCATTCGATACTTAATAATTCAATATGCTGAATTCTGGATGTAATAACGGGATGTTTTGAGTTTAATCTAGGGTCAAGCGTGTCAAAGACACTTGCAGAATTTGTTCTGGTTTGCATGTATCATAAACAAGTTTTTTCATTTTTTTCTACTTCATTTTCATATGATAATATGGTAAAAATGTCAAGTGATGGATGAGAGATAAAAGGGAGAAATGAAATAGGTTAAAACCGTAGTGGATTTGGATAAACATGTTATCATTACGAAGTTGGACCCGAAAATTGGTTCACCCAAACGAGTTGATCGAGGATTACATTTACGACCTGAGAAAAATCGGCATCGATAAATGTTAGCTTCTACGAACAATCCACAAACGTCAAGGGGAGTGAATTGACCTTTTAAAAATCTTGTGGAAACAACCAAAATTAAAAAAAAATTGCGCAACGATTTTAGAGTAGTTCGACTTCTAAACCAAGTCTATTTCCACTACCTTAACATCCACACTAAGGATTTCTCAAATCCACTAGATTTGCTAACCTTTAAGGACAAGGTTTAACCTTACAACAACACAAAAGTTTTATACCCCAAAATATTGCTTGCATTCTCTCCACAAGAGGAATGAAAAGCAAACAATTGAGAAAACCTCACAAGGAAAATATGTTTGCACAAACTAAGCACTCACCATCACACTTGAGAAAAACAATGTGACTCACAAGTGTGTTACAATGAAAAGATTGAAAAAAAATAAAGCACAAAAGACTTCTTTGATGTTGGTATATTTGTTCAATATTTGACCTTGGGATGCTTTAACCTTCAATTTATACATTCTTCATCAATTTTAGTCATTTGGGATCGTTGAGGATCATTATAGTCGTTACCTACAACCAAAATCAACATTTAATGCACAAGAGATAAATTCTTTTGTGAAAGGGATTGATCCTGATAAACATAAATGATTTTGATATAACATAATATACATTAATTTTTGTAAAAGTAATTTTAAGTCTCTAAAATTTGCCAAATCTTTAAAATAAGTATTTTAAGTTCAAATTATATTAAAAATATCATTCAAATACTTTAGAGCATTTTTCAAAGTCATATATTTCTCAAAATGTCAAACATTGTCCTTTTAAACAAGCTTTGACCAGAAGTTTCGAAACTCTTATAGACAGTAGGCTCTGGAAACTAAGTTAAAACACTCTATACTACTTAATATTACTCAAAACAAGCTTAAATCTCTAGATTCCTTTCAAACTCCCAAAAACTCATTTTAAAAACAAATTCTAAAACTCGCAAAATGGAGCTTGAAACAAAGCTTGAAGGATGAGAGAAATATTCTTATCTTGGCTAAACAAAATCTAAGATTGGAATTCTTGAAACTTGACTCTTGAAATGGAAACTAATGGAAGGAAGAAGAGAAAGAGTGGGTAAGATATTAGGGGGTTGGTTTACGTAAATTGATATAAAAAGAGGGGGAAAGATATCATCTTCAACAAAATGGGTAAACTACACTTTAGGTCCTTCACCTATTAACTCACTTTTAAAATCATCACTTTTACTATACTCTTGGGCCTTACTTAATCTCAATATCTATATAACTTGGTCCAACTATCTTGGGAGGTCTAATTAGCTTGACTTAAAAGTCTCGGGTTGACCCAAAATATTAACCCGGGTTTCGGGGTATTACAGAATCTATCTGAACTCTTTTTGATTATATGATAAATGAATATTATTTTAAATATTTTATATTATAGTTTTTTAAATGCAATTACTTAATTTAATATCGATTTTAAATGAAACAAAATTTTATCGATTTTCCAACAGTATATGTTTTATACAATTATTGTGACACTTCTACCTCGTATACGGGGCAATATACGAGATAGAGGTGTTACACTCCCTCCTTGGTCATTCCATTAGTTCGATTGACTCAACATATCTTTTTTCCAATAATTCGTTTGTTGTAAGAAAGGGATCAATCCTTTAGGGGAAGGGATTGATCCTTTTCATCGAGGGATCGATCCTTTCGTAAAAGGCATTGATCCAAAACTTACTGGAATCCAAGGGATCGATTATTTGGTCAAAGGGATCGATCCTTTGAGCCAAAACTCCTTGGAAACTCGACTTTAAAGTGTAAAAATGATCGAGTGTGTTTTTAAAAAGGTTCGACTAAGTTAAAACCATTTAAAACATATTTTTCAAGTTGATTTGAACTTTGAATTATTTTTGATAATTTTTTTACAAATTTAATTAATTCCAAATTCAATTTTGCAATTTATTATTATATCTAAATCATAAATCAACAACAAATCACAGCGTCTTCGGGACCTCTATTTGCTCAACTTAAGAACCTTGGAATTTAAGGTAGTTGGTGCTTTCAGGGTCCATCACTCCTTGGCGATGGTAGTTCTCTCATGTATCTTCTACTCGTTTGCACTCTCCAAATGAATGATCCTCTGGCATTGCCTACTATCCCAGTTAAGAAGCAAGAGAATGAGGAGGATAGATGATTTTGGAGAATTATAGTTATGTTTTGGTCTTTTTTTAATATGTTTATGAATATTGTTGTTGATGTTTTCATGTTTATTGTCACGACATTGTTCTTGAAAGATACTCAGAATCCTCTTAAAAGATCGCTCAGAGCTGACTTCAATCCTCGTGTTTTCATGTTTATTGCCAAAGTTGGATTATTCTTTAATTTCATACTCTGATACTGACTATAACTACATGCCATGGTTTTAGCTTCCTGCACTGCATTTCGCTCTCTTCCTCGTCTACCTTTGTTGATGCCAAGGCTTTAGCTCATGAAAGTTGAGGACAAGTATGTTGTGAGCGTTAGTCGTTATAGTTGCATCATCAACTTCATCGATTTTTTTACTAAGCTGGTGATTTCGATGGTCCAATCGTTAAGAAAGTATCATTTATCCTGTTGGTTCCCAACCCTAAACCAAATCTGAACCCAAAACGGTAACCATGATTTCGAAGGTCTTTATTACATGTCCCATGTTTCGTTTGTGGTGGTCGATATAGTTCATTTATGATCAGTCAACATTGACAGTTCAAAACAATGTTTCAATATAGGTTCAATTTGGAGCTCTTCTTGGAGGGATTTATTATAACCTTGATAATAAAACCAACATTGTTGCCTTTTCGATTGATCTTTATCCCACTGTCGGCATCAAAGAGCACTTTTTCAAGATTGTTGTTTCATGGAAGCAACGGTTTGTTTCGATTCCACCCATTGTGTCCGCATTTTGTTGATCTTTAGCACTGGAGAGCTCTAGTAGCATGCATTTTCAACTGTCTATATCACCCGAGGACCCAGTGGCGGAGCCACGGCTTAGTCAGAGTGGGCACGTGCCCACCTTGATATCCGAATTTTCTTCGATTAGTTACTTATTTTACTGATGATACACACTCTGAAATTTTTCGTGCCAACCTGAAATATGAATTTTCTTTTATTAATTATTTATTTTACGGATAATGTCTACCATGAAATTTTATTTGTATCTATCACATTTAAAAAATTTATGTTATTAACGTATATGTGATTACCCTAAAAAAATATTTTTGGATCCGTTAGTATCAATCCGGATTTTATATGGGTTTGTCTTCTCATTAATGTCAAAGGTTGTCATTGGGTATGTTAAAGGAAAAGACAAATATTCGACTTTATATTATCTACAACTTCATTTTTTTTTTGCACGTATAAAACTCGATATTTATAATATGTTGTTTGACTGTGTATTGTTTATATGAGATCTTCAATTGGCATATATTTACTGTTGATATTAGTTTAGCAATAAAAGAGGAGCAATGTCAGACCTAAAATTATTTTCTAAAACATATATGTTGCAGGTTTGAGGAAGGAGGAGGAGAAGAAGAAGAAGAAGTAACACGAGAATTTTTTTTAAAATTTTTAATTGCCAATTTATATTTCCGTTAATGGGTTAACGGAAGTTAATGGTTGAGAGACTTAAACCTAACGGACCGATAATGTAAGGGATCAAGTACGCTTATTTTTAAATCGGTGACCAAAGTTAGTCAGACTCAAAACAAATGAGATTATTCGCTTAGTTTACCCAATTTGCAAATATGAGGGTAAAAATTATTGAGCTATTTAGAATTTGTTCAAACAACTTTTTTTTTCCCAATCTTGGCTATCAATTTTCTTTTTCTTTATTTTCTTTCATAATTAGGGACAAAATTAAGATATAAATTAAATTAAATTTATTTAGTTTTGAAATTTACAAAAAAATTAATAAGTATTTAAATAAAAAAATTAATGTTGTTACTATCTTTATATATTAAGACTTCCGAAGAATGTCTTTGCAATTGAAGTCTTGAAAGAACATTTCTAAACATGAAGCCTATGAAACCTTGCACCTTTCGAGAAGTCACGACCCTTTGAAATGACAATTGACAGGTCTTGTGTGATATGGTAAAGCCAAAATAGATGGACATTTGACCACATTAATCAAGCTCGTATATCTTGCCAGTCTATGTATAACCATCGTGGCTTTATGTCTGATACCAACACTGAGGGTCACTATAAAATATCTCGATTAAGACCGAGAGAAGTGATCAAACACTCTCTTCATTGATTGCTCATTTACCTCTTAATGAAGACAAAATACTTTGACATCGACTAACGATTGTCTTACCACTGACTGCGACTCTTCGCCCTATCTATAATAGATTAACCATATACAGTCGTTGTAGCTAATTTGTTCTCACCAACAATCGGTGTGCTAAGTCTAAAACCCCTCCTAACTAGATTAAGTCGTTCATCCTAAAAAGAAAAATAGCTAATATCACCTCCCATTTCGCTCATGAACTCTCCCCCACATTGTTGGTTATTTCTGGCCGCCGTATACAAATCAGAAGGCGAAACTCGCATATGCAACCATTAAGCTTTGCGTTCCCTAAATGTGGTTATAGCAGCATAACCAGTTGATTCCCCCCATCAATATGAGAACATATGATGGGGAGAAGTAAAATAAGACAATATAAACAAGGTCATGTGCTTTGTTTGCTCTGATTTCACATCTTACTAACGCTAGAAAACTGACTTAACACCGCAGATCTCGAGACCTGCTAAACTCATCAATCAAGAAGTAGATGCTACTACCATAGATGATGGTACAGGAACACCAAAGGTAGCATCAAGAGAGGATCAGCAAAGTAATGAGGAAGCTCCCCAAAGCAAACATGGAGCATCATATAGGAAATGATATCCAACTACTGATGGAAGAGAATGTGCTCCTAGACGTCACCTCTAACTATTCCTCTGACAATTGATCTTAGTAAAATACACATGTAACTTTAAAAATCATCATGTAGTTGATAGATATGAGACTGACCTCTCCATTAATCTTACGGACTATAGACTAGCTTAGGTAAAATCTATTGTCTAGATCTTTATCTTTGTCATAGGCAAGGCTTAGATTAGAACTTAGTTACTTCCCTAACAAAGTTAAGGAAATTTCTTTTAGTGTACTATGTAACACTCAAACATTTAAAAAAAAAGACTTGAAGTTCTTATTCCTCTGTTTAAGTACTAAGATTCTAAAGATACTTGTATTGTTAGGACCGGGTGCTTATCCTCTGTCATGTTGCCATGTAGTTGAGATGCCTCAACTGATATGCCAAAGTGAGATGTCTTCTCTCTTATTGATTGTGTTAGAGTTTGACTCAAATTCAAGGTAACACAAATGAATTAAATTAATTGAGGAAATTAAGAAACCTAGTTTGATTAGAAGTATTAACTTTATTTTTTTTTCTTTTATGTAGAAAATCTACTTTAAGTAAATTTCTACTTTATAAGTTTACTTTATAATCAAATATCTATCCCACCAATAATTAGTTGGTCTAGTGGGATGAGGCACTAGGTCCTTTAAGCAATGTCAAGGGTTCGAATCCTGGCGTTTGCAAATGGAGTAAACTGGGTTGGGAGGGTCATCCTTGCCTCTGTAGTACCTGATCTAGATCTAGATTAGTCAATCAATAGATCGGATACAAGTGATTAATTCAAAAAATATATATATATCTATAAATAGATACTAAGTGTAAGAGTTAAATATTAGGTTTTTTCCTCCAAAATCCTCTTGTATTATATTCCTTCATATTAGTGAAATTATTTTCTTTTACTCAGGATTTTTCCTTTTAGGGGCTTTTCACGTAAATCATGGTGTTCTTTGTTTTCTTTTTCAATCGTGTTTATTTGTTTGTTGATAATCATTTTGATATTTTATTAAATTGATATCAAAACACACAATTGATGAATGGGGGAAAACATAAGGATCATAAATCTCTTTCTCATATTTGTTTACACTTATCGGATCAAATTTTGTAGGATGTGTTAAAAGAAAAATGAAAGCTTCTTTGTGGAAAAAAATTGGAGCAACTATGCATGCAAAAATTCTTGACCAGCAAATTGCAATTAAAGCAACATTTGTGGTCGCTTAATTTGGCGGAAGATTCGTCTCTTGAAGAGCACTTGATCGCATTCAAGTAATCTATCTCTGATCTAGAGACTTAGAAGTGAAGTATGACCAAGAATACTTAGGATTTATCCTTCTATGTTCGCTGCCTCATTCCTACTCATCTTCAAAGACACAATCTTGTACAATCGCGAAACATTCACTCTTAAATAGGTGTACAATGGTTTACACTCGTTTGATATGATAAAGCATCTTGTATATGGTTTCGAGCGCAGATAGAGGATCTCGTGGTACATGGATCAACTAGCTCAGAGCGTGGAAGAAATGGCAAGCATTCACCTGGTAGTAATGGAAAAGGTTAATCAAAGGCATTCAACTAAGGTAAAACTTATCGCTTTTGTAAAATTAAAGGTCATATTAAAGTAAAGTATTACAAGATGCAAAATAAGCTAAATAGAGAGGTTAAAGAACAGTCCGTAGAGAGATCTGTGTTGCGGATGTTGCATAAGATTTTGAGTATGAACTTCTAGTGGCTTCCGACAACAATACGTATGCAAGCGAGGAGTGGATCATTGACTCTTGGTGTACCTATCACATGTATCCCAATTGCGATTGTTTTGTGACCTATAAAACTATGTCAGTATGTATTGTATTGATGGATAATAATGCATCTTGTAAGATTGGAGAAATTGGCAATGTCAAAGTCAATATGCATGATGGCATTCTTAGAACCCTAAGTTATGTTCGCTATGTTCCATATTCAAAGCGTAATTTGATCTCATTAAGTACTCTTGACACGAAAAGGTATAAGTACTCTACTGAAAGTGGAGTTTTGAAGGTTAGCAAGGGTTCGCTTTTTGTGATGAAGGCGGAGAAAAAGAATGGAAGGTTGTACGTTCTCCAAGGGTTTATAGTTACTAATGATGTTGTTATTGCATCATATGTACTGTCAAAGGAATATGTACTAGGCTTTGGCATATGTGCCTGAGGCATATGAGTAAACTTGGAATGTTAGAGTTGAGTAGAATAGGTCTCTTTGATGATCATGAAATTTGTAAGCTAGAGTTTTACTAACACTACGTGTTTGGAAAATAGAGGATAATCCATTTTACCAAAAGAATTCAAAATACAAAATGTACCCTAGACTATGTTCATTTTGATCTATAAGGACTATCTAGAGTACCCCTCATGGAGGTGAAAACTACACGTTGACAATCTTTTATGGCTATTCTAAAATGGTTTGGTCGTTCTTCTTGAAGCATAAAAATAACGAAATAACTACTTTCAAAAACTGGAAGATGATGATTGAGAAATAGGCTAGAAGGCAAGTTAATTGTCTACATATTGATAATGGTTTGGAGTTTTGTTCTAAAGAATTTAATGAGCTATGCAAGAAAGTAGGGATTATGAGACACATGATGGCCTGTCATACACCACAACAAAATGACATTGCTGAGCGAATGAATAAAACTATAATGGAGAGGTTTCGTTGCATGCTCTCCAATGTTGGTATATAGAAGTCATTCCACTATTATGTTTTCTTATTAACATGTCTTCTTCCATGACCATTGACAAAAAGACTTCGCAAGAGGTATGGTCTGGTAGGCCTGCAAATTATTCTAATTTGAAGATATTTGGTTGTCCTGCGTATGCTCATGTAAATAATGGTAAATTAGAGCCTAGATCCATAACGTGAATCTTTATAGGATATAAATCAAGAGTAAAATGCTATAATTTGTGGTGTCCTAAAACTAAAAAGATAATTATTACTCTATTTCTACTTCACAGGGTGTAAAGAAGTCTCCATCCAAAAGTGTTGAGACGCCTTCACATAACTATTGGAATTATGTCAAGTAGGAGTTTCCCTACACTTTAGCCACTTTGATTCTATATATCCTTTAAAAGTGTTGGGATATCACCACTCATCAATTGAAACTCATTTGCTACAATAAGTGTAGAGGTACTTTTGCCCTAGGAAAGGAGGACAAAGACCTCATTATTATTTCTACATTGATAAAGAAGCCTTTGCTCATCAATTGAACTTATCTCCTGATGTTGAATTACTTTTTTTATGATCAAAAGACATACATTCCTCTAGTGATCAATAACACAATATAAATTATCGTATATATTCATAATACTAAAAAGATATAAATTATTATGTTATCTAAGATAAAAACATTTATTATATCTTTCATATGTAATAATCTATTTATTTATCATTTGTATTTATGTTTAATTCTGCATACTTTATCATTATTTTCTCTCTCTTAAATTTATATTATAAATACATAATTCAAATAAACAATAAAATATAACAATAAAAAAGCATATTCTCTATAATTTTATATCCTTTATTCTCTTTCACTTCCAGTTAAATTTCCTCTCATTTATAACAAATTATAGTAAGTTTAGAATTATAATAAGGTGGTTTCCTCGACCGACTCGTTTTATAGACAGCTTAGAATTGCATGGTGCAATGCTCCCGACAACATGCCACAAGTGAAGCTATTTGATTTTTTTTTTATTTATTTTTTTTCCTTTTTTGTATGAAACCTATAAAAAAAAAGGCTAGATTCTCAGATTCTACTATCATACATCATTATCTTTGTTAATATTTTAATTAAATTATTAATACCCCGTCCTAATCTGATTTGTACATAAACTCGTGATTACGAAAACCAAGTCAACCCAATAATAATATTTCCAAACCCTAGATGATCGTGACACTTGAACTTCTCAATAGCTGCTAATCTTTAATTAATTACATCAATTATTATTTATTTTTTTAAAATAATGAGAAAGGTGGAATGACATAGTCACGTCTCTTGTGAAAAGTATTAAATTAAAAGAGTTAGGAATTTCATGATCCAATGAGTTATTACTATGCAAGAATAAATTAGGACTACATAATGCATGATTAGAAGGCTCCCCATTAATCAAGACTTCATTAATTTGGGTAAACCAACATTTAATGTGTGGTATATGAGCTCGAAGATCCAGGGCGGACATGCAGCTGATAAATATGGTAGCATCACTAAGCCATGTTTTTAAACCATTTAGGGTGCTTTTGATAATTGAAAAAAAAAATTTGGAAAATGCTTTTGGTGTTTGATAGCTATAAATTATTTTACGAAAAATATTTTTTAGTATTTGATAGTTGTAATTGATTTTTTTAATGTAATTTATTTTCTTAGTTCATTTTTATTTTCTGTAAAATGTTTTACCATTTGATTTTCGGTAAAACATTTTCCTGACTTTTCACTTTATAGTAGAAGCATTCAAAAAATATATTATTTTATTTATTTAATATTAATTTAATATTTTATTATCATTACAATTAAAATATTAATTATTAAAATATTTGATATTATAATATAATTTTAATGAATATTATATTTTTATTATTATATTAAAAATATGTAATCATATATATTATAATAATATATAATGCTTAATAATTTATTATTATATTAATAAAATACTAAATAGCTAAAATTAAGAGTGTTCAAACAGTTAATTCGATCACATATTTAATTGAATTACCAACCAAATTAACTGAACATTTTTTCTTTAATAGTTAATCAAATTGATTTTTTCAAATATTAACCGAACTGAACTTTATTCATTTTGTGTAAATCATTTTCTATAAAATTAATTATAGTGTATCAATCAGTTAGTGAAATTGGTTTACACAAAATCATCTAAACACAATAAAATATTTTATGAATTTTTTTACAGAATATAATTTATTTTACGTAAAACAATTTTAGGTAATTCATTTTACGTAAAATAGTTTTCAGGTAATCCATTTTACTAAATTGTTTTTCAGAAAACCAATTAGAGTCTATCAAACAGACCCTTAGTCATGAACTAATAATGAAATATAATTCTAATATATATCATTAACGCTGGATTAAATAATTATTTTAATTTTTATTTTATTTTTGAAATATTTTATTTTTTAACATTTTATTTTAAGGTAAGGAGACTCTTGATGTTTCATCTCAGTTTGGCGTATTCTTTTTTTTTTAAAGTATTTTGGTCTTATTTTTTCTTTTTGAAGCATTTTGACTCTAATGTTATATTTTTAATGTAAAATGATCTCAATTTTTAAACATTAAATATTTGTTGACTAATGATTTCATATGCGAATTGAAACATTTTACCTCAAAATGCAAAGTTGAGCGTCAAAATATTCTAAAAAAGAATATCAATCAAAATAACTATTTAATCAAACATTGGAGATTTTTTATACTATACTTAATAATAAACATATTTTAAATACGATTATATTATAATAATAGTCAAAATAACTATTTACCTTATAAAATAGCTTCAGTAGTAAAAGAAAATATTGGTACCCTAGAGGTTATAGACTCGAGCAGAGACATCTTTAATATATATATACGTTTTTAATATGTTAAGAAAAATCTGAATAGATATAACTTTATTATATTCACCCTAAATTGTTAAAAAAAAAAAAGAATTTGTCTTTTCTATCGTACTTTTATAACTCAACTAAGTAGTGGGAATTTGACTATTCTCTTGTCATGTTTGCCATATATTTTTATTGTTTGGTACTGAAAGAGTGATTAGCTTTGGGTTTTCAAGGTGGGGAACAGATGGCAAGCGTCGCCTCCCCTAGGGTTGTGTTTCAGCAGCCCCAATGGCCCACCGCCCAATACGGCTGCACCTCCCTTCACCGGCAACTCGTGCTTCCATGTCACTCTCTCCAATTCTTTTATGTTCTTGCTTTTAACAAAAACAACTCACCCGGCTTCCTTGTATTGCATTATTCATTCTCATTTTCCATATTTTTTCAGGTTCTCATCATTTATTTAAGTCATTTGCATTCAAATAAGTATGTATTTGATATTTTTATTTTTAATATTTTAAAAAATCGCATGTATGTCAAATACAAATAGTTTTAAAATATTAAAAAATAAAACAGATTAGCACACAGAATAACAAGAGAGATGCCTTTTTATTTTTGGTTAGATTCGAAGGGTTTATTATATGGATTAAAAGACTGTTGAAAACCAAATCCATATATGTTAATTCATATGGACCCTGTTCCAGTGTACAGCTATAACATAACAGCGACAGATGAGCAGATGTATTTTATTTATTTAGCATTATTTTCCAAGTTCTGAAATCTATATCCATAAATAAGAAATTTTATTTATTTGGGTGTGGTGAGCATATTGGAGTTCCACTTATCTGGACCGTCTGATGTCTATTGATTTCCCAACCATCCTACCCACATGCCCAATTAACGCCAATAATCATTGTGTTGGGGTGTGAGGGTGGACCACTTCGTATTCATTCCAATTGTATTCGTATTTCACTTTTTTATCATAATAATTATAAAAAAAATTATGTGATCATCGATTTTGATACATTAACCTCTTCATGTTACTCCTTATTATATGATTATTTGATATTTATATTCTATATTTATGTTTGATAAAAACATCCTATAAAGAAAGAGGAGTTTTGGGTATTATTATATAAAAAGGGAGTTCTGGAGGAGTGAGGGCATATTCTTCACAAAGCCTGAAGGGTATTGGTTAAGGGAATGCCTCAAACCCCAGAAGCACATCTCCTTGGTTTCTGCTTCTAAAGGAATCTTCAATTCTTCTTCTTCTTCAAGTTCAAGTTAAGGTTTCAGCTGGTTTCCTTTTCCTCTGATACTGCTGAAGCTCTTGAAGAATCCTTTACAGGTTAGAACCTTTTCATGCATGTGAATTCATTTCTTTGAATTTATGGTTTTTGGGATTCCTTTATTGTGATTCTATGAACTTTAGTTCTCACTGTTGAACAAAACCAGAAGAAGAATCTAAATTGAGGAGGAAATTATTATTGCCGTCATTGCCACATGTGAGATACATTCACCATAGAAAAAAAGGCTCGATAATGGAAGATATTTTTTGTTGGCCCAAAACAGCAGTGAACAACCAGACAAATCATGCTAAAAGTAGCTCCCTTCTTATCTAATAATAATATAAGTGTTGAAATTTGAATCCAAGACTCATAGATCAACGGACTAAGTGCCGGCTGACGGGTTCCTACTTTTAGTCTGCATTCATGCCCTATTTATCAGCTTTTCTTCTGATCTTTTTCCTTTGGATTTTTGCTCATCTTACAGGTGGAACTAGTGAGAGGTCAAGTGTAGATATTGCAACATAATCTACTTTTTCTGACCAAAATTACTTGGGAATAAAGGGATTATATCACCCTATATTTATCCAATCCATCCCTAGATATTCTTTTTCTTGGGGTTTTGAACAACCGAACAATGGAGAAGCTTCTTAGACCGTACCATAAGGAGTTTATGAGGATGGCAATCTTAAAACATGAAGAAACATTCAAACAACAGGTACATTAATTTCTCACTATTTCTTCTTTCTTCTTCTTCTTCTTTTTTCTTCTTTTTCTTGTATTGATGGTTGACCAGGTCTACGAGCTTCATCGTCTATATAGAATTCAGAAGACATTGATGAAAAGCATGGAAAGCAGTAGACCCGCCATGATGGATGGAACCTATACGCATCATCAGAGTTTAAGAACCAGGCTTGACTTGGAACATCCGGCCGACGACGATGACGATGAGTTCATAAATGAAAGCGAGATTGAATTGACTTTAGGGCCCACAAAGTCCATGTCGAGGAAGAAGCATGGAACTCCCACTTTAAACTCGGATTCTGGACCCAACAGCTTCTCTTCATCATCGACAGAATCCTGTCATATGATCAACAGCAGGCCGAGTGGTTTCATGGGGACAACCAAACGGAAGACAAACACGGCAGCTAGAGATGAATTCATTGGTTGTGAGCCTGGATTCCTCCAAGTCACCGACACGACGTTGGGGTATCAAAACGGAAGCAGAAACAATGTCGATCTCGAACAACAATTGAGACAAGAGAGATTAGATCAGCCTCCTTGGCCTTTTCAAGTTCCAAGTATGAATATGAGTTGAAAAATACAAATTAAAAATGCTCTACGTTGATATGATTAGATTTTAGATTGATGTTTATACGGAAGTTGGAGTTTAGTCTTTCTAAAAGTAAAAATGGGAGATGGAGTCTTTGCGTAAATATCACTTATTTTTTTCTTCCGGATTTAAGATTTCGTCAGGATTAATTTAAATTAATTTATATCATACATTTAATTTTAATGAACGAATATCCTAATAAAAATTTTATGTATAAATAAAAATTCAAACTCAAAATTTATTTTAATAATATTAAATTATTTATCACTTAAATCAATATTTTTTTTTCTAGATTAGCAAAACCCATTACCTTTACTTGATCTCTCTTTTTTGGATACCCTTATTCTTATATGTAATGGGGTAAGAGGAGGTAGGATAGTAGGCTGTCCCACGTCAGGTTGAGAACAACTTTCGTAGGAGACCTTCAAATTATAAATTATCCACCGTGAGACTCGATCTCACGACCTCAATATTAAAAACCTTGTACTCTATCAACTGAGATTGATAGACAATTCTAGGTGCTTATCTTTCTAATCAGTTAATCCTTTTCAAGTCCCACTTCGGAAGACTTTCAAGTACAAGGATAAAGTCACCTTTACTTTTTGTTTTTTTTTAATTTGATCAACCTTTATTTTGGCTCAAAATAGATTTTTTAAAAGAAAATACATAATTTTTTTAAAAAATATATAATAATTTTATAATTTTAGAGATCGAGCTACTCGTCCCTTGATCCATCCATGTTGCCAGCGAAAGAAATAACCTTGCGACTATATTTTGTAGTCCTTTTTATGCATATTGTTCAACTAAAGACAAGGTGTTTAATTTTTCAAGATGCTTTGAAATAGCAAGTACACAGTAATACTAAAAGTTCTTAACTTTTAAATTTTTTAATCAAATTTTGTTAATTGCATGTGTTTTTGCTATCTACATTGAATTTTCAGTAATTAAGAGCAAAAGTAAAATTTTTGGTGAAGGCATGCTAAGAAATTTTGAAAAGGTATAATGTTAGAAAAATATTATTAACGATAAGTTAAATGATTATTTATAGTCCATATTTTTAGAGTATTTTGACATTTAACGTTTTACTTAACGATAAAAATATATATATTGTTTAGTTAAATAATCACTTTAACCTTTAAAATTTTTTTAGAACATTTTAACCTCTTCATTACATTTTGAGGTAAAAATGTATCTATTATGAAGTATTAATAGTTTGTTAATTAATGATTTTCATAAATATATGGACATTTTTATTATAAAATAAAATATTAGAGGTCAATGTTCTAAATAAAAAATCAAAATCAAAATAATTATTTAATTAAATATTAATTACAATTTTTTTATTGTTTTGATTTTATTTTGAATCAAAAGGTGCCCGCCTTTATTAAAATCAAATAATGGAGTCTAGCCGTAAAGCATTCACGAAACCCAAAAAGGCTATGGAATGTGGGAAATGGTAACAAATAATAAGGGGAAGTATCACGTGCGTCTAGTTAATATACTATTAATAAAATACGTTTTTGAATATATTATTATTATTTTAATATTTTTAATAAAAAAGTTATCGAAAATATTATTATTAGTCGTTTTAACTAGTTTATTAATATATTCGGTAAAACATTAACTAAAATATTATTTAATAAATACACCACGAAAAACTAAATACAACTATGCTACAAAGAGAAAAGAAACCGGTGGCTCTTCATTTCCAAATGCTCATATACAATCAAACTCTGTCAGAAGCTTCAGCAATGGGAAAAAAAAAAGTAAAAGAAATCGAGCATCTAGTGGACTGATAACAAGTCCTCCCCAGCTAGCTACGATGGATCTAACCATCTCCTGTCCTCCGTCGCTTGAGCTTCAATGGCGTCTGGTACCTCTTCAATTCAGTATCTATTCGTCTGGTTCCATCTCCGATCTGTTTCCAACAGGTGAGCCATTGTGTTACAACTTCTTAGAACGAAATGAAAAGAGCATGCATGAAATTCTAATGCCCTCCTCTTCCATTCCCAAATCAGAGCGCTTGTCACGGAGAAGTCTATCGCTGGAGATCGTTTTCGTTCAATCACAGTTCTTGAATCCATTTCAACAGAGACGTTCGTGAAACCTATCTCTGCAGCGAATTCAACTGCATGCACGACAGCTGTTGCTTCATCATGGAAAGCAGATATAACATGAATAATTTCCTTGCGATAAGCTCCCATTATAAGCCCCTATTATAAGCCCCTCCCTATCTTGTATTATAACTCTTGACCACCCTTTGTTTTGACTTTACAAGAAACACGAATCAAAGTTAACTTTTACCTCCATAGGACCAGCGGTTTGCAGTGGATGACAACGTGGGAGGCCGAACCTCGACATTTCGCATTGGCATCAAGGTAATCTCGCATTGAGTCCGAACTAAGGTAACAACTGTTGGTTTTTTTTGGCAAAGTCCTACATTGGTTGTGTATAAGGAGGAGGGGAAATTCTTTTGTTATAAATAGAGTCATCCTCCTCCTTAGTTAAGCATCCTACAAATATAAGCCTTCTTCACTATTAAAGGTTATTTGTACTCTTTCTCTCTTTGTAATATTTCCTCTACTAGTGAAATATTATTTTAGTAGTGTTCGAGGAGGTAGACATAATTTTGGCTTAACTTCGTTAAATTTTGGTGTTCTCTTTATGTCTATTTAATAGCTATTGTCGGGTATAGTTGTTGTTAATTATTGTCCTATTAAAATTACTTGTCTTGATAGTTCTGTTTAAGGAAAGTGGGTTTTAAGAGAGACCATTGTGACCCCTCCTCTTTCCTGGGAATATACCTTGGGGTGATTTTTAGTACAATCGTTTTCACACTAGTCACCTAGATAATAGTTTTCAAGGTGAATTTGTTATTATTGGTGGAAATCAACCCGAATTTCACAATAATTGGTATCAGCGCTCTTGGTTTATTTTAGTATGCTCTGTAGTTGCGGCTTAGACTGATCTTCCACATCAGAAAAAATTTCTTGGGATAATTGGCATTCCGCATTGACAGCTATTAAATAGAATTTGTAGCAGAAATGACAGACACAACAAAAACATCCACATCGTCGTCAGCAGCTGTGACAAATGTTAGATTTGCAGTGGAGATTTTTGATGGCACCGGTCATTTCGACATGTGGCAAAGTGAGGTTCTAGGTGCCCTATTTCAGCAGGGTGTAGACATTGCTATTGAAGGAGAGAAACCAAATGATGTTGAGGAGAAAGAATGAAAGAGGATCAATAGATTGACATGTGGTACTATTCGATCGTGTCTTTCTAGAGAGCAGAAGTATGCATTTTCTAAGGAAATTTCTGCAAGTAAATTGTGGAAGGCACTGGAGGAGAAATTTTTGAAGAAAATCGGTCAGAAAAAGCTCTACATGAAAAAGAGATTGTTCCGCTTCAACTATGTACCGGGTACCACTATGAATGATCACATTACTAGCTTTAATCAGCTGGTGACTGATCTGATGAATATGGATGTGACTTTTGAAGACGAAGATCTGGCTATGATGGGATCACTTCCTGATGAGTTTGAGTATCTTGAAACTACTCTACTTCATGGGAAAGTTGATGTGTCTCTCAATGAAGTAACATCTGCCTTGTATAGTTATGAATTGAGAAAGAAAGACAAACAAGAAAACACAAGTGTCGAAGCAGAAGCTCTTGTTGTTAAAGGTCGTTCGAAGAGTCAGAATAAAGGAAGAAGAGGGAGATCGAAGTCAAAGTCCATATTGAGCAAAGATGAATGTGCCATTTGTCGAGAAAAAGGGCACTGGAAGAAAAAATGTCCCAGGCTAAAGAACAAAGGCAAACCTGAAAGGGGAAAGGCTATCTCAGAATCAAATGTGGTCAAGTATGATGATGCAGATTCAGATTTCGCATTCGCTGCTATGCCATTAATCAGCTGTTCCAGTTCATGGCTGTTAGATTCAGCTTGTAGCCACCATATGACCCCCAATAGAGAATGGTTCTTTGATTTTAAAGAACTAAAAGGTGGAATTATCTACACATCAAATAACTCCCCTCTTGACACACTTGGGATTGGTTTAATTCGCTTGAGGAATCAGGATGGATCAATCAGAACCTTAACAGGTGTCCATTATGTACCAGATTTAATGAGAAATCTCATCTCTGTGGGAACCTTAGAGTCAAAAGGTTTAGAAGTGAGGGCAAAAGATGAGATTATGAGAATTATCTCTGGTGCACTGGTGATAATGAAGGGAATCCGAAAAAGAAACAATGTGTATTACTTTCTGGGTAGTACAATTGTTGGGACAGCAGCAGTGGCAGCTTCTACTGATGAACAGGAGTCAGAAGCAACCAGGTTATGACATATGCGCTTGGGGCATGTTGGTGAAAAATCCTTAAAATTGCTGATAGATCAAGGATTATTGAAGGGTGCTCGGGCTTGCAAATTAGCTTTTTGTGAGCATTGCATCAAAGGGAAGAAGACGAGGGTGAAATTTGGAACAGCAATCCATGATACTAAAGGTATTTTGGATTATGTTCATTCAGATGTATGGGGGCCTTCCAAGACAACTTCATTGGGAGGAACACACTATTATGTCACCTTTGTTGATGATTTTTCCTGGAGAGTTTGGGTGTATACAATGAAGACAAAAGATGAGGTGCTAGGATTTTTCCTTAAATGGAAAAAGATTGTGGAGACTCAAACAGGCAGAAAAATCAAACGTCTCCGTACAGACAATGGTGGAGAGTACAAAAATGATCCATTTCTGAAAGTATGTGAAGAAGAAGGTATTGTCAGGCACTTCACTGTCAGAAGTACACCATAACAGAATGGGGTGACAGAGCGTATGAATCGAACATTAGTGGAGAAGGTTCGGTGTATGTTGTCTAATGCTGGGTTAGGCAAAGAATTTTGGGCTGAGGCTTTGGTCTATGCTTGTCACCTTGTCAACCGCTTACCATCGACTGCTATTGGTGGTAAAACACCATTAGAGAAATGGTTTGGAGTACCTGCTACAGATTATGATGCCTTACATGTGTTTGGTTCCACTGCATACTACCATGTTAAGGAGTCAAAGCTGGATCCAAGAGCAAATGAGGCGATCTTTATGGGGATCACCTCTGGTGTGAAAGGCTATCGTCTTTGGTGTCCAGAAACAAAGAAAATAATCTTTAGCAGGGATGTTACCTTTGATGAATCTACCATGTTAAGAAAGGTGACTTCAGAAAAATTGGAACAGACAGATGGAACTCCCAAACAGGTGGAGTTTGAAGGAAGCAGAATTGACCCAGCCAATAAAGAAACTGATGTTGACTCTCCTATGGTAGAAGAAGAGTCAGATGAAGAAAAGGTTCAGACCCAAGAACCTCCACAGCAACATGAATCAATTGCACTCAGAAAGGGAAAGAGGACCATTAGACAACCTGCTCGTTATGCTGATATGGTCTCTTTTGCATCACCAATTGCAATTGATGACATTCCTGACACTTTTAATGAAGTAGTCCAAAGTTCAGAACATAAAAAGTGGAGGATCGCCATGAATGAAGAAATGCAATCCCTTCAAAAGAATCAGATGTGGAAACTATCTAGTCTTCTGAATGGAAAGAAGGCAATTGGGTGCAAGTGGGTATATGCAAAGAAAGATGGATTTCCTGACAAGAATAACATCCGCTACAAAGCAAGATTGGTGGCTAAAGGCTACGCTCAAACGGAGGGAGTTGATTATAATGAAGTATTTTCTCCAGTTGTAAAACATTCCTCCATCAGAATTTTGTTGGCTTTGGTAGCACAGTTGGATTTGGAACTAGTTCAGATGGATGTAAAAACTGCATTTTTACATGGAGACTTGGATGAGGAAATCTACATGACACAGCCAGATGGATTCAAAGTTGCTGAAAAAGAAGAGATGGTGTGCAAATTAGAAAAATCGCTATACGGATTGAAGCAATCTCCAAGGCAGTGGTACAAGCGATTTGACAAGTTTATGATAGGGCATAAGTACACAAGAAGCAAATATGATCATTGTGTGTATTTACGCAAGCTACAAGACGGATCCTATATATATCTTCTTCTTTATGTTGATGATATGCTGATAGCTTCCAGTAGTCAAACAGAAATTGCGAAACTAAAGACTCAATTGAACAGGGAGTTTGAGATGAAGGATCTTGGTGAAGCAAAGAAGATTCTAGGCATGGAGATATCAAGGGATAAGAAATTGGGGAGGCTTTGCTTGTCTCAGAAAGAATATCTGAGGAAGGTACTAAAACGTTTTGGCATGAATGAGAAGTCAAAACCAGTTAGTATACCTCTTGCTCCTCATTTCAAGCTCGGTGCATCCATGTCACCTAAGGATGATGCAGAACGGGAATACATGTCAAAGGTTCCATATGCAAGTGTTGTTGGTAGCTTGATGTATACAATGGTGTGTACGAGACCCGATATTTCACATGCAGTTGGGGTTGTGAGCAGGTATATGCATGATCCTGGAAAGGAGCATTGGCAAGCTGTGAAATGGATTCTGCGGTATATTCTGAACACTGTAGATGTTGGTTTGGTCTTTCAGCAGAACAAACAAGATGGTCAGTGTGTAGTTGGGTATTGTGATTCAGACTATGCAAGTGATTTGGACAAGCGTCGATCAACTACTGGTTATGTGTTTACTTTTGCAAATGCACCAGTCAGTTGGAAGTCCACCTTACAGTCAACAGTGGCTTTTTCTACTACAGAGACAGAGTATATGGCAGTTACAGAGGCTGTGAAGGAGGCAATTTGGCTTCAAGGGTTGCTTGGTGAATTGGGAATGGAACAGAAGCACATCAAAGTGCATTGTGACAGTCAGAGTGCTATTCATTTAGCAAAGAACCAGGTTTACCATGCAAGGACGAAACACATCGATGTTCGATATCACTTTGTACGAGAGATTCTAGAAGAAGGTGGAGTCATAATCCAGAAGATTCGGACCATTGAGAATCCTGCTGATATGTTGACAAAAGTGGTAACTATGGTAAAGTTTAAACATTGTTTAGACTTGGTCAATATTGTTACAAATTAAAAGATGAATTTGTAGACACTTTGAAGATTGAATTTTTGAGAGATGTGTGTGGAATTTGCCAAGGTGGAGATTTGTTGGTTTTTTGGCAAAGTCCCACATTGGTTGTGTATAAGGAGGAGGGGAAATTCTTTTGTTATAAATAGAGTCATCCTCCTCCTTAGTTAAGCATCCCACAAATATAAGCCTTCTTCACTATTAAAGGCTATTTGTACTCTTTCTCTCTTTGTAATATTTCCTCTACTAGTTAAATATTATTTTAGTAGTGTTCGAGGAGGTAGGCATAATTTTGGCCTAACCTCGTTAAATTTTGGTGTTCTCTTTATGTCTATTTAATAGCTATTGTCGGGTATAGTTTTTGTTAATTATTGTCCTATTAAAATTATTTGTCTTGGTAGTTCTGTCTAAGGAAAGTGGGTTTTAAGAGGGACCATTGTGACCCCTCCTCTTTCTTGGGAATCTACCTTGGGGTGATTTTTAGTACAATCGTTTTCACACTAGTTACCTAGATAATAATTTTCAAGGTGAATTTGTTATTATTGGGGGAAATCAACCCGAATTCCACAACAACAACTTCTTCCACAGTCAATTGGATGCCTTCATGAAATAGCTTGCTCCTTGCGTACCACAAAGCCCAAATGGTAACCACAATTTCCACACGAGTATCACAGTTATCATGGCTAAATAACCATCGAAGCCAGGCCAAAAAATCTCCAGTAATTGTAGCTGGCAAAAATACCCCATGAATGACCAAACTAAACGAGCTAAATGATTGTCTCTAGAAATATGCATGACAGAATTTCATTAACACAACGCGTGCAACACGAATTATTGTTCACTCTGTCGAAACAATTTTTAACGGGGGCGAGATTTTGAAAATTGCGTTGATTTTTAATTGTTCTCTTTACGATTGAATTTTTAATTAAAAACAAAGTGATTTTTAGAAAACCTCTCGTTTCGAAAATTTGGAAATCCTTTTACGATAAAAACATATGGTTTGAGGAGTCGCCACCAATCTTTGATTATGGTGTGATTGGGCACCCAAAAACGTTGTCATTTTAAATAAAAATTAATTTTAATTAAAATGACAAATTTACGGTCTACATTACCAAAATCCAAGTTCGGGAGTCGGTTACGTGCGGGGAAGGATTAGCACCCCCACAACGCCCTAAATCGAAACCTAGTCGATTAATTAATGTCTTTGCAACGAATTTCACAAGTTCGAGTTTAATTTGATTAATAATCCCTTAGAACAACAAAATGTGATATTTGTAATATTCAAAAGCATCAAAGTAGATTAAATTAGAATTATCAAACCATTAGAAAGATAAAGAATATTCGATAATTTAAAGATATCGAGACCAGATCTTTAGTTCAGTTCTAACGACCTTTTCTCGAAAAATTTAAATGGTCGAATATTTCCTTTTCTTTCGTTCCCAAATTTTAGAGTGAAGAAACAAAATTTCTTTAGGTTTTACTATTAGGATACACTTGTAATTTAAAACTATCAAGAACAACTTTCATGTAAGTTAAGAAAAGCTATTCTGACAGTTTTAATTAAAAGGGTATTACCCTTAATCTAATTATGTAATGGTGTCGGGTCATGAACACGAGATTAACATGCTTTCAAAAAAGAAAAAAGAATACACCTAAATATATTCATATGAACAACATGCTTAAAATAAAATATATATGCATACACTTAAAGTACATCTAAATTAAACCTAAAACATGCATAAAATGGTAAACAAAGGGACTAAAAATAAAAATTTAAAAATAATGGGCCAGAAACACAAAAGATGCAAAATTTGATTAAACACACTAAATGGACTAAAATAAATGTTCTGAAATTTAAGAGTCGAATACATAAAGCTGTGAAAAACTTTAAACAACATGGTTCGTACTAAAATGTAACAAACATAAAGATTAAGAGCCCAATTTAAGATTTCCACAACATCAAAGCGAGGATTAAAACGAAACAACTGACAACTACAGGGACTGCGACGTGGTTAAACCTCTCCTAGGCTCGGGTTCCAAACGGCGTCGTTTTGGAAACTGAATATATTAGGTGTCTTTGGTTTATTTTTAACCTAATTTTCATTCTCCCTTTAGTTTCATTTTAGCAAACTTATCCCCCCCCCCCCGCCGTTCTCAACTTCTCTCCCTCAAACACTCTCCTAACCCTCGACGAAGCCCAAAGCCTGTGGCCACCATGGCCACCGCCGTGGGGCTCCGATGAGGAGCCCATACATCACATAACCCCCCCCCCCCGACGGTAACCCCGGTAGTTACCAACCTAAATCTAAGGCCAAAACCCCTCGAAACCCAGATTTCCCTTCTCCTAAGACTCCAACAAGATACTCAAAGGACCCAAGGATAACCCCGACTGAATCTTAACTCAAACCCAACAAAAACCTACAACCCATTGCTCAAAACCGACATGCACGACTCAGAAAACAACGAAAGACGAAGGGTCTACCTTCTTCTCGATTCCTAGCAAGGGCGACGGAAGCTTTCTGGATTAATGAGGTAGGTTTTTGTTTTTTTCTTCTTTTTTCGTTTGATGGTGGATTTTTGGGTTCTTGTTGATTTTTTGGTTACTGGATGTTTTCTTTTGGTTCTATACCTTTTTTTTCATTCGATGATAGCTGATGGGTTCCCTGTTTTGCTTGGACGATTTTCCTTTTTGTTGTTGATGGTTGGACCCCCTTTTTTTTAATTTTTTTTAAATTAATTTTTTTTTGATGAGAAGATCTTTTTGTATTAATTTCCCGAAATGGGTAGAATTACAATGCTTTTCCTCCCTTTTGTTTCCCAGGGAAGCCCCTTATTACAAACTCTCAAAATCCCCCCACCCTTTGAATCCTTTTCCGTTCGTGAACCCAGAGCCTTCTTACGCCCATTCCTCTCGAAAATTCCTTTCGTTCCTGCCTCCCATGTGCTAATGAAATCTCTCTACTCACATTCTCGATGCCCCTTACCAGTGTTGTCTCCTCCGTCCCCCTTCGAATGTAATGGTTACCCCTCTTTCTATCTGTTGAATACGCTCTCCCTTGAATTATGTGTATCTCTGCTAATGGAGTAATGGGTGTTGCAGGGTATGGGCATGAGCTGTTGGTGGTGTTTGCTCGGGGTGCCGAGCCTTGTCTGTCGCGCTTCATGTGGGTGGATGGTAAGCTCGGGTTGGAAATGGTGAAGGCACGGGCATGGGTTGGAAATGGTGAGCTCGTGGTGGTTTCTGCTGGGGGGTTGTTGCTGGCGTCACGTGATGTTTCAACCGGGTCCCATTTTGGGTTTGATGAGTTTTAGGTTTGGGTCTGATAACCCATTGTAATTGGGTCCGATTTGGGCCTCATTTGTAATTTGGGTTTAGGTTTATAAGATGTACAAGGACTCTAAACATTGAATTTGGATTTGGGATTGAATTTGGGGCTTCAATTTATATCTTGAATTCCAAAACGAAGCAAATATGATCACAATCCAATTAAGCACCTAAAATTCCCAAATGCAAGCTTCCTCGCTTCATCATTTGAATTAATTCTTCATCGAGAACCTTCATATTAATTTGATCATGACAAAATTAGGGTATTACAGCTGCCCCTCTTTGCTCGTTGTTGTGAACACAAGAACGTAGCAAAGATAGAAAATGACATAATTTTGTTTGATTGCAACGCCTTTTCCTTTCTTCAATCTTCTTCTTGAGTTTTGTCTCTATCTCACGTGCACAAACCCGAGAATCTTCAACTTCTCTGTACTCGAGAATCTTTAGTTTTCGTCCACCTCTGATGATCTGATGGTTTGCTTCGATATTCTTCTGAAAAGGCTAAAATGACTCGGATAACTTATTATCCTGGTGAAAAACATCCTGCCCGAAGGTCTTATGGAGGACCTGAAGGATTTATCATCTTTCTCTAAAGGCTTACAGATGACCCGAAGGATTTAATCATCATGCTCGGAAGGCTTACTGATGGCCCGGAGGACTTATAAATTGGGAAATTTTGAAACTCGCATTCTTCGTTTTCAAAAAATCCATCTTCTTAAAACATCATTTTTCTTTTTCAAATTCATTTGAAAACATCCTACCTGAAGGTCTTATGGATGGCCCGAAGGACTTATCATCTTGCTCTAAAGGCTTACAGATGACCCGGAGGATTTAATCATCATGCTCGGAAGGCTTACTGATGAACCGGAGGACTTATAAATTGAGAAATTTTGAAACTCGCATTCTTCGTTTTCAAAAAATCCATCTTCTTAAAACATCATTTTTCTTTTTCAAATTCATTTGAAAACATCCTACCCGAAGGTCTTATGGATGGCTCGAAGGACTTATCATCTTGCTCTAAAGGCTTACAGATGACCCGGAGGATTTAAGCATCATGCTTGAAAGACTTACTGATGGCCCGGAGTATTATAAATTGGGAAATTTTGAAACTCGCATTCTTCGTTTTCAAAAAATCCATCTTCTTAAAACATCATTTTTCTTTTTCAAATTCATTTGAAAACATCCTACCCGAAGGTCTTATGGATGGCCCGAAGGACTTATCATCTTGCTCTAAAGGCTTACAGATGACCCGGAGGATTTAATCATCATGCTCGGAAGGCTTACTGATGACCCGGAGGACTTATAAATTGGGAAATTTTGAAACCCGCATTCTTCGTTTTCAAAAAAATCCATCTTCTTAAAACACCATTTTTCTTTTTCAAATTCATTTAAAAACATCCTACCCGAAGGTCTTATGGATGGCCCGAAGGACTTATCATCTTGCTCTAAAGGCTTACAGATGACCCGGAGGATTTAATCATCATGCTTGAAAGACTTACTGATGTCTCGGAGGACTTATAAATTGGGAAATTTTGAAACTCGCATTCTTCGTTTTCAAAAACTCCAACATCATTTTTTCATTTTCAAATTCATTTGAAAACATCCTACTCGAAGGTCTTATGGATGGCCCGAATGACTTATCATCTTGCTCTAAAGGCTTACATATGACCCGGAGGATTTAATCATCATGCTATGAAGACTTACTGATGGCCCGGAGGACTTATAAATTGGGAAATTTTGAAACTCGCATTCTTCGTTTTCAAAAACTCCAACATCATTTTTTCATTTTCAAATTCATTTGAAAACATCCTACCCGAAAGTCTTATGGATGGCCCGAATGACTTATCATCTTGCTCTAAAGGCTTACAGATGACCCGGAGGATTTAATCATCATGCTCGGAAGGCTTACTGATGGCCCAAAGGACTTATAAATTGGGAAATTTTGAAACTCGCATTCTTCGTTTTCAAAAAAAAATCCATCTTCTTAAAACATCATTTTTCATTTTCAATTTCATTTGAAAACATCCTACCCGAAGGTCTTATGGATGGCCCGAAGGACTTATCATCTTGCTCTAAAGGCTTACATATGACCCAGAGGATTTAATCATCATGCTCAGAAGGCTTACTAATGGATTTACTTCACTATTCTTCTATGAAGGCTTAAGATTGACTTTGCTCCAATCTCATGTGTGCAAGTCTCTCTTCATACACAAAAATCTTTGTTTTTCTTCTACATCTGATGGTCTTCACTTCAAAGCAATGCTTTTTCTGTGGATTAGACCTCTCTGTTCTTCAGGGTATGCCTATTTAAATGCAACTCTTTGTATTTGAGGTTTGAAGTCTTCCTTTCAATCATCGGGATTTTAACATTCTGCATCTTCTCTTTTCAATGGAAGACTTGTCAAAATCATGTGTTTATGAATAAAACATGAATGCAATTAAATGTATCCGTGTCATGCATTTTCTTTTATGCAGATGATGTTCTCATGAATGCATAAATGTTGAATCAATCTTTGTTTGCCTTCAAAGTGGCGAACTCAGTCTTCTTCTACTTGATCATTCTTTCCAGGGTTTGCTTTCTATACTCGTGTAGCAACTCATAGTTTCCAACTTGTATTTCTTGACGAGCCCTTTGATTTCCTTCTATCTTCTTGTCGTCTTTGTTTTTTTTTCTTTATTTCGGAGAAAATGTTTTCTCTCTCAACTTCTTGCTATGGTCAGAAATACGACTGTGTTGTCCCATTTCCGTCTTTGGCTCAATTATGCTTTCAGAGTTGTTCTTCCAAGACTCTGTCATTGATCGATGCTCAATTGACTTGCTTTACAAGGTAAGCTCAGCTCAAATTCCCGGTCTCCCCCTGACACTTCAAGTTGCGAGATTCATTCTCAATAAATTCTTGGTCTGAATCTTTTCATCTCAACAGGATATGGGTTCAGTCGTGCCCTAACATTATCTTATACCGGTACGGGTCTTCAAAATGCCCCATTACCTCAAATTGTAAAGCTCATTCTTCATGCCTTATTCTGAATCTCATCATCTCAACATGATATGGGTCCATTCGTGACCCAACATATCATAACTTAAATGTTCTCATTCTGGTGTCACTACACAGTAGTGTTGTCAAATAGTTTGAGGGTTTTTCTTCATTCTACTTAAGAAGTGATCAACCCTTCTAACACAATGTCTTGCATTTTCATTCGGGCTGAGATATGTGCCCCTTCTGAATGATGAGATAATCTTCTTCTTACTGGGTTACTGACAATGTCACAAAGAAATGTTGTCAGTTCTGTCTTTCATCTATTCTGATCTCTTGGACCTTCTACTTCAAGGTCGCAAAATGCTTCATGTTATGGCACCGCTTATTCTATTTCTTCCAATGGAGGCATAATGAGCCTCTCCAGCTGCAAGGATTTTTCACGTTTGAAACTTGTCCTGTTTGAAAATGTTTTTATCCCTTCTCTTATTTTTAGGGAATATGAAAAAAATTATGAATAAATTTCAAAAATGTTGTCATTTTCTTCAGACTCACAATCAAAACAAATTATAAATAAGAGTTCAATGAATATCAAATAAGTCAAATTCTCTTTTAATCCTTCAAAAGTTATCTACATTTCAAAAGAGTAAAGATTAATGCCGACAAAAGGCTTAGGCTGACTTGGGAAGGTAATGTGTTTCAGGTTAGCTTCTTGCATCCTTGATCCTGGTGTTTTATTGATGTAATGAGGCAACCTTTTTGCTTCTCTTCTGGAAATGTTCACTGGTTCTCAGCCTTTGTGAGCGCCTTTGGACTGTGCAATGCTTTGTCAAGAGATGTATAATATCACCCTTCTGTACAGTGGTTGACGATCTTTGTGTTCGAGCAGCCTTTTCAGGTTTTCAACTCGAACTCTCCTTTGGTTTCAAGACGTTATCTAAAATTTTACGTCTTGAACCCTCCTTTTATTCTTCTTCTTATCATGCATTAAAGATTTTATTTTAAAAAATTATTTACAAATAACCCTGAGGGGCGGAATGAAGTCTGAAGATAGCCTCTCCACTTAGAAATCCATGTATGATTAGAAGGGACTTTTCAGGCACGTAATGTAGGCCAGGGCTCATGGTTATGAAAGAAAATGATGAATAGGCCCAAATAAGTGTTTAAGGGTCATCGAACCAAGGATCAATTTGTTCTGTTGTCCTCAACCTTGCTCTGCCTTATTTGAAACTGCTCGTGCATCTTCCCTTCTTCTTTTTTTCCTTCAATGTTTCACGATCTTTGGGTGAATAAAATTGAAATGTTTGAACCACTCGTCTTGAGGTGTTTGATCGATTTTCTTTCATTTTCTTTTCATTTTCCTCATTTTCAATTTTTTCTTTTATTTCTTCTTTTCTTTTCCTTTTCTCTTTCTATATTTCTCTTCTTTCTCTTCATAATGACAACTCAATTTGATCTTAGAGCGCATTGTATTTGGTCTGCCTCATAGTGTCATGACTTGCTTCTGGATTGATAATCTTCACTCGTGCGAGAAGATGTTCTTTACCTTTGCCCTCCAGTGTGGAGGGTGATCCTTGGTTTGGGTTGAATCATAAAAAAAACTATAGGCTCAAAAGGGGACCACAAGGGATATATATATATATATATATAAGGATAAATGAAACAAAGTCGTTCATCATCTCATACATGGAAGTCTTCGTAAAAGAAGTATCCCCAGGGGGACGAATTTTCAGGATTAACCTTATCTACATGAAAACAATATAATTAATGCATGATAGAATTATTTCAATGATTCCTTTTATTTCTTCTTCTTATACGTAATCCTCGCATGCCCTTGATTTGTTACACTCCATCTTGTCTTTATTGCAGGAAAGGTCCTCATCATGCCCCTAGGATTTATTGAGGTTGGGGAATTGATGTCAATGATTAGTCTCTGTGTTATTTCGGGTAAGGAGTCCACCAATGGTTCTTTCGACTTTGGATGAGACATGAAAGGTATAATCTTGCCTCTTTTCAAAAGCATATAATTAATGAAGTAGCAAAACAACCTTTAACTCATTTGATATTCAAAGAATTACAAGATTAAAACTTGATTCATTGCCCATGACCTTTGGAAAATAACGTAAGTTCATTTAAAAATCCTTTTAAAAAAAATTGAGAAAAATGACAAAAACATGTTCAAACAAGATGTTGCAAATTACAAAAAGTTTCACGATGAACAAAATGATTTATGTGCAGTCATGATGCCCCCATTATTCTTCTGATGCAGTGGTGTTTGATTCGATCAGGTGCTACATATTGGGTTGTAGTGCCTCACTCGAGCTCGTCATCCATTGTTCCACCAATTCTTGTGTCAATGTCCCATTTTCAACGAGCCTCTCTATCTCCTTGAACAACATCTTACAATTCTCTGTAGCATGCCCCAATGCCCCTAAGTGGAAATTACAGACACTATCTGGATCGTAATTGTGGCCAGAAGGGTTTGGTGGTAATTTCATTGGTTTCGGTTTGAGATGTTGATATTTAATCAAATGTGGGTACAAATCTGAGATAGAAATTTGGAACACCTTCAGAGTATCTTTTGATCGTAGGACCTTCTTTGGGCGACTCGAGCAACCAATCGCCCCTTTTCTTTTGCGATTGTGAGAGCTCTGGATTTGACATTCGTTCACCTCACCAGCCTTTCGCTCTTCATTTCTTGAGCTTTTGGAAGTGACTTTCAAGTTTCCCTTACTGATTGCATCTTCAATTGACTCTCCAGCCAGCATAAGATCCTTGAAGTCATTCATCGAATTTCCCAACATTAACTCAAAGAAAGGAGCCGGAAGAGAATCGTGAAACATATGTGATATTTCCTCTTTTACCAAAGGAGGTTGAACTTGTGCTGCCACTCCCCTCCATCTTAGGGCATACTCTTTAAAGCTCTCAGTAGCTTTCATCCTTATCTTTTGAAGGTGATGACGTTTTGGGGCTAAGCCTTTAACATATTGATATTGCCCCAGAAAAGCATCAGCTAGGTTGACCCATGTCTGGATCTGCTCTTTGTTCAAACAATTATACCATACTACAATTGGACCATCAAGACTGTCATGGAAGAAATGAATCAACAAATTATCATCATTTAAGTACCCTTCCATCTTTCTACAAAACATCCTCAGATGAATTAGGGGGCAACTGGTGCCATCATATTTATCAAAATTAGGCACCCTAAATTCATGTGGGATGACCAAGTCAGGGACCAAACTGAGTTCTCTGGCTTCTAACTCCTTGTGAGTGGCATTAACAACCTTCATATTTTTAACGGCTTCATTCAACCACTTGAATTCGTTCTCATACTGCCCATAATTGACGAGGCTCTTCCCTTGGTTTGAGTTAGATGCTCCGGGGTGAATTATTACTCTTGGCGCATTAGTCTGATGAGATCGATTTCCTTTATCCTCCACTTTCTCTCTGCCAACAGCCTTGGTTGCCAGCACCTGGATCATTTGATTCGATGCGCTTTGCAGATAACCCGATGCTTGATTCCTCTTATCTTGTTGTAACCAGAGTAACTGTTCTTGCAGCTGATCTTGTGATTTCTAATTAGAATGCTCTCTTGCTTCCATTTGTTTGCTCACGATGATGAGGAATAATATGAATGATCTTGTTATTACTGAACAAAAATCTTTCATAAGTTATTTCCGTGTTTTCATAATTAATGCATGTAAAAAACTTAAACAAATACATGCAATGCAAATGCACGAGGTGCTAATCCCGAAAGTGACCACTTATAGAACAACCGTTCACTTAGACAACAAGAATTCAATAAGTACACCATGTAGTTGAAATACAACTGTGAGTCTTCATCTCTTCATTTCCTTGAGTCGTACTCTTCATGGGATCTGGTATTGCACCTTCAAAATCGTCGGCGTATTCCATCACATTTGATGACATCGGATGTCTTAAATCTTGAAATCTTTATTCTTATCTTCCATGCGATGTGGTCTTCTCGTCTTTACGAAGGTCTTCTCGTCTTTATGAAGGGTCTTCTTGTCTTGATGAATGGTCTTCTCGTCTTGATGAATGGCCTTCTCGTCTTGATGAATGGCATTCTCGTCTTGATGAATGAAATTCTCGTCTTGATGAATGCTCTTCTCGTCTTTGGTACAATTGTATCTATCCCTTAACTCAACATCTTGGCCTTTACAGTTTCTTCAATCAGCTTCAGATCTCTTCATTCATCGGGTGTCCTTCATGGATCGTTTGAACATCTCTGGATCTCCTGGTTTTGACTACATAGTGGAGAATTTCTTGCCTCAATATGGTCAGCCTTCTTGTTAGTCAATCACTTGTGAATTAACACCCCTCGATGACATGAGGATGCAAATGCAATAAAATCACAATAAAATAGACATATAACGAAAATGGGTTAGTACACATAAGATAAACAACAAGATAGTGGATACCGTAAACATCACATAAAACCTACCCTCACATGCTTGCTACCCAATCATGCTTTAGTAGATCCTACCCGACATGATATCTACCCTCATGTTTTGTCATTCATAAAAGATCCTAACCGCATGGTATCTAATTCACATGTTTTGTGCAAAAATATAAAACCTAACCGCATGCTTTTCTAGTTCTCATACTTATTGCAAAAATAAATTCGAAGAAAAGGTTAGAATGAGTTTCCCCTTCATGTCTGCGGATAAAGATTCAGCATAAGACGGGAAGAGTTTGGGTATCACTAAAAGGGTCCTCGAATTGTCCTTTGATGGTGCCCCCTTGAGCTTGCCAGACCCTCGATCCTCACCCATTATAGGCTTAAAACGGATCAAGTTCAATTTTGAGAGGATACATTTCCCTATGTCCATGCGAGGAAACTCAATGTTTCACTCGTAAACATAAGGCATGTACCACAGAGGTTACTAGCTAAAGCCCATGCGGAGAAAAGTAATTTTTCTCACGTAAGCGTAGCTTTCACCCCTACCTAACGGGACAGAGCACAGTTAGAATGCTCTAAATATTAAAGGTTTACAGTAACAGTGGGGAAACTCATAATCCTTTGCCTCGATCCAAGAGAAACAATAGACTAAAGTGAAAGTCAGAAAACTGAAAACATGTAGATCACACATTAGTACAACTATTTACTCATTAACCCAAATTACAAATTAAGATGCACACAAAACAATTCAAACAAATAAGGGATCAAAAACCAAATCAAAGCGAACTTATAACTTTCGTTTGCAAAGACAATTAATTAATCGACTATAGGCCTGACTCTCTAAAAGTATCCCCAGCGGAGTCGCCAAGCTGTCGAAACGATTTTTAACGGGGGCGAGATTTTGAAAATCGCGTTGATTTTTAATTGTTCTCTTTACGATTGAATTTTTAATTAAAAACAAAGTGATTTTTAGAAAACCTCTCATTTCGAAAATTTGGAAATCCTTTTACGATAAAAACATATGGTTCGAGGAGTCACCACCAATCTTTGATTAGGGTGTGATTGGGCACCCAAAAACGTTGTCATTTTAAATAAAAATTAATTTTAATTAAAATGACAAATTTACGGTCTACATTACCAAAATCCAAGTTCGGGAGTCAGTTACGTGCGGGGAAGGATTAGCACCCCCACAACGCCCTAAATCGGAACCTAGTCGATTAATTAATGCCTTTGCAACGAATTTCACAAGTTCGAGTTTAATTTGATTAATAATCCCTTAGAACAACAAAATGTGATATTTGTAATATTCAAAAGCATCAAAGTACATTAAATTAGAATTATCAAACCATTAGAAAGATAAAGAATATTCGATAATTTAAAGATATCGAGACCAGATCTTTAGTTCAGTTCTAACGACCTTTTCTCGAAAAATTTAAATGGTCGAATATTTCCTTTTCTTTCGTTCCCAAATTTTAGAGTGAAGAACCAAAATTTCTTTAGGTTTTACTGTTAAGATACACTTGTAATTTAAAACTATCAAGAACAACTTTCCTGTAAGTTAAGAAAAGCTATTCTGACAGTTTTAAATTAAAAGGGTATTACCCTTAATCTGATTATGTAATGGTGTCGGGTCATGCACACGAGATTAACATGCTTTTAAAAAAGAAAAAAGAATACACCTAAATATATTCATATGAACAACATGCTTAAGATAAAATATACATGCATACACTTAAAGTACATCTAAATTAAACCTAAAACATGCATAAAATGGTAAACAAAGGGACTAAAAATAAAAATTTAAAAATAATGGGCCAGAAACACAAAAGATGCAAAATTCGATTAAACACACTAAATTGACTAAAATAAATGTTCTGAAATTTAAGAGTCGAATACATAAAGCTGTGAAAAACTTTAAACAACATGGTTCGTACTAAAATGTAACAAACATAAAGATTGAGAGCCCAATTTAAGATTTCCACAACATCAAAGCGAGGATTAAAACGAAACAACTGACAACTACAGGGACTACGACGTGGTTAAACCTCTCCTAGGCTCGGGTTCCAAACGGCGTCGTTTTGGAAACTGAATATATTAGGTGTCTTTGGTTTATTTTTAACCTAATTTTCATTCTCCCTTTAGTTTCATTTTAGCAAACTTATCCCCCCGCCGTTCTCAACTTCTCTCCCTCAAACACTCTCCTAACCCTCGACGAAGCCCAAAGCCTATGGCCACCATGGCCACCGCCGTGGGGCTCCGATGAGGAGCCCAGACATCACATAAACCCCCCCCCCCCGACGGTAACCCCGGTAGTTACCAACCTAAATCTAAGGCCAAAACCCCTCGAAACCCAGATTTCCCTTCTCCTAAGACTCCAACAAGATACTCAAAGGACCCAAGGGTAACCCCGACTGAATCTTAACTCAAACCCAACAAAAACCTACAACCCATTGCTCAAAACCGACATGCACGACTCAGAAAACAACGAAAGACGAAGGGTCTACCTTTTTCTCGGTTCCTAGCAAGGGCGACAGAAGCTTTCTGGATTAATGAGGTAGGTTTTTGTTTTTTTCTTCTTTTTTCGTTTGATGGTGGATTTTTGGGTTCTTGTAGATTTTTTGGTTACTGGATGTTTTCTTTTGGTTCTGTACCTTTTTTTTCATTCGATGATAGCTGATGGGTTCCCTTTTTTGCTTGGACGATTTTCCTTTTTGTTGTTGATGGTTGGACCCCCTTTTTTTTAATTTTTTTTAAATTAATTTTTTTTTTGATGAGAAGATCTTTTTGTATTAATTTCCCGAAATGGGTAGAATTACAATGCTTTTCCTCCCTTTTGTTTCCCAGGGAAGCCCCCTATTACAAACTCTCAAAATCCCCCCACCCTTTGAATCCTTTTCCGTTCGTGAGCCCAGAGCCTTCTTACGCCCATTCCTCTCGAAAATTCCTTTCGTTCCTGCCTCCCATGTGCTAATGAAATCTCTCTGCTCACATTCTCGATGCCCCTTACCATTGTTCTCTCCTCCGTCCCCCTTCGAATGTAATGGTTACCCCTCTTTCTATCTGTTGAATACGCTCTCCCTTGAATTATGTGTATCTCTGCTAATGGAGTAATGGGCGTTGCAGGGTATGGGCATGAGCTGTTGGTGGTGTTTGCTCGGGGTGCCGAGCCTTGTCTGTCGCGCTTCACGTGGGTGGATGGTAAGCCCGGGTTGGAAATGGTGAAGGCACGGGCATGGGTTGGAAATGGTGAGCTCGTGGTGGTTTCTGCTGGGGGGTTGTTGCTGGCCTCACGTGATGTTTCAACCGGGTCCCATTTTGGGTTTGATGAGTTTCAGGTTTGGGTCTGATAACCCATTGTAATTGGGTCCGATTTGGGCCTCATTTGTAATTTGGGTTTAGGTTTATAAGATGTACAAGGACTCTAAACATTTAATTTGGATTTGGGATTGAATTTGGGGCTTCAATTTATATCTTGAATTCCAAAACGAAGCAAATATGATCACAATCCAATTAAGCACCTAAAATTCCCAAATGCAAGCTTCCTCGCTTCATCATTTGAATTAATTCTTCATCGAGCACCTTCATATTAATTTGATCATCTTCAAATGGATTCAAATGGCCCGGACAAAATTAGGGTATTACACACTCTCTTCAAATATAAGTTTTGTTTGGTGTGAACATAATTCTGAGCAAAACGCCAAACCTGGACCTGGATTTTAATTTTACGTTGACACGCACAAGCCCACAATTGCTTAAAAACTGCTTTATCCTCGGATGGAACCTCGGCTCTCGCCTATAGCAGACGATATCTGCTTCGCACGCTATTCTCCCCTGTTTTTTCACCGCTCCAGACTTTACGATCTTCCTGCCGATAACGCGAGAGGGGGGATGCCTAGAATCAAGTTCGCCTCCATTTCATTGAACATAGATCCAACTAAATACTCTTTCCAAGTCTTTGAGTTTTTGTCAATTAGGTCACTAACACGGTCCATTGTATCATTCTGTCCCGGCTCGATCACCCTTAGAATGTCATAAGGGAGCCAAAAATCTTTCCATACTAATATGGAATTCCCACTTCCAAACTTCCACCGTAACCCAGCAAACAACATACCTTTAGCGCTTTAGACACTATGCCAAATATACAACGATGTGCTTCCAAGACTTGAATTTAAAAAAATCATTGTGTGATAGTACTTTGCCCTCAACAGTCTCGCAACAAGAGAATTCGGATTTGTAAACAAATGCCATCCTTGCTTTGCAAGCAATGCGAGCTTAACCATATCCCTGAAACAAAGGCTCCCATTTTCCTTTAGCTGAGACAACAAATTCCACACACACCAATAGATCCCTCGTTTATCTTCAGATTTTTACCACCAAAACTGTGCCATAATCCTCTCAAATTATCGACACAATCTCACAGGCAACAGAAAAAAGCTCATAGCATACAAAGACACCGTGCTCACACAAGTTCTAATGATCGATATCCATTCCTTGGAGAACCCCATTCTCTCCATTATCATCCAAATGAAATACCACTCTACCCTATCATACGTCTTGCTCATGTCCAATTTTTCCATTATAATTTTTTAGAAACAATTACAGATTTATATCTTTTATTTTAAATAACAACATTTAAACCGCCTTATTTTTGGTTTATTATATGAAAATTGAAACAAACACAATTAAGCAGCAAATTACATGAAAGATTGTGTAGTCTCTTGGGAGCCCCATCATTAATTTTAGTTTCTATGTTAAAAACTTAAGTTCATGCTAATAACAACTACATGTATCCTGGATTGTTTAAATGTGCTGTTAAATCGAATACTGAGCTGGGCACGAAAAGTTTCTAAAACACTCACGCCATGCAGAATCTTTTCAATTTTCAAACTTCACTGTAAAGAAATGGCACACCATTAATGAAATTTAAACTCAAGCTGCTTCCGGTTCTGTTTTGTTTCACGACAAAAACAGATAAATGTTGGTTACAATCAATGCAACTTTAGCCTTTCATTCCTCAAATTAAAACACAAGTGGTCCATAAATTTGAATCTGTTTTTCACGTTTTTAGGTGATACACTAAAGCTTTTATCTTGCATCCCAATACAAAGTCATTCCTTTCCTGCTTCACCACCGAAGGTAAAACACACCTTTACATAACAAAGAAAAAAATCAGTCACATTCCATCTTTCAAATTTGCACCACATAATATGAAAAAATAATTATAAAACATAAAACTTGTATTAAAAACTACACCAACCCTTCATGTGTCTCTTCTGGTCTCAAACTTAATAAAACATGCCATTTCAAACACTTTAAAATTTTGCTTTTCTGTGAATCGACCCAAAAGAATTTGCTTCATTAAATGAAATCCTAGAGATTACCCATCACTATTTGACATTATAAATAAACTTATTAAAAGTTTACATGCCAGATGACTTGAGTAAATCATCTCTCTCGGCCCATCTTTGTCCTAGCTTAAGCTCCACTAAACCATAAAATCTAAGGGCCCCATGGTTTGGCAAATGGCCGGCCTCTGACTTCTGAGTTTTCCATTATTGTTTACTATTTCTTCTTTTTCATTAGCTTTTACTTCTTTTTCTTCCACTTGTCCCCGTTTCTCTCTCTCTCCGCAACTCAAACTTCACGCTTTGTTCTTTTTTTTTTCTATACAATTCCTATTTAAGCGCCCTTTGTTTCATTCCAGGACGACCCGAGACAGTGTTTGAATTCGAAAAGTTTGTATTGAGTTTCAAAGCAATGGAGAATGCTGCAGCTAATTGTTGTGATGAAGAAAAACGGGAAGCTGACGAAGAAGAAGAAGAAGCGTTGTCGCTGTGTGATTTGCCTGTCAATTTGAATAAAGAAGAGAATCAGCAGGTTGAAGAAGATGATGTTGAACAAACTCAAACGAGTAAAACGGAAGAAGATTTCAAATTTGTCTCATGGGGTGCCTCTCTTTCGATAAAACCAGAGATGTGTGCAGCTGATGAAGTGTTCTTCAAAGGCCAAATTCTACCGCTGCGTCACTCTGTCAGTTCCGACAGTGCCGTGAAGGGGTTCCGGCAAGATAGCCACAACACTAGCGTGTGCTTGTCAAGGTCGGATTCCATGGATCATGGTTCATTAAGTAGGTTCACAAGTGTTAGCAGCAGCACCAGCACTAGAAGTAGCCATTACTCAACCAGTAGCAGTAATGCCAAACCAATGGCCATTAAAATTAGAAACAACTTCAACGCACATCCGAGCCCGAAACCGCAGATCAGATTAATGTCCAAAACCCGAACACCAAACGTCAACAGCAGAAACCAGAGATCATCAATATGGGATTTTTTCAGTGTAGGGTTGGTTCGAGCACCGGAGTTCGAATTGCGAGACTTGAAACTTCGTAGCAGCAGCAGCAACAACAACAACAATGGTAACAGAACTTCCGTTAGTCGAAACAGCAGTTGTAATAGCAGTAACAGCAGTTCAAGCACCAAGAACGTAGTTGTTAACAATGGTGGCGCCGAATTTCCAAAGAATCATCGAGATTTGAACGGGGGGTTCTTAGAAACGAGAATGGGATTGCTTAGTGGATGCGCATGTTCAGTTAATGCAGTTGAAACAGTTCCATCGAACAACCTAGCCGTCACCAAAAGTAACAAGAACAGCGAGAAAGACAAAGCAACATCGAATGCTGCGGCCATTGGAGGAAAAAAGAAGAAAAAGCAAGCTTTGTCTCGCCATCGAACCGTTGAATGGATAAACGAGCTTTCACATGCAACCTATGTTGATGACGCCTAGAGAAAGACTCATGAACAATCCCTCGCTTGCTTCCCTTTCTTGTAGTTAGTTAGTTGGGCATTTCGGTGTAGTTCAACTATGTATTTTGACTTAATTTATCGTGAGATCGTTGAGGTTGCTATATTCAATAATTCTAGCAAGTAATACAGTTTATACGAGTACTTTTTCATTTTATAGGACTAGAAGAAATTTTTAACGTGGCTCATTTTTCAAAATAAATAAATAAACAAATGGTTTTCCTGTTTCTTACAGACTTACACTTTCTCAATAATTCTACCTTGTATTCGTGTCTGATCTGCCAGTTTTGTTGGAAGATTTTAAAATACTTTATTCCTGAATCAACTGAGCTTTGATTTGTTTAATGCAGATTAACATAATCATATAATTGTGGGCTTCAAATAGTTTTAAGTGATCAGGTCTTCAGTTTCCTTTTTCTTCTGCTTTTAAAAAAACCCCATAATGATAAAAATGTTCTATGCTTATTTAAATAGTTATTTTAGCTATTATTATTTTTAAAATTATATCAATTTTTAATATTTTATTGTAGAGTAAAAAAGTCATAATTGTCGATTAAATAATCACTTTATTCATCATTTTTTTAAAAGCATACTCTAATGTTTTATTTCAAAATAAAGAGATGCTATTTTAAAGAAAATGTTTCTTTTTTTTTTTTTTTGCCTCCAAATGAAAGATTAAGAGTCAAAATATTCAAAAAAAAAAAAGAAAATTAAAATTAAAATAATTATTTAATCAAATATTATAGACAAATTTTAACTTACATTTTGGAAATATTGTGGGCGAAAAACAAAAATTTTAAAAATGCACGTGTTAGAAATTTATTTTGAGATCTAAATCATTTGTTATAGTATACATGAAACACCTCACACCCACGTGACGAGTTTTATAAAATATACTTAAAAGTATAACTTGTCATGTGGATTAAACGAAATTAGTATGGAACGTGTCATGAGAGAATGACAAATTTCAAAAACAGTGAATCAAATGACTTAAATCTCAAATTAATTTTCAAACACCTATATTTTCTTTTTTTTTTCTTTTTGTTTGCCTTATTGGCCCTAAGAAGCTCATTTTTTATTATTATGTCTTTAAAAAAGGGCATAATTATAAAATAAGTATCCAAATTATAACGTTTTTTTCAAATAGGTTTTCAAACTTTTTTTTTTGAATTATCCATGTGTCTAATGCTACAAACGTTATAATTTTAGGTGTCCGAGACGTAGCGACCATTAAAAAGATTTGTTAAGTGACACATGTCATGTTATGGTAATTTTGATTTTTTTTAAGTAAAAAACTTGATAATATAATTTTATTTTTAAAAAAAACCCAAAACTTTTGAAAATCTTAAAAAATCAACAAACTTTGAAAACCTTAATTCTAATCCTTATACCCACGTCAGCCACCCTGTCATCGTCATTGTTGCAGTCGATGAACCTCAAATCGATCGAACTGCCACTGATGACACAACACCCAAAGAACCCCTAATTGATTATTTAAACCCGATGAACCCTAAACCAAAATCAGACAATTAAAGCATCTTGACGATTTCAACGGCAACCAGACGACATGGGCAATAACGAATGACAATGGGGATGGTAAGGACAGCGACGACAATGGCGGTCGTGATCGACAAGGGAGGTTAGGGTTAGGGATTTGGAACTTTTGTAATTTTAGAAAAATAAGTTTTTTTATAAATATAATATTTTTAAATTTAAAAAAAATAAAAATTACCATAGTGTGACTCGTGTTACTTAATGAAATTTATTAACGATCGTTACGTCCAGACACCTAAAATATAGCGTTTGTAACGTTAAACTAATTAATGATTAAAAAACGGTTGGGCACTTATTTTTTTATTAAGCCTAAAAAAAGCTTTCCTTCAATTAGACAGCATATCTCACGCAAGTGAAAGCTCATCTCCAGTCATAAATCATTTTCTCCGTCTTCGCGTATGTCAGAGTATGTTTCAGTGGCAGCTAGTATGAAACCATGTCTTCAGTTTAAATCCTCGTACAGAAAACTCAGGTAATTGTCTAAATTTAACCATAACTAATATGGTTTTTTTACCACTTTTTACAACAATGAATGGGTGAAAAACTGGAGGAGATATGGTTGCTAAGATTCACTATGAATAATTCCATTGACAGTGGGCTGAAGTACCCGACAAGGAATGCTTATCCACGAAACAAGTTTGGGTCCCTTCGATTGGCTATGGTGCATGAAAGACATCACCTTTGCTCAAGTGGTTATAACTAGACATTAAGTTTTTTGTCTTGTGAAATAAAGAATCAATATATGAACTCTGTGTCCCATCAGCACTACTACCTTGAAGAATAAAAACATCTTTCATGAAAATGTTGCACGTGCTTTTTAAACTGTCTGACCTTTAGTTTAAGATTTAGTGATAATTTTCTGACATTACCATAATCATGAGTTAAATATTCTTTTTTATAGATAAAGGTTTTGAAAGTAACAACGCTAAGATTGATGATGTGAGATGATTACACATTGTACATGTAATGATAAAGCGTCAAGGCCATTTTATATTAAAAACCTCAAATAAACAATTATTTAAAAAAATAAGACCCTCCCTACGTTATTTAGAAGAATAACTCCCGAATCATCCACATCGGACGACCTTGTGCCCTGTAAGTGATAATTATTATTATTATTATAGGTATCTATTATATTCATTTAATTTATATGTTTCAATAGAATTCGAAAGAAGCTCGCGCTTTGCAAACCGCGAGGTCCTTCATAAATCTCGTGATATTTTAGATTATAAAGGCTACATCGCACTTCGCAATGCGCGAGGTTATTTTATCCGGTTGTTTCATTGCCTTACCTGGAAAGTATGCCCACGTCGGATGTATCTCGCGTGTTGGATGGTGCGATGATTTAACACGTGGTTTGTAGGCCGTGAGATCATCTGATGCCAATGATTTGGGGTTATTCTTTCAAATAATATCTGGAGGGCCCTATTTTTTTAAATAATTATTTATTTGAGATTTTTAATATAAAATCGACAAGCGTCAAGGAAAAAGTAATTATTGTTGTACTGACAACAAGTCATAGAACAAAAGAAAATTTTTGACCTTGAAAGAGTATTAGGAAGAAAATTGAGGTGAAATCTTTTTGTCTCTTCACATTATTGCTTTTGTGATTTCAGTTTCATTGATTTCACCAAAACTGGCAATGCCTGCTTTTTCTTCCATTTCTTAAGTTTGGTCATGTTGTCTTGTTGGTGCCATTAATAATGGTGTGTGTGTGTGTGTGTGTGTGTGTTTTATATGTGACTAACTTGGAGACTCAAGGGCAGTGCTCAGGTGGAGACTATCTGCAAATCGGCCTAATAATCAGCTGGCAACTGATCATAATGTTGGCGGATAAAGGGCGCATTCAGATGCCAATTTCGGCGTTGGTCTTGGTTTCTTTGCTTAATTGCCTCGGTTACAGTTTTCGACTTCCCTTGGTCAAGTTTTCAGTAAGTTGAGTGCCTTTGGTAAGCCATCGTTTTGGAAAAATAATCAGAGATTTTAAAAATAGTTTATAAGTCCAGACCATTTTGGATAGTTATATGTGGATGTGTTTGAATGCAGTTTAAAATGTTGGGATGTTAGTTTCATTTAAATTTTAAAATGTAACAATTTAGTCCATTATGTTTTTGATTCATTTAATTTTTAGTCCTGCAGTCGTTAACATGGAGTATGAGTTAACACTTAATTTATTTTTGTTACTCGGTTTGTATTAGTTGCAGCTACGAGATTTATAAACATTAAGCTATACTTACCCATTTTGAGATTTTATAACTATTCGTTTATGATTTAGAGTTCCATGATTTATAAACATTAACCTATACTTATCCATTTCGAGATTTCATGACTATACATTTATGATTTGATTAGATGATTTTAAAAAATAATTAGTCACTTCGATGGTTTTATATATCACTCGAATCTTTCAAATTCAGGTCGAGTCAGACTAAGGAGTTACATACATCACTCAAGGTTAAAATGAAAGAAATGAAAAATAATGGATGAAAACTGTTCGAATTTCATTAAAAAGAAAACAACATGTGTGGTACATGTTGAAGACACGAAATTGCACGAACACAAGCATGAGTCGACCGAGGGCGACGACTACACGCATGTATAAGCATTTTTCTTCGATCACTCAAAGAGTCCACGTGTAAAAAAACTATATTTATACATCTTAATAATTTTATATATAAACACGTGATATTTTTATCATGATAAATCACACATTGTTTATATATAAATTTTACACATTTACTCATCAAGTAATTGAAGATAATGTCTATATACAACCTTCTTTTTTTTTTTGAAGGATCTATATATAAGCATCGCTTGTGCAATTACGTGTCTTTGTCATGTATCCCACGCATTGTTTCTTTCTGAATGAAATTTGTACAATTTTTCATCGATTATATTTCATTTCTTTCATTTTGTCCCTGAGTGATGTCAACATGGAAAAAGTCATCAAATGACCTGCCAAGTAGGTAAAGACGCGCCTGCACCTACGTAGAATTCTCTTCCTAATGACGTGTCTTCATCATACATGGCCAAAATTGGCAAAAGTGCCCAAATAAGGATTTGAGAATGTTTAATACTCAATCTAATGCACTCATCTGATTAATTTTTGATCTAGGATGTTTTTTTAATGAATTTTGAGATCTCTCGGCGTCTTCACGGGTGTTGATTGTTTCTTGGGATCTCTAGGCGTCTTTAATTGAAATCCAAGAAAAAAATTGGCGTTTTTACACAAATATCACCTTAACAGAAATTAATTACTTGTTAGGCACTGTTTAAGAATATTTTATGTATCTAACAAATTTTTAAATACTTTCTATAAAATTATTCATGTATTAAATTACAAAATACAATTATGTCTACCAATTACCACTTGACACTTTCTGATGCGTTTTTGACCCTTTCAAAATCCTATACGTATAATATATTCTAGGAAAACTTTGAGGAAAAATAATTTAAACTATAAATAATTTTATAAAATATTACGGATCATTATCATCATCATCATTTTGAAAATAATTTTGTAGAGAGGCGCAATACATGCATCGTATAGGATTTTGAAAAATATTTATAAAATTTTATAAAAGTTTTATAACTAATATTTATTTTTCAAAATTCTATGCGGTGAATGTGTCACATCTTTCTGTAATTTTTTTTCCAAAATCCTAGAATATACTATACGTATAGGATTTTAAAATGGTCAAAAACGCATCAGAAAGTGTAAAGTGGTAATTGGTAGATACAATTGTATTGTGTAATTTAATGCAAGAATGATTTTATAGAAAATATTTAAAGTTTTACTAGATCCGTAAAATATTCTTAAATAGTGTCTAACAAGTAATTAATTTATGTTAAGGTAATATTTATATAAAAATGCCAACTTTTTTTCTGCTAAAGACATCGGGATTTCAACAATGAAATTCACCCTAAAGACGTCGAGAAATCTAGTTCAACCCTGAAAACGTCGAGAGGTCCCAAAATCCTATATAAAACACCCTAGACCAAGAATTAATCAGAGTACATTAAATTGGGAATTAAACATTCCTACATCCTTATTTGGGCACTTTTGCCGGCCAAAATTGATATCATTTTGAGAAATGAAATCTTTATAGATACTATTTTGATCAAAAAAAAAAATATGCGTAATTTGGATGAAATTGCTTTAAACTTAAGTCAAACGTTTTCTCTACCATTAGCAGTGGCGGAACATCCGGCCAATTATTTTTTTAAGTAATAATTAATATTAATATATATATATGAAAAATAAATAAAAAAATTTACCAGACTCTCAATTAAAAAAATGTATTTATAAAAAATAAAAAACTTTAACCCTCGCTATAATAAATTTCTAGTTACGCCCCTTATCATTATGATCCTCTTCGTATTTTATAATCAAAATTATTATATTACAAACTAAAACAAAGTCTACAAAAAAATACTAGCAAAGTAATAATTTGAACTCGAATAATCTCAATTCGAAATGATTTGAATCTAAAAGAACTTAAAACGTAAAATGTTTGACCTAAATTCTGTCAAATATGCTTGATTGTCACCTCTAAAATAAGGAAGTTTTTGCCGATGAGTGTTGGAACAAGTGGTTGAGATTCATGAATTTGAGTTTGTAAGGTCAAGTTCGAATCCTACCACCGTCACTCTTGATGGGCAATCTGTAAATTTCTATGTAAATATTAATTCGATCTTAAGTATGTCATGGCCTTGTACTATGGGAGCCACCCTTAACCTAAACAAAAAAAAATAAGGATGCTTTTATTTTTCATATATTTTTATATAAATATCTTAAGAAGAAACAACTAAAACGTATAATATAAAATTAAATACGATATTAGATAACTTATATAAAATTTTATTGACTCTATCAATAATTATTTATTAAAAATATTTTGTATAAAAATATATTTATTCATTCATATCATAAAAATGATAGAAGATATCAAAATAATAGTTTTTTTTATTGCTCTCCCGATTTTAAGCATTTATTTTGACTAATTTAAATCGATTTATGTGCATCTCTCAACATAAATTTTCTGTGTGTATAAAAAATTAAATTTAAAATATTACTTAAACAATATCAAATTATTTAACACTTAAATAATATTTGTTAGTTAAGTATTATAATAATATTATTAAAATATTTCTAGGTTATTACCTCGTAGGTCATTCTAGATTAGGAGTCCAAGACAAGATTCTTCTCTTTTCCAAAAACACACGGCACCCACACATATAAAAGCTCATTCTAGATTTCTTTTTCCCAATTTAATGAAGGGCAATTTGTCTTCTAGGTACTCCATAGTTGCTCTCTACTACAAAGATATCCCCTATTCTCTCTTTTTAGGCTTAAGCCCAATACTAACTCAGCCCAACTTCATAATTATCGCTAGAGGTGTAAACGAGCCGAGTCGAGCTCGAGTATTGCTGAGTTCGACTCGACTCGAAAACTCTGAAATGAAGCTCGACTCGAAAACTCGCGAGCTTAAAATTTTTAAGCTCGACTCGAACTTGAAGTCCTGAACTGAAGCTCGTGAGCAGCTCGAAAATGCTCGAAATGAAAAAAAAAATCTTAAACTTAATAAGATTGAATCCTCAAACTCAAACTCGAACATGAACCTTAAATACATGAAAGCCTTATTATATTTTTTTAAAAAAATCAACACAAATGTTAATATTATTAATAATTTATTTTAAAAAAATAAAATCTTAATATATTATATTTTCGAGCTACTCACGAGCTTTTCGAGTCGAGTATCAAGTAGCTCGTTTCGGCTCGTTAAGAATTCGAGTCGAGATCGAGTCCATTCGATCTGAGTATTTATCGAGCCTTGACCGAGTCGATCTCGAGTAGCTCACGATCTGTCTCGTCTCATTTACAGCCCTAATTATCGCACCCATTATTTAAATTCATTATATATTAGTTCGGGTCAGCTTTGAGTGTTGACTTGAGATTTAACGGGTCATCATAAGAAAATATATCTTAAGGATAATTTAATAAAATATATTTTTCTTCATCTTATATTCCTTTAATTAAATGATGTATCTTACATTTTTCTAAAAAAAAAGATAATGTAATATTTTTAGTAATGTGTCAAGTAATATCATGTTATAGTGATATTGTTTCTAAATATAATCTTACATTCCGTGAACCAATTAAAAATAATTTTTATCTCAAATTCATCCACGAAACTCAATAATAATAGTTTATATTGTCTGATGGATCTATACATTGGAAGATTAAGTAGATATGTTGGGTTGTTTAAGCTCGACATACATCGGTCTATATCTAACCTAATCATGAACAATCATGGAATCATCAAATACTCAAGATTAATAATAAAGTATCCTACAAGGTTAATGACAAATATAGGGTGTCCCTTCTTTCATTAGACTTAGCTTATAAGCTACCCCAAGTCCCCAACCCATATTAATTGCAAAAAAAAAATTACATTTCTTCAGTCTTTAAACCCTATCGGTATTTCCAAATAATGAAGGAATATTGTTATTTTAATTTCGAACCTTGAATCAAATAAAATAAATAACTTTTATACAACGTTTGTTAGATGTGATTTTTAATATTTTAATAATAAAATAATTTTATCTTCATTTTAAGTAAAACAGAATCTAATATAAAATAAATTAAATACAAACCTAATAGAAAAGATATATAAATTGCCAGATCATCATCCCTTATAAATTTCACCGACTATTGTACGGACCGTAACAGCCTACCCCAAAATTATTGCCGTTACCTGCTCATGTGGCCGCCTCCTATTTGTTTGTCACGTTCCCCAATTTGACCCTACCACACTGCACATCCAGCTGTCTCCATTTACAGCAAACAAAAGAACAAGACCAAAAAAAAAACTAATATATTGGTTTTCCCCGTCATAATTTAGAGCCTGTCAACAGATCACATGCAATAATAAGTTGTCTTCCAAGTGGGTCCCCAGTTCAGACTCCGCCGATCGCCACGTTATGATATTTGTAAAATATTTAACGTTATAAAAGTCGTCAAAAAATGTTTTAATTGAGGTTAAATTATACATATGGTTCCTTTTGTTTTTTATATATCATATTTTAATCATTATTTTTTTAAAACGTAATAGTTTGATCACTTATATTATGGATCTCTTATTTTGATCATTGACCATTAGCACATATTAATTTGATAACTTAACAAGCTAAAAAATAATTAAATTTAAATTTAATCCTTAAATTAAAAATTAGGTGACTCTATTCCCATATGTAATGGAATGAGGGGGAGATAAGATAGTAGGTTGCCCCAACTACAGATTGATAACAACTTCCATGAAAGACCTCCGACAATCAGAATTAATCTTTAAATATCACCCATATTTCACAAGCTGTTGCTAAAAAAAGCCTCGACACCCTATATTTCACCACACCATGCTTTGCCATTTTTGTTTCGCAAGCTGATGTCGAAAAAGCCCTTGACACCCTCTTTTCACCATGTCGTACACCACCGTTCTCCCTTCGGTATCAAAACCAACAACCCCCTCTGCTCGTCATCATCCGACATCCATTGAGCCAAAACCTTGAATTTTAAGGCTATCACATCCCCTTCAACCCTTTTCTATTATACCTCTCCTTATTTACCCTTCCCAACAGTTCAATTGTCGTCCAACTTAGATATGGAGGTTAGCCCGCTGTAATGGTCTTGATAATCTATGGCTGACGATGATGTATGTAGCAACAAGAATGAGGATTAGAATTACAGGATTTTTTTTGGATAAAGAGGTTTAGTTTTTTTTGAAGAGGGTGAATAAAATAAACTTTTAAAAGTTTAAAAGTCGAACTTAAAATCAATTTTTTATTAATGTGACAAGTCATCAAATTAATTAGAGTGAAAATATAATAAATTAGTAACCCGAGAGTTTAAAATATTTTTATTTTTTTTAAATCAGAAATTAAAATAAGACAACTGTTTTTAGCTCGTTAGGTGTGTGCGTTATATCCACAAAATCCACGTTTTAACCCTCGTAACATTTTAATTTTGTTAATTATTACATCAACATTTATATTAAATATTAATGATGACTTACTTGATTAACAATTAAATAATCTGATAAAATTTTGAAATTATGATAAAAAAAATAAAATGAATAACAGTTTAGTTGCCTGACGAATAATTTATCCAAAAATATTATTACAGTTTACACATAAAATGGCAAAATTTGGTACCAAATAGATATATCTATCCTAAGAATTAACACAATTATTACATTAGAAAAATAGGAAAAAATAGTTCAATAGACACAAGGCACATGTAGCCTTGTTTTAATGTTTGATGCTTGTGGTCCCCGGTATCCTTCATCCAACGGCTATATCCGGCCCATGTGATTGGTGGAGTATTATTTTGTTGCGGTCCAGATCTGTATAAACCAATCCGTTTAATCTTGAATGCGATCGTCGCGATTCATTTTCAATTATTTATACTCTCTGTGCCACTTTTTTTCTTCATTATTCACTTCAGTCTCTACACTCAAACAAAGAAAGAAAAATTAAGAGAGAGATGCATCGCGGAAGCGCGTTACTCGTTCTGTTAATTTGCATTGTGGTAGCTGGTGTCGGCGCCCAAGCTCCTGGGGTCGCTCCCACTAAAGCTCCACCGGCAGCGGCTACGCCTGCCACGGCTCCCGCCACTGCTCCAGTGAGTAAACCTGAAACCCCAGCTCCAACCGCTGCTCCTACTTCTCCACCAACTTCTTCACAACCTGCTTCGTCACCACCGGCTGCAGCTCCGGCGAAGTCCGCAACGGCTCCAGCTCCGGTAAAGTCCGCAACGGCTCCATCTCCATCTAAATCTGCTCCGGCTTCTTCACCACCGGCTGCTACACCAGAAAGTTCTCCTCCGGCTCCAGTCCCTGTGAGCTCTCCTCCAGCCAAATCTCCACCCGCCGCTGCACCGACAACTCCTCCGGAGAGCTCCACCTCTCCCCCCGCTGCGGCACCAACCACTGCTGAGGTTCCCGCACCAGCTCCAAGCAAGAGTAAGAGCAAGAAGAAGTCTAAGAAACATCATTCTCCCGCTCCTTCACCTGATCTACTTGGACCTCCAGCTCCACCTACCGGAGCTCCCGGACCTAGCCTCGACGCTTCCTCTCCAGGCCCTTCCGTCGCTGCGGATGAGGTACATTTCACTCTCTTTTCTCACATTTCATTCTGTTTGGCTTATAAGTTATCACACCACAATGCGCTTCACCAGATCTGAAAGTTTAGACTAGCTACACGACGTAATTTTGTAACTGCGACTCAAATCTATACTTAGGTTTCTTCCAATGAAGCTTATAATTTAGAATCTGAACTATGGCTCAAAATGGAGGGTTGATCTCGTTTCGGCTCCAACCAAATGAGTCAACGAAATCATATGATACACGAAGACGATGAATGGTACCTGCAATACTAATTTTGTGTAAATTGATAACAAAATTGCAGAGTGGAGCAGAGGCAATCAAGAGCGCGCAGAATATAATAGGAGGATTGGCGTTGGGATGGGCAGCCAGTGCTTTGATCTTCTAGATCTGGGAGAGATTTAGATTTGATGCTCTGCTTTATTTTATTAATTTATTTCTGAAGTCTCACATGCGATATTACTGTATTCATTTTACTCCATCGGGCTGCTGTGGTTTTACTCTGCCACATTTGCTTTGTGTATTCTTTGTGGAAAGTTTGAGTTTCTTGTAATTTTCATCTCTTTATTTCTATTTGGATCTTGGACCATATTTGTTTTTAGGATATGCTTTTCTTTCTTTTTCATTCCCATTTTGTAATTTTTATTTTCTCATCCATTTCTAATAATTCACAACTAGTTCATTTCCTGCCATTTCTTCTTGGTTCTACGAAAATCCTTTTGCTCTGTTCGGTTCTCGTTATTTTTTTTGTTAGAACATCTAAAGTTTGCCATAATTAAGTACTCTTCTTTTAACCTATAAATTAATTTGTTTTAATGATTTTTCAGTACTTAAATATGCTCAAATTTACATCCTTCTATACATAGTAGCAATGGTTAGAGTTGCAGTGATATCGGAAAGGTGAACATAACTTATCATGTGGGAGACGAGGATGAGAGCGACAATAATTTAGGATTTCTCAACGAGTTTTAACAAATAGCAAACATTTCTTTTCATTGATGCAAAATAAGCCTAACGAGTCTAAGCCCAGTACATCAAATATACAGGCCTTTGTAACAAATTTAGCAAATCAACCTAACAAGTAATCAACTTATTGGTTGGACTAATAAGTTCTTAACCGACCCAAAACTGAAGTTCCGTTACTTACAACTACTTTCTAGTAAGTATAGCCACAAAATTAATACTTTTGATGCGAATAAACTTAACAAAAAAATTTATATATTATTATTTAAAATTTAATATAAAATATTTTGGATCGATAATTTTGGATCAGGTATGGTTCGGGTGGGGTATCGGATCAAATTTGATTATCATGTTCTCATTATAGTTCTCATTATAAACTTTTCATACGATATTAATATAAAATTTTAATAACAAATTTTAACACATATTATAAGATCGTATTTATGTCAAGTTATCGAAGAACAACATTTTCTAATCTATCATCTCGATTTAAGTTACGTTTTTGTCAATAGAGAAAGGTTGAAAAAGAAAGAAATTGATCCTTTTTTTTTTAATGTAAATCAAGCCTTTTTTCACATATTATAATATCGTATTTATGTCAAGTTATTGATTTGTCCTCTAAATGATGGTTTAATTCAAAATATTGAACAATTGAGAATTCAAATTAAGCCTAAATGATAAAATTAACAAATAAGAAGCCATATTTTTACAAGTATATATCAATTATTCTATATATACTTGATTTTTATTAGATTCAACCAATTCAACGTGAATTGACCTGATCTAAAGGTTGACATAAACCGAAAATCAATCGATCTGATATTGACCCGACTTGAAATCTAATCGATCTGGTATTAACTTGACCCAAAAATCAATCGATCCGGTATTAACCCAACCCGATATTGATCTGATCCAAAAATCGATCGATCCAATATTGATCCAAACTGGAAAACAACTGATCCAATAATCACCCAACCCGAAAATTAACTCGACATGATATGATTCACCGTACACCCGAACTAGATCCGAACCAGATCCAATCCGATCCGAACAAAATTAAATCGAATTTAATCTAGACCCAAATTTACCTGACCCGAAATGACTCGATCCAAACCCGATCTGAATGACGTGTTTGCCACCTCTAGTTAACTAACAATTAGTTAATAATTAATATATTTTTTATGTATCAATTTTACATATATTTAATCTATGATGTGTCACATTATTACTTTGAATGATATGATACATGATATATCACCACTTTAGGTGACTTGCCCACCCTCATACATATATTATCAATACTAGAGGTGTTCAAACTATTAAAACGGTCACCGACCGAACCGAATTACCATTAATCAAATTAACCGATTTTTTTCTTTAATCGTTAACCGAACCATTTTTTTTAAAATATTAACCGAACCGAATAAAGTTTGGTTATTTCGGTCGGTTAATCGAATTAACCAATTTTTTGTATAATTTTTCTAATTAAATTAATTTGAATAATAGCAATATTTTTTTAATTTGGGTTAAAATTTAATTAGGTAATAATAATTTAATGAGTATAGTGTGGTTAAAAAGTAATTGAATCTTAATTTTTAATGGATTTTAGCTTAAAATATATATTTAATATATATAATATTTAATAATTTCAGTTATTTCGGTTAATTAACCGATTTTGAACCAAATATAGAAAAAAAATAATCGTTCCCCGATCGAATTAACCAAACTAATTCGATTCGATCAATTAATTCTGTTAAAACAAAAAAATGAACATCCCTAATTAATATAAAGTTTTTGTACGTTGTGTGAGCATAAATAAAATTTTGAGAACACAATAAAAAATATATAATTATCATAAGAAAAATTAGAGTGGGAACATGTTCATCCTCACACAAACGTGGATATGCTAACAGATCTCACATATATTATTATTTAGTAATTATTATTTTTTATTTTATTAATGATTGATGGGTCTAATTGGATGGGATGATGAGCCTTCTAAATAATACTCAAATTTTAAATTATTTGAGTTTAGAGTTGTTATCTCTTGATTGCTCATGTTCAAACATCTCGTATGTCAACGTATAAGTGTTTATTGTCAAATGACTGAAAATCTTTAAATATATATTATCTTATATTCACTCCATATTTATAAAAAAAATATGATATTATGAATTGAATAAATAAACTAAAATAGTACCAACGGGAGTTGATTCAAGTGATAAACAATTTAATGTTGCTTAAGCAAGTTTAGAGTTTAAGTCTATGTATATATAGAAAATTCCGCTAGGAGACTTACCTACCAAAGCCGGATGTGTGACTCTGGTCGATCCAGATTAATAAAGGCAAAGCCTTGAGAACCGGAAGGATAACTAAACATATAAATTAATTAAAATAATCATAAATTTTTATAGTACTTAATAATCATTTAAAGTGAATCTTTATAATATTTAATCTGAACTAATTAATTAGTAGATCAAATATTTATGATTGTAGAAAATATATTTTTATTTTAAATTTATTACGAAACATATAGATATCATAATACAAAATCTTGAAACAAAATGATATTGGCCATATGTCTATGAGCGACTCATGTACACCACTATTTGCTGTCCGTGTAGAACAAAACAGTTATATTTTAAGAAAATTATAATTTTAATAATAAAAATAATTTATTTTTATTTATTAATTTTAATATGCACAATTATTTGATATATTGACACTTAAAATTTGATAACCGGAGTTAAACTATTCTCTTATTCATTTTCTTTAGTTTATTAAATATTTTTTTATTAATATGAAATAAGGACAAGATAATATCAGTTTAAAGATAACTTTCATTCCTATTAACTCAAAGATAAATTTCAACCCTTTGACATTGAATGCTCACAAACCCGGGTCTTCAAGGAATAACAACAATTCCTTTACCACTGAAGTCACTTGGTTCGTGCTTATTTTTGTATTTTTATATATTTATTTTAAAAGAAACTATTAAAGTCAACTAGTAGTTTACTTAAGTTTAAAAGGTTAATGTTCCTTTCGGCCCCTGATTTTGATTTTGATCTTAATATTTTTGTTGTAGTCTGGCCTTTGATTTTAGCTTTCAGTTGTAAGTTGGCTCCTAATTTTGGCATTGAGCTGCAATTTTTCTCCTAACTTTTTTTAAATGCAATTTGACCATTGAATTTAACTTTGATATGCAATTTTTCTCCTAATTATTTTTTTGTATTTTAAAATAATAATTAGAAACCTTTTTATAGATTAAAAATGATCTAAAGTGTCATTATTTATATTTTAAATTATAATATTTTATTAAGGAAAAAATTATATTTAAAAAACTAGGGGATAAATTATAGATGAAAATTAAAGCAAAAGGTCAAATATAACATAATGCTAAAAACAGGGGCCAAAACTGCATATTAAAATCAAAGTAAAGGGTAAACAGTTATATTAACCCAAATTTAAAAGACGGCCCGAGGGAGTGAAAGGTATAGCGTATAGGAACTTGGAAGTGGTCCAAATGGACCCCACAAAGAGAAAAAGAATCATGTACGCCAAAGGCTAACAGACAAATACGTACGTACGATTATGGCAAGCAAAGATGGCACTTGAGCTAACGGTGGCTGGCTAATTGCTAAATCTTATTATTTCCTAATCCATTGTGGTTGCTGAGACGTCACTTCGCTTATCACAAAGTCAAGAGTCTTCCTTTCATATATTCCATCTTTACCAGATACGTTGCAAATTGCAGCTGTTGGTTCTGCCAAATTGCAGAAACAAGTCAAACAACAGTTAACTTGGGGGAAAAACTTGATTTCCATGGATGTTTCCAGTTTACAGAATTGGTACCTCTTTTTTTCTCCTTGTTTCATGTGTTGTTTCTCTTTTGTTTTCCCCTGGTTCTGTTGTATGTTTTTGGGAACATGCGGTTACGGAGTTGACCGGCAAAGGAAACCTGGAGTTTAGAATTTGTGGATATTTGAGGTAATGATTGTGCAAAGTAGTGTTTTCGATTTAGAATAATTTTGGGGTTTAATCATTTTTTTAGGAATGTCATATATAGGGTGTAATGTAATCCAGCTGAAAAAATGTTAACACTCTGAAGTTGAACTAAATAGAGTTGGAGTGAGATTAGGAAGCTTATATAAAGAGATCCGAGATAGATGATGTTGAGCTGTCAGATTGCACCTTGATGGCGTTGAGATACCATGAGTTGGCAGATCAGCGCAAAGGCGGGAATTGATTATGATATGTTCCTCATTGGGGCCGTTTTAAGTGTGCTTCAGTCTTTTTGCCATAACTTTGACTACGAGTGTCAGAATCGCGCATAAGATCTCAATCTGGAAAGCTCTTTTCGACGCGCACGCTGTCCACATTGAACTATGCTCCCTCAAATTCTGCCATTTTTCCCTCCGAATCACTAGATTTAGATATTTTTTACTATTTATGGTAATATTTCGATTGTCAATTAGAAAGTCTTTTTAAATCTGATTTTGGTCGGATTTTTAGCAGATTGTTTATTTTATTTTGAATTTCAATTTAGAGTGATTTTCGGGATTTTGCTATTTTTGGTAAAATTCCGATAAACAGGATTTTTGGCTATAACAGTCCGACTTGTGAACTGATTTTGGACAGTTTTTGATTTTATAATATTTTATTATACTCTAGAGACTTTTTTTCTCTGATGGAACTAGCTTACAGGATAATCGTTATTCTGTCTGGCGTCGTCAGAAGCTCGGTTGAGCTTGTTAGAATTTGACATAGAAGTAGAAAGGGTTTCATTTTTGACATTTGGAAACAAATTTGTGGATTATTCATGAGAATTCTAGAATACTTTTTTTTCTTTCTTTCTTTCAGATGTCGATGTTTTCTCTCTTTTTTTAGCTTAACTGACTTCCATATTGTTTGTGTTTTTTTTGTTGCTAGTTATCTTGATTCCTGTAGGAGGCACGATGTTCCTCCGAATTCCACGGTTCTATCATGGTTTTCAGAGGTCAATTTTCAAGCATTCCTGTTTTCATATGAAACTTTTGGTTATTAGGTGATGAGATTGTCTTTACTGCATTTTATTTATCCTTTTTTCTGTTATCATTCAGGCCAAGCTTCAAAAGTCTTGTCAAGAGAAGTCTAACATTGTGGTTTCTCTAAACCAGTTGAAAAATGATGATATTCCTCCACTGATCGACGTATTTCTAGCTATAGACTCGTCTGATATCGATGCTGTTCACATCCGCCATCATGGACCGACTTCTGTCTTGAATGAAGGACACATATTTTCTTTGATGAATGCATGCTGAGAGTAATTGAACTTAGTAACACATCTCTAAAGGAGGATTTTCTCCGGTCTGTAATACTTTTATCCCTTGCAACAAAGTTTTAATTACTTCCAAGATCAATTACTTGTGATCTTCCGGTTATTGTCTAGCTTGCAATGATGTTTTAGGCTGATATATAAGTGTTACCGATAAGATTGCAAGATGTCTGATGAATATCGTTTTGCCTTTGGTCCGCTTATTATTGGCATTGTATAAACTTCATGTTTTGTGATTACATGTTGTATTCTTGTCCTACTATTTTCTACTGTTATCAACCAATGCTAGTTTCGAAGGATGTTCTTTGTATATGCCATTTGGACAATAACGAAAACTTTATTATTGTTGTGTTCTGCTCAGGGATCTCTTCAATGTTGGTTTACCTTGCTGTGTTTTAAAGTTGAGGTCTAATAATATCCAAAAACTCGACATGGTTGGAAGGTTTATGCGATTGCACACACTGAATTTGGACTTCTGTACTTCACTCACTAGTTTGCAACAAGACTGCTTTTCTTGCATGCCGAGTCTGATTCGTCTATCAATGTGTGAGACGAGAGTTGCTAATCTCTGGACAAAAACCGAAGTTCTAGCAAAACTTCCTTCTTTGTTGGAACTACGGTTCCAAAATTGTTTGTGTTGCAAGGATACTGGACCTTGTCATGTGTCATCTAGTGAGGAAGAAAAGCTCGAGGACAAGGACCGCTCAAATATGATTAATATCCGTTCATACAGTGAGGAAGACTCTTTTGGTACTGTAGATGATACGTTGCAAACTTACGATTCATCGAAAGTTGATGAACCTAAGTTTTTGGGTTACCTTCAAAACCGATTGGAAAATTTACCCGGCATGCTTCATAGTTTATCTGCGGAGCTGAAACTGAAAAATGAGGTAAGAGGACAATATGCTTGCAGTATTTGTCTATAGCGATTAGAGAAGTTTATGTTTCTTTATAATTGTGGTTTATCTAACAGAGTATCCTTTACATGTGCAGAAGCAGGCACCGAAGAATGTTTCCGGCACACTGAAGGAAGATATTTGGCATCATCCTTCACCCATATGCTTTGAGAAACATTATAGGGAGTACATGGTTGCTTCCTTACCTCGTTTAGCTGTTTTAGATACTCTGCCGATCACAGAGAAGGAGAGGGAAACTTCGAAGACCATCGTTTCAGACTTCTATGAGTACTTGCCATACAAACATAACCACAAAAAAAGTGTTGTCAACATTTTGCAGAAGCGTGAAATGGGAGCAAGTGGTATTTACGGTTGGAACTCTTCAAAACTGAAGCAGCCTTATTGTTATGGTAAGAGCCAATGTTTCTTCTCAAGGTCACTTAGTGCTGCTAGATTCGGTTCTTCTACGTGGCCCTTCTTACATCCTGTACCCAGCTTTAGCCATATATCTAAAGGGGAAAATAAGCGGCTTCGTCCGAGGCAATTTGAGTACCATCCTGCCAACTCCAGCCTGATGGCTTTGGGAACTTTAGATGGTGAAATAGTCGTTATCAATCATGAGACTGGGAATCTTGTCGGTTATAATTCATCTGTAGGAATGATTAACAGTGTTCTAGGACTCTGCTGGCTCAAGAAATATCCATCCAAGGTATTTTCTGATTATGTATTTTTTATCTATAGTTCCTAATTATACAAGTGCCCCATTTTTCCAGTCTGAATTAAATTTGTTTCTAAGAAGCATTTTGTATTTTATAGTATAATATTGTGAATATCACTACATAAATGAGTTGAATTAGATAGTAGTTAATCGCTTAATCTTATATTCATTCAAGCAACAACCATGAGCATTATAAAAGAATAGCTTGTTATATATTGAACTGATCTATTTTACTTCTAACTTTAGCCATCACTGATTTTTCTGTGTTGAACAATCAGCTTGTAGCTGGATTCGACAGCGGTTGCTTGAAGTTGTTTGATGTTAATCATATGCTGGCCAGACTAGGAGATGCATCTTGTGGTTCTGATAAAGTTAATTTTGAAGATTTCAAACAATTAACTTCTGTTCATGTCAATGCAACAGACGAGGAATTCCTTGCCAGTGGGTACTCAAAAGGCGTTGCTCTATATGACATTAGCACCGGGAGACGTTTACAAGTGTTTACTAATATGCATCGAGAAGCTATTAATGTCGCTAAATTTGCTCATCACTCTCCTTTTATGTTTGCTACATCTTCATTTGACAAAGATGTGAAGATGTGGGACTTGAGGGAGAGACCCGATAACCCTTGCTATACTGCTTCAAGCTCCCGAGGAAATGTTATGGTTTGATTTTCACCTGATGATCTCTATCTCCTCGTTTCAGCCATTGATAATGAGGTAAATAGTTCTGTCTTAACTGTTGCTTTATACTATAGACTGCACCTATTTGAGAGAACTTGTAATATTTTTCTACGATGATGAGCTTTGTTGTGCTTGAAAAGGATTAAAAGACTAACAAAACCTGTCTGGTTTGTTCATCGGTGGTATTGGGTATTTTATCATTAGTTTCTTAATGGTCTCATTCAGGTTAAGCAACTTTTGGCAGTAGACGGAAGGCTCCATATGAATTTCAACATAACTTCAACTGGAAGTTCTCATAACTATACTCGTTCATATTTCATGAATTGAGGAGATTATATCATTAGTGGCAGTAGCGACGAACATGTTGTTCGCATATGCTGCGCTTAAACGGGAAGGCGACTTAGGGATGTCTATATTGAGGTACATTGTCAAATACCCGTGCTTAAACCCTAAACCACTAATTAGCATCCACAATTTTAATGATCAAACCCCTAGCAACTTCCTTTGACGTGTTAGCAACTGAAGATTCGAGGTATTTCTCGTTAATGTGTAGGGTATGGATTCAGGAAATTCTATCTTTGTGCAGTCCTTAAGGGCTGATCCTTTCAGGGTAAGCCTTTTTCCTTTAATTCCATTCTTCTGCAGATATGATGGATAGCTTTTACAAACCATTTCCTCTGCTTTACAAGCCAACTATTTGTAGTCTTTTAAACATTTTGCTTGAGCCAAATACCTTTCTCTGAAAGTTTGGAATATATATATATATATAAACAGGTCATGAAGGCATTATAGATTGTAAATTAAATTAAATTAGCTACCCTTATTCCCATATGTAATGGGGTAACGGGGAGGTAAGATACTAGGCTGCTCCCAACGCCAGGTTAAGAGCAGCTTCCGTAGGAGACCTCCGAATTATTAAATGCCCTCCGTTGGACTCGTTCCCACGACCCCAAGGTATAGGTTATAAAATGTTATAAAACGTTGAAGCAGTTCATGATGTTATAAAATGTTCTTTGATGAAATCTAACCCTTCTTTCTTTGGAGCAGCCTTTTAACTTCAGTGTCTTGTCGACCTCTATGCGACCCACGTCGAAGCAGGAGATCATCAAGGCATAGGTTTTACATCGCTTTGCTTTCGCAGTAATTGCAATAAAGTTCATCAGGCCAGGTTTGGCTGATTGTTGTGCCCTATTGTAGGTCAATTTGCTTGCCTCTAGTCACTATGCGGATGAAATCTTCCCATGATCAAAGGTATTTGTTCTTACAGTGGTCTTGGAGTTTAATCTTGGTATCTCCATCAAGATATCTATGATTCTATGTATACAAAAAGAGACTTCTGAGTTGACCTCTATGCATATGTTAAGTTTAAAAAGGTGTAAAAGTAAAAAAAAAAAAAAACAAGGTAAACTTTGTATATATATATATATTTTTATCACTGAAGCATGGTTTTATTGAATGGGATGTGTTGAATTTATACAACAAATTGCAACAAAAGAATTAAAAATGTAGAAAATTTACCATGTTTTTTAAGGATGATGTTACTTTAAAAGGGCAAACACCAACGGTTTACAAATGAATAATCTTCCAGACACAAATTATGCAGTTGCAGCTACTCGAACATATTTTTTTTATTAGTCTAGGATGATTACGAGTGGTGATATCTGTTCTAAAGACTATCAGTCATTTGACAATGAACGTTTAAATATCCTGCAGTCGTTGGTGCTCGAATCTGGGATCTCTAAGATACACATATATAAAGGTCCTTTCCATTGCTTAAAATAAATTTCTTAATAAATGACCGAACCAGCATGGTCCAGCTTGCATAATTTATTATTGTATTCCTTTCACCCTAACGGGAGACATTTGCTTCAGTAGTCCTCAATGCTCTCTTCGGTTGACTTATGGAGGCTTCTGGATTTATTAAGTCAAGCTAGGTGAAGCTGAAGCTTTGTAAACAAGAGGAGTGGAAAGAAAAAAAATAGTAAATTACACGATAATCACTGTATTATGAGTATATTTATAATTGGATCATTGTATTTCAAAAAGTCACAAGCTAGGATTAATTTCATTTAGGAAAGAGCTAAATTTATCCTTTTTTTTTATTTAGGTGTATCACGTCATCAAGGAAATAAGAGTTAATGGTTCGATGATTAAATTGATAACATAAATGATTAAAGCATAACTTTTAAAAGTTCAACAATGACAATTGAACAAAACTAGAACAAAAGTGACTTATACGATAATTTTACTTTTTAATTTACTAATAATAAAAGTTAAATATTTATGTTTTATATAAAAGTAGAAGTCAATTCAATGATGTCAAATTGTATATTATCCTAAATGATAATTAAATGATGTGAAATCTATGGGTTTTTTTTTGGTTCTTTGAATCATTCACCAATACTGAATACACTATATAAGAAACGTTGCTTGCAAGCCAGCTAAGTGTTCAATTAACCTAGATTTTCAGGTTAAACAACTTTGTAAAAATTCTAAAAAGGAAGAGCCCAACCTAGATTAACCCAGTTCTGAATATTCTTATCTGAAGAGATCCAAGAATAAAGCTAAACGAGGTTGGTTCATGGATATTTCCAGTCAAACAAGGTTAATTAATCTTAAAACACACATTAATGTAATTTACAGTGTTAGTTTTATGATTTTTTAAATAAGAAAGTGTTTCTAGCTCGGTGTATATACGTATTTTTTTATTATCACTTGTTTTTTTTTTGCACATGAATCACAACTATAAATACCTCGGCAAAACCTCACGAAGTCCATCAGCAATAAACAGTCCTACCACAGGCCACCATCACAAAGATGAAGCTTTTACTTGCAACTTCGTTGTTCTTGTTACTGTTCTTGTCATCATCATTTGTCCAACTCTCATTTGCCAAACCCGGACCGCCTGCCCCAGCCACCGTCCCTTCGCTGTCTCGTTCTCCACCTCCTCTCAGTAATGTCTTTTTTACTTGGCATTCATGCATTTGATATAAGCGCTGTTATCTTTTAGAGTGTTAAATATAATCATATGATTAATATAGGGCATCCTTGTTTTGTTTTCATGAGACTAACGGGATTTTTATCTTTACTTGGTAATAGGTTTCTGCGATAGAAAGTGTGGGGAGAGATGTGCAGAGGCAGGAGTGAAAGATCGGTGCTTGAAGTATTGTGGGATATGCTGTGCCACGACTGTAAGTGTGTTCCTTCAGGTACTTTCGGGAACAAGTCCGAATGCCCTTGCTATCGAGACAAGTTGAACTCTAAGGACATCCTAAGTGCCCTTAATATTCCCACTTTCCGTTTAGACTTTCAGTGTGTTCGGTCCTCTGAGATCCACCCACCAACAATAATAATATGTATGTATGAAATAAAGTGTACTCTGTAAAACAAATTGCATTGCATCTTATTTCCCAACTACAATTATAATAAGAAGATTCTCCCCTTTTTCTTGTGAAAGATTTCATTGGTAGATTACTAGAACTGTACAGTAATATAATGATCCACACTCTTCAAAACTAAATGTGAAATTCCAAATCATAAGCCATAACAACAAATTGATTGAGACTTGGGATGAGTAGATGACCCATAAAGAAACTGATATCCACCATACAGAATGTCAAACTTTGAATCCGATCAAGATGGTAAGGGCACGTATGGACTGCCCTTGAAATATGAAAGAAGAAGATAAGAGAACGGACACCAAGCATGTACATAGAGATGAAACTAGGGCTGGAGAAGTCTAACAATGCTCTTCCAGAAGTTTGCTTTGAACATGTACGGATACAATATTCCAACTTAAGATTTAGTTATCCCGAGGATTTCCGGCTCCACCAGCCAGTGCCTGATTTTCGTTTCCCCCTCTTCCTTTTGTAATCAGGGACCTTGGATGACGAAGATACATCTGCGTCTGGTTGAACAGAAGGGTTTGCAGTGAGGTCATCTACAGGAGCAAGAACAGTAGGCTTTTTGGTAGGCATTGGCGGCTTTTTGGTGCCTGACTTTTGTTTCCTCCACTTCCTTTTGTTATTAGGGACCTTGGATTTGGACAGAGAAGAAAGCTTCATATCTGGTTGAACAGAAGGGTTTGCTGGGAGGTCATGTCCAGGAGCAAGAAGAGTAGGCTTTTCAGTTGGCATCAGTGGCTCCTCGGTGCCTGATTTTCGTCTCCCCATCTTCCTTTTGTTTTTAGGGATCTTGGATCCGGACATTGAAGGTACCTTCACATCTGGTTGAACAGAAGGGTTTGCAGGGAGGTCATCTCCTAGAGCAATAACAGTAGGTTTTTCAGTAGGCATCAGTGGCTCATTTGTGACTGATTTTCGTTTCCCCATTTTACTTTTGTTATTAGGGATCTTGGACTCTGACGTCAAAGATACCTTCTCATCCGGTTGAACAGAAGGGTTCGCAGATAGGTCATCTCCCGGAGCAAGAACAGCAGGCTTTTCAGTTGGCATCGGCGGATCCTCAGTGCCTGATTTTCGTTTCTCCATATTCCTTCTGTTATTACTGATCACAGACTCAGACGTCAAAGATAGTTTCACATCTGGTTGAGCAGAAGGATTGGCAAGAAGGTCATCTCCAGGAGCAAGAACAGTAGGCTTTTCGGTTGGCATCGGTGGATCCTCAGTGCCTGATTCTCGTTTCTCCATATTCCTTCTGTTATTATTGATCTCGGACTCAGACGTCAAAGATACCTTCACATCTGGTTGAACAGAAGGGTTGGCAAGGAGGTCATCTCCAGGAGCAACAACAGTAGGCTTTTTGGTTGGCGGCGGAAGCTCCTCTGTCGGTTTTGTTAAACCACTTTGAAAATTATACAACTCTTCCTTGGCAGCCTGGTTATGTATCAAAATTTCATCCTCAGTCTGCAAATATAATGAAGAATAGTTGCATTACAAATGAAAACAAGATGGTTGAATACGCATATCTGGAAACTAATACTAGTTAATATTCACAACATTTATAAATCAATCAAAACCGAATCCTGATGACAAAAACCGAGGATAATAAAATAGTGTGGATGTTAACTGAACAAATAAAGTAGGAATTACAAGAGGCAGGGAAAAGCAAGGAAGATTTTTTTCTAGTTTCATATTATTATGTGCAACTGAAAAACCTTCTTTTCCTACCCAACGGTATTACCAGAAGCAAAGAACGAAACCTAAAATCAAATTACAAGTACAATCCTTTGTTATCTTCTGCTACAGCAGTAAGAAAAGCAAATGATAAAAACGTAAAAATTAAAGATGACAATAAATTTTACAGAAAAGATGGAAGAATTTTTTTTTATAAAAGTTGGAGGTCTTGTTAAAAACTCCCTTCGTATTCGTCCACATACTAAGAAGTATATTAACGAACATTGGAAGGAAGAAAATAGTACCTCATAGTTTATTGAATAGAACATCCAATACATATGAAAACACGGAATACCCTCATACGGGGATATACACCATTACAAAAAAAGAATAACCTAAAATTCTCACATCCTCAACCACAAAACCCCAAAGAAAATCACCCTAATTCTGAGTTACATCTCCAGCAAAAAGGAAAAAACAACGCAGAAGGACATAACAGAAAAGAAAACCAACACCTGCAACCATTATAACTAAATGTTCAAGAAGAATATATAAAAAAGAGATCTCACGTTGTCATAAGAAACTGCAGCAAGATTCTGAGCAGTTCCCTCAATCACATCAGGAAAAGGTGCAACCTCTCCATGATTTGAAACTGCACTACTTCCAGGCATAAATAGATCTCCCATGTTACCCCCCTGAGATGTAACTGGGATTCGCTCTCCACTCCCAGCAGGAGAAGAGCGACTTCTAGAACCAGATAAAGTGTTGCATGGCATAACTGAACTCAATACATTAATGGAAGAGAACTTTTGAGGACTTCCATTAACCACACTGTCAACTCGGGTCTTTAACGTGTGAACTTGAGATTGAATCAGATCAATCTTTCCAAGGATATTTTCTAACCAAATATCACTGTCTCTGAATTCAAGACCTGACAATCCATCACTAATTACAATGTCTTCATTGCTATTGACCGTTTTGTTTCCTAAAATAATCAAGAAAATGGACCAAGATACACATAAGAGAGAGTCAATTTTTGGAAACACAATCACATCTATTTGTTGGACCTTGCTCTATAACACCTATGAGCTACACAGTTGCAAAAACCGAGTCAAATGTAATTCTTACCTAACTTACCATTATCACCAACATGAGCAGAAGTAGCAACAACAAATTTCTTACTGTCTGGGAGCAAAGAGAATATACTTATCAGATTTGGACTTGTAAAATGCTTACCCCATAAAGAATGATGATGAAATTTGTAGTTTCATACCATAATATGAGAAAAGGTTATGGTTTGACATATAAGATGCTAAATCAGCAGTATCTTCAACTCGCTTCCTTTTCCTCCTACTCATTATTTTCTTTCTTTGAATTTGAAAAGGTTGCGACTTCACATTAAGCCCCTCAAATGTGAGTTTTTCATATTCAAATTTCTTTCTCTGATCATACTCTGCAAGTTGTTGATCATACTTCAATGTCTGAGATCTAAATTCCTTAAGTTGCAATTCTAACCATTTACACCGCCACATAATGGGACGAATAAACCTCCTCCAATGATCTGTCAACTTTCTCTTCCTGGAAAATTTAGGAAAAGAAAGCAAACTGAATAATGCAACATGTATTTGGACATCAAACTGGAATACACATTATAAACGGAAACATAGTTTTATTTTTTCACAATTGCCAGACAAAAAAGTGTAAAGAATAATTCTATCAGAAAGAGTCAATATAATTTTATGTGCATTCATGGTGGTGAATTTTTAGAAGCCAACAAATTAAGGTAAAATTTCATTAATTATCAAAAAAATAGCACAAAACAAAATAGTTCGAGCTACCAAAAATAACGTACCTTAATAGGAACAACCCATCAAACATTGATCCCAATGGATTCTCACTGCATAATGCCGAATCAACTTCAACGTCACTTATTGCCGAGTCATTCTCGGCCCCAGATACCGTGCCACCAAAAGAACTCGAATTCTCAGTGGTATCCTGACATTCAGCATTAGCCAAGCTATTCATGTCAGAGTTTGTACATTCAGTTATGTTAATCTCCATGTCCTCGGTTCCTTTGGGTATCGTTCCTTCTCCTACACCATTAAGAGTTCCCTCACCAAAGTTGTGGTCCTCACAATTGCTCACAGAATGCATAAACTTATCTTTCGAATCTTGGGACAAGCTTCCATTTCCATTACCATTTGAAACCATTTCCATCATTGTATTAGACTCGTTTTTTGGCTCCAATTCAGAGCCTATACTAATCATCATAAAGACCTCTTCAATTCACTAATAAGTCAACTTAATTAAAAAAAACTACCTTCAAAATTCATATCAAATTCAACATTACCATTTTAAATAAGCAAATTGAATTTTTAAAAGAAAGAGACTACAAGTAAATGCCCCATAATCAAAGCGCAAAACGTGAAAAGCTAAAAATAAACCCGAAAGAACGAATTTTCCAACTAACGATGAGTTAGAACACAAGGTTATCATAAAGGAAACACGAAATTTACGCATTGAAATCCACCTAAATCGCAAGACACAAAACCCTAAAACAGGGAGCAGAGAAGAGGAAAAAACCTAGCATTCGAGGTTATTAACATCTGGGGCTTGGATTGGTGAAGTGTTAGCGCCGCCGTTGGCAATTATCCGTTTGATGGATAGAAAGTTGAAATTCTAGGAAAGAAAAGGAAAGGAGAAATTGCAAGGGTGTGGGTGTAGCAGATGTTCGCTGTAGACTTGTTTCCCCAGTGGAAAGGGATTAATTAAAAGCAGATACTCCATTAGAAAAACAGGATATGAAAGATTCGTTATTTTGGGCCAAGTCCCTACATAATTCGTTTTATGTTCCCGAGTCCCTATCGAATCACCTCGTAACAAAAATGTAAAAAAATAATTATTAGTTTTGATCTATTTTAATATTTAAATTTTTATATTTTTTTAAAATTATATTTAACATTTAATTCTTATTTTAATCTAGTACCCGTTGTTAAAAATTTGACACATTTAATATTTAAACTATTAGTTTTGATTTGTTTTAGTACCTAAACTTTTATTTTTTTCCTTCAAAATTTAATGTTAAGTTTTTAACGGGTACTAAAATGAAACAAAACTTGAACGAGTTAACGTTAGATATTGTTTTAAAAAAAATAAAAGTTTACGTACTAAAATGTACGAATTGAAACTCTAAACCTTCGATCATAATATTTACCACCAAAACACCCACTCAAGTTACAGTAAGCTTCCTTTCAAAGCTTATCATGCTTAGCCTCCATCAAATTGAAATTAGGTAAACCTAACAACAAAAAACACAGCCATCTCTCTAACATTTGGTTTCTCTTAATCTTAGTAAGAAGGAAAATAAACAAAACCCAGATTTCACTATCTTAATGCTTGGTCTTAATAAAGCTTTTGTTTTCAAGTAACCTTTTTTATTTGGTGGATTTAGTTAAATCTATTATTTTGTGGTTTGCTGAGAAGTGGGACATCTGGATTCTGTTCATGAATGAATATTTTGGCTGGAATTTGGTGATTTCATCACCGGTAGCCACCCAAAGGAGCTTGTTTACCAGAATTGCTTCTTTTTTAATGATTGGCCAAAGGTAATTCTCCAACAAAAGTAAAAGATGTCCAGTCCATATATTTTTATTTATCCATTAAAAAAACACAAAATTTTATTTTAACATAATTTAACAATTGTGATAAAGGACGAATCAAGCGATCTCGGTGATTAAATGGATGATTGTTTTCCCTCAAGTCTCAAGTTCAAGCACAATATCTGCGAGAGTGTTTAGTGTTTAACATCAAAAGTTGCCTGCAAAGACAAGAAGCATATCTTACAATCATGAAATCAATCCGAATGTTTAACAGTGTAGGAAAAATAACGAGTCAAAAACATGATCAATGGGATGAAGATTATTCACTCATTCCATCCCCAAGCATGCTGCGAAGTTCAAACTCCAGATGAAGACACACGTGTAGGAAAATCTATTTCCAACATTCTCAATTTCTCCATATTCAAGAAGAGGGGGAAAAAGAGAGAAATATTCACAAGTGGACTCTCAATTAAATCTTCCACAAGTTATCCTTGTAAATCTGTAATTTCAAGCAGCAAAACTTGACCTGCATTATTTACATCAAATGTACATATAACAAACTGTATAGACCCAAAACTTTGAATGGTAGTGAAGGTTGTTTTCCAGACTTTCAGCCTCTTACAGCATATCCATGTTTAGTGTTTTGAAGGCGGCTAATAAGTGCTTGTGCCTGCAACAAACATCGGCTTTATGATGTTGTTCAATTTTCCGAAATTGAAGGAATTAGATTTTTTTTTTAAAAAAAAAACATTGTACCTTCTCTTTAGCTCTCGGGGTACCGGATTTGGACAATTCCACTAATGATGGAATAGCTCCTTCTTGCAGAACCAAATTGCAAAATCTAGGACTGCATATGCAGAGATGTAAAAGAGCAGCTGCAGCATTTTCCTTTCCTCTGGCAGATCCAACTTCAACAACCTCAACCAGAATGGGAATCCCACCATGTTGTTCAATTGCAGTCCTCCCTTCAGGAATTGTAGCAAGCTTTGCCAAAACAAATACTGCCTTATCAACCATTCCAGCTGTTGACTGCCAAAACAAATCCACAAGGTATCTTACAGCACCAGCCTGCACAATTCGGGCCTTATTTTCATGAAATCTTGACAGATTAAACAAGGCTGTCGCTGCATCTTTTTTCCCCCTAGGAGTACCATTCAACAGCAAATCAACCAAAGGCCTGATTGCCCCAGACCTTCCAATCTTGACTCTGTTATCCTCGATGACCGAAAGGCTGAAGAGAGTGGCAGCTGTGTTTTCTTTAGCAACAGGACTTCCTGTCTCAAGAACATGAATCAGAGGATCAATTGCATTTGCATTAGCAATATCTGTTTTGTTGCTATCAATATTTGATAAGTTAAGAAGTGATGTAACAGCATTTTCCTGAGTCTTTGTATCTGGTGAATGAAGCAAATCAACTAAAAAGCTAATTGCCCCGAAGTTCGTTATTATAATCCGATTATCCCTATTCTGCTTGGAAAGAAACCTGAGTTTAGCTGTGGCCTCCCTTTGAATATCAATTGATGTATTCTTCAAGTCCTCAACCAACTTTTTAACCCAACATGGATAGGGCGCATTTAAACTCATAAACTTCATTGGATCAGGTAACATCACATTGGTTGACTCACACCAGTTTGCAATTAGTGCCTTCACAGTGTAATTAGGTATAAAAGAGGTATGAGTCAACTTCTGTCGTGTCTTGGGGCACATAGTGAGCCCAAGATCAATCCATTGTTTGATGAAAGCACGCTCATAGGTTTTTCCTGATGCCACAATCACTGGATCAATCATTAGCTCTAGAGAAAGGGGGCAGATGAAATCAGAAGGTATGAGAACAGGGCTGCTGATCTGAGACTGTTTTATTAAGATAATGCGATGATGCATGCGAGTTACAAGAGCAATAAGCTTATCAATATACTCAACTTCTGCAGTTTTATCATCTTGTTCAGCATTCTCCTTCAACTTTTCAAGTGCCACAGCCTCTATCAGAATCTTCTGATTTGAATTCAAGTTCAATCTCTCAGCAATTATCACTAATATTTCTGCCCTTGGTCCAGAATTATCCAGTCGATCCCTTATGGCCTCCTCAATGACGGATGAAATTTGTTCATCTCCCACATGCTTAATTTTCTGCAAGCAGTGCTGTGATCAATCATACCAATTGTTAGACATCCTCAAATGGGGATACCTCTTCAAATCGAATCAAAAGGATATCTATATTTTCTCACAGCTTAAAACTTTATAGGTTAGATGTCATTGACCCTCCAAAAGATGACTTCTCATCTCAATAAATTCCTTTGGTAGCCATAGAAAGAACATGACAGTTATAAAAACAAAATTACAAGCTTTAACTTCGATGATTTTGGGTGGTAAATTACCTCAAGGGAAGCTGAACTCAATTCATAAGGAATATGTTGATTGGAAGACTTGAAAGGGAATATGTCCAAGCTAAAATTCCGAATCTTTGATATTAATGACTCAACTTGCAGAACCTAGACATAAAATGGAAAAGAAGGTGGTTACCAAAGCCTCCAAGGTGTTGGCTAATAGCTGCTTATAAGAAAATTCAATTCTTCTATGATATTGTTATCTAGAACACACACATCAGAGCAATTCTCACCTGAATATGATCAAACATTCAAGATTCAGGAAATAGGGCACAAATTTATCCCGAAAGCTACAAGTTCGAATAAGAAACATGATGAAATTATGTCTGTCCAAGTGGGCAGAACATACATCTGATTAGTTATTGCACAAACAATAACCAACAAGAAGCATCACGAAAGGAAGTACTAATGCTACCAAGAGTAACCGATCAAAGCTTCATCATATTAGGAGCTTTCCAATGCCAAAATGGTTAGTTTAGGTGCTTTTCTTAGCTACAACTAAAATAAAATTGCAAAATAAAGTAGCAAACTGAAAATATAAACCGTAACTTACAAAATAAACTTTACTGAAAAGGGGTTGCCAGCTTTCAAATTGCCCTCGCAGTTCTTCTACAGAGAGACTCAATTCTTCAGATGCCTTGGTAAGCACTTCATCAGAAGTAATTTTAGAATCGAAGATTTCTTCAAGAATTATGGGCTGCAACAACTTTAGTATCTCTTCTGTTTTCAGGTAGTACTTATGAACTGGTTCTGAGTTAACGTTCTCAAGAGATGACAAATTGAAAAATGAAGAAATGTTTCTAAGAAGTGTTTCTAACAAAGACTTCCTCGTGTGATCTGTTTCAAATATATATATATATATATATATATCAAGAAAGATCGCAAGTGAGAAAGAGCAGCAGCGGGTGGAAAACAGAAATAATAATAGGCAACTACAATGCACAACATGAAACATATGAAAATATGATTTATTTGTCCAAAAGATATAATCAATTCATCAGGATTTAGTCCCATGTGAGATATCAAACAAATAAACTAATGTTACTGCTTTGAGGTGACAAGATTTAGGCAAAAATTTCATAAGGTATAAGGTTTTAAAAACTTTTGGAATCATTATGATTTTGACCAATTCCAGCATGTCAGGAACTTCAAGGTGAAAATATTCTCTTAAAGTTCATGATACCATCCATTGACCATGTTACAGAAGATTTTATCTAGGTTATCATTTTGTCTTCCCATTCTTGATTATGTTTCAGAATTGGGGGGCAGAGGGGGGCCAGTTGTTTCCATGTAAAAGCCACCCTCCTATATGTCTATTCATATTCAGAAAAGGAAAGGAAAGAAAATGCAAAGAGACATCTCAGTATCATCATTGAGCATATAGGAAAGGAAAGAAAGGGTAGAAAAACAAAAGAAAGAATTAAAGGAAATGAGGCTCAATAAACCTCTAATAAAAATCTACATATAATTATTCAAATATAAATCATGAAATAAATGAATTGGAGAATGCTTTCAGCCAATCATCACTGATCGACAATGTATTAGGAAGGTCTCTCTCAATGAAGTGTACTGGATGTGATTAAGCTCTTACCAGATTGACTAGTAGACTGTGACTTGGGCGACATTTGATGGTTGCTTCTAGAATTTAGAAAACTATTTGAATCCTTTGGCAAGCCAGATGCTGCATGCACAAGAAGCGGACAGGGCTGATTCAAACTCGACTTCATCAGATCAGGCAGCTTCACATTGTTTACCTCACACCAGTTTACAATTAGCGCCTTTATTGTGTAATTAGGTACAAGATATGTATGAGACAACTTCTTTCGTGTCTTCGGGCACACAGTGAGCCCAACATCAAACCATTTCTTGATGAAAGTGCGCTCATAGGTTTGTCCTGATGCTACTATCACCGGATCAGTCATTGGCTCTAGGGAAAGGGGGCAGATGAAATCAGAAGGTATGAGGACTGTGCTGCTGGTCTGAGATTTTTTTGTTAACACCAAGTGATCATGCATGTGAATTACCAGAGCAATAAGTTGATCAATACACTCAACTTCTGCAGTTTTATCAGCTTTTTCAGCATTCTCCTTCAATTTTTCAAGGGCAACCACCTCTAGCAGAATCTCCTGGTTTGAATTCAAGCTTAAGCTCTCAGCAATTCTTACTAATACTTCTAAGCTTGGTCCAACACTGTCTGCTTGATATCTCATGGCTTCCTTAATGAGAGCTGATGCTTGTTCATCTCCTCCATGCTCAATTTCCTGCAAGTAGTGCTGCGATCAATCATACCATTGCCGCACCTCTTGAAATGTGGATACCTCTTTAGAGTTTAAAACCCCTTTAGCATTCTTTAAACTCATAAATCGAATTAACAGCATATCTATTACTTCCTCACATCTTAGAACTTTATAGGTTAGATGACATTCACCCTCCAATAGATGACCTCTCATCTTAGTAAAACTTTTGGTAATCATTGAGAGAATATAATAATTATGCTCTACTTATAAACACAGGAAAAAGTATAAGCTTTAACTTCAATGGTTTTGTGTAGTATATTACCTCAAGTGACGCTAAACTCAATTCATAAGGGAGATGTTGATTGGAAGACTTCAAAAACTTGAATATGTCCAAGCTAGAATTCTGAATCTTTGATATTAATGCCTCAACTTGGAGAACCTAGACATATAAAGAAAGAGAAAGCGGTTATCCAAGCCTCCAAGGTATTGAATAATAGTTGCTTAAATGAAAATTCGGTTCTTCTATGATATTATCATCTAGAAGACACCCATCAAATCAATTCTCCACCTGAATATGATAAAAAATTCAAGAATCGGGACTTAGTGGGGGCTAAATTTATTCTAAAAGCCACATGTTCTTGTAATTACTCTTGCATTAAACATGATAAAATTATGTCTGACCAAACAGGTAAAACATATATCTGATTTGTTATTGCACGAAAGGAAATACAATTGCTGCCAAGAATAACAGAGCAGAGCTTCATCATATCAGGAGTATGCCAAAGCCAAAAAAGTCAGTTTAGGTACTTTGCTTCTCGGCCCAGCTATAACTAAAACAAAATTTGTGTAGTAGCATAGCAAATAGAAAATTTAACTTGTAACTTACTAAGTAAACTCTACTCAAAATGGGTTGCCAGCTTTCAAATTGCTCTTGCAATTCTTCTATAAAGAGACCAAATTCTTCAAATGCCTTGCTAAACTCTTCATCAGAAGTAAATTTTGCATTAAGAATCATGGGCTTCAACAAGTTTAGCATCTCTTCTGCTCTCCGGTAGTACTTTCGAACTGGCTCTGAGTTAATGTTCTCAAAAGATGACAAATTTGAAAACGAGGAAATTTTTCTAAGAAGTGTTTCTAAGGAAGAGCTCCCCATATGATCTGTTTCCAAAAAGTAATAAGGACAAAAAAAGAGCAGAGGGTAAAAAGCTGAAATAATTATAGGCAACTACCGTGCAGCCTGAAAACAATAACATAAGAATATATGTTTAATTTGTCAAAATGCTTATAAGTGAATCCCACCTGATACATAAAACAAACAAACTTATGTTATTGTATTGAGAGGAAACAAGGTTTAGGCAAACATTTCATGAGTCATAAGGTTCTCAAAACTTCTTGGAACCATTATGGCTTTGCAAACACCAGTGAAGTCAATAGTCAACACATCCAGAAATTGCAAGGAAATGATATCTGATGAAATAAGAGACACCTCAATGATGATCTTTCAGCAATTTGTATGGGTCAATGATCTTTACAGTGGCAGGGTTCTCAAAACTTCTTGGAACAATTATGGCTTTGCAAACACCAGTGAAGTCAATAGTCAACACATCCAGAAATTGCAAGGGAATGATATCAGATGAAATAAGAGACACCTCAATGATGATCTTTCAGCAATTTGTATGGGTCAACGATCTTTACAGTGGCAGCTCTGATTCTCCAAGTGGTTAAACAAAAACCAAAACGCAAATATCAGAATTAAAACTGAAATAAACTCGGCAGTAAACATATATTTCACAATTTAAAAAAAAAATGAAAAAGTAAACTGAGAGAAAAGGAAGAAACAGTACCTGAATGCAACTTTGAATTCAAGGATTTTGGGTGTCTTCCTTCTTTTCTTTGTTCTCTTGATCTTAGTTGAAATAAATAAAACCCATATTTCACCAGTTTGATTCCGGGTCTTAAGGCTTTTCATTCAAGTAATCTTCTCTTTCAAAAAGAAAAAGTTGTTTTGAGGATTAAATATTAACGAGTTCTATTCTAGTCAAATTTATTATTTCAGTGTTTTGCTAAGGAGGTTGCTTAGACATTCTCGGCGTTCAAGTAATTTTCTTTTATTTTCGTACTACGATTTATTTATGAAAAAAAAAGAGACCAACACGGTTTAATATTTCAATCATACGCATAAGCATGTGACAATTTTTTTTTTTCGGTAACAAGAACAAAAGGGACACGAAGTGTTAAAAACTGGCAGGAGCTAAGGCTCCCGTAATGAGCCCGTTATCGTTCTGAAGAAACGGGGAGATCGCAGCAGGGGGATTATCATAACAGAAAGCCCCACAGGAACCGTATAGCCATTCCGGGCAAGAGCATCAGCCACTCCGTTGGCTTCTCGGTGAACAAGGGATATATCGACCGTCCAATCTCTTTGAAGCAGATCACGGATTCTCCGAACCAGCATCGGCTCATTATCGTGGAATTGGATCTTATGCAGTCGTATAGCTTCAGCATTATCCATTTCCGCTATGATATGTCTTACTTCATAATTCCAGGCTAAATGGAGGGCGTCGAGAAGAGCCCACAGTTCAGCATGAAGAACCGAACAACGCCCAATGTTGCGACTGTAACCCACGATCCAATCACCATTATGATTTCGAATTAAACCACCTCCAGCAGATTCCTTTGAAGACGGATTAACCGCTCCATCCGAGTTGAGCTTAAACACATCAGTCTCGGGAGGACCCCAAGCACTAGTTCTGCTTTGGCGAGGAAGCGAATTTACATGCCTCCAAGATCTACTAAAAATCGAGCGCGCCCAGGCTTGCACAGTCTGAATGATTGCCATTGACGATCAACTTTCGCCATTAAAGGTAATGTTGCACCGGTTTTTCCAAAGCTGTCAAAGCATGATTCCGAACAAATGCTTCCAACAGTAGATATTTCCATTGGTTCATGCCGCCACTGCATGTGACATTTTTAATCCGAGGAGCCAAATCATTCACTTGGATAACTGTTAGTGCCACCATATGGCTGTTTGGGAATAGCCATTTGAACTCACCCTAGGAAAATTATATATAGAAAAGACTCTTCTGAGTATAATCACGGATTAATGTGAGAAAAGTAGTCAGATTCAGGGAGTAAATAAAACGTTATCCCCATAATTTGTATTGAAACTTATATTTTCCTCCAAATTGTCATCTGAAGTATCAGTTTCCAAATTGATGAACTTCGGTTACACAGTTTAATACCTAAATTTATCTTTTCCAACATTAGCTGAATGTATCAAAATGTGTGACCAACTTAAATTTAGATATCAAAACATCTGACAGAAAATAAGTTCATATTAAACAAAAATTATCGGTACTAATTTGAATTATGAAACTAAATTCATGCACCAAATAGTATATTAACCACTTTTTAAAGTCAAGTTGAATTCAATCTGTTTATCTTTAAAATTTTAACAACCCAAATTTTCCTCAAGTCCTGGCCTAGTTTCTTTTCATTTTCTTTTAACTGAAATATTGTTATTGCTAAAGCTTATATAATCCATACATTCTTCAAAAACATGCAACCTACAGGCTACAAGCATGTTGTTTGAAACAGCAGTCCAGCAAAAGTACGCTTACTCAACTGAGCTTTGTACATAAAAGTCCCTATATAAATATGCATACGCAGAAAAACATATGCTTTTAACTGGATAAATTCATCTGTGAAAACAGACCTCAATTGTTCCTAAATCAATCGACCGATATCATGGCTTGACAAGGGTGAGATACATCACTCAATTCCTTGAGTCTGTTTTGGTGGTAACAAGCGTCGCCAAGCAGATGGCATAAAACCTCGAGCAACAAGGTAGATTATAAAAGCAATATATGCGCCGGTAAACGCAAACACTATGCTTGTGAACATTACACCAGTGACTTCTTCGGAGAAAAAGTCGAGAAGAAGATACCCGTTGATCACCATCACCAGCACAGCCACGAGCCATGCAACCGTCTGCAATGGACACAGAAAAAGTTGTGTAACTGCATAATCAAAAACAGTGGCATAATATACATGATGGAAGTGAAAGTCAGGCATCAGTAAATGAGCTATAATATGAATTTCCACATGTTAAAATACCCGCTAATCCACATATTGCTACCACAATAATCTCTCTGAATTTCCTATAACAGTAACCCTTATCCCTCCAAGTCGGCAGAAGAGACGGAACAAAAACTCTTCTAAATCTTAGAAATGTAAACATCGGAAGCTCAAGAATAGGGAATATAAACCAGCCGATAGACACAAGAATTCTTTTAGACAACAATAGTTGTATGTATTCCCCTGCCAGAAAAGAGTTTAGGATTTTCTAACTACTATCACGTTGTCACACCATTATCAGTAAATTAATCACATTTTTCACAATAGAGAAGCAATGAGCTGTTCTGAAATAAGGGCTAATTACGACCTCTAGATCAGAAAGACAAACCGCCTCTTATCAAAATTAACCGATTAAAATAGTATTAACTAAATCACTTTAGGCTGCATGTATACAAATGAATTCAAATCAAACTATTTCATTGTAAAAAATATAGAATGTCATTCTTCATGATTAAGTCTCATCACCGGCTAGTCAAGTACACTAGAACTCCCTTAGGCAAGAAAGTTGGTATCTCAGCAAGGCACAAAATAAGGGGATTAGCAGCATACCTTGAGCACAGAGCCAATTTTGAAGGTACCCATGATTTGCTCCTTAGATACCAAACAAAGAAGTGGGATAAGAGCAAAGGGGATTTGAATAGATTGAAGCACATTAAGCCATTCATTTAATTCATCTAAAGCTGATTCAGAAGTATCGAAAATAAGAGCAACTATCATAGTAGGAACAATTGCAAAACTCCTAGTGATCAATGCTCTCATCCATTTTTTCAACCTCAAGTTCAAGAAACCTCCCATGATGAACTGCCCTGCATAAGTGCCAGTAATAGTGCTACTTTGTCCAGCTGCTAACAGCCCGATAGCCCAGATATATAAAATTGGGAATAATCCACCTCCAAATTTTTCTTGAAGATACTGCCCTGCATTCACAAGTCCAATACTATCGGCTACTTCTGTGCCATAAAATGCCTTGGCAAAAACAGTTGTGACAAACAGATTGATTATAAAGGAAATCAAAAGCGCTGCAGCAGACTCTATCGAGTAATAATTGAGAGCTTCTTGCACTCGGCCTTTCTTGCTTTGATCAATTTCCCGTGATTGCACGAGAGCAGAGTGCAAGAATACATTGTGAGGCATGATAATGCAGCCCACGATTCCCACCGCTTGTTTGATGGTTTTGGAGCCAAGTTTTGGAATCAGAATACCTGCGAAAACCAAACCATTTGATCATCACTCAACTGCAATACGGTATGAAAATGGAACTTATTAGTATCAAAGAAATTGCTACAGCCAACAATGGAACGGAGTGCCTCACCAAGAAGAAGTTCAGTGCCACTGGGTTTTGTTTGACCAAACATCCAAGCAAATGAGACCGCCATTATAGCAATGAGGACAGCAAAAAATGCTTCCAGCTTCCTCACTCCATAGTTTTCAAGAAACAAGAAGACAAAACTGGAACAATGTAAAGAGAGGAAAGTGGTTATACTGCACCAAGTTATGTTGATGTACAAGCAAGCTACTTCGGAAATGCAAGGAAATAAATTAATCAGGGTTTGACAGGAAAAAGAAAAGAAAAGAAAAAGTCACTTTCCTTGTTTGCTTAGACAAAATTGTTTTTTATATTAACTAAAAAAACTCGAAAATCTTCAAAATTCAGGGACATATACTATAAAAAATTTGAAAGAAGAAAATAATTCATCAAAATCAATAAGATACTGACCAATCACAAGCTGTAATAACAACACCAGCCCACAAAGGCAAAGCACCGTTAGTCAAAATCTTAAGAGCAATAGCACTTCCAATAACTTCCTGTATATCAGCTCCAATCAAAGCCAACTCCGTCATTACCCACAAAATAATCCTAGCCCAAGTCGGGTACTCTTCTCTACACAGCTCAGCCAAGTGCCTCCCCGTCGCCACACCAAGCCTAGCCGACAACAGCTGAACCAACAACCCAATAGCCGTAGCCCACATCAGCAGCCACAGCAAAGAGTAACCGGCTATAGCTCCGGCTTGAAGATCCCCTTCTAAATTCCCAGGATCCAAAAACGCAATCGACATCAAAAAACCGGGTCCGGTGAAAAGCCAGAGCTTTTTCCAGGAAAAAGGGGGGACACCCAGTGAGTCTTCATCTCCCGTTTCATTGACTCCTACGATGTGGACTTTTTCGCCTGACTCGTACGCCACATCCTGGTCGGATAATAACGGTTGCCGGTTGTCTTCTGGTGGCATATTCCGGTTTGCCGGCCTCCGACGAGGATTGCTTTTGCTTTGGAATTTAGTTTTAGCTACGAAAAAGAAGGAAAGGAAAGCTTGGGTTGAAGCAAAAGAAAGAAATGGATAACTACGTATCTTTCCCACTCTCTTTGCTCAATGTTACCGACTGTTGTCTTGTTTTTTTCATTTCCATATTTTTTATTAGTAATTTATAGTAAAAAGAATAATCTCTTCATCACGTGACGATCCTATGCCATGTGAGATTTATTTTGATTATTATATTTTACGTTTTATTATATAAATTAAAAATATTTAATTTGTTATCCTAGTTTTCAATCATTAGATATAAGATTATTATATAAATTGACATATGATTTGATAACTTTTTAAATTGATTTATTAATTCTTTTATCTCAAATTAGAATCTAATTTGAAAATAATTTTTATATTGATACTTAAACTCTTTCAAAATATATATATGAATAAATGAATAAATTATAGTTTTCCCATTTTACAATAATTTTTATATTGATACTTAAACTCTATCAATATATATATATATTGATACATAAAAAAACAATAATAGGTCAATTTCATAATGTCATTCCAGTAATATAACAACCTCCAAATGAGGCAAACTCTAAAATTATATTATAAACATAAAGAAATGAATAAATTATAATTTTCCGATTTTACAATCTTATTTTTGTGATGCTAGAAGAAGAAAAAAGAATCAAATGAGGCGAAACGACGTGGCATAATAAATTTTAAAGGGGTGGCGGGTTGCAACTTGCCCGGGCAGAGAGAGGAAAGCGCGAGGAATGATGAGCGGAGATGTGCCATGTATGTGGGGACGACACGCAAGCGTACTTGTGGCCGTGGATGGCTTGTGGTAGCACGAGTTTTTGTGACCTTCTACGATTAACCCGAGAGGATTTTGGATAACTCATTAACCTTGTAAAAAGCCTGCTTCAAAGTTGAGTTGGAGTGAGCATGGTATGAGCCCAAATAAATTTAAAAAGGGGTTTTTTTTAGTTGGGAGCAAAGTTGGAAAACCAAGGAAGTAATTATATCTCTAATATTTTCAAAGACTGATAAGGTCACGACTGAGAATAAGGAACAAAGCTTTCCTTTCTCTTTTCATTTTCTTTCCCTATTTTTGTCTTATTTCATTCTTCATCTTCCCTCCATTCCTTCTCAAGTGGAAGCTCAAATGAGAGAACTTGTTAAGCTTACATCTAATATGTGATTCTTGAGGTAAGTGTTGTAATCTACATTGCTATGGCTCAATTTCAAGTTCTCTTTCTCATTAGTTGGTCATAATGGCTATAGGTAGGGGGTCTAAAGTGGTTTTGAAAACTCTTCGCAAACCAGCTCGGGAGTTTTTTTTTATAGTTTTCAACCTTTGAAAACCTTTTTTAATTTATTTTTAGGTTCCTAAGCGAGTTAGTAACTCCTTACTTGTCTTTTGATTAGTGAAAGAAGTTGGAGAAAGCTCCAAGAGCAAATACAAAGAAAAGCTAGTGTTTGGTTGAACCTTGAGTGGTTTTCAACGACTTAGGATCAATGTAACACTTCTCTAACTTATTTATACCACTTGTAAGTCATTATGTGTGTTTAGATAGCTTGTAAGAGTTTATGGATTATGTAAGTGCATTCATGTTATCTTATAGTTTATGATGTTATACATAATGAAATTTGACCTACTATGACACTTTTTAACTTACATAAGAGTTAAATAACTTTTAAGGGCATTAGGGAGGCTTGAAGGTAGGGCGGGAAATTATCAATGGATGAGTGGACTATCCACCCACCCGCCCCGAATAAATGGATGAAAACCCGCTGTGAAAAAAATGATTGGCGGGTGATAGGTCGGGTCGGATATGGATGAATTTTTTTTGACCCATCACCCGCAGCATTCATCCACCCATCAATATATCCATCCATATATATATATATATATATATATATATATATATATATATATATATATATATATATATATATATATATAAAAAAATAAACGGATGATTGTCACATGACTAGGTTTGAAAGAATGAAAGCCCTAATTTTAATCTTTTATCTTTTCATTATGTTGTCTTAATGCCTTTAGCCACCTCTCTCCCCTGGTTAGCTTCACTTTACCAAGTTTGAAACTTGATATTCTCAAGCTTCAATGCTTCACTTTCTCAACACATTCATGTAAGTTCTCTCATCTTTTAGTAATTCACTTGAGTTCAATCTGTAATTTTATATTCATGTAAGTTCGATCTGCAATTATTTAGTAATTAGTTTGAGTTTTATTTTTGGTTTTGGTTTTTTTAGTCATGGATATGGAAGATACATCATATAGTAGCACCTCAAAATCCTATGTCATCTCTCCCTTAACTCAAGGCTCATCTCCTGACATCTATAATATCATGTCATCTTTATCTCCAACTCCTAGTGTAAGCCCTGAACCAAAACTAGTTGAGGAGGTACCTGAAACTACAGCAAAAGTGGCTCCATATGATGCTTTTAAAAAATCCTCAACGATCACCATGGGTCCACCTCAAATACCACCTCGTATTTCCAGAAAACTTACATCACCAGTTTGGAATCACTTCGAGAATATGACAGTGAATGATGAAGAGAAAGCGAAATGTGTGCATTGTAGCTGATATTACTCTGCCAAAGGCAAAAATGGTACCTCTCATCTGAAAGATCATATTGAACTAAGGTGCAGTAAAAAGCATAGTACACATGTTGATTTGCGCCAAAAACTATTGTCTATCAATCGTAAACAAAATTCAACATCACAACTTGAGAACCATGTGTTTTCTCAAGAGGCATCATGAAAGGAGCTCGCTAACATGGTTATTCTACATGAATATACATTGTCCATTGTTGCTTGAATCCAAGCTTTAAGATAACTACCCGTAATACCTTGAAAAACGACATCATGAAGATGTTTAACAGTGAGAAAACAAGCTTGAAGAAGCTCTTTGATGGTCATGTTGGAATAGTGGCTATTACTAGTGATATGTGGACAACGTCGAATCAGAAAAAATAATACATGGTTGTTACATCACATTTCATTGATGATCATTGGATTTTGCGGAACAAGACTTTGAGGTATACATTTTTTATAGTTTATGGCTTATAATGGTTTTGCTTCTTTTCATGTTTGCGGATGTAATATAATTTTATTTAGTAAACACTCGAAAACCATGATAATTGGCTACAACTTCTAATGGCATACATTTTTAGCTAAAATATTGGCTACAACAGTCTATTATCATAATGCTTAAGTGAGTTAAGTCTTAATTTAATAACTCTAATTACGCAAAAAACTAACATGGGTCACTGAATTAATTATCTATATTGGCTACAACATTAGACTATCATGTAATATAATTAATTGTCTACAACTTCTAATGGTGAATAAGATAGTTTCTCGTAAATTAACAGTAGACATTCATTATTATTCTAACATAGTTGGTGTTTTTAGGATTACATTCTATTATTATGCTATTTTTACTCTTATAAATATTGCAGCCAATCATTATTGTTCTAAAATACTATATTTGTTTCATTGAGTCACAACTGATTTGTATTTTTTATTTGTTAAATCCATAGGTTTGTTTATGTCTCTTGTCCACATACTGCCAATATACTTGCCCAAGTTTTGGTGGATACTCTGAATATGTATAATATAGTTGAGAAAGTTTCTTCTGTGGTTCTTGATAATTGTTCGACAAATGATGCAATGAATGATGTTTTACAAGAGAAATTTGATCCTGATAGTTTGTTGTTGGATGATGAGTTTTTGCATTTGCGTTGTAGTGCAAATATACTAAATCTCATTGTGCAAGATGGTCTGCAAGTAATTGTTGGTGGTATTGAACAGATTTGTAATTGTGTTGTATTTTGGACAGCCACTCCTAATAGAGTTCAAAAGTTTGAGGATAAGACTAGAGCCTCGAAAATTGATTGTTCTAAAAAGTTGCAACTTGATTGTAAAACTAGGTGGAATTCGACCTATTTGATGCTTGTTAGTGTTATGCCATATAAGAATGTCTTTGGTAACTTGAAAACTCAAAACCCCAGGTGTAACATCCCAAAATCTGGGTCAGTGACTAAAATGAGAATTTTTAAAATTTGGTGATAAAAGTAGAATAATTAAATAGTTCAATGACTTATTGGAAATATAATTGAAGGTTGTTTAGTAATTATTGAATAAATTAAAGGGTAAAATGGTCAATTGATAAGTAAGATTTTTATTTTCCTTTATAAGATAAGGGAACCACGTGGAAAGGGAGAGATTTCTCCAGAGTTTTCTTCTTCTCTTTTTATTTTTCTTTCTTCTTCACGTGGAAGCCAAGAGCAAAGGTGAGTTTCTGGTTAATTGATTTCTTGTTGAATTTTAAGTTTGGTTTTGATTATCAAGTGACTCTTAAGCTTAAGGGAAGCTTAATTTGTCATAAAACAATAAGAGGAAAGGTATAGAAAGGATTAAAGGAATGAAGTGAATAAATGAAATCTTGGTAGAAAGACATTTATGGGATTTCCAGACCAAATTTGACTTGACAAGGGTCTAATTAAGAAGTTAGAAACAATATAATTGAATTTGGAACATGTTGAAAATTTAGTGTAACTCTTGAATTACATATGAAGAATATGATTTTGATGTTAAAGAGGGGATTAATGAATAGAAATGAGTTTGAATATGTGCATGTGAGTTAAGAATATAAAAGGGGATGAAATATGAAGAGTTGAGCTAAAATGAAAGTGAATTTCGTGCTCTAACTAGAAGTTTTGGGTTGTGTGCATCGATGCACATTCATTGTGTACCGATGCACTCTCAAATAAATGAACATCGAATGCAATGAGTGCATCGATACATAAGGAGTGCATCGATACACCCCTTAAAATGGAAACATCAAATGCAAATTGTGTATCGATGCATGAGGTAGTGCATTGATGCATATGTTAAGGGATGCATCGATACATTGTGGAATGTACCGATGCACTTCAATGGGTAATGGAATAAATCTTTCTTTCAGTTTAAGAATTGATAGATTATAATATATCAATTGGATACTGATAAGTATTAATACATGATTGTGTAGACATCGATCGAAAGCAAAGTTCGGATAGGTCGTCAGAGTAAGATACGCAAGAAAGAGAAAGAGCTTGGTAGTGTTATTGGTGATCAGGTGAGTACATGATATGAAGTGTAGTTATGTTAAGGAATTATGACTTGCGAGAAGTCTAATTCTGATATTAGGTAATATGAGTACTCAGATGTAAACATGTAGTGATATGATGATTAGAGAAATTCGAGTCTATGCATATGTTTAGATGTAATTGTATCTTTATGTTTGTGATCTAGGTGAATATGCCTTGTTGCATTACATGTTATGAGATATGTGTTGTATGATAGTGATCTATGAGATATTGATAATAAGTCATAAGATTTCATACATATGTAATATAAGTTAAAAGATAAGAAATAATATGTTATATGCATATGAGAAAAAGGTATATGTGAACTATATGAAATGGGATAAAGAACTATGTGATGTGACCATGTGTGAAAAGGATGAATAATGTGAATTTCATGGAAAAATGCTACGTGAAAGTAAACTACGTGACTATGTGATCATATGAAATGTGATAGAGAGCTATGTGAAAGAACTATGTGATATGAATATGTGAATGTGTAATGTGGTAAAAGATAATGCCCATGTCATGTGTTATGAGAGCTATAGGTATAGTTGGCATGCCAAGAGTTGAGGGTCTACGCGGTCCTTCGGGACATAGTGGTCCTTCGGGACATAAGTGTTATATGTGGTCTTTCGGGACATCTACGTGGTCTTTCGGGACAAATTATACGCGCCCCTAGTGGGAATTATACGAGCTGTGGTGACAGCATAGTGCATAACCTCTATGTACTCACATACCTTAAGTTCTCAGTAGTGTGCATGGGCTAACCAAAAAGGATAACAATAAAATGTGAGTTGTAATGAGAAATGTGTTATATGTTTTATATGAGGATATATGTGAATGTGTGAATGTGTTACAGGAAAGAATGTGTGTTATGGGTTATGGCATTTGTTATGTGATGTACATGAATATATGTTAATATATATATATATATATATATATATGAATGAATATCAATGACTCATATGATGATGTAAGAACATGTTATAAGATAAAGAATATGAAAATAAGAGATCATATGAACAAGAGATAAGAGATAGAAAGGATAATCATATAAGAGTATAAGAAAATATAAATGATGACATGCATGTGTGTATGTAATTGTTACATGAAAAAGTATGTATACAAGTATGATGTTGTATTACATGATATGTACATGTATTTGATAATTTACATATGTATTTATATGTCTCACTAAGTCTATGACATAGCGTGTGAGTGTTTCACACGTAGGTTCAGGAAAGCAGGAAGAGAAGCTAAGAGGAGCAAGACATGATAGTTTCTCCTTACTGAAGGTTAGATCAGAACATAAATGAATAACATGTATTTTGTTATATAGAATCTAGTTGGTATATAGTTAAAATATTTGTATTAGATACGCTATGATCAGTTTTGTAAAACCATATGTTTTATATCATAGAAAGTAAATGGTTTTATTAGAAATATCAAACTGAATCTTGGGTATTTTGTAAAAGTAAATGTTTTGAGAAGTCAATGTGACACCTCACACTCGTATCCGGGTCGGGTACGGGTTGTGGGTGTTACACCAGACTTAAGTTTATTGTTATTACTCCACGTGATTGGGAGTTAGAGGAAATACTATGTGATAAGTTAAAGAGGTTTAAAAAAAATCACTGAGTTGTTCTCTGGTAGGAAATATCCTACTGCCAATTTGTTTTTTCGACAAGTATATGAGATTAAAATGGCATTGAAGAAGTGGTAAGATAGTGAAGAAGAGCAACTTATTAAGGATATGACTGGAAAAATGATAGAGAAGTTCGACAAGTATTGGGTAAGTACCAATGAAATTCTAGCAATTGCAACTATTTTGGACCCCAGAAATAAGTTAGAATGTGTGGAGCACTATTTTAACATAATTTATGGTGATGACGCATCTGTTGAAATTGAAAGAATTAAAAGATTATTATATGATCTTCTTCATGAGTACCGGGATAAAGTAAGTAGAGATTCTTTTCATTCTTATTCTAGTTATGATGGTGTGTCACTTGGGAAACGACAAGAGAATAAGAAAAAGAAGGTAGATGTGAGTTAGACCACTATCTTGAGGATGATGCATTACCAGAGAGTAGTGCATTTGACGTGTTTCATTATTGGAAAATTGATTTGAAATATCCAACTTTGAGAAAAATAGCTAAGGATATTTTAGGCATTCATGCATCAACAGTGGCCTGTGAGAGCGCTTTTAGTATGGGTAGAAGAGTAGTGAGTCCCCATCGTTCGAGCCTTCATACTGACACAGTGGAGACACTTATGTGTATTCAAAATTGGATCCATGGACATTATATAGGTAAATATAATTTACTTTATTATACGTGGCCTTTACTTTATTATGTAGAATAATCTGTTAATGTGATTATTTAGAATCATACATAGGAATTTTAATATTCTAATTTTGAATTTTTGGATGTCTTATTTGATATATGATTTCAGAAGCTTCTATTGAGAATGCATATGCATGTGCTACTATCTTGGAGGACTTTGATGTGGAAGACGAGGGAAGTTCATCAATTGTAGTGCTTGATGCAGATGCTAACTCGGTAAATATTCTTATTCTATTAATTCTGACTTTTATCCCATTGAAAACATGTCTAATTTTTTAATATTGGTTTAACCCTATTATTACTAGGATGGAGAGGACTTTTGAGAAGTGATAGTTTGTTGATGAAGATTTGAATATTATATTTGGTGTACAAGATTATTCATTATGCATCTATTCACTTGAAAAATGTATCACAAACATAGTGCACAAGACTATATAAATTGTGTTCCATTTTGTTTTTGTTTGAATTTGATGAAAATTTATTGTTCATGTTTTGGTTTCTATTAATGTTAGAAGAATTTGAGCTTAGGATGTAAAAATAGGTTTTGTTCATAGTATCATCCATTTCTCATCCACTCACCCGCTCCAACCGCAGATGATGGATGGAGTAGATATGGATGAAATTTTTTGTGGGTGATGAATGTTGTGGATGGAGATTTGGACCATGGGTGATGGGGCGGATGAAGCTCCACCCGACCCATCTCTGATCCATTGCCAGCCCTACTTGAAGGTGAAAACGGGGTGTCATTTTTAAGTAAAATAGAAATATTTTGATTTGATTATCGATACTAGATGAACAATATTGATATTGTTCTTCAGATAGTAATAAAAATGAGTTTTTGGCTGGAAATATTGATATTATGTTCATAGAGTATTAATAATATTCCTAGAGTATCAATACCCAAAGGCAGTGTATCAATATCATCGTTAAATTACAAATTCCAATAGCCAGATTAATATTAGTACTAAGAATTTATCAATACTACTCAAAGAAAAAGTATTGATACTCTAAATAAGTTTATCGATACTGATTTATTTTCCTAAACATCAAATCTAAAATTGGTATCGGTATCCAGGATGATATTTGTTCCCTGATAGAGAAGTATCAATATGTCATATAAGAGTATTAATACTATAAGGTGTTCATATCATAGAATACAGATTTGATATCAGCATCAAGTGGGTATCGATATGATAGGTTGGTATGCATATTAAGGGGCTTAACATTGATACCATAATATTGAATTGGGCAAGAAACTCAATTTTAGCTTAAGGGCTCGTGAATAGGTTTAGGATTATCAATTACTTCTCTAATAAACTTACAAGTGAGAACAACTAATTAATGCAATAAAAGTTAAGAATCTTATGAAGAAAGATGTCATAAAACGAATACCCTTGTATGACGCTCGGGAAACAACGAGGATGTAATAACCTAAATTTTGGTTAGGACTAAAATGTAAGTTTTAAAAGTTTGGTGGTTAAAGTATAAATTTTATAAAAGTTCAATGTCTAAAATGTAATATTAAAAAATTATATATTTTAGCCCGAAAATTAATAGATTTGGCTAAAACAAGAATTTTGTGGTAATTAAATTTTCGATACGAGATTTGTGTTAAAAACTATAAAGTGATAAAATTCAGTATAGAAAACAGATAGTCGGATCGAACCAGAATTTTACGAAAATATGAAGGATGCTAGATAAGTGTTGGAAATATTATTTTCATATTTTAGATCATAAAAATTTAGAACAGATTAGTGTAATTTTTCAGATTTGGGCTGAATAGTGGAAAATTAGTGACTAAAATGCAATTTTCAAAAAATTGCAAGCCAAAGTAGAAAGTCAAAGCCAAATTGTTTCATCTTTGACTATGAAATATTTTAACGGAAGATAATGCAATGACATTTTGTAATTATCAAGGTTCATTAATGGTAAAAATGAAATTTCTCATTAATGAAATTTTAAATTCAATTAAATTATATTAAACCATTTGTTAAGGATTATTTATGCTAGAATAATCAAGAAAATTAACACATTTTCAGCTATAAACCCTCTCCAAGTCATGAGCTCTATACAAAGGTAAGAGAAAATTTTGATTTCATTTTTAAGCTTACATGATTGATTTTTGGACTAAGTTGTGAAATAGAGAGTTAATCTATATGAAATTCTCTATCATTTAATATAAATATTACATGGTGATCATGCTTATTTAGTGAGATTTGAGATTTAGGGTTTACTTAGGGTTTACTTAGGGTTTATGGATTTTTGAAGAATGATGAAGGATTTTTATGTTATTGATGTTGGAGATTAATTCTAAGACATGTGTGACGATTAAAATTATGAGTAGAGACTTGTAGTGTATTCGACCATGACTAGGGTTTTATGAGATTGGTTGATTTTGGTTTAATTTGATGTTTGATGGTTAGAATAACATTAGGCCTGTAAACGAACCGAACGAACACGAACGACAGTATGTTCATGTTCGTTTGTTTAAGTTTAACTAAACAAATGAACAAACACGAACATAAACGAACAAGAAATTTCTTGTTTGTGTTCGTTAATTAAGGAATGTAGCTTGTTCTTGTTTCTTCATATTCGTTCATTTAAATGATAATCGAACATAAAAGAACGAACATAAACGAACTCAATAAATGAACATAAATGAGCGGATACAAACGAACATAAACGAACACAATAAACGAACACAAACGAACAAACATAAACGAACCAACACAAACACAACAAACGAACATAATCGAACAAAACAAATGAATGTAAACAACAACAATAATAACAACATAAAATTCATTAATATAACATGCAACTTCATAGTTAATTTGTTCGAGTACAACAAAAACTGTCATAAACCATAAATAAGCTACATGAACATAATAAAGTCTTAGAACTAATTTGTTCAACAAAAAAATCTTCTTCAAATCCAAACATCTTTACTAATCTTCGAAACATATTCAACTTGCATGATCAATCGTCAATTCACCATCCATCATGATCAGAGCCAAACAGATGAAATTATATTAAATAAAAGGAGTTATAACAAAAGTTGAAAAGTATACTAAATTAGTGAAATTATACCAATTTATTCATCATTTTTTCTCAAGTAAGCTCAACATATATGATGTCTTCATTTTGCTATAGCAAACCGAAAATAAAAAACACATTAGTCATTGTAAAACCAAATTCACTAAAATTTAAAACATAAAAATACCTTGTTTTTATTTTTCTACGTCCCATAGTATTGACGATACCAATCGACTTCACAAATAAGCATATCTACCATCTTAGTTCCTAAAGAGGAACGATCCAGATCAATAACCTTTCCACCAACACTGAAAGCAGACTTAAAAACAATGGTAGTGACATGAATTGCCAAGATATCAATAACCATTTTGGACAAAATCTTAAATTTAAGATTGTTTTCCTTCTACCATCCCACGACATCAAAATATATACCAGACCCGCCAATATAAACTCAATCCTCCAAATAAGTGTTCAATTCTGACTTGACAGATGCAAAAGTATCGACACTCTAATATGTTGATCATATTTAGTTGTGTCAGTTTAAGTACCTTTACCAAATCTACAGGTGAAAGAGCCAACACTTCTCTTAGAAGTACCACCAATACTTACACCTTGACTCCCATCTGTTCCAGTAGATAAAACAACATTTGTTGTTTTATGAGCCTCAACATATTTTTGGTACAATTTATACAAAGTATCTCAAACTATTTGCATTTGTCTCGGTGCCACGTCATGTAAATAAATAGCATTGAAAGAAAACTCAAGCAATTTCATTTTATACCTAATATAAATTTCGCACCCCTTAAAATTTTATAACTTTACACTCCTAAAATTTTTAATATAAACTTTTAAATTCGTATCTGATATAAATTTTTACATCCGACCTTAAACAAAAGGATATTACTTGAATGATTGGAAATCCCGAAACAACATTTGTGGTTGTTGTGAAGGAGTGTTAAGATTCCTTGGCCATAAGAAATTATGAAAAATAAAAGGGGAGGGTTTTCAAGATATTTTATAAGAAATGTCGACATAGTTTTTGGTCGCACAGGGAAGTATGTCGACATTTCCCCAAAATCTCTAACAAAAATAAAAAAAAAAATGTGCAGCACGTCTTTTAGTAAATACCAACTACGTATTAGCTAACTATATTCCCATATGTAATGGGGTAAGGGGGAGGTAGGGTAGTAGGCTGCCCCAACGCTAGGTTGAGAGCAACTTCCGTGGAAGACCTCCGTTATGAATTGCCTTCAATGGGACTCGATCTCACGATCACAAGGTTAAGAGTCTTGTGCTCTACCAACTGAGCTAAACTAATAATACTATCAATATATTGAAATCTACTAAACGAGAAGCAAAATCTTTCTAATAAATATCGCAGGTTAGATATTGGATTGTGTTGGGTCCGTAGTAGTTGGTGGTGTTTCAACTTGATAAATTATTTGCCTTAATAATCTTAATTTAGGACTAGGAACGAATATAAAATCTTATATTAAAAGTGAATTTTTAATAATTTTAAAAAAAACGAACACATAAAATTTTAGAGCATTGAAGACAGATTATTAATAAAATAAATATATGATAATTTTAAATTTTTACGGAAACAATCCTACTCGTTTTTTCTAAGTCCATACTTATTTGGAATCATAAAAAATAAAATGTTTAATGAACTATTTATAAACCGATGATATGTTTATGTTCATTTATCAATATTTTTATATAAATGTTAATAAAAATTATTTAGGTTTATTTTAATTATTTATGATATAATCATTAATTCTGATATTTTATTATTTTATATTTTAAAAATACAAAATGAACGTTTGTCCATGGTTTTTTTTTTTTTGAACAGTACATAAAGGCGAGAGATGCCCAGATACTAGTTTCTCAAACGATAGTACGGGGACCATGAATATCCCGATGAAGGAAATCAAGAAGGGGGGTCGAGAATGAATCAAAGATGAACGCTGAGCCGTCACTGGGGGCGGGCTGCTTGGCAATGAAATCCGCAGCAGTATTCGCTTCACGGCAGATCGTCTTGAACTCTATAAACCAAGGCCTGTCCATGAGCATTGCAATCGATCTCACAAACGCAAAAGGACTATCCGCTGACGGTGGGGAGAGGAGCTGAACAGCCGCACTACTATCCGATTGAACAACAATTTTCTCGTAACCATGCTGCCATGCGATTTGTAGGCCTTCAAGAATACCCTCAATGCTCAGCTTCGAGCACAGTAACATGTCCTAGAAATCTGCAGAAAGCAACCAAGCAGTCACCCCTTGAGTTGCGAATCAAGCCGCCGATGGAACCCATATTTGTTGCGGGAGAAAGCCCCCGTCGGCGTTGAGGCAAACCCAACCGTCGTCCGGTATAGACCAACAAACTTGTGTAATCGATGGGGCAATAGCTTAAGGGGAAGTTGTAGAAGAACCCCCATAAAGTTTACCCCAAGAAATTCCAGCTTGAAAACAGCTTTTAACGTCAACATTTGTGTGCTGGAAGAGTCGAGTATTTCGGCCTTTCCATAGCAGTCACGATGTAAAAATAAAGATGATAAATGAGCTTAATTAATTAAACTTAAGTTATAATGATTCAATTAGATGTGATTTTAGTTGAAACTTGATTTATTTTTGGTTTATCTACCGAGACTTTTATTCCTAAGTCTTAATCACAGGTTGAATTAAATAAGCAGTAGTTATAGTTTTCTTGTGCAAAAAATAAAATATGCAACAAATCTCGAGTTGGATGTGACATTCCCCCCCTAACTTATCCGAAATTATCCAATGACATTACGTCTAACGCAGAGAAAAATATTATACAATCTAATTTATTTAGATGGTTAAAAGAATTATTATTATTATTAAATGTTTAGATGGTTAAAAGAATTATTATTATTATTAAATATTATGTTTCTAAAAAATATTCAGATTGTATGATTTTTTTTTATTTTTTAAATGTAATTATACGTTTTTAAAATTAAAAAGTCATAAAACATTAAAAATAAAAAAATATCAAAAAGAAATTATAAAAAATATCAAAGAATTTATGGAGTTGGTGAGATCTCATAGGCTCGTACAATACTTAATTTAAAATTATCGATAAGTGAATCAAATATCGATCGTTAAATAAAATACATACTTTATTAGAAAGTATAAAATGGTTAAACATGTCTTTTTCTCAATGGTTCCAAACGCAGGAATTTTATATAAAGCAAGAAAAACCAGTTCACGAGAAACGATGCGTTCCATGGTGTTTGTCCGCATCGCATCGAGGCTGCTCATCTTATCGTAACACATTGGGTTTAGAACTAGGGATCGGCATGGTATCCGAATAGATTTTTACTCGATTTAATTTGATTGGATTAAGTTTTTAAAAAAATTAGGTTCGGGTCTAGTTGAATATTTTTAAAGGTAATATTTGGGTCAGATCGGATTTGAGTTTAACGTAAAAAAATATCCGACCCTACCAGACCCAAAAAAATATAATTTTATCTTATATATTTAAAAATAATTACAACAATATCACTATATATATATATATATATATATATTTCAATTAAATAACAATTTTTGTTGAATAAAAATAATATTTTTTTATTATTTTGGATCGAGTTGTCTTGGGTTCAAACTTTATATCAAAAAGTTGGGTAGAGTTCGGGTTGGGTGGAGGGTATATATTTTTCGGGTCGAGTTGGGTCGGGTAAAAGATGTAAAATTTTCGGATCGAGTCGAGTTTGCCGAAATCCGACCCATGCCCATCCCTATTTAGAACTCACTTGTTCAGATTTAGTAACCCCAAAATAGAGACAGACATGAGTCGGGTTAAGTCGTTTTTTAACTCGATTTGATATGAAAATTATAAATTTTATATTCGAATTGAATTCGACCAGAAAAGTATAATCCTTCCACCGCAAATCGCCCCGACCTGATTTTTGAGATAAAATACAAATCTGACCCGACCTGAAATAATATATTTATTAAAAAATATTATTTTTATTCAATAAAAATAAGAATTTAATTGAAAGAAAATAATATATAGAGAGATATTATTTCAATTATCCTAAATATATAAAGTAAAATTATATTTTTTTTGGTCGAATCGAATAATTTTCATCTTAAACTTGAATCCGATTCGATCTGAATATAACCTAAAATAAACCCGATCCAATCCAACCCGAACTGAAAATTTTCTAAAAAAGTTCGATCAAATCAAATCGAAACTCATCGAATTCAAGTCTCATGTCCCTATCCCTGCCCCCTGCCCCCTGCCCCTTCCTCGAAGTGTACACCGTTTATTCGTTTTCGTTGAAGCATGGAGATCGCAACAACTTTATTTTGTGGTGCCGTTTCATTCGCTTTGTATTAAGGTCCACGAAAACCATGATATTCTCTATTCTGCATCCCATTCCTTTTTTTTATGTGGTGCCAATTCATTCGCATTATCCTCCCATCTTTTAGCAGAAATTCCATCGATTTTTTTAGGTAAATGGTATTACAAAGGTTACTTTCAATCTTACGAGGTTAAAGAAAGTGACGTTCTTTTTTAAAGATATTAAGTTTAAATAATTATGTATGTAGAATGTGTACGTGTTATCAATGGTTAAGAAAGAATTTAAATAAATATTATCTTGTAATCACTCTAGGTTATTATCAAGGTTGATACTTGATTCATTCCTCAGCCAAGGGTTCAAGTGCTGCTCCTAGACCTTCATCTTCCCATGCTCGAAGGAACAGCAATGATGTTCCACCATCTGCACACCCTTCTAATCAATCAGCAAAGGCATCATCCAAATCATCTACATCAATGGCTGCTTATGATGAACAGGTACTTAAAATTTGTCGAGCAAGTTGATAATTTTATTTGTTTAAGAATTAAGAAGAAACTGATGTCTTCTCCTGCACAATGTAGATCACCGAGTTGAAGCTATCTGTCGATAGTCTTGAGAAAGAGGGATTTCTACTTTGCAAAGTTGAGAGATATTGAGATTCTTTGCCAGACTACTGAAATCAAAGACTCTCCGGTACTCTCTTTCAACATTCAGATTTATATCAGGAAAATGTTATTGGTGGTAAGAATAGTTGTTGAAGTTGACTGTTTAAATGTTTCACTCTATATGTTATTACAAATTGTTGCAGCTATCCAAAAGATTTTATTGGTGATGCATCGGTGGTGTCTGAAGCTCAAGCCATGGTAGCACTTCACTCCAAGGAAGCGGGCGCTTTGAGTTCAATTGCTGAGGCAACAGAAGAGAAATCCAGTTGTGAAATTCAGAAGAGGAAAAACATTTTGAACTCTGATGTAGATGCAGCTGGAATCATAACATTGTCTCCAAGGCAAAGGCTTTCCGATGCTTCTGATGTTCACTGCAGTGGGTCACCTCTTATGACTTACTGATCTGCTTGACAATACAGTTTTGTCAAATTTCTTAGCCATATAATTACAGCTTTATCTGTTGTTTCTATAGTCCAACCAGGGGTGTCCAGGACCGTGAAGGACAGGACGTCGTCCGGCTTTTTAGCATAGTCTGTTTGGATCATGTTGTGTATTTGGAAGGTGAAAGAACACCGTGCTATATTATATCCATATCCATTCTGCTTCAGTAGCTAAGGTTCTGCAGCAAAAGAAAGAAAGAAAAGCTGGAATGATTATATGCACCTTGGTTCAGCTTCTCTTTTTGCATATTTTTGTTATGGGAATATGAATGATTGGTTTCTTTTTACTGTCTAATCATTTTGCAGTTTACATGTTTTTGAAGTCCACAATGTCTTTAGTTTTGCATGCCTTATGGCTTCCCCCGCGAGTACTTAATGTGCCCAACTATTGTCTGAGGGGTGCACTGGATTCGCAGCATATGTGACGGTAATATCGTCAAATATACCCGTTGTTGGATCTGTATCGTTAGTCTTTTCCATCATCTGAATCATGTCATAAAGGATGCAATATTCATTACCGAATACTTGCTAGAAATATGAACTATATGGTTAGTTTTTACGACTTAATCGACTGAGTCAACTCCGAACCAGCTTAACATCCTCTATTTGGTCAGTTTTTGTGGAAGCATTCATTACCGAGTTTAATTGTAATAGAAAACCCTGATGAAAATGCCATGACAGCTTCTGAAATCAACTTATAAACCAGCATTCACTTGGCCAACGCCATTGGTAAACAATAATGTTAAACAACTTGACATCATTTTCATAGATAGAGTAGTAAAAGCTGTTATTATAGTTCTTACTTTCCTTTGCTAACTGTTCCTTTGTTAGGAAATTGAGTAATGATGCCACTGCCGCCTCTGGTCGTGGGCTTTTTATGAAGGCCTTGATTGGCACTGATAAACTGGTAATTACCATAACCTAAAAGGTAAAAACCCTGGCAGGGCTTTCTGGCATTTTTGGGTCAGAATTTGTAACATTTTGCATAAAAAAAACAAGTGAATTAATTCAAATCCTGGTAAAACAGTACCTGGTGTACTATGAGAGCCATTATAGCCATCACAAGGTCAAAAGGCCTATACATGGTGGTTTCATATGATCTGAAAAATTATTGTCGTGGTGAAAACACAGGGGGTATAGATAGATTTCTTTTTATATGGTGACAATTCTCTCTGGTTTTTTTTATGGCATGCAGAGGTTTGACCACTGTTCGGATGGCTGCAAACCTGAAGCAAAACACACATAATTCAGTCTATTTTTCCCCCTGGAATGAAAATTTGATGAATCCAGTTGGGCAAAATTAACACCGATTATACTGTTTTTGGTGTTAGGTAGATGTGGGGAAAGTCTGTGTTGATGAGTAGGTGTAAGTCTGGAAGTCATAGTGCTATCAATTCCATTGTTTCTTTGCCGGTAGGTACATACGATCACACACTGTAGGGGAAAACAAAGGGAGAAAAAGATAATATAAACAGAACAGTCAAGCTTGGTAACAACACGATTTCAATTGATCGAATCGAGTTTAATGTGGGTCGACTTAGGCTTGTCCATTTCAATAAGATTCTAGCGAAAGCTCGAGTTTCGTGATTCCTAAAGTAGAGGGCAATGGTTTAACAGAACAACGATCACCTCTAACTCTTTGTAGTGAAAGGATTACAAGCCTAATCCACATGAACCCAACATGGCACAATCGGTCGACTTTTTGAAAAAAGCATGAACCAATTGACATTCGCAGTCAAGGAATTATCTTTAAATAGATATTGTCTTATACTTATACAAATTAATAAAAAAAATAATGTAAACAGGACAAAAACCATGAAGAATGAGAGCTTTGGATCCTGCCATGGTGGCCGGTGTTTAAAAAATATAAAATTTAGAAAGCAATTAAGTTACGACCTAAACATGTTTCATGGCAGTAGATGCGAAATAATATTATTGAACCCACGGCAACCGCCCATGAACTCCTACCAAACTGTACAAGACATACGTGTTGCTTTTTTGAGATGGTTGTACATTTTGTAAGGAAATTCAGCTACCACATTTGTAAAGCTGCAATAACTTCTCTTGCTTAGTCCGACGCTGCCCGCTTTTCCCCAAACTTCAAAATATATTGTTGGTAATTTCCAAATTTTCTCTACTTCATCTTTAAGTTTAATTTTTTCCCCTTTATGACGACGACGACGATGTAATATTTTAAATCGTGCTACATTATCAGTTGAATATAATTTTCTTAATGATGGTTTAACATAATTTTAAAGTATGATGTCATTATAAGTATTAAAAGTCTTAATTCAAGCTTTAAGTTAATTTTTAAGCATCAAAATTAATAAATTTGTTAAGTCTAGAGGGTAAAATTTATAACAATCTTTCAATTTTTTTAAATAAAAAAAAATTAGCTGACCCTTATTCTCATATGTAATGGGGTAAGTGGGAGGTAAGATAGTATACTGCCCCAACGCCAAGTTGAGAGTAGCTTCCGTGGAAGACCTCGAAATTATGAAAATGCCCTCCGTGGGACTTAATCCTACGACCTCAAGGTTAAGAACCTTGTGCTCTACCAACTGAAGCTGCTCTCAACCTGGTGTTGGGGGCAGCCTACTATCTTACTTCCCCTTACTCCATTACATATGGGAACAAGGGACAACCATTTTCAATTTTTTTAAATAAATTTAAAAAATTGTTAAGTTTAAAAATATTCTTTTTAATGGCCCACGTGAAATCACTTCAAAAATTTGTTATATAGAAATTGTTAATTTTATTAAAAATAAAAAATATTTAAAATACAATTAATGTTTACAACTACAATAGTAAACTAAACACATAATATATATATTTTTCTATACACGAGAAAACTAACAACTTAAGATTACAATGACAATACAAGGAAATGGTTAAAAGAACTAACCAAATAAAATTGGATAAAAGATAGATACAAATATATATGACCGCATCGGTAAAAGAACCATAAAATGGATGAAGCTATTGAGAAAGACCATCGACAAATCGTAAGTGAGAATTGAGCTAATAAAAGCATCATCTTAATCAATCGTAACAATGTCAAATCCAATTTAAAATAGAAGGATAAAGAAAATAAAGATCAAACGATTGAAAACATGTCATAAAAACAAAGAAAAACAAGCCATAATAACAAAAGAATATGTGTCATAAAGATATAATTATTAAAAATAAAAAACAATACAAAATGAAGATACACTATAACAAAGTAAAGAAAAAATAAAGAATACCGATAGTTGACGATCAACACCAAAATTAATCTACCGTCAATCACAGAGATAAAAAGGAGACTAACTATTACTAAGAAAAAAATGTTAAGAATTCACTTCAGAATTTTAAATACATTAAAGACTTAACTATTTAATATTTAAAATGAATAAAATTTAGAAAATTTAATATAAAAATTATTTTTTCTTAAAATGTATCAAAATAAAAATACAAATAAAATTGAGGGACAAAGATAGATTATCCTATCTTAAATCAAGAAGTAGTATTTTTTTGTTGACTTTTAATTTTAAGACTTTGTTTTGATTAATCTAAATTGACTTGGATCATATACCTGATATTGATGGGTAGATTTTTCAACGAGAATTTTTTACATATACAAAAACTCAAATTGAAGACTTTAATTAACTGATATTAAGATATTTATTATTTGAACTAATCCTATTAATAAGAATAAGTATTTCTACTTTTAACTTTCAAGGGTCAAAATCTTGTCATGGGGGTTGAAAGTGAAACCTCAAGTGTTGGTGGGTAAAAGATGTGTCATACCAACCAATTGGCAGTCCGCACATATTAATTTTCAACCGGTGTTACTTTGATCAGTTAATTCAATGTTAAATTTAATTTAAAAAATATATAAATAGAAATAACATCAAAATAATTGATAACGTACCCTAAGATAAAGTAAAATATATCTAAAAGTAGATAAAAACGTATCATAAAAATAAATTTGTAAAAATTTAAAAACAAAAAATATACATAAATATAATATAAAAAATAAAAATAAAAAATACATATAATCTACCTCTGACACTAAAATTAGCATCGTCACCTGTTTATCAAATATAAACAAGGGCACGTGGCTGAAGAGATTTTCTATTTATATATATATATATATATATATATATATACTTATAACATAAATTAATATTACGAATAATCATTTGATATATATATACCCTTCAAATTTAGGTGTCTTGACTTTTGTCTAATCCAAGATTCAACTACCATAAGAAACAACGGAGTACTAAACTTTCCGTGTACCAAATTATCATATCTAGGGATGGGCATTTAAACCCCACCCGACGGGTTCCAATCTTATCGAGTCAGATTTTTCTTAAAAATCGGGTTTGGGTCAGGGCGGGGCGGATTTTTTTGTATGGTATTCGGGTTGAGTTCAAGTTTAGGGTGAAAAAAATATGATTCGACCCGAAATATATATATAATTTTATCCTATATATTTAGGGATAATTATAATAATACCCCTCTATATATAATTTTTTTTCAATTAAGTCAATATTTTTATTGAATAAAAATAATTTTTTTATTTATTTCGGGTCGGGTCGGATCTCGGGTGGAGGCTCTCTTGCTTTCGGGTAGAGTCGGATCTCGGGTAGAGGCTCTCTTGCTCTCGGGTCAGGTCGGATAGACCAAAAACTCGACCCGACACATGCCCATCCCTAATCATATCTATCAAGTACAAAATAGTTCATGGAAAAATAAACAAATTATAACCTTTTCCTTTTCGGATTTTACTTTTCTTCCTTTAGAAAAAATCAAAGATAAAACAAAAAATGCATTAAAAAAGGTTTCTTTTTAAGAGGTGGATGAAATTTTTCAGTATAATTAAGTGGCATGATGTGTTGTTTCGTATTAAAGTATATATAAATATTATTATATTAAAATGATATATATATTTTTTTATCATAAACTTGTTTCTCTAAGTAAATTGGAAATTCCAACATCTTTGCCTGTGAACGTAACCATGATACGACTCATGCATGAAATAGTACATACTCGGTCTTTGGAAATGATATCGAGTAGAGTTGAGTAAACCTCGACTTTGTATAGCATATACGAAAAAATATGAAATAATATATATGTATATCGTATATAGTTATAAAAAATCGTTTAAATTTTTTACTGGACTCAACTCAATCGAGTACTAACCCCCGGATGCTACGTATCAGAAGAAGATTATCTTGGATCATGTAGCATATGGCACATTGAAAGAAAGGGTAAAAACTTAGCTGAGAAAATGCAATGGAAATCACAGCAGGAGAAGATGGGGGTCGATATGACTGCAAAGGAAGATGTTTTCAAAGTGATCATAACATGTTACAAAGTTTTACTTACTAGAAAATGCATATATGACCAAAAATTGAAGGCAGTGATGAATGCAGGTCTGTGAAAAACTAGAACAATTTTTCGACCAAGTATATGTACTATTTCAAGGATTCGGATCCCCTCGTTGAAACTACTCTCTCATTTTTACAGAGTAAAACGAGAGCGATCCGAATCACCGACCGATTCATCCGTCTGCAGAAAGCACAAAGTCGAAACTTGGTTCTTCAAGATGAATGACCAAAAACAATAGAGATAAATGCAGATACAAAGATGTCATGGATGTATGCTTGTTCACAATCATACAATAGAAGAATCCGACAGACATCCATTTCTTCTCATTGGCAAACAGATAAAACGGCTACCGAAGTCCAATCAAGGAGAAATTTAGCGGATATCGATCCTCCTCGGGTCCGTGTTAGCCAATTTCAGCCTCAGAGGCAATAATAAGTTATGGAACACATACTGATTTTACATTAAGAATAGTCTACAATACTCGGAAGAGGAATGATACAAAAACATGTTTGATAGTACTAGTTATCATGACGAAAAGATTAGCGGGGACTACTAAGCACATCGACGACAAACATACGGTTTAGTGAAGGTAGCCGCATTTGCTAGTCGGTGCTCGACTCCTTTCGAACCATGGATGCGGAAATGGTGAGACCGAAGATGTCACAACCGAGTTATCACAGCTGAAAGATGCATCAATGACGCCATTATGACTACTCGGAATCGATCTATGCTTGCGTTTATGGCCTCGGTTTCCTTTGCAATGGCTTTCAATTAACTCTAAGATGAGCTTGTAGCAAGCATTTACTTCATCCTGTCGAAAACGAAACTACAATCAGGATCCAATGTAAGTATTCGAAAATCGGCCCCCCAACCCCAAGTGATTGTGCATACAAACCTCACTTGTCTCGAGTAAACCGATAAGCTGTTTCTGATATTCTAGGTAATGACATGGTTCAATCTCTTTAATAACATGAAGCATTGTTGCAGAAGCTACGATCGAAGGTATATAAAGCATGAACCTTGAATCTGGATCAAAATTGATTTGGAAAAACTCAAGGTACATATATGATGAGCATTCTTTGAACAATTAGGATGAAAACAAAAGCTATTTTTGACCGATTACCGGCAACGAGAAACAGAAGCAAATGTTCACATCTTCGAAGGAACTCCAAATGCAAATGGATCTTCAATCCAAGCCTACTTGTAATGTGATTGAAGAAGGAAATTGGTGTCACAGGGTTCATCCTCCATTGCAGAGTCGACAACACCAAAAGCTCCATTCTTTGTATGTTTTTTGAATCAAACACATACTTTGATTCCTCCACCTAAAAGAAAGGGGAAAAAACGATATCAAGATCCCATCTTTAACAAATTTAACAAAGCAACAAACAATCATTGACACGTACTTGGAGGTTTAAAAGGAGCGGCACTTGGGTTTCCTCGACCTTGGCAGCTAAAGACAGACAAGCCACAGCAGCTAATTGTCCCATCCATGGCTTGTTTTCTTGAAACTTCGAGCTTGAAATGAACCTATCAAAGTAATTCACAGCAAGAACCATGGTCAAAGCATTGAACCCATGTTGTTCATTGACCTTGAAAATCCACTCCAAAGCTTCTTTGCGAGTTAAAACTAATGGCTCATCTGAGTTAACATCAATGTATCCATGGCGAGTTTCTTTCTCCTTGGACATTAAAGAGATCAACTCATCATCTTCCCCGAACAAGCCGTGGTCAATAAAGAATAAAGGTAAAAAGCTATCTTCTTTCACCGTTCCACCGAAATTTTCAGTTGCGTTTCCTTCAAAACTACACTCTCCTAAATCTTCATCTTCTTCGCAGTACAGGCAATCAATGATTAATGGTGGGTTTTGAATCTGCCGAGTCTCTTCCTCTAGCAAAACCATAGCTTTCAAAGAAGAAGAAAATAAATTCTCCTGTCAATGTAATACCATAAAAAACAAAGCGAATCTCAAGCTCATTTCTCACTCTTTCTTCAATTCCTCAATCTGGGCACAGATGGTGTTACTATGTAAGAGGAACACAAGAGGAAACAAATAGCAATATATGTAAAGATTAACAGGCGCAATAATTTACGGTCTAACATTAAAATTTCATAATAAATGTTAGGGTCTATTTCGAAAATTCAGACCTGTTTCATAATTTGTAATAATTTTTATTTAACAAAATATAAAATTAAAATATGCCAACATTATCTTTCAATCATCATTAAATTTAAACTTGTTTTTTAATTAATTATTTATTTCTATATTAGCATTAAATCATCCTCTTCTTCAACCTCCTAACTCTCTTCCGCTCATTAAACTATAATAGTAGTGAACTGCAAGAACGCAATAAGTTTTCAACCTTCTAAGGGATGGAGTTGGTTAATTCATGCATTAAAAGAATAAATGAAATTTGGTTAAAGAAGAAGACGCTTGCGGCTTCCCCCTTTTGACGGGTCCAAAATTAGTTCACCTAAATTTCAACCTCTGCTTTACGCCTTATAATTTCACCGCCCAACAACGGAACCTTTCCCTCAAACCTGATTGGACCTTGCAGATAGCCGAAAACAATCTCACAAGAGAGAGAGATACAGAATTCTCAGACACTTTCATCCGGTGGCGCGTACTGTCCACCCACCGCAAATGGGCCAATCCGCTTCCGCCGCTTTTCACCGAGAAGCCTCCCTCACCCTCTTGTCCTCTTCTGCTTTCCTTTCCGGCGAGGAATTTATCGATGAAATCGCGGCGAACTGGGATTACACCGCTGAGGTTCCTGACGAGTGTTTGGCTTATATTTTCCAGTTCCTCGGCCCTGGCGATCGGAACCGTTGTTCCCTTGTCTGCAAGCGGTGGTTTCGCGTCGACGGTTGGAGTCGCCACCGTTTGTCTCTCAACGCCCAATCCGAAATCGTTTCTTCTTTACCTTCGATATTAACGCGCTTCGACTCCGTGACCAGACTCGCCCTGCGTTGTAGTCGTAAATCAATTAGCATAACGGATGATGATTTGCTTACGATCTCAATCCGTTGCAAAAACCTTGCACGACTAAAGCTCCGCGGTTGTCGCGAAATCACTGACGAAGGAATGTCTGCATTTGCTCAGAATTCTAAGAATTTAAGAAAACTTTCTTGTGGTTCTTGCATGTTCGGCGCTAAAGCTTTAAATGCCGTCCTCAATCATTGCAAGAATTTAGAAGAGTTATCGGTGAAAAGGCTCAGAGGAATCCATGACGGAGCTGAGCCGATCAGGCCAGGAGCCGCGGCCACTTCACTGAAGATGATTGGCTTGAAAGAACTTGTTAACGGTCAGTCTTTTGCACCACTTGTGGTTGAATCAGAAAACCTTAAAACTTTAAGAATTATTCATTGTTTGGGTGATTGGGATAGTGTCCTTCAGTTAATCGGAAATCGAAATCGAAACAACAATCCTTTGATGGAAATTCACCTTGAGAGGCTTCAAGTGAGTGATATAGGCCTATCTGCGGTTGCAAACTGTGCCAAAATTGAGAATTTGCATATTGTGAAAACCCCAGAGTGTTCGAACTATGGACTTGTTTGTGTAGCTAAGAATTGTAAGTTGATGAGGAAGCTTCATATTGATGGATGGAGGACTAATAGGATTGGAGATGAGGGTTTGATTGCTGTAGCTAAACATTGTCCCAATTTACAAGAACTTGTTTTGATTGGTGTTAATGCTACCCATTTGAGCTTGTCAGCCATCGCATGTAATTGTTCAAAACTTGAAAGACTAGCTCTTTGTGGAAGTAGCACTATTGGTGATACGGAGATTGCATGCATTGCTGCAAAATGTATGGCGTTGAAGAAACTTTGCATCAAGGGATGCCCGATCTCAGATATCGCCATTGAAGCACTTGGTTCCGGTTGTCCCAATTTGATCAAAATTAAGGTGCGGAAATGTAGAGGAGTGAGTAGTGATGCTGGTGAATGGTTGCGAGCACAAAGGGGATCGATTCTGATCAATGTGGTTGCTTTTGACATAGATTATGGTTTTGAGGCTAGTGTAAGTGATGGTGGAGTTCATGAAATTGGTGTGGAGTTTTCACAGGCGGTTGGCCAAGTAACTGGTGCAGATGCTTCCACGAGCAGCAATGGTAGGTTAGCATTGTTGAGATCAAACTTGTGAATGATCTTTATAGGAGTTGGAAAATTAACCTTGTTCTGATCTCATTACAGTCTTGCAAGTTTATATGTTAAGTCATTTCTTTAACGCCTACATGTATTGATTGATTTAGATTTTTCTTTTGGAAACTTGTAAACCTTGAAAGACCGACAATGGGAAATGAAAATGCCCTAAGATTTCCTCATTATTGCTTGTAGGCATCTTCTTCAGCTCCCCCCCCCAAAAAAAAAACACCTTTCATTTAATGTGCTGAATCTGCAATTTATTTTGGTTATGTGCATATATTTTCCTTTATAAATCGTTTTTGATGATTGTGTATAGGTGTTGCATACTCTATAGTAAGTTTTCTTTTATTTTTCTAGGTGAGCCAGAGTTGCATTAAACCAAACTTCAGAGAAACTTGGTGGATTAGTTAACTTGGTTGCTGGTACTGGTAAGCTTCGGTTCTGAAGTCGATACAATATAGTATAAGCCATCGATGCCCTTTCCCGAAAAAAAAAAGGAAAAAAATAGCAATTCTACTTGTATCTTCTATGAATGAATGATCCATATTTTGCATCAGGCGTTTCCATGCTTCTTTTATATGTGCAATTGAACTCTTAAAGCAGATTCAATTTATAGTTCACTCTTCCATAATCTTATTCATTTCCGAACTGAAGACAGGCGTCAGCACTCGGCAGAACTTGTTATGATATTTCTTGTTCACGTCGAGCTTGTTCTGGGGATCTCGAATCCGGTGGAATGTTTGCTTACGCCATTAACAATGCTATCTGCTAACACCGTTATCACTGGAGACCGTATTCGGTTTCCAGCTTCATTCCGTCGACTACTTTTCCGACCCCTTGAATAATCTCCGGTGCATTCGGAGAAGACAGCCTCGATGTCTTTGCTTCCAGAAGTTTTAGGTTTTGTTTGAATTGGCGTTGACTTCATTGTTGGCAGAATTTGTAGTCATGATTTACCAATGGATCTTAAATCCAAAGATACCTGTAAAATTCTACGCCGTTGAAGCGCATGCTTTTGTCGGAAAATTGGTTTCCACTAATTTAGTTCTTTTTACTCTTTAGTAATCTGTGTATTAATCGATTAACGAATATTAACCGACAAAATCTCTATCGTTTAATGAACCAGTCTTATTTTATCGTTAGATTTTTAAGAAGTGAATATTTATTTGTTCATATTAAGTTAACGTAATAATTTGTGTATACAACATATAAATATAGAATTATATTATATTAATAATAATATTAATGATTTATAAAGACATAAATTAAATCAAAATTTTAGATATAAAATTAAATAAAATAAAACTTCACATACTACGTTGTACAAGCTGACCAAAGTTGATTTACATCTTTAGATCCGGTTTGAACGAACCGGTACATAACGATGACCGAACAAAAAAAACCCCATGTGCCGTAAATCAGAGGATCGGGAGAAGCTTTGTATTAGTTTGTTATTATGAAAAAATACAAATATTATTTTGAGGAAAGGGGGAAAAAAATAAAACAGAGACGACGAAAAGGAACTTGTTTTAGGAACAAAAAAAGAACTTCATTTTTCAGAATAGGGTCCCCCGATGGAGACCGGACACGGACCAAGCGGCGGTGCCCTGGGCGGTGACGATCTATCCCCGTCGTCTCCCGCGGCAGCCATATCACGGTGGACTTTCGAGGTGTCGCGGCGATACCAGCACCTCCTGGATAAGACGGTTCCTCACGTTCTCTACCGTTGGATCGGGTGTCTGCTGGTGGTTTTGATCTACGCCGTACGCGTGTACTTCGTGCAGGGATTCTACATCATCACCTACGGCCTCGGCATCTACTTGCTGAATCTGTTGATGGGGTTCCTTTCTCCTCAGGTGGACCCCGAGATGCAGGATGGCCCCTCGCTACCCACCCGCGGATCCGATGAGTTTCGCCCTTTCGTTCGCCGACTCCCCGAATTCAAATTCTGGTTTGTTTTAACGGCTTTGATTTCGTAAAATAATTGATCTTAATGTTAAATTAGGTTTCATTGATTTGAACAAACAAAGATCTTTTTTGTGATTTAAACTTTCTAGATGAAAGATTATCTCCTTTTCTGGCAGTATTCCAAACTTTAGGATAATTTAATTTTTTTTGATTTGAAACCGGCAAAGGATTTTAGAAAGTTCAATTGAGTTGAAGAAAGAAGCCTCCATTTGCATGATGATAAAACTCACTCGCAGGCCACTATGGGGGAACAATTTGATCTTGAAGTTTTTTTTATTGTTGCTAATAAATGAAGACATCATGAATTCTTATTATAAAATGAAAAATATAGGGATTCAGAATCAAGTGTTTCCAGTTATAAGCCACATTCTGAAATCTAAGCTGATCGAATTAGTTTTTTTTTTCTTGCCCCTGAATTATGGTACCTGGACTACATATGCTTAGTGTTTAGAGGATTGTACCTTCCTACCTGTGTCAAACATAAGCGTCCGGATGATATAGCTCTTGAATGTCCAAAGCTTATGCATTCAATGTAGATGAGAATGATTAGAAATTTCAATCTTTTCCTTCCATTTCCAAGGTACATGTCAATTGGAGCTTGTTATTTTCATATAGGCTTTAACACATTCACACTTGTCTGTTGGATGGTGTCTGTTTGTAGAAACTTGTGTTGTAAAGTGTTCAGTTTCAAGGGTAGCCTTACCATGTACTCCTGAAAACTTCAGGCTAAAGAATCCAATTTGATTCTTTGACTTTGAGTTTTCCTAATACCATAGAGCGCTACACTCTTGTTGAATCCTTTTTGAACGTGATGTGAAACAAAGATCAGGAGAAACAAGCAGCTTCTTTTTCCGACATCTTTTTTCTTTTCGATTCTGTTGTTCTTTGTCTATAGCTGTTAAGTAATTTAAGGTGCAGGGTGCCATGAAACTTAGTTACTTACTTTCCAAAATGTTTTGCTGAATGCTAAGATATTTGTCTATTATGTGGCCCTTTTTTTGTGAAGGTACTCGTTTACAAATGCTTTCTGCATTGCTTTCGTGATGACATTCTTCAGTGTGTTTGATGTGCCCGTCTTTTGGCCAATACTCCTTTTCTATTGGTTAATGTTATTAATCATAACCATGAGGAGACAGATTCAACACATGATCAAATACAAATATGTTCCTTTCTCATTCGGGAAACAGGTATTTCTGAATCCATCATCCTTTGCTGCTGAGAGGCAGGGTATTCAGTGTCCTATTTCTCCTTGGTATATTGAATTGCATGATCATTGTATTGTTCTTTGTTTCTTTTGTTAGCAATACGATGGCAAGAAGGTGTCTTCAACAGAAAGCACAAACCTTCCCAGAGATTAAACTCCTCGGGTGTGTGTGTGTGTCTATATTTATCTCCGTATAATTTACTGGTAATACAAGTGCACTTATAGGACCATTAGTTACACATTGAATATTTTTTGAATTTTCGCCTGCCTTTTACTGGATTCAACTTTCAGGTGTAGTTGTGAAGTTTAGCATTAGATAAACCAAAGTTATGGGCACAGAAAACTTTGTATGGAAGGGACCTGCAACATTTGTCGTCGCCTATAACTTCATCCAATGACATGTATTTTTAATTTAGATAACTACCCAATCAGGCGGTGCGATTGGTTTATATGAAATTCTAGTTTTGATTTGTACTTTTGAAATACCCTATCATTAAATTCATAACTTTCACGTTTATTTAGATTAAAGGATTTGTGCAATCGGTGATGCTTGTGGTGTATTGTCGATACCATGTTTCTTGATTTCTTTAGCTGTTTACATGGAATGGAAGACAAAAACCCAACCTTGTACTTTCTCAACAGCGTGTACTTGATGCTCCCTATTACTAGATTTATGTATAAATGCGTAAATCAAAGAAGAAGAAAAACGATGACTCAGCTTACATATTTCCTCAGTGAAGCAGATAACCAAGCACCCCAAGAAACTATAGCTGGAAAAAGAAAAAGGAAAAAGGTAGCCGGAACTCGAGAGGGACATAAGAGAGATGCATGCATAAAATCGCCTGCAGTGAGAGGTGCTTATCCATGCGCACCCAACCCAACACCCAATAAGACCATCTGCATTCTCCCTTGTTACTCTAGTTTCTCGGTGCTGCAGTTGCAACTCGGGCATAGTATAGATTCCTGGCTAAGTTTTGTTCAAAACGCCTCTGTGCGTCTGTCTGCTTTTGCTTCATCGTGCGTTATTTTTCTTGGACGTTTTGATCTGGATGTTCTTGTCTTTGAAGTATGTTTGGCCGTTGGTTCTTGGAGGTCTATCACTGGATTTCCATTAGCAGGGAGTTCGTGGGGAGTATCTGGCATGGAGTGCGTTTTGACGGAACGGTGATCCCCAAAGGTGGGTCTATTATCCATCTGCATGGCATGCAAAATAATGAGCGACACAATTCTAATATAAAGAGAATGGTACGAGATATTCACCTAGGAGGGAACTTGCTATCAGTACGAGCTTCAGCTCGATGCCAACAGAGCAAAACTTGACGTCCAAAGCTTCCAACTGGTTCCACCACCGAAGGGTCTTTATTCAAACTCAATGGGTTCTCGATATCCCCATCCAATGTATCCACGCCCTTAATCCAGTCCGGCTTATCTCCATCTTTCCAAAGCAATCTAGAATTTAAAACGAATCCCGACCACTCCAACATCCTAGGCAGCACGGTTGCTCTGCCGTCAATATAAGCAGAACTTTTTCCGGCAAAGGGCGACGTGTTAAACGTATGCCACCCCGCCAACATATTAGACGCGTTACAAGCCGGACCTTGAACCAACATTGGGGGATTCTCCTCTTCCTCTTTCTTCTGATTGGCCATCTCATCGGAATTAGCCGAGTTAGCAAGTATTCCGACCGAAACTGCCCCGAACCATTTCACATTTTGGATATCATCAAAAAGTTCCATACTGTGCATATTACTATCATCCGCAAACATAACAATTCCATCCAATTTCTTCTCTTACAATTCTGCTCCCAAAATAAATACAACTAATTAAATAAACCCTTAATTTGTTTATAGGCTTAATTATAAAATAAGTGTTTAAACTATAACACTTTTCATGAATATGTGTCTAAACTAATTTTTGAAAGATCTCATTGCCTAACGTTACAAACGTTACAACTTTAGATGTTTGGGCCATCAACGACATCAATTTTTTTCGTTAAGTGACACGTGTCAAAATATGATAATTTTAAACATTTTATTTAAAATTAAAAAATTAAAATTATACTTATATTTAAAAAAACAGATTCAAAATAACCTAAAAACTTTGAAAATATTCATTTCAACCCCTAAACCCATGTCGACCGCCGCTCTTTGCCATCGACTAAGCTTCACTCGACCTCACCTCCCCCGGCAACCAAAATCCATATAAAATCGTGACCGATAGAAGAATCTACATTTTATACTCCACGAACCCTAAGATGAAAATTACAATCCCACGCGATTCCAACAGCCAATTGGAGGCAATTACGGTGGCGTGTAACTAAGAGGATGGCAACGACTACGTCGACGACGACAGTTGTGACTGTAAAGGATGGTGACGGTGGATTAGGATTAGGATTTGAGGATTTTAAGAATTTTTGGACTTTTTTATAATTTAAAAAAAATATTTTTTTATAAATATAATAATATTTTTAATATTTTTTTAAAAAATAAATTTTAAAATTACCAGATTATATATATGTTATTTAACAAAAGAAATTACCAGCGTTGAGAGTACAACTACCACCTGTCTGGGTATTGTAGTCCACCCGCACAACCTTGCCAACTGCGTCAGCAATTCTACGAAATAAAGATTTAGAGTAGTTGATGTATGGCAAACCATGTAGTCTGACCCACGCCAGGATCTGAGACGGGTGCTTTTCAGATATCGAGAATGACCTACTCAACGCTGAACCGCAGGGATTCAAATAGCGGGATGCAAACGCGATCGCGTCCGTTATTTTACGGTCGCGCCGTCGTCCGAAATCGATATTGTTGAGTTTAGCGGTAGGTAATAGATTCACGCCGGTAACGGTCCATCACGCCCGCAATTTAACGGGATAACGGTGGATAGCGCCGATAACGGAGCGCTATCACCGTTTTCAACCGTTACTAGAAAAAAAATAGAATTCTCACCCAAAAACGCAAAGATCTAAACGGAAAAGACTCACCATCGGAATAAAATGTAAAAAAGCTGAAATTATCACTCAAAAAAACTCTTAAACTCTAGAAAAAATAGAAAACACATCATCAGGAAGACTCACCGGTTACAGGTCATCAAGGTAAAGATCAAACCTAAAAGAGAACAAGCCGACAAAACAAAGCTATTTTGAGGAAAATCATGAGTCTTATGAGCTTCGTCGCCGGTGAAAAATATACTAGAGTATGTTCCTCAGCTCCTATGAAAAACGAAAGGTTAAACCTAAAAGTGAGAAGAGAATAGAGATATAAGACTTAAAATTATATTAAAATATTAAATAACTTCTGGTAAGTTCTTTTGTTTTTATATTTGATTTTTAATTCAAAAAACAATAAGTATATTGTTTTTGGGCCGTGTCGCAATCGTCTTTTGGTTGGGCCCCAGAATTGGGCTTCGACTTGAAAAATGTGGATTGGAGTCGCCACCGATCATTTATTTTAAAAAAAAGTAAATAGGTTAATCAGGTACCTTATTTATTACTTGATCTGCATCTTACCAAAAATGTGTCGGATTCGGGAGTCGGTTACGGTCAAGGAAGGATTAGCACCCTTGAACCGCCCTTTCGTTACTACGTAATTTCCAGTTGTCTTAATTTAAGAAAATTGTAAATTTAAATTAAGAGGTAAAATAGCGATCTCGACTACTTACAATTGATTGATTTGAAAGTGACCTTTTAGGAGCCAAAATGCATATTAGAAAAGGTGATGAAAATGAATTAAAATTGAAAGATAAAGAAAACGAAATAAAGAACAAAAATAACAATAGATGATACACCAAAAGTAACATAATCGACATGGAGATATAGAACATGAAGGAAATAAAAATGAAGACAAGTATGACAACATGTGATAAGGTAAAAAAATGAAAGAATAAAGAAATAAGAAAATAAGACACAATAAAACGGAAAAAGAAAGGAATAAATAAATAAGGAAAGCATAATAAAAGTGAACTAAAATAATATATACAAATGCAAAATGATAAGAATTAAATAAAATGTACATATGTATATATAAAAAAATGTAAAATAATAGCGTATAAAGTCAAATAAGTAAAATTAATAAAAACATATAATAATATTAATACCATATATATATAATAGCTAAATATGGGAGAGATGAAAAATATATATAATAATAATAGAAAAATTAAATAATAGAAAAATTAAATAATGAAAATAATTATAGTAATAAAAAGTAAGGAAATAATAAGATAAAATACAAAACATATACATATATATATATATAATATAACATATAAGTAAAATGATAAAATATTAATAATACATATATACGAAACTGAAAAATAAAAAAAACTAATAATAATATAAAATATATATAAATATTATATATGTAATATAAAAAGATGATTAAAACTAAAATCCAGAAAAAGGACTAAATTGAAAGAACTACAGGATAGAGGTCAAAAGTCAAAGAAATATTACGGATTAATTTCAATTTGGGGGTGAAATAACTCTTTAAAGGTGACGAGGGATCAAAAGAGTAGTTTACCCTATTTTATTATAAAACGCGCGGGTCACCAGTATGAAATCCAAAATTGTTTCAAAAAAAATTTATTTCTTTCATTTGATACACCTCAAGCCGTGAGCCTTCCCCCCCATTCACAGCATTCTCTCGCCTGTTCTTCGAGATTGAAGAACAGGGTCCCCGATTCCAGATTTCGGCCACTATGGCCACCCCGTGCCGCCTCGCCGGCCGCCGTTGAACGGCGTCGACCGCCGTTCATCGGCGGAAAACCTTGAAAAGTTTCAATTTTTTTGAAAGCCCACAACACCCTCGTCACAAAAAACACCACCATTTTCTAAAATAAGCCTCGTGGGGGTGTAGATCTAGAAAAGAAATTTTCGTACACCCCTACTCCGGTCATCGGCTTTCAATGCTTAAATCTGGGAGATACAACATGCAAAAGAAGGAAATCACAGCACTCATGCGAGATCGACAGTAACGAACGAGGTAGAGTATGCTTACCCTTTTTATTCAATTTCGAAGTTGGCACAAAACGATTTGGTTCACTGCTTTGCCTGTGTATTTTTGCTGCTATTTCGTATATCCACCGTGTACCCAAATACAATGGGGATTACATCTTATTTATAGTATAAGAAATAAACTGTCCTTAGAGATTGATTCCGAGTAAGACTCGGTTTGGTTGTTTGGAGTCCCACTAATGCACGTTACTTTGCTTGTATCTCATGTGCTTACGTGTGCTTTCCTTGCGCCGAGGGGATCGGGAACTGGTGTCGAGATAACCGGGGATAGGCTCCTGGTGAGACGTGGGACACGAGGATTCTCGCACGGGGACAGTTGCGGCGCTGATGGACGGGGCTTGGCATGCGACACTAGGTTTTTTGGAAACCCTAAGTCTGCACGGGTTTGGGTCTTGGCTGGGTCACACATGAATTTGCTGGACTCATTGGTATTGGGCTTGGGCCATCTGTTTAGGCCTGAAACATGTAATAAAAATAAAAAAATAAGTAAATGTAATATATGAATGAATGTGAGATGGGATGAAATAACGTGTCTACAGGCCGTTTACTTATATTTCCTATTTTCTATTTTTTTAAATTTTTTTAATAAATTCTTAAATATTTTAAGGGATATATTAATTTATCATCCCTCAAATCTTTTAGAATTTAGAATTTAATCTTTATTTTAGAATATAAACTTTAATTTTTATTTAATTTAATCCTAAATTTGTGTTCTTTAAGTTTATACTTTTATTTTAATTCTATTCAATTTAGTCCTGTTGCGGCTTTAATTATTATACGTCATAGTTTTATGTTCTTACATTAATGATTGAACAGCTTATTTCTTTTAAATAATAATGTATTCACAATGTCATCAACTCATTATTAATTATCTTACCCTATCATCGAATTTTTAAAGTATTCTATTTGATTAAAATATATTATATATATGTCATTTTCGTTTAGAAAACATTCTAAAGATATTGAAAATGACTCATTATAATTATAATTATATGTTTTAGTATAAGTTGTGCGAAATTTTAAAAAATTCACGACCGCGACATCCGTAGTGACCGAGATGGTAGCCGTTATATCCGCAACCGTGATAAACACAATGCGACCGAAAACACGATCGCGAACGCTATTTAAAACCCTGCTGAACCGTCAAATAACTGCCGTAGATAGTCCAAGGGCCTTCCGTAAGCGCCTTGACATAGTCTGCATTATTCTCAAATTTCACCAAGAATTAACTATCGTCCAAGCCAACAAGCTCCAAATTACCTACGGGTTTTCAGAGTAACATAATACGGCTCAACAAAGTTCGATAACCACTTGAACGGCCCAGCAAACGGATAATAAGAACCTGATTCATTGATTGATCAATCTGATCATGAACGCGATCCGAAAACTTGATCATGGTTATCGGACCGGAATCATCAATAACACAGTCTTCATCACGGACTTCAATATCATCCGCCCCATAGAAAGATTGAGAGGCCATATTTCCAGCGTTTCCACTTGCCACCATATGCGCATAAGAATGCTTGGGATTAGAATCCCTCATCTGATTGTTCTAGACTCCTCCATCCGGCAACAGGGCGGGTTCCACCAACGTCTTCATCCCCTCAACAACCTCTATATCAGTCGGTTCCTCCCTACGTAAACTACCCTCTTCAAAACTAATTCTACGGGCCTTCTTCAAATCTCTATTCTGAGTCGGGGGTGAACCTGGTCTTTCCAGAACCGGTGTTGATGAAATAACTGCGGTCCCCTCCGGCGGCCGGCCATTATGAGTCGGCGGCTGCATAACTTGAACTTTCCCTTAAATTATTATTTTTATTTTCAAAGACGGGCAGTTCAGGTTTAACTTTTATAATTTAATTATTATATTTTATTGCAATCTCTCTTTTTTCCTCTCCAAAAGTATTCCATTTAGAATTTAGAGAAATAATAGTGTATGCAAATGTTGAAAATAAAATAAAAAATTCTAAAATTTGAGAATATATTATTCTTTATTATTAATTGAGATGACTTTGAAAAGAGCATTATAGGAAAAGACACGTGTCCATTTTCTGCGAATTCATCTCTTGATCTCCATGTGGTGGATGAAGAGTCACACAACACAATAGAGTAGTGGTCAAAGTCAAGTTCTCATGCAATTAGTATCCAAGAAAATTTAAATTATTATGGGAAATGTCAATTTCAAGGAATAAGATCTTTGCATCCAATTTGATTTTGCAAGGATTATAGGAAATGTCTCTTTTCTTTTTTAATAAAATCATCTAATTTTATTAATAAAAAAAATTATAATTATAATAAAATTTACGATAAAATCATAAATTAGAGACATATTGAGAATTTTTTTTCTAAAATAATTAAAAATTAGTCACTCAATATCATATTAGGACCATACAAGGAAAAGATGAAAATCTCATAAAAAACTCGAACAATTGGTAGATACGAATAAATCTGACTGTTACGACAAATAAATCACAATAAGGGGTTTAAACTACTAAAAAACCACGACGAAATGCAAATCAGAGCCAAGCATCACTAGATAATTATATGCGATCGCAAGTTACATATCCAAATATAATTCGAGGGTCCAGAGTAAGGAAGACCAACGAAATAACAAATTAGCGTTATCTTAATCAGTCGTGACGATGTCAAATCTAACCTTATATGAAAATAAAAAAAAAGTGCTAAAAGACAAAAAAAACGTATTATGAAAGTAGAGAAAAATGTGTTATGAAAGAAAAAAATTCGTGTCATAAAGATAAAATTATTCTAAAAAAAATAGATAAATATGCGAAATAAAAAGAAAATATTAGAGAGGGCTACCAACATCAAAGCTAGTACCACCACCTGCTAGTGTAAGAAAAAAGAGACCAGGGCAGAGAGAGAAAAAAACGCTTAGGAAATGTCTTTTTACTCTATTAACAATTTTTAAGATTCGAATTTATGACCTTATTTAAGGGATTTATAGTCTCATCCTATTAAGCCAATAGAATTTTGTTTTTATTTTATTTTATGAATATAATTATCATTGATTATTTATTGATTAACCAATTTAAATATAATATTATATAGTATCGTTATAAATTAAGTTTTTCAAATAATTTTTCTTCTTTTACAACATCAAACATTTAACATACTTTTAAAAACAATTCACACCTTATTTCGAAAACCAGATTTGATATTTTATTTTATTTTATTTTTCAAACAAGTTTAGATTGACATTAAAGGAAACTATCAACTTTATTCTGGCTTGAGTGTGAATGGACTTAGGCGGGGCAGGTGGGCACAGTAGTCCCTAAAATTTAAAACTATTATATAGAGATGGCAATGAATCGGGGGGGGGGGGGGGTTTTTGGGACACTCGACCTGACCCTAGAAAAAAAGGGTCCTCCACCCATGACCCGATCTGACCCGAAAAAATTAATGTTTCACCCGATCCGATCCGATCTGAATATATAATTTAAAAATCCGACCTGACCCGAAATAAAAAAATATTTTTATTTAATAAAATCAATAACTTAATTGAAAAAAAAAATATATATAGAGTGGTATTATTGTAATTATTCCTAAATATATAAAATAAAAGTATATATATTTTTCGGGTCGGGTCGGATTTTTTCCACCCTAACCCCGACCCGACCCCAATTTTTTTTTAAAAAACCGATCCGATCGGGTCAGGTCGGAACCGTTCGGGTTCAGGTTGAGTTGTCATCCCTACTATTATATATTTTAGATTTTTTATATATTATTTATTAAATATTTATTTTCGTCTATAAAATTTTATAAATTTAAGTTTATTTTTTTTAAATTTTATAATTTTAAATTTAACCCTAACATAAAATTTTATGTGTTCATCTTGCTTGAATATATATTATTACTTATTAGGTCCTTATACGTAATAAGTTTTGTTTCAAAAAGAAGTGATCAATCTTTGCTTTATTTAACTTCTAAAAATACATTTTTAAATAAAATATTTTTTAAAATAAATAATAACGAAATTATTTTAAAAAAAATGCATATTTATTTATTTAATTATTTTCCATCAAATTAACGTTAAAAAGTAAAAAATAAATTGACTGACTCAATTAAAAACTTAAATTCTAATCCATCCTATTGTCCTTATTCGGCCATACTGTACATCACACAAGTGGGAAATTGACAAAGGTCAAAAAAATAGCTAAAAAGAATAAAAGTCAACTGTTTCATGCTGGCAACAACTTTTTGCTCACTCTGCTATAATTAACTAACTATTCTGATTGAAAATTAATATAATTAATTAATTATTATCATAGATCTGACGTTTTGACCCAACTTTTCCTTCGTTAAGACCAAATTAACCCACAATAATCAGATGAAGACAAAATTGTAAGTAAATCAATGTTCCCTCCACTAAAACCCTAGATTATTAAAATTAAGATATTTCAATAAATAAATAGCAGATGACAGCTTAGTCACGTAATTTGACCATAAGTCCACCCCTTCTCTTTATGAACGGCACTTATCTCTTCATTTTCTTTTCACTTTTTTCCCCCTTTGAATGGTTTTGTTACAGACATGGCTACTGAGTTGATTACGAGTTACAGAAACAGCAACGCTTTCACATCGAAAGTGGAAGAACCCGCTGTTCAAGAAGCTGCTTCTGGGCTTCAAAGCGTCGAGAAACTCATTAGATTACTCTCCGAGACTTGTAATGATCAATCTTCTTCAATCTCAACGAGATCCTCCGTGGATTTAGAAATGGACTGCAAAGTTGCAGCCGACGTTGCTGTTTCCAAGTTCAAGAAAGTTATATCTCTTCTGGGTCGAACCAGGACCGGCCATGCCCGTTTTAGACGAGCCCCGATCCCGTCCCCTGCTCCGAATCAGGAGCAGGAAACAAAGGTTTATTACCCAACGCCGATCAAGCAGATTCCACCGCCGGTCGCTGCTTACCATCATCATCATCATCATCAGAATGGGGGTCTAGAGAGGAAAGATTCATCAAAAACCATCAATTTTTCATATTCTTCAGCTGGGAATTCGTTTATTTCATCAGTGACGGGAGATACTGATAGCAAGCAACCATCTTCTTCATCTGCGTTTCAAATCACTAATCTTTCTCAAGTCTCCTCTGCCGGGAAGCCTCCTTTGTCTTCTTCTATTTTGAAGAGGAAGTGTAGCTCCGAGAACTTGGGATCCGGCACTAAATGCAACGGCTCTTCCGGTCGCTGCAATTGCTCTAAGAAAAGGTACATCCTATATTCATACCCATTTTATAGAGTTATCAATTTCAGAGCTCGCTTTATGTGTAATTTTCTTACATGAGTTTGGGTGTGTTTTCATGTTTGGTCTTGGACAGAAAGCAGAGATCGAAAAGGGTTGTAAGGGTTCCGGCGATAAGCCTGAAGCTGGCCGATATCCCACCGGATGATTACTCATGGAGGAAATATGGTCAGAAACCAATCAAGGGTTCTCCGCATCCCAGGTACAAAATTAAATTACTCTTTCCTTCTATAAACGAAGTTGATAGTTTGAGATCAGTTCCCAACATGTTCCTCTGTTTGTCTGGTTTTGGAACAGGGGTTACTACAAGTGCAGTAGTGTAAGAGGATGTCCAGCTCGGAAGCATGTGGAAAGAGCTTTAGATGACCCATCGATGCTAATCGTCACCTATGAAGGCGACCATAATCATTCTCCCTCTGTTGCAGAAACCAGCAACCTCATCCTAGAATCTTCATAGATCCCTTGATTTCTCAAACATTTCCCTGTAATATATTTGCCCAAGCTTTCTTCAATTCAAAGGAAGAAGAAATGGTAGATTTGGCGTTAGAATTTGTTTACTTTTAATCTATTTTCCTTTGGATTCTTGCTTATAGATGAGATGCCTATTACTTTTGTTATTGGTTTAATGAAGCTAATTTTCTAAGTTTTGGTGCGCGTACATGGTGACTCAAAAGTGTCGAAATTGAGAAAGAGGAAAGTTAGGCGAAAGTCAAAATGGGTGGGTGGAGAATCGATAAATTTCTGGCCTTTAAGGACGGATTGGGACCCAACATATCGTTCATAGTTTTGTTGTCTGCCTTTGCCTTTGCTCATCGTCAACCTTTGTCCCCATTGTCTATTCATTTATTATCATCAGCGACATTGACATGTGGTGGATTGGTTAATCACCATTCATTCAAAATAGTTTCAACCCTTTCCTACTAAAACCAAATCCAAAATAACAAACACCGGTATGTCTTCTTATAGTGGAATTTTTAGACTTCATCTCAATTATTTGAATCAAATTATTAATTTTCTTGGATATTTCTTTACTATATTTTAAAAATATACTATCTTTTATATATATATATACATATATACATATGTAGTGTTAATAAGAGTAAATCAGGATTGCATTTTCATGTATCACAATCCGAGAAATTTCACAACCTTAACCTACAATCTCAAATATACCAAACATTTGGTTCTAAGTTGAGATAATTGATTTTATGTTTTAAATAATGTCTCTAAAATACTTAATATTTGATTTAATTAAATTAAAATCTAATTTTAATATCATGTTCTTACTTGGATAACTTCACACATGTATATATAATCAAAGATGGTCAAGAATCTGATCGAGTTTTTGGCCGATTTGATCCCGATTCGAGTAGTGTGCATTTTGACTCGCCACCTTACATGACTCTAGTTTAAGAAACCCTTGTTCGAATAGTATGCATTTTGACCCACTACGAGGCAGATCTCGTGGTGGAGTATTTGAAGCTTTGTGAAAAATACCCTGTCCCATGGAGGATCCGATCACATGTTCACAAAATGCTAGGGGATTGATTTAGGCTTCAGACACAAGTTAGAGAGGATCTAAATGCTCAGTCCAGGCTGACATTTCCTCCCTTGAAACTAAGAAAAGTAGAGTAATAGTTTGATTAATAAAAATGAACAATGAACACTCAATCGCTCGGGCTCCACCAGTGTTATCAAAGTTTGGCTGTTTAAATAATCATATCACCAAAGTTAACCACATATTTCTGTCTTGTAAGCAAATGAAAGAACCCTAATTGCCTCATAAAAGTAAGCCACCGAAACTCGATACTTTGGTGAATTACTGATGACTCGATGCAAAGTTGCTTCAAATATTGTTGGAGTAGTATATTAATTATACCATCCGATGTCGTTGTTTGGTGGATTTGCAGTGCAGGTGATTTTCCAGGATATCCAATAAGACGCAACACCCAAAATGGATCCCCACCTTTTTCATCTTCAAATTCCTCTGCTGATCCACCCAATGCTAATGCAATTCCCCTCATGATTTTTCTTGAAAGATCTGTTACCAAATAAATCCATTTAATCTCCAAAATGCCGAATCAATATAATCAAATTTCTGATGAGACTTGCCTGTGCAGAGTCTGATATACTCCTCCGTTGATGGTTTGAAGTTTGCAGGATCTTGTGGCCTACATATACATATGTTATTAATAATATTATACCATCGTTTCCGGTTGAACAAAATGCATATACCATTGGTTACATATGTTATTAATAATATGTTATTAATAGGTTAGGGTAGCTTTCATTTATATATATATATATATATATACACTCACATCAATGGCTTCCTGCAAGTCGGGGACGCCTTTAGTTATATTTGCTTCAATTTTCTGGTATCCTCTGTAGCTATTATCATGAATTTTCTTAGCGAACAGCTTGCTTTTACTATTGTGAATGAAGAAATTACCTGTACCCAGTGGAGGGAGTCAGTTTGATTTTGAGTTTTTCATCGTAAGGAAGATCGAAAAATTTGCGAGTCACATCTTTAACCTCGTTCATAAGGGACTGGGGAACACCATGACCAACCATACATAAAGAAAATTACTATAAGAATTCAGCACTACGAAGAAAAAAGAACTAAGGGCATTAATCAAATATATATACCACGTAGAAGAATCCGGTTTCTCTGCATGCCCGATCCAGTTGCTTGACAACTTCACGTACGCTCGGATCTTGGCCCATTTTTCGATCGTCTCCCTTGGCCACTAGAGGACCGACATCTGTTTCCCAGCGCATGAGGAATTAAAGAAAATAATGAATGGAAATGGTGAGAAAGAAGGAATCGAAAACCCGTAAGGAATGAATGGATTAATGGAAATACCAATGAGTGGGATGGATTTGAAGTCTGTGGTCATATTGGACCGTGTTTGATAATAAGTTGCAATGGCTAGCTTAAGCTGATGCTTCAAAAATGGAGTTCCAACAGTCTTCTACATTAATGCCATGGAGTAAATTAAATCGGGAGAATCATTATCGTTTCTACAATACTCTATCCAAATTAAATTAAATCGGGAGAATCATTATCGTTTCTACAATACTCTATCCAACAGTCTTGTTTAAGCTGTATAAGTTGTTTACTACTTGAACCAACCCCTACTGGTTGAGAAAGGGTAACCTTAAATATTAGTTTGCATTATTATATTATTATGATTGCCCAAGTTGCAATTGTATAATATTATTGGATAACAAAGATAAACAATTTATTTTACATTAATTTACTGAGTTTTTCCCTTGGTCCTAAATTATTTTAGGGTAAATTATGTGTTTAATACATAAAGTTTAGTTTTTGTTTCATTTTAGTACCCCGTTCAAAATTTAACTTTAATTTCTAAAAAATTGAAAGTTTAGGTACCTAAAAAAATAGATTAAAATTGATAGTTTAAGTACTAAAACACGTTCAATTTTAACGGTAGGGTACTAAAATGAAACAAAAACTAAACATTATATATGCTTTTGAAAAATTAAAATTTTAGATAATAAAACGGACTAAAACTGATAGTTTATGTACAAAATCCATAGTTTATCCATTATTTTTTAAAACTTAGATTAGTTAATTTTTTGTGGTTGCACACCTAACTATTTAATTATATTCAATCAAGTGGCCATAGTATATGTTAGAATTTGATCTTTAAGATATCAACGACACAAGTAAATATGTTTCACATTGGAAGGAAAAGTCGTGTTATGGAAATCCTTAAGAAAATGGTTATAACCAGAGTCATAGTGAAATCTGAGTTTGAAGCTTTAGATAAGTCTGGAAAATAAGTTGAATAGCTTTAGAATTTCTTGGAGGAAGATCTTAAATGGCTAAACATGTGCCCACAATATGCATATTTTGTGGCTAGCAAGTATAATGGTAAGTCGAGACATATGCGTCGTCGACATGATACCATATAAAACTGATCTTAGATGGATTTATCTCTGTTGATTTTGTAAGATCAAAGGATAAAATTACAGATCCGCTAATCAAAGGGTTAAATCGAGATCAAGTTGAGAAAATATCTAAAGGAATGAGACTAAAGCACATGAAATTTAAAGGCTTTATGTGAAGGAAACCCTACCATGTTGACCAGAGATACCAAGATCTAGGTTCAAATGGGCAACCTAATTGCATAACTCATGTACGGTCACTATGGGCGTTTCATATCCCAAGTTCTTTCATATGATGTAAACAGTGTTCAAAGTGGTATAAGCTAAGCAAAAGATTTTAATGACTATTGTGTGTTGCGGTGAGCCGAGCGATATAAGTCACCTATGTGAGAGTGAAATGGGGTTGTTTTAAGGAGACAATTGGAGCATAGTTCTATCAAACTCTTGCAGAACTAGATGATTTCGATGGCTTTAAAGACATACTCATGAGAACTAAATTCTTGTTAGAGGGGTATTTGTGTGAAGTATGTCATCCTTTACACAAACATCATAACAGTTCAAGGACATCGCGTCTATTGTTTAGTCAGTAAAGTAAACATACTATCACAATGGAAGATTCAAAGGAGAACACTTACCTTTCTTATGCAACTATCGATCGTAGAGGCTATCACCACATCGTGCCAAAAAGTTTTTGATTAAATCATCAATTTCATTCAAATGGAAGATTGTCGGAAAAAAAGGTAAATTTAATTGATGGGTTTAATATTTATATTAAATTCATATTCCTTTTGACTATTACAAATTAAATATATTATTTAATTTAAATATTAGTAGGATAATTACTCTTTTAATATGTCAATTTAAAAAGGTATTTGTTATCTTTTTAAACTTTGAATATTAAATATAATTATATACTTTTGTATATTTCAAATTAAAATAATATATATTTAAGCTTGAAAGGTAAAAAGGAGTTTTATCTTTTGAATATTTCAAACTAAAATATATTATTATCTATTTAATGTTGAATATTAAAATATATCTGGTTGTATTAAACCTCTCTTGAAAATCCCCCATAAATAATGAGTAAACATGTTAGATTTTTCACATATCTCAAAATTCAAGAATTTTTCTTTTATTGAAAAATATTTTCTCTCCTTAGAAAATATTATATTCCTTAGTTTTTTTTGTGATAGTCAAAGGCAAAGATCGTTCGTGATCTCTGCAGATATGCTACTGTAGCTGATCATAAGTTGTTGTAGCCTGAGAGACAGACGACCAACGAACTCGAGCACCAAAGGACTAACCGAAAATCTGTCTTAAGGAAAATATGTAGAGACATGCCTCAACTGATTCCAATCTCAACTGATCAAAATAAAATGAATATTTTTCTTTCTATTTAATTTTGATTTAATTTACGAAGTTTAACTTATTTGTTTGATTTTCTTAAGTTTGATTTTGTCTCGAATTGTTACCCCACTTAACAATCTTAAGATATTAAACTCGTTCTTTGCCTTTAATTTTATAATGATTTGATTATCATTATTATTTTTCTATGAATAGTGCACGTAATTTTTCTAACAAATGCTACCCAGGAGGCATTCGACACGCCAAGGGAGACGCCGTTGACTTAGTCTTTCAATAGTAAGATCAAATAAATAGGGTGATAAGGGATCACCTCAGTGGATGTCATTTCTTGGAGTAAAGATTTGGCTCAGTTTATCATTAAATAATGGCATGGAAGATGTAGTAACACTTTCATTAATTAACTGAATAAGAGCAAAAGGGAGTCTTACATCATTAAGAGTATCCGTCATAAAGTCCTAGTTGACCCTTTTTAACGTGCATGGAGTGTATAACTTCCTGATTGATAATACTATTTTCTATAATGTTGCAACCTTTTAAGAAACTTGTTTGTTGAGGGATAATTAGAGTTGGAAAATCCAAGATTTTTAATAACTTCATCAGTGCGTCTTCTACTAACAAGTGTCTCAGCAAACACACAAATACCTGGATGAACGTCTCGAATATATTGATGAGCAACACAGGTAAAACTGGGATTACTACAACTTTAAGCATTCTAAACGAAAAGGTTATTAAATCCATCATAAGATAATAATAAGAGGAGCAGAAGCCAAGAATTATTCTTGCATGGCTTGGTGCCTATCTTCGACAACTCCAGATTTGGGTCCTGGACCTCAAACATATTATCAACATTCATCACATCCATCGATCGAAAGCCCTTGGCTGTATCAGGAGGCTTTAAAGGATCAATCGTATCATGAGTGGAATAATTTGAGAGAGAGAGAGACAGTTCCCACGTTAGATCACGCATAGGAGGGGCTCGGATTAAGTAAATTGTGATCGTCGGATCATGTAACAGAGGTGTGTCTCAAAGGGTTCAACACAGAATAAGAATCCAGACCTTTGAAGCTCAGCTAAAATTTGTTGTATGAGAACCATAATTACGAGAGGACCGAATATTGAGATCTCTAGCACTAAGCATAATATTTGGTTTGGGGATCGGGATATGCGCTTTCCTTTCCACCTTTGTCTTCTAGGAAGAACGAGGAGTATTTTCTTTGCCAAGATTAGGTATCACATTTTTAGCGGGGGAATTGGTTGCAGTCTGAACATTATGTGAATCGGGATCAACATGTTCCGAATGTTCATATCCTGCATCACCATCAGCAACAATAGGGTTAAATTTTGAATGCACAATATTTAATTTGTTTTTTATTTTTTTTCTCGCCAAGATGAAATTTATTAATCGAAACAAGTCTAAGTTATGATCCTCATTAAAAACCTCTCTAAAACCTAGATGGAGGAAAAGAGTATCTTAACTAGGAACAAAACGTGAAACCAATCAGCAGTACAAAGCCAATACAAAATGCACCCGAATGCAAAAATTAACTCCTTAAAACAAAACAAATCCAACAACAAGCTGCAGCCACGCTACGAAACCATCACTTGAACATTGCAGACAGCCCGCAATCCTTCTTAATACAACCGAGTACTCCATACAGTCCGCAATCCCTCTTAATACAACTGACGTTTTTCAATTGCTAATGCTTTCTCAAAGTCTGATCCTAAGCAAGTTGTAGGACCCGAAAACAAAAGATGAAGCAAGGCTCGAAACAGAACCAAAGGATTCCCCTATAACCAGCATCTTCCACTACTCTGGCAGACGTAACCAATATAAAACTTCGACTGACCGACTATCACAGATGACCAACCTGGAACAGGACTGTTCCCCTTGCAAACCGACACCATACAGCCAACAGAAACTCATAACAATTTTTTCATTTCATTAATGCATCTTCTACGGTTGCCTAAGTACCAAAGCAGCACTAGAACCATCTCAATATGGCCTTACCTCACAAACGGAATTGAAAATTCAGTTATGACTCCACATCACGAACACGCACTCTGTGAATCAACTAAGAGCACCCTCCCATAAATACACAGGTCCCAAACTTTCTGTACAACAGACCTTCAAGCTCATTCCAAAGTCTCTCTGCTTCCTTTCCACTAGCATCCATGGTCCAAAGGGTTCATTATTCACAGGAGGAGCAATAGTTTGATTGTTTTCAACATGTGTGACTTCTTCGTTTCCATCCTTAGATAATTTCTTCAAACAAAAATCAGATCCATGCCCATAAATACAACAATTGAAGCATACTATCACAAGCGATTCATATTCTACAACTTGAGCAGCCTATTGCTAGTTAACTTTGAGACAAGGGGTTTCTTGAGATTAATGTTTACTGCCATTTGAGCGAAGCGTCTCCAACGACCATTATCAATTTGATAGTCGATTTTAATAATATATCTAATTCTTGCTCCTATAGCCTCGATCATGCTTCTCTTGTACCAAGTGATAAGACGACCCGGAAGTCGAACCCATGCCATAATTCGATTTGGATGAGTCTGAGAGAGGCTAAAATCCGTTGGTAGTGGCTTAACAGTAAGATAGTGATCAAATATTGTCCATGGACCAGCAGAAAAGATTTTGAGATATTAGCTCTGAGCCGAGAACTTGATCAAGAAATAGTTATTCTCAATATCTATGAGTTTGATTGGATTTGTTGGTTTATAGATACTTTTGATACGACTTTGGAGAGTATTGTATCCAGTTTTCCTTCCTAGGATTTTGACGACCATAGTCACTCTTAAGAGCGAATGTTTGGACACGGTCAGAGAAATCGATAAAAGGAATTCCATCAATCTCCCTACATTCACACCATCTTCTTGGAGTTCCATATCATCATCATCAATGGAAAATATCTTTTCCTGCAAATCATCAATTGCATCGCCTATCACCATGTCTCTTTAAGAGGTTTGTGGCTTGATAGCATGAGTGGAATCATCGATTATGAAGTAGGGTTTTTGGGACGAGATATTTTATTGTTGAGCCTACATTTTTTTTTACTTTGTTTTCTTTTTCATTAAAAATTGCTCATCCTCCTAAATATCTTTTCTCTAGTTTTGTGCAGCTCTATTCGTTCGTTTGCTCTCATTGTTATCATCCGTGCCATCTGTTAACATTCAATGTCAATGCACTATATGTCAATGCATGCATCTCTGTTTTGACATTTCATCTCCTTTGGTGTATAAACTCTCCTTCTCTGTAGTGCATTTTTATCTTGATTTACTCTTCTTCTTGTCTTCTTTAACCATTTTTGTATCGTTCTTTTCCTATACTCAGTATTCCTACAAAAAAAAAATACTATTCTGGAATCTGGATTTTGAAAAGAAGTGAACCCTTGTATTACGCAAAGATGGGCTCCCTGATGCTGATGAGGTTTATTTTCTTCACCATTTTTATTGATGTTTGTGATATATATATATATATATATATATATATATATATATATGGAGCCTGATACTTATTATATTTAATACCGCTATTGATACTCTAAAATACACAAACAAAAGTACTTCATATTTACACAGTCGAGTTGGAAAATATCACGTTGTTCATTGCCGTTTAATAGTGGAGCGTAAACTTATGGATTATTATTGGACCATTTTAAGTAGTTGTGGGAACTACTTTCTCTAATAGATATTGTGCTTGAGATTCTTATCAGCTCTGACATATATATCGTATCATCACAGTGCTAGAAAAAAAATCAATCTTTGAATTTTAGAGAGTAAATTAAAAAATTTCAAAGTTCAGTGAACAAATTAGGATAAAAATAAAGTTCATTGATTATTTGTAATTTACCCTTTTTAAAATAATACTATTTGAAATTGGATTGTAGTGTAAAGGAGGAAGAACCACTTAAAAGGTGGGACTTTACGGATTCTTTATCTCTTTCTACCTCGCTGCCTTGGTTTATGGTTGTGGAAACAGCTGCTTCTAATCTAATCTCCCTACTTTGCACTGTAGGTGGGTATATGAGCATTCTGCCATACATAGAAGAGGAAAAAGCTTGGGTATTTTTAGCAATAAACAAGCAAATGGGGGGTGTGCATTTTAGCAGCGAGAGAGCAAAAGGGGCTCTGCTAGCTTTTTTCTGGATGCTGAGTTTGATTTCACTATCATGCGCGGCTAGGCTAAGTGTGTCGAGACAGAAGCTTCAAGTGCAAAATCACTTGAACCGCTTGAACAAACCGGGTGTTAAAACCATCCAGGTAAGCCGAGCATTTCATCAAGTTTTATTAGTTCGGTTCAAGGGCCTTCCTGGAAACGAGCCCTAAATCACTGCAGGAAATGCTTCTCTTTGCTTTGATCTAATCTTCTGTGCGGTTGTTTTTAAACTAAACAAAGTACTTTGGGTTTGTAAAAGTAATTTCGTGTTAAACGAGCCCTAAATCACTGCAGGAAACGGTTCTTTTTGTTTTGATCTAATCTTCTGCGCGGTTTTTAAACTAAAAAACTACTTTGGGTTTGTAAAAATAATTTCGTGTTGGTACATGTGTATGTTGATAATTTTAACTAATGGTGTAGTTTTGTTTTGAATGGTAATATACAGAGTCCAGATGGTGACATTATAGACTGTGTTCACATCTCTCACCAGCCTGCTTTTGATCATCCTTTTCTCAAAGACCACAAAGTTCAGGTTCGTTCTCCTGCTCATTTTCCATTCGTGTGAAGTGTGCAGCGTTTTCTTATAGTTTTTATTTGGAAGGATTGATTTTTTTTGATGCACCAGATGAGGCCTAGTTACCACCCAGAAGGTCTTTTTGACGAGAACAAGGTCTCTTACAAACACACTGAGAAACCCATAACTCAGTTGTGGCACATGAATGGTAAATGTCCCCAAGGAACCATTCCTATCAGAAGAACTAAGGAAGAAGATGTTTTGAGGGCAAGCTCAGTTAAAAGATATGGTAAGAAGAAGCATAGGGCCATCCCTCAGCCCAGGTCTGCAGATCCCGATCTCACCAATGAAAGTGGTCATCAGGTAAAATAAAGGTGCATTTTTTTTACTAACATTTTACCTCCTTTTTTTAATCTTATGTATTTTTTGCATTTTTCTCTTATTGTTGGGGGCGATTAGCATGCAATAGCATATGTGGAAGGTGATAAGTATTATGGAGCTAAAGCAACCATAAACGTTTGGGAACCCAAAATACAGCAGCCTAATGAGTTCAGCTTATCCCAGCTGTGGATTCTTGGAGGTTCTTTTGGTGAAGATCTTAATAGCATTGAAGCAGGTTGGCAGGTAATTGCTTTGGTCGTTTTGCTTTAAGCAGTTCGTCTACCTGCTTTCAATTTTTATTTTCCAGTTATTCATTTTAATTTTGTAAAAGTTTAATGTATGCGCATGTCAATGTAAACAGGTTAGCCCGGATCTCTATGGTGACAACAATACAAGGCTTTTCACCTACTGGACCGTAAGTCTACAGTTTATAGTTCACTTTCAATTACCCTTGCTGATCATTTTTCTAAGTATTTATTAAGATTTTTTGTCACGGTTAATGTTCTACAGAGTGATGCATATCAAGCTACAGGCTGCTACAATCTCCTCTGTTCTGGTTTCATTCAAGTTAACAGTGAAATAGCAATGGGAGCAAGTATATCTCCTGTTTCAGCTTATCGTAATTCTCAATATGATATCAGTATACTTGTATGGAAGGTAAAAAAGACGAGGTTCAATTTTTGAAGATTCTGAACACTGACGATAGTTCTTTATTATGATTTTATAAAATTAGCCAAAGGAGATGGATCGATCCTGCCAACAATGCATGTGAACACATTTCTGGGTTAGAAATGTGAGCACGTTTCGAGAAAGGAAAAAAAACAATGCATGTGAACTTGAATGGAAATTGTCCTTTCCGAAAGAAGTTAGCTATGTATAATTGTGGGTCAGAGATTCTGATATATTTTGCATCATCTTTCTGGCACATATGTCCACAATTTGATTGATAAGGATTGCATGGATCTTTCAATTTATTTTACTTGCACGTCATCTCTATGAACCAAACTGCGTGTGTTATGATGGTCATGGTGTAAACAATAACATTATAGTGTGGGAAACTGTTTTGTAGGATCCAAAGGAGGGGCATTGGTGGATGCAGTTTGGTAATGACTACGTGCTGGGTTATTGGCCTTCCTTCTTATTCTCCTACTTGGCGGAAAGCGCTTCGATGATCGAGTGGGGAGGTGAAGTAGTGAATTCAGAAGCAGATGGTCATCATACGTCCACTCAAATGGGCAGCGGCCGATTCCCAGAAGAAGGATTTGGCAAGTCTAGTTATTTCAGGAACATACAAGTTGTTGACGACTCCAATAATCTCAAGGCTCCCAAAGGACTCGGCACCTTTACAGAACAGTCCAACTGCTATGATGTACAAACAGGGAGTAACGGGGATTGGGGCCATTACATTTATTATGGGGGCCCCGGTAAAAACCCCAATTGTCCCTAAAAGCAAAGTGGGAAAGCACCCTTTCTTGTTTTTTTCCACCCTTGTCCTTTGTATCATTCAAACCCTGGTGCTATCTTTTAACTATTGCGTTGGATTAGTAAACCTGCTAAGCGGGATGTTAGTTTTGACTCTTGTTTTTCCATCCCATGTAAGTGGATTCGGCCAAGTTCATGTAAAAGCCCTTTGTAATTCTATTTCTTTCTTTACTCCGTTGGAGCTCTTCCTTTCGCCATTGCGTGAGTGTGTTGCATGTGAATGCATAGAAATACTCGGCCATTGATGCTCGCTTTGGGCGGAGGGCCGAGGTGATGGGATGGTGGGCCCACGTCCTTTTACATTTGAAGCAGATGGATTGAAAATTGTGTAGGTGATGGGAGGTGCAGCATGTGAGTGGATGACAGCACGAATCTTCCCCTTTTTTCTTTTGTAAAGATTAATTAAAGAGGCCAACCCCACCCTAAATTCCAAAAATGCCGGCCCCGGTTTCTAAGCTTGGAACATTTTACAGTATTTCTTTTGAAAATCAAATTATAATAGATAAAATAACCTCAGGAACTAAAAATGTCTTATAATATACGATTTTAATCAATTTATTTTGGATTTGTCAAAATGATCAAATAAATCGTAATGCGATCGATAATTCGCAACGCGATTTTCGGTATCGTAAATCAATTTCCAGATTCGTAACGCGATTTTGACTACCGCATTGCGATTTTTCAAATTTGCGTTACGATTTTTCGACTATCGCAACGCGATTATGACTATCGCAACGCGATTCTGACTATCGCAACGAGATTCTGATTATCGCAACGAGATTCTGACTATTGCAACGCGATGCTGACTATCGCAATGTGATTTTCAAAGCGTCATTATTATCACAATACGTATTTTTTTTTTCAAATTTCAAACACGAATATTAATATTTCGAAACACTGAACCGTCAACAGTATATCCCATAATCATAATTCATAACCTAAAACCATAAATCACAACTCAGTCTCATCTCCATCTCTCACTCTCTAATGCGACATTCGTCCCCATCTCCGACGAAATCAGTTACCATTTCCGGCGAAATCCGTCTATCTCCATCTCTCAGAGCCACCCTCACAATCATTCATGGTCAGAAATGGAAAATCAACCAAATCAACCACCGAGGGTTAGTTTTTTTAATTATTTTTATTTTGAAATTTTTGTATTATTATTAGGTTTTTCATATTGAAATTGATGATAAGTTTACTGGTAATTTCAATAATAGATTAACCATTTTATTTAGATTGCTTATTAAATTCATTCGATTGCTGCCAATACTGCTAAACTGTTTATTCTTTAAGCCTTGTGAATTTAATATTTGTTTTTGTTTTGTCTTTTGTCTTTTGGTTGAAGTAATGCAATCCATTCAAGTTTCAATTTTAGTATTTGAAACCGAGAATCGCAACGACAGAATCGCAATGCGATTTTAGTTTCGCGTTGCGATTTTCATTTCGCGTTGCAATAGTCAAATTCGCGTTGCGATTTTTATTTTCGTGTTGCAATTTTAAGTTTCAGAAATTATTATTCTTCTGCAAATTGAAACTTGAATGAATTGCATTACTTCAAAAAAAACAAAGACAAATACTAAATTCACAGTGTTGCAAATTTAAGTTTGAAGAATAAACTACTACTCTTTATGTTTATTGTTCTTGGTATATCTTCACAGTGTAGTTTTTGGTATTTCTAACTTGGTATGTTTATTGTTTTTGTAGAACTTTTTTTCGGCTAAATTGACCTTAAGAAATAAATTAAGTCTGGCCAAAACAATTGCGTCGAAACTTTCACCTGCACAAAGAAAAATATTTGAGGATACTTGCTTCGGGCCATGGCTGAAAGTACAACATCCGGGTGGAGATGCTATGTTGACCTATCTGTTTCTTCAAACCATGACTAGCGATCTACCAGAGACTATACAACGTCGTGATGAAGAGATATGGTTTGATTTTCCACCGGCGTATACGTGTTTTGGGCGGGAGGAGTTTTGCTTTATCACCGGTCTACGCTTCGGACACGATGATGTAGGTCGGTACACTAGACATATTACCCGCCTATCATGGTTATCTCGGGTTTTTCCTGAGCTGTCAATGCAGAAGCCGAATTTACACGTGGAAGACTTGACGAGATTATTGAATAAGAAAGATGGTTTTACTCGGATGGATGACGTCGATGTTGTCCGAGTATGCCTTCTAATACTTTTGCATGTCGGCTTTTAGGCAGAGAGGCCAGACAACCTATTCCTAATGATCTAATTAAATTAGTAGAGGACCTAAATGCATGAAACATGTTTCCGTGGTGTTCGTATCTATGGAAAGCTACATGGAATAAGTTGTCGTCTGCCTTTGATGATCGAAAAAGTTTGCGTGGCGATGGTTCCAAATACACTTTGTCAGACTTTATTTGGGCCTTTAAGGTAAGAATTTTTATATAATATTTCTAAAATTATAATTAATTATTTAACAATTACTAATGTTTGTTATTATATTGTTTGTAGATTTGGATATTTGAGGCCTTTCCCGCCATGCAGACATATGCATTAAAAACTTCTAATGATATTCCTAGGGCTATTTCCTGAAAGAGGAAACGGACCTTGCAGCAATGGGAAGATTTACTACCGTATACGATAATAAATAATGTAAGTTAACACAAATACTATCATATGTTTATAAACAAGTTATTACTAGTACACGTTTAACTTTGTTTGAGCTTTTATATTGTTAGGAGGCCAACACTCCATTACAGAGGCTTACACCCACGGAAGCTGAGCTTGCCACTGATTGGTGGCAAGCTAGTAAGTGTTTTTTTGATGGCACGGATGATGAGCAACCTCCACTTCGAGAGCCATCACCTCACCCAGAGCCATCACCTGATCGACCCGACTATACACCTCCACAACGAGAGTCATCACCTATTCTGTCACATCATCGAGCCTCTTCTCCACCATCACCTCATGATAGGCGACCGACAAAGATGTCACGACGTTTATCTCCCTGTTCTCCACCTCCACGGGATGAGTTAGGGGAGTTACGTGATGAGGTCAGTACTTTACGCGATGACAATGGTGAATGGCGTGTTGAGGTGTCTACTTTACGTGGTGAGTTAGCCGCTCTACGTGAAATGATAGCATCGTTACAGAATGAGGTTCATACTCTACGTAACGAGGTAAGTTTAATATTTTTCATATTTAACTTGATGATAAATTTACTCGTAATTTCAATTAGATTAACCATTTCACTTAGATTAACCATTTCACTTAGATTGCTTAGTAAATTCATTCGGTTGCTGCCAATACTGCTAAACTGTTTATTCTTTAACCCTGTGAAGTTAGTATTTGTTTTTGGTTGTCTTTTGGTTGAAGTAATGCAATCCATTCAAGTTTCAATTTGCAGAAGAAGAATAGTTTACTTTCGCAACGAGAAAATGACTATCGCAACGAAAGAATCGCAATGCGAAATGAAAATCGCATTGCGATTCTCTCGTTGCGATAGTCAAATTCGCGTTGCGATAGTCATTTTCGCGTTGCAATAGTCATTCGTGTTGAGATTTTAAGTTTCAGATTCTATTCTTCTTCTGCAAATTGAAACTTGAATGAATTGCATTACTTCAACCAAAAGACAAAGACAAATACTAACTTCACAGTGTTGAAAATTTAAGTTTCAAGAATAAACTACTACTCTTTATGTTGTCATTGAACCTGCACTAAACCTATATGTTGTCCTTTTAAATGTTTATATAAGTGATTACTTCTGGAATGTTATCTGATGCATTTTATGAACAATGATAGAATAATGACTTGGGTGAATACCGTGCAAGTTTGAAATATATTTGTCTTTGTTTTCACTGTTTAATATCATGTCTGTTTATTTACTGATTTATGTATTAATTTATTTTTAGCGGCCCGCTAAGGTGGATGCTCTACGTCTGGTTTTCTTGCAAGACGGAGTTCACGCATCAGACGGCGTGCACGTGCCATTACGTCTCCGTTCACCCCAATAGTGCGAAGAATCCGTAAGAAAAAGCCCGACTCACCTGTCATCGTTTAAGAGGCCTCCCCTATCGTTCAAGAGGCCCCTATCATCCCTCAAGAGCCCCCTTCCACCGTTCAAGAGGCCACTGTCATCGTTGAAGAGGTCCCTCCCAACATTCTAGAGCCCGATTCACATAGCGTAATATATCGAATTATTGAGAAACTCCCTCACGTGCCGGACATGATGGATGACTGTTGGCTTTCGTATAAGTTACCAGCCAGTACCATTCCGACAGATGAAGTGGAGAGGAAACAACTACCAGAAATAATTATGGATAATACCCTTTGGGCTAAGACCGCAGTTGATTTTTATCTACATGAGCGGAGCCAAGGGTGTTACGCTGACATATACAAACTCAACGATGATATGCATTTGTTGATTGAACGGTCTTGGTGGGGAGTGTTATTAGGGGTTGAAGACAATGGCTATTTCGATGGGGGGTAAGTCTTATATTTCTTCTTATATTTCATTTTGATTAAATTTTTTTAAATTTATGTAATTCACTAATATATGTCTTTTTTTGTAAAACAACATATTGATGCATGTGTGTCACGTCTTATAATATTAAGGAAATTGAAGAAAAATAAAAATAAAAAAATACGCGATATACAATTATGCCGACGTCTTTTTCACGTAGTTCAGTTGAAGAATCAACGACAGGAATTATATGTGTTGGATAATGGACAAGCTAAACTTTATCTTGCATGGTGGGAGGTCGATAAGGTTAGTATTTATTTATTTTTAATATTTTAAAGGTGTTCATAAATAAGTGCACAATTTGAATTATTACTTATGATTGCAGGTGTTTATCCCTGTTTTGTAACGTACTCATTGGCTTCTCGTCGAGCTTCAGCTCCCATCCCTGAAGACAATAGTATATGACAACATGATAAATTACATATCATTGTCTGATTTGAGAGATATTATTAAGGAATGGAGCTCTTATTTGGCTAAATTATTGGATGCGATTAATTATTGGACTTATTCTAGAAACAAGAAGCCAAAGAAGTTCAATGTTACAGTTATCAGAGACGAGACCGCACCACAACAAACGCCGGAAGCCAGAGGGGATTATGGTCCTCTCGTATGCATGTGCTTGGAGCGTTTGACGACAGGAAGTACACAGTTTCTACCTCCCACGGATAGAGATAGAGGTGCAGTAGGCTTGTGGTTTCGGCATTTTATGGCTAGAGCGATATATGCGAGACGCTGCCTACCTGCATCCGCGTTATGAAAGTGTCCATAAACAATTTGTAAGTCAAATGCAAGTGTTGTTAAGTACCTAGAATTCAATAATAATTTGTTGTTTGTTGGTTTTAGATGTGTAGAAAGTGTTATTTGAGCAAATGTTTGGTTTCTGCAGGTTAATCCTGAAATGAGTTGCGTGAAATTGATGTATGGGTGCATAAACAACTGTCTGGGGTACACTTTTTTTTATTGTTTAATTGATTCTTAAAAGTCTGATTTGTTTAATTGATGAGGAAAATAAGAATTATTATCATTTTTTGCTTGTTTAATTGATTTATAAAAATTGATTTGTAAAAGTTGATTTGTTTAATATTAATGTGTAAATAATTTTTATTTGTGCTTGTTTAATTGATTGAAATGTAAAAGTTGATTTGTTGATTTCAATCTGCATCATATTGAAGGCAAAAGATCTGTTGGAGGTACACTTTCACAACGCTAAACTCAAAATCGTTGCGATAGTCAAATAGCCGTTGTGATAATCAAATTCGCGTTGCGATAGTCAAATTCGCGTTGTGATAGACAGATTCGCGTTGCGATAGTCATATTCGTGTTGCGATAGTCAAATTCGCGTTGCGATTTTTGAGTTGCGATAGTCAAATTCGCGTTGCGATATTCAAATGAATGTGTAATAAGTGATAACAACTGAACATATCATAGCAATGTTCAAACTCAAGTTACTAATACATGTCTAACTGAAATGTTAAAAGTTTACACATAAAATACATATAATAGTCAAATTCGCGTTGCGATATTCAAATGAATATGTAATAAGTGATAACAACTGAACAGATCATAGCAATGTTCAAACTCAAGTTACTAATACATGCCTAACTGAAAATGTTAAAAGTTTACACATAATACAACGTTTGCATTTAAAAATCACTTAAGTTAATAGTCCCAAAAGGTGAAGCCGGTTGTGATTTTGATTGCGATTTTGATTGCCTTTTTCTTGACACCATATGAGCTTTGGATTTTGATGAGGATCCATATTTTGGTAGAGGAAAAGATGATTGTGATGGCACTGGTGATCCACATGTCAACCTTGTATGACCACTTTCCTTGCACCGACTACATGTCGATCTCTTCTTCTCTTTACCCTTAGACGGTATACAATAGTGTCTTTTTGGTCAGCCAGGTAACCTTCTATCCATGGCTGGTGGCAAAACTGTTTGTAAGTTATCTGGTATGTCTCACTCAGAAGGATGTGGAATAGGGTAGATAATCTCGGCATAAGTCTGTTAATATACTTCTGTAGTGTAGCAATCCATAGCGTATGCGCTTGAATCATCTTGGTTTAGATGAAGAGCAACTTTTATAACATGCCCACACGGATAACCAGATGTTTGTCATTTCATACAACTACACGTCTTTGCATTTAGATCGACAAGCCCATTTAAGTTATTATCCAGTACTTCAAACAAAGTGTTTGAACATGGTTCAACTCTCCATGACGTTGACTTCACAACACGTTTCGTTATCTTTTTTTCAGTCCATGGTGTAACACGATGTTCCAATGTTCCTATAAATTTAAATAAATAATACTTAGTAAAATATATGATAAGTTACGAATTTAAAGAAATAATACATGCATGGTTTCTTTTCTTGTAGTATCACTGTTGAATAGAGGCTCGAAAAAACTCCATTAATATAGTAGTGAGTAATTTCCGGGAATGACGACTTAGAGCGTTGATTGATTCTGCACTATTAGACATCATGAAACCATATCTTGCTCCAAGTTGATATACTCTTGACCATCTTTCAAACCCGACATCTTCTAGTGTTTGAGCACACTGAGGCAAAACACGTCTTAAACAATTTATATGCTTATTAAAATCCATTTCCCGATAAGCTTTTATAGCCTTCCAGTATGTCCATTTGTGATTTTTTATACCAGCAGACCTTGATTTTAGATTCCTATATAAATGAACACCACAAAGTCCATGAAAAGCATCTGGGAAACACCTTCTAACAGCATTGTCAATTGAGTTTACCCTATCGGATATGATTGTCAGATTGCTAATAGGACCTATACAATCCCTAAGATGCCCCATAAACCATGCCCATGAATAAAAGGTTTCAGATTTGCCAATCCCGTAAGCTATTGGCAGTATCCCATTGTTAGCATCCATGGCTACTGCTAATAAGTTTACTCCAAGGTATCGACCTTTTAAATGTGCTCCGTCAACTATAATAACTGGGCGCATGCAAGTAATAAACGAACGAATCTACAAAATCATATACACAAGAAATATAATCATTTAAATGTGAAATGCATGTAACAAACAAAAATGAGTCAACAAAATTATATTGATTTACTAACCGCATCACCAATGACGATAAACAGCAACTCAAAGCGTCCATCTCTATCTGTTTTGTTGTGAGTTACCGACCCAGGATTTTTCAGCTTTAAATTGTGACAATAAGCCGGCAGTTGGGCAAACGATGCTTCTGGCGACCCGCTCAACAATTCCAAGGCATAACATTTGGCTCTCCAAGCTTGAGAATATGAGATACTAATCTTGAATCGAGCATTCATGTCAGTCATAATTTCATGTCCCCGATATACCCTGCCATTCAAAAACATTAACTCAGCTAGAAAACCACCCAACACCTTTTTGTTTGCCTGTCTATGGTGAGGAAAAACTTGGGTTTTGAACATATATGTTTATCAATAAAATTCCTAACTTGAAACATTTCGCAATCTTTTATCCTCTTTGCAATCACACGCCACGTACAGTTTTTGTCAATCATACACCTTGTTTCAAAACAATCTTTGCTTGATTTGTTAACTTTTAGTTGATAGCCATCTTCCACACATTTCGTATACAAAACTATCTTCAAGTCTTCTTTTGTATCAAAACAATCATCTTTCTTGATACGAATAATTTTTGTGTAACAATCAACTGCTATTTTTACCAACTCTTCTTCCGGTATCTGAAGTAATTCTGGCATATTCCAGTTATACTCCCGTGGAATTTTCTTCAAGGATTTCTTCTTCTTTTCCTTCTTCAGGGTTATATGAATTACATAATGGATGTTCAACATGTTCATTCACAGTCGTAACTTCCTCCTCATTATCATCAACAACATCTTCCTCGGCAGCGGCTGTTTCATCATCAAAATTCGGGTATTGACCAATATCAAAATCATTTCACGCAGGGTATGTTTCTTTTTCTGAAACATCATCAAAATCCGAGTATTGACCAAGATCAAAGTCCGGGTATTGACCAAGATCAAATTTCGAATACCGACTAGTACTCACAATTTTTTCTGTTGGCTCATCATCATCTAACTGGTTAATACGAAAACCGGAATTTGGTACTGAAAGTTGATTGGGATTTGGATTAAGGAAAGGTTGTGGGTTTTGAGATTGTGTTTGGTATTGGAAATGTGGTGAAACAAAAATTGCTTGGTGATGAAATTGTGGTGGAACCATTAAATTTTGAGCACCATAAACTGAGGTTGAAAAACTTAGTTGATTACTACCCGCTACTGACCCAACTTCACTACTTCTAGGTTCAACAACATACAATGTAACATCATCTTGCGAAACACTAATGTAAGCAATGAATCGTTCAACATCTTCATTATCGGTTAACAAATAAACTTTACCTTTTCTCTGATAAGATAGCCTAAATCCACTTAAGGGCTCTAAATTCAATTTATTTGCAACACGTAACATTAGAGTTTCATAAGTTAATTTTTTTAATGATAGTTTTAGTTGAAGATTCATGGGTAAAGGCATATATTGTAAAACACCATGAACATTCTCCCATGACCCTCCAAAACACAAATCTATCCAAACATGATCAACATTAGATGATTTCATTATTGTAAATTAATTTACTAAACAAACGAGCTACGAAACTAAAACCTGTTGCCGGATGGGGAAGGATGTCGTTAGATATAGGAACGGATGTCGCCGGAGAGAGTGATAGATGGAGATAGAATGAGTTGCGATTTAGGTTATGAGTTGTTTCTGCTGCGTAGTTATATACCCAAAATATCTGTGTTACGAAACTAAAACCTGTTGCGAATTTGAAATTCAGTGTTGCGACAGTCAGAATCGCGTTGCGATAGTCATAATCGCATTGCGATTTACATATCCGCATTGCGATTTACATATTCGCATTGCGATAGTCGGAAAATCGCAACGCGAATTTGGAAAATCGCAATGCGATAGTCAGAATCGCGTTGCGAATCTGGAAACTGATTTGCGATACCAGAGATCGCGTTGCGAATTATCGATCGCATTACGATTTAGTTGGTCATTTTGGCAAATCTAAAAAAAAAATTGGTTAAAATCGTATATTATAAGGCATTTTTGGTCATTAAGGTTATTTTCTCATTATAATATTATTAATACTTTTAAAAAAAAAATAAAAATCAATACTTAGTATTCGGTAAGAATAAGCTAATTATAATGTCTTAAAAAACACTATTTATTAAATGTTAGAATATCAATAAACAATTTAAGATGATATAAATAATTTAGGAACAAGTACTACACTAATGAAAATTTTAAGAAATGTAATGATAATATATATGGATACCACTGTGATATGGAATTTGATTGACAATTACCATTTAATTGTAATTTTTGTCTAGGCTTGGTCTAGTAGCAGAGGCATGCCCAAGGACTCAAGGGGTCCTTGATTCGAATTCCCCAAGTTCGTTTATCTATTCTAATACGTTCTCTTTACATGTCACCACTTTATTGATGGAAAATTTTATTTAATTGACGTAATAAATTAATTAAATTAATCCTCCAGTCATATAGAACCACATGATACCTCTGAATTAAAGGTTAAATTTATTTAATTGAATTAAAATAATGATTGATTGATAGTATGTGTAAACATTAAGGGTCAAATAATTAATTAAATTAATCCTCCAGTCATATAGAACCACATGATATCTCTGAATTAAAGGTTAAATTTATTTAATTGAATTAAAATAATGATTGATTGATAGTATGTGTAAATATTAAGGGTCAAATATATAATTATGTCAATTTTATTAACTGTCACTTCACTATCTCCGTTAAAAATTAACGGTCAGTTGCTTGATTGAAATATTTAAATAGTTAGATAGTCTAATTGATAGAATCAAAATATCGGTGATCAAATGAAAATAGGCAATAGTCTAGTGATCACCCATATAGTTTACCCAAAAAAATGTGAGCGTATTTGGGTGAGATTACTTGGGTTTGGTAGATCATTCCAAGGCCTTAGGTCCATCTCGTATCGGCCTATCTGTCGGTGTTGCATCCAATCCAGTTCATATTTATTCCTTGCCAAATCATCCATTATAAGCGAGTTTAAGCAATGAATAAAACAGAGAGTAAAGAAGAGGAAAAGGATGGGAATGAGAGAGGATGAATGGAGGGAGGGAGATCGTAGCGACTGAACATCCAATTACAAGCCAAAAGTCGCTTTTCCTTCATCAATGTCAGCTTTAGTTCTCACGTTCAGTTGCAGGTTCCTAACTGCTGAAAGATTGCTTTAGGTGGGGATGGCAACGGTCGGGTTAGGGTTGGTTTTTTTATCAATTCTACTCATCCGAAAATATGTATCATCTATATGAACCCGAACCAATCCGAAAATTTTATATTATACACTCGACTCGACCTGATCCGAAAATATATATATCCCACACCCGACTATGACCCACCCGGATTTTTAGAGTATAAATCGACTCTATCCAACTCTTCCCGATATAAAATAATGATTTAATTAAAAAAACTCAACAAATTTGTTAAAGAAATTACATTATTATCTTAGAGTCAAATCAGATCGAAGCTTTTTCATCCTCCACCTGAATTCGACCCGACCTCGCCACTTAAAAAAAAACCCTCCCTAGCTTTAAGGCAATAGGGTTGTTAAATTTGCTTGTTGTTGTTGGATAAGGAATTTTTTTTTTTTAAAAAAAAAGTGCAGTATATCTTATTATCATTTATTTTATTTTATTTTATTTATTGTTATAATATTACATTTTCTTTTAATTTCAAATAATATCGATGGACGATTAACTCAATGACGATGAAAATATGGGGTAGTGTGAATATCACACTAAAAAGACGCTATTTTGATTAGGATAAATAAATAAATAAATAAAGTATAATTTAACCCAAGGAATTCTAAGGAAGAAAGTCTATCGCCCAACCACGAATTATACTTAAAAATCTTCTTATTAATTTAACCAATGCAAAACAAAAGGACTAGCATTGACCGATATATTTACAAAACGGATGATCATTCTCTTTAAGGTGAGTTTGGTTCGTGGAATGTAGCATTGTCTCTGAAAATAAGATTATCGAAATGTAACATTACTTTACACATTATTGAAAATATTACATTATTGTGTTTGATTTATTTAATAGAAATGTATAGTGCCAAATCATTTGTAGTCTTTTCGTAGTCTAAAGATAGAAAATATGGTAGGCTAAAGGTAGGCCTATTGACTTTGAAAATTGGGGGAATATAAAGTAACATCGGAAGATTTATTATTTTTATGGAAAAATTAAACAGACGAACTCCAAAAAGAAAAAGAAAAAAAACACGTAATATATAACGTGTGAACACAAATATAGTTAAGATAGACAACACATGCATGTGTGGGGCTAAGTCAAAGCTTTAATCATGCCTTTCCATATAAATTACTAAATAAATTATTATATAAAACTTCAAAATAAAAATACTCAACAAATGTAGGATACTTTAAATTAAAGGCTTAATACCAAAATAAGTGATTAAATTATATTTAAATTCTCGAATAAACGTCTAAATTATTTTTTGATTCATTAAAATCAAATTTCAAAACTCTCTCCCATCCTCTCAACTCCTCTCCTCTCTTCCCAACCGGCCAAAGGCCAGTCACCCGAACCGTCGCTCTGACCACCACCTCTGTTGTCTGAAAAAACTAAACTTACCCGGAAGCTCCCTCTCAACACCCTGAAGTCAAACTCGATCCTCAAATCTCCAAAACAAACCCCAAGCAATGTAGATCAAAGGAAAAAAAACGCTCGATTCTTACCTTTTCGACGAGCCTTTTCAACTTCCGATGGTTGTTTCCCTCCCGAGCCGATACCGACACTGTTTTTTATGTTTTTTTTGCTTGCGAGAATGCCTTGCTTGGCTTTGTTTTGGTATTTCGATGCTCTTTTTTCTTGGTGCCATCGCTTAGCTTCACCGAGGACTTTTATAGCACTTGAAAACCTTAAATCGGTTTGTTGTGATCCCGATGAAACCGATTTCATCAGGATTTTGGGTGTGGCCGATTCTCTCGGCATGTTGTTGCTAAAAAATAAGGGGAGTTTTCCCCTTCGATTTTTCCCTAAATCCATCGTGATTTGCTCTCTGATTTTTTTGTTTGGCTTCAATTTGGTGAACTAGCTGGCGCATGGCTTCCATACGTTTTTGGATAGTGACCGTTGATGCCTTTTCGATCGTTGGATCAAAGAGTCAGATCCAATGACCCAGGTTGATGTGGCGCCCTTACTAAACGTTAGAACCCTAATCTATTAGGTCAGACTATTAGGCTTCCTCTTGGGCTAGACAGCTTGCTCACTAGGTCAAGTGAGCTTGTTGCTGGGCTTCCTGAACTTGAATATGGATTGTTGGACCAGACTTAAATTTGGACCTACACATAAGACATTTATTATTAATATAATTACTATAATATTAATTAATAGGTAATAATATAATATAATATACTATAATATATGCCTAATAATAAATACTATATAATAAAATATACTATAATATAATACTAAATATATAACATATACTATATAGTAGTATAATATAATATATATTATAATATGTAATATAACACTATAATATAAACATAAAAGGTCTTAGACGAAAATAAGAGTACATCTTTAAAGTTTATTTAATTCCGGCTTCAATCCCTAGAATTTGTGGGCCTCCTCTTCACATGCACATCCCTGTGATGTTTATTCATCAGCTGCGTTTTTGTCTTTTTTGTATGACCGACCTCATCCAGACCCAATCATGCAGTGAATAAATCCATCATATCTCTGAAACTACATGATTTACATTTTGCAATGAAGAAATCCAAGTGAATGAGCACAAAATAAAAGTAACAATGTGGGCTGTAAAACAAAGGTAAATGATTCACATTTTCCTATAGGATGATCATGGCCGGTGGTCCTCATAAATGCACATCATCATATTCATCTCTCGAAATCCACCATTCGATATGCGCCATGTGTTTTTGTCTCGGACCGACTCACTGCTGCAAAGCAAAAAGCTTTTTCTTTGATATCTTTCCAGCTCGATCTTGATAACACGAAACATGTGCAGTCCATGTAAAATTATCCCTCGGACGCACCACTATTTCTTTATAATATTTCAATCCTCGTGGTGGCTAACCAATAATTTTGATTCGAATTCTTGTTATGCCATTGTTCAAAGATACCAATGCACTCAGGGATGGATCGAAGAAAGAATGTAATGGCAATCAGTCTTCTAAAATGCACTTGTATAAAATCTTACCTCGTATCTGAATGCACTTGTTTCCATGTAAAGTATACCCAGAAAAAAAAAGTTGCACTAGCTATCAGGGCATAAATTATACCCTAAGGGATGTTTGGTTCAAGGATTGTGGGATTCACATAGGATGGGAATATCACATTCCTATGTTTGGTTGGCTAGGAATCTCATTTCTGGAAATGTTTTATTACCAATAGTAGATTTTTTGGGGTATATTATCGGGAATGTCATTACCTTCATTCCCTTAGGTATTGTAACATTACAGGCGTTTTGGACTAAAATACCCTTAAATTTTTATTTTTTTTCTCAAAATATCCTTCTTCTGTCATTGAATAATAAAAATTCTACGAAGGTTAAATTACAAATTTATCCTTAAATTATTTTAGATTTACAAAAAAAAATCTATAATTAAAATTTTATATGAAGTTCAAGGGTTAAAAAAATTTACCCTTTCATTAAACCTTTTTTATATTTTTAATTTTGTAAAAAAAATTATATAAATATTATGAATTTAATTTTTTAAAGAAAATATATAAATATTTTACAATTTATAATATTATACAAATATATAATAAGGACAATTTGGTCAAATATACATCCCAATAATCTTTTATTCCTTTAACCAAACACGGTAATCTTACATTCCTGCTAAACCAACCAAACACAAAATACAACATTTTCAGTAATCCTATTCCCTGGTAATCTTTTATTCCCACTGGTAATCTTATATTCCGTGAACCAAACGTACCCTAAAAGAAAGAAAGAAAATGCATTGAGGCATCTATTTAGAACTACTTTGGGACAAGGAACTGAAAGTAAAACAAGCTCAACTCAATCCCTTTTTATGTCTTTTTCTTAAATAAAGTTTAAAAACATAATATTATCAATGAAGGTTATCACATAATCAATTGTCACCCTTTAAATCATGTATTCGTTCTTTGTTTTATGTGCAGGAGATTGGGAAAGAGAGCAAGCTCATTTGACATAGCGATTATATAGTAAATTTAATATCAACCATAAAGCCCTTAATTGAATATTTTTCTTTGAAATATTGGTTCTCATAATCAAACTGATTTAAAATTAGGATAAGAATGACACAAATCAAGTTACTTCAGTGGTTAAAGAGTTGGTTGTTTTCTTTAAAGATCATAAGTTCAAATACATCATACATTATAGGTGTTTAAAAATTCATTTTCAGATAGGTTGAGAGTCTTTCGAACGTATACTCCCTTGCAATCGTCTTCAGATCAATAAAAAATTAGGATAATTATTAAGGAAAATTTTTCCTTTATTATTATTATTTGTATAAGAGTTAAGGACAAATCTTATTTTATTGTTGTCATTATTGTAATTTGGGTAAGAGCTAAGAACACATAAGCAGAGTTGAAATTGGACTCAATACTGAAAACAGTTGGGCCTTAAGGCATCCTTTTCTCTCTTTCTTTTGTCTGATTACTTTTTGTTTCTTTAACTTGAATCTTTTCTTCAACACGTGTAACACTTTTTTTTATTTAACCAATAAAACACCGACACCTAAATTTTTTTTTAAAAAAAACATAAAATATCATGTTACTGTCGTCGTTAAATTTTTAACGATTGATAATTAAAAATTAAAAAAAATAACGTTATTTTTATATAACAAACCTAAAATAATAAACATCCTTGACTTTCCCATATAATTAAATCAAAAGATAATATGTAAATAAAAAAATCAGTAACTATCGTTGACTTGTTTAGGTGAATGTATGTGTGTGTTTTTTGGCATGTATCTTTCCAAACTATTAAAGAGCGTAGGAGCCCATAATTATGACTAATGTGGAAAAGGAATACTGATAAGAGATTAAATTCGTCAAAGGTGCATTCATATTATATCCAATACATTTTGAAATATCAATACTTTTTGTGTATTTTATATCATGTCATAAAAGTGTAATATCTAATATTTTTTAATCTAAAATCAGTAAAGATAATATATAGTAATATATAACATTATAAATAAGTAAATAAATGAGCAGCAATAAATAACTAACCTATGGTGTGCGTGTGAAAGTGGTTGGATTGAAAATGTAACACTAACTTTCCAATTATCTTCCTTCACCTAAATTTTGACTTTTTTAATTCAATAATTAGATTTGGGGGTCTAATTATTATCTAGACGACTAACATCCCCTATTTCTCAAAGCTAATATTTATATATTTGTCATGACGTTCATCCCAAGATATTGTTTATTATGTATGACCAGATACTATTAATCCGGAGCAAAAATATTGCAAATGCCACCTAATTGCTTTTGGTGGATAATCTGTAAAGTATTACGTAAATCTCAATTGAGTCTTAAATATGTCCTAACCATGAACTGGAAGAGTCAACCATAACCTAAACTTTTAACGATAATAATAAAAAAAGCCAACATAACCATTAAAAAAAATAGAAGTGTACAAGAGAAACAGAACAGGTTTTGTCTGTTGTAATTGAACCCAAAGCAATGTGTCTTGGGTAGCACGTCATTGGCACAACTCCACGATCGGGATTTGGGCATATTGGAAAGTTTTACCGTTCGACAGTTTTAATATACGATTAAGGAAAGATGTTATTAAAAAATATAATTATTATTTTAACGTTTTTGATAAAAAAAATTTACCTAAAACATTAATGTTTTTTAACGTTTCCGGTAAAGTGTCCAATATTAACATTTCCAGCAGAAAAATTAATATTTTAGGTAGCGCTTTACCGGATATGTTAACAAACCCGGTAAAGCGCCCAATAATAATATTTTCGGTAGAAATAATAATGTATTAGATAATTTTTTTATTAGAAATATTAAAAAAATAATAACATTTCCGGTAGCGTATTTCCTTAATCGTATATTAGACTGCCGCACGTGAGACTTCCTCATATTAACCAATCCGAATCAAATCTTTAAAATTGTAAACTATTCTCTGATTAATACAATTAAACATATAAAAACAATAAATTTGGACATTTCCCATGGATTTAGCAATCTTAATTAAAAAAACAAAAGGTTGTACTAACAATGTCCTCTTTAATAGTTGTGTGTGGATAAGATGTTCAATTTCTAAGTCCTCAAAGCTAGTTAAAAAATATAAAGGGGGATATTATAACAATTATCCATAAGAACATAAAGAGTAATTATAATATTATCTCATGTCATATTAGAAAATTTTCACCTTAAGCTTGGACTTGAATTCATCCTTTATAAAACTTGAGTTAACTAATCCAAACTTAATTTAAAAAAAAAACTCGATCTTATATGATTTGTCAAATCGAAACCTATCTAATTCAAATAAAATAATCACCTCTAAATAGAGTCCCATAATACAATACTATAATTCAATTAAATTAAGATTTGATATACATTCGTAAAATTATCTTTCATTTATCGTGAATATAAAGAGATTGTTATCTTTCTTCTGCATACAATATTACATGTTTAATACCTCAACTATCACTTTTATTTAGTTTTAATCTTTTAATTATTTTTTTTTTAAAATCATACTTAATGTTTGGTTTTGATTTCATTTTGATCATCCATGATGATCAAAATGTATTAATGATACAAATATGTCATCATAAAGTAATGTCACTTTTAAAAAATATCGCGTTAGTAGTTATGTTAATTTTAATAATGATTAATCGACATGAAACTAAAATATTACGTTAAGTATAATTTAAAAAAAATTTAAATGATCCATGGTTGTATTGGATTAAAGTCATACGCTATATGATATAGGATCTTAGGTATGATATTTCAAACCTACTCCACCTTCCTTCTTCAATTTCATTTATTGCACATGCTCCATTTATCCCAAGTCAATCAATGTATTTAGTTTTATTCTCCTTTTGCAATTTCAGTTCGTAAAGACTTTCATTTTTAGCGTTGGTGTCAAAAGTTTTTTAACTTTGACAAAAAACAGTTAAATTATTGAATTTTTTACACTCAGTTATTTTTTTTATATTTCAAAACATTTATTTAATGCTTAGATTTAACAATTCTTTAATCTTTTAATGTCGCATGCTGCATCACGATATTTTTTAGTGATGTCTTCAAATTTTTATTAATTTTTAATAATTTTTTATATTTTTAATGTTTTATTATTTTAATACAAGTTTTTATACATTTTAAAATATATTAATTTCATGTGATGGAACTGTCAAAATATGTGGAATAATGTCTTGAAAATTTTTTTTGCTCAGATAATGCAGTCGAAGGATTATTTGCCCATATGGGGAAAATGCTACAGTTTTTCATAGGTCGTCATGTCTTCCAAACGACCTATGTTGGTCGCCATGTGCTCCGAACAACGATTACCTAAATTTTCCTAAGTAACAAATATTACCTACATCGGTAATTAGGTTTTTTAACTACGCTGAAATGGAGGTCGTCATGTATGCCGGGTGACCTTATAGGTCGCCATGTGATCCCGGCGACCAAACTGGCGAGATGCCTAGTTACCGATATAGGTAATGAAGCAGCTCACCACAGCTCACAGGGACGGCATGGCGACCTCCTTGGTCGTCAGGAGCGCCTGACGACATATGTTCGAACTGTAGATTTCACCTTATCTCATCAAATAATTTCAGTTAGACCTTATTTCAACAAATAATTTTTTTTAAAACTCTGCAGTAGCAAATCAGCCAATGGAACTACAACGTGCTATGAAAGTAATATCTCAAGAAAAAAAATTTAAGATTTAACGTCAAAATTGATAAATGATTTTATTGATTCAATTTTGTACATACAATGAGATACACTATACAAACCTCGAAATATACAATACACTATTCAAAGCTTAATTACCTAACAATAATGAATAAGCAATTTATAACTAACTTAATAGCTATCATTCTCAAGAATTATCACCTCAACAAAATAATATCATGTCATCAATTAAATAAACATAGAAAATTAATTGTTTTTTTATCAGTATAGTTTTAGCTTTTTTGTATTTTGGTCACTAATTCCGTGTTTTAATTTATTTCAATTCGAATGCTTATTTTCCATTTATTCTAATTTAGTCATTATGCTGAATTTGTATATTTTATTAAATTTAGTCCCTGAATTGTTCTCATATTTTATCTTGGTCCCTGGATTAATTGTATCATTAGTTAACCGTAATATTAATTTAGTTTAATGAGTCCACTTTATAATTTGTAAATTACTAATCAGTTTTCTTTAATTAAATTTGTATTGATAATTTTAGCATATTTAGATCCTTTTTTATGTGTTTGAATGCATATTTGTTTTTTTATATACTAATTTCGATTAAGTTTAATGTGCTTCATTCATTTCTTTAATTAATAATTTTTTTAGGATAAATCCTTTAATTTTAGTTCTCTTTAATTTAGCCCTTTATTAGAGCCTCAAATTTCGAATTCAGTATTTAGATTTAGACTTCTCACTTTAGTCCTTTAATTAGGGAATAATTCGATTTGGCCCTCGCCTTAATGCCCAAGGGAAATGACCATCCAACTCAGTTGGTAGAGCACAAGGTTCTTAACCTTGGGGTCGTGGGATCGAGTCTCATGGAGGACATTTCATAATTCGGAGGTCTCCTACGGAAGTTACTCTCAACCTGGTGTTGGGGGCAGCCTACTATCATACCACCCCCTTACCCCATTACATATGTGAATAAGGGTCAACTAATAATTTTAATGCCCAATGGATAATTTCGATTATTCAACTCAATAATTGGATAAAATCAAATATGTTTAATATAAGAGCCTACGTTTCTAAGTTTAGTCTTACAAGTTATTTAAATTACATAATTTGACAATTTAGGTTAGGGGAACCCTTAATTAATCCACCTAGTATAATTAGGTTCAATAAATTAATTGTTTGCTCACATAATGATTTCAAAGCAAGGCAATATTCACTTACCAAGTAGTTAATAGTGTATCCTCTGCATTATGTTCAGGAGTGACCACTGGTAATTTCTAAAGTAAGTAGACATCCTTTTCAAAACCCCTCATCAAGATTTCAAAATCGTCGAGGCAATGTTTGTTTTTTGGGATTGATAATGAAGTTTTCACATAAATGTTAGACGATGGTCATTATTGGTCTTGGTAAACTGACATCCTCTTCAAAACTTGCATCCATAGTGGGATTTAAATTAAATTAAATCTCGAAGTCAAAATTTCTAATTTTTAAGTATAAAGTAATCGACTAGGTACCAATTTTTGGGCGCTGTGATAGTGTTAACCCTTCTTCACGCGTAACTGACTCCCAAACTCAAAGTCAAAATAAAACGTTGGTTTTTGTAGACTCCCAACATTTCATAATCTTTTCAAAGAAAAACCTCATCGTTACAACTAGTTGGCTTTTCTCCCCGAAGAGCCGATTGCGACAGCAATAAAGTCCTTCGATACCGAATTTAAGATCCAGGAATTAACAAGATTATTAGACCTTATCCAAGCGTTGATCGATGTAGGGGAAGAAGCAGGTGGATCCGTCGATGAAACTGGTCTTGTTTTTCCGTTAAGAGAGTCATTAACATATAGCGCTTTTAATTGTTATAATTAATTTTGGTGAGAGGCTGTGTGATTAAGATCATCCATGGATTATTAGATTGATGGAGGTAGTAATGATTATTATGAGATTATTCATATATTATAGGATAAGGCCGAGAATTATTATTATTAGAGAAAATAACCTCAGTGACAAAAAATGCCTTATAATATACGATTTTGACCAATTTTTTTCGATTTGTCAAATTTTTCAACTCAGTTTCTGAATTCGCAATGCGAATATCTGGATTCGCAACGCGATTGTAAGATTCGCAACACAATTTTGAAAAATGTGCTGCGATAGTTAAAATGTGTTGCGATAGTTAAAATGTGTTGCGAGAGTTTGAAAAACGTGTTGTTGCGATAGTGAAAAAGTGTTGCGATAGTGAAAAATCCAAAATAAGTTTACATTTTAACTATTCAAAATTCACGTGGAGTTTGAAACAATAAAGAATGGGTTGCGATAGTGTAAAAGATTCCCAAACCATTTGTAAGATCTTAGTTTGAAACAATAAAGAATGTGTTGCGGTAGTGTAAAAGATTCACAAGTATTTGCAATGCTCAATCCCACATAGTATTGGAAACACTATTGGGAATGTGTATTTAAGGCTTGGATTTCCCACTTCCTTGTTGAGTGGAAGAGAACAAGGGGGACTCTCGCGCACCGCCGCCGCCGTCCCGTCTCGTCTCGGGTCGTGGTCGTGGTCGTGGACGTGGTTATACGTGTCTTTGACACGTCCGCGAGGATACTATCTTTTTAGAGAAATTTCTTAAGAAACAAATGCAATACCACCAGTCGTTGCGATAGTCATAATCGCGTTGCATTGCAATTTTGTATTATCGCATTACGATAGTCAGAATCGCGTTGCGATTTTGTATTATCGCGTTGCAATTTTGTATTATCGCGTTGCAATAGTCAGAATCGTGTTGCGATTTACATATTCGCATTGCGATTTTCTAAACTCGCAACGCAAATTTGGAAAATTACGATTTTAGAAAATCGCACTGCGATAGTCAAAATCGCGTTACGAATTTGGAAACTGATTTGCGATACTGGAGATCGTGTTGCGATTTAGAGATCACATTGCGATTTTGTTGGTCATTTTGACAAATAAAAAAAAAATTTGTCAAAATCTTATACTATAAGGCATTTTCAGTCACTGGAGTTATTTTCTCTTATTATTATTATCAGTATTAGCCATGACATGTTCCACTCTCTTTATTTTTATCAAATTGTTGGGTCACATTTATGTAATTATGGATATGATTGGATATTTTCAATGAAATCTGTTGTATGAAAATACATTATTAAAATAATATTCAAAATAAAAAAAGGGAATTAAAAATCGACTACATAAACGACTAAGCCGTCCATTAATAATAATAATAATAATAAGTTATCAAGGAGAGGCGGTTTCCCCCGTTATTTTAGTTGATGACCATTATTAGATATTTCCGGTTTCATTCTCAAATTTATCATTGGAAAATAAAACTCCACAAGGACAAAAATGACCATCTATTCTTATCGTTATTTTTTTCTGGGGTGGGGTGGTGGGGCAGGTGTCTAATTCCTAACGGTATCTGTCCACCAAGCAGCTTACCTTCCCTTTATTTTAGTGCCTCACTGTGTAAAACAAATAATTAAATTAAATTTTATCATACTTATTTATAAAAAATATTTTTATATAAAAAATATATAAAACGGATTGAATTTAATATATTCATTATTGTTCTTATATTATATAAGAGAATGTGGATTTCAACGTGTCTAAATATATAATATTTTTAATTTATAATAAAGATATCTAAATAATTTATTTATAATCTAAAAGTTATTTAGAATACTAATCAAATTTATGTTTTAATAATGAAATGATTTCTTATTTTAAAAAAATATTAATTAACATAAAAATCTGACCATAAACATTTTTAATAATAAAAAACAGGCTTGTAAATGAACTGAACGTTCAGCGAACCGTGCAGCGGGAAGTTCGTTTATTTATTAAATGAACGAACATGAACAAGATTTTGCGTTCGTTTAATTAAATGAACGAACATGAACAAAGGGCTCGTTCGTTCATTTACGTTCGTGAACGTTCGATTATATGTTCGTTTATGTTCGTTCATTTATGTTCGAGTAGAGCGCAAGTTGAATATGTTACGAAGATTATTGAAGTTGTTTAGATTTCAATAAATTGTTTTGTTGAATAAATTAACTTTAAGACTTTATTATGTTCATATAGCTTATTTATGATTTATGTATCTTTTTATCGTATTCGAACAAATTAACTCTAAAGTTGCAGGTTATATTAATGAATTTTAAGTTGTTATTCTTGTTATTTTTTTTACATTCGTTTGTTGTGTTCGAATAAGTTTTTTTTGTGTTTGTGTTATTCGTTTATGTTCGTTTATTGTGTTCATTTGTGTTCGTTTCGCTCGTGTTCGTTTATTATTTAAATGAACGAACATGAAGAAGTTATATTTCTTAATAAACGAACATGAACAAGTTATATTCCTTAATGAACAAACATGAACACAAAAATTTTATTCATTTATTTATTAAATAAACGAACATTAATATACATCCGTTCGTGTGCATTCGATTCGTTTACGGGCCTAAGGTGGAAAAGAAAGCTACATTTTTTTTATCTTTACCTCTGAATTCAACTCTACTTGCCCACAAAACGACAACTCTCCGTCACCGCCTGCTAAATACACACTTATTCCACCTAATTAAATAATTTCTCTTTAATTAAATATTACACTATTTAAAGTATAAATCTAGTTAAACAAGCACCTTAATGACAACTATTTAATTATTATCGACAACTGAATTATTTTTTATATAATAAAATTTTAAATTTTATAAGAAATAATATCTTTAATATCTCCGAATATTTCGTTTTTTTTTCTCTTAATTATAATTTGTTAATATATTTCGCTATTAAGTATTAACGGAATAATATACTAACAAATCATGGTATATAGTATATACAGACACTTTTAATATAAATATTAAATTCGATGAGAATGAATTTTTTTTTTGTAGTAATACTTTCCTTACAATTAAGTTAATACCAACAGAAATTTTCGAAATAAAAGTGACATAAATACAATGGATTTTCAATTCCATACGTTAAGTGTTAAAAGCAATTAATGTATATAATCCTATTAATCAGAGGTGGATCCATAAATATTTTTCGGGTGACTATACATATTAACAACTTAAATTTTTTAAATAGGATGGGTACAAGTAAAATTTTAGGGTGGATTATTGTCCGTAAAATAAGTAATTAATCGAATAAAAGTCAGATTTCAGGATGTGTACTAAAAATTTTAAGGTAGACACCATTAGTAAAATAAGTAACTAATCGAAGGAAATTCGAATTTCAAGGTGAACATATGTCGACTCTCACCAAGCTGTGGCTCTGGCACTGCTATTAGCATATACCATTTTTATTAAAAATAAATAGTGTATTATTTCTTTAATTGAACTAAAATTACTTTTTTTTTATATCGAGTATTAAGATATACTAAACAAGGCCCAAACAACGCCTAGATGCCGAAGTGAAAGAGTCTACATCTAATCCCTGATTTAAGGAAATAAATAATAATCTTCTTACTCCTTATTGTGTCAAGATTTTTTATTTAGTCTATCTAATTTGATGTGACATAAAATATTATTTTAATTCCATTAGATTGATAATATAATTAATTGTGATCGTTAAATTGATAACGCCGATTTTTTTTAAAAAAAATGTAAAACTTTAATTAACATATAAAATTTCTATTAATCAAAGAAGATTAACTGGATTTTTATATGATGGTGTATAATTCACATGACATCTCCTTAAAGACAATATCTAATGGTGTTATGATTATTATTTTTTGATTGAGCTAAAAATAATATATGTTTTAAATATTCTCAATTATTTGACAATCGACGCTTAATCATCATGCTACAGTCGTTGGTGCTCAAACCCTTAGTCGCTAGAAACAACAACGATTCCTTCAACCACAGAGCTAAGTTGATTCGTGTGTGTTATGAGTAATTCAAATTTATTAAAACGTTATTAGAATAGATAGATTAAGTTATATAAAACTAAAATAAAGAGATTAAATCATAAAATTCAATATAGTTGAGGGATTAGAATCATAATTAAACCCAATAATAACCCCTTGGTTCACACGAGACGTGTCGGTGAATTTGTATTTTCTGAATTTTGGGTTTAATTATCAACATATACATACATACCTTTGCAATGTCTGGGAAAATGAACATTTCAACAACTTAAAAAGTTCAAACACACGACACACACAAACAGGAGCCTGCCATCTCTAAAACTTTTCCTTTCCTTGCTTTCATACTTCTTCGTCCCCAGTTTTTACAATAAAAAAAACAAACCCAGAGCTTAGAAACATTGGATTTCTGGCGATGGAAAATGGAAGGGGGGTTGTCGGTTCGAGGAAGTGTTCGGAGAGGCCGTACAAAGGGATAAGGATGAGGAAGTGGGGGAAATGGGTGGCTGAGATTAGGGAACCCAATAAACGGTCCAGGATTTGGTTAGGCTCATATGCCACCCCTGTTGCGGCTGCCAGAGCTTACGACACGGCGGTTTTTTACCTGCGCGGGCCGTCTGCTAGGCTGAATTTTCCCGATCTTTTGGTGGGAGAGAAACTCGGCGGCGATTTATCGGCCGCTTTTATAAGGAAGAAAGCGATTGAAGTTGGTGCTAGAGTCGATGCTCTCGAGGCAGCTCATCATCTTCATCCTCGTCACGGTCATAATTACAATCTTAATCCAAATTACAATCGTGGTTATGGCGAAAAGATGAAGCCAAGTGACCGGTTTTTACGGCGGGTTGACTTGAACAAGGTGCCCGACCCGGAGGACTCCGACGGTGAACGGGAAAGCAAGTAGAAGGAAAAACAAGTCGATCCCTCCATCATGCCCCTTCAATTATTACGATTACAAAACCACTATTTTGTTGGTCCTGTCTTTGGGCTGAATAAGGGAGGCAAGCTGCTAACATGAACCGCCGGCAGTAGATAATGCGCGCCGTATAGGAGGACGTAAGGTAAGTTTAAGGAAATGATGGCTGAAGAAATGATGAAGCCTTTGTATTATTATTGTCCAGTTAATGAAAAATCATTGGTTTTTCCAATCATAATCTCTCTTTTTACTGCTTTCTTTCACGGTCAAGTCTTAAACCTAAATAGAAAGAAATATAATCTTAATTACGTATCGAAAATGAGCGGAAGTTTGGGGGGGGGACAGGGAGTGGCCTACACATCCCAGCAGTTGGATCAAAAGGGGCGGGCGGGGGTAACTTGTAAACTTATTAACTACTAAAGTGATAAGATTTTTGAGTCTGTGGAAGTGGGTCACCATTAATCAAAGCTCGGGGATGGGGCGGCCCTGGATGATGGTGTTTCCTCCAACCTGATCCTGCTAACCCTTTTTTGTGTCTACTTGGAATTTTTAATTGATGCTGTTTAGGGTTCATCTAGAAGCCATCCGGATTTAGTACTTGATAATATTTGGGACTATGGGGTGGAAATTTAAGTTTGGTTTGGTTTTTTGACAACTAATCTCTCTTAAAAACATTTAAGTTCTCTTAAAAGTTTGTGTTGTCCACACTAAAACCATTGATATGTCATGCATGAAGTTTGTTCTTTGTTTTAAAATATTTTCCTGAGAGATATATATATAAATATATCTCAAATAAGAAATGAAAATTTGGACTTAATCCAGTTCTTCTAATACTTTAATCTAAAAATTAAGCACAATCGCCGGCTCTCCCTAACAATGCAGAGAACAAAGTTAACAACAGAGGAAAAACACCAATATGACGATTTTTTTTATAAAAAAAGGGCGACTTGTTTTTCTTATTGGGTGTTTAGTTAACAACTTGCATACCCCCATTGGCCAGTGCCCAACTTTTTTAATTTCCAAAAGAGGACAGGACATAAACTCTTTCATTGCACCGACCCACAATTAGCGGAAATGAAATGAAAAGCATATTGCTTGTTTAACACTTAACAGCGATGTAAATTCTAAAATAATTAATGCTTCCCCAATTCGCCTCTTTCGTGCGGATGCTATTGCTATTGCTATAACAATTTCCACCCTATCTATGACCTCTAGGTGCCTATCATCCACAACGCGTGCAGGTCACAACAGATATTTGCGTTAGAAAACAGTTGTACAACAACATCCAAATGATCACCTCCCCCATTTTTTTCCACATTTTCACACACTTTCTTTCTTTGTGATTTTCCAGTTAGTTTTCTCTCTGTATGTTACTCTACCAGTTTTCGATTCAATCCCCCCACCAGTGGCGGATTCTCTATGTTCACAGAATCTATAGCCCATGTCTAAATCACAAACATAAATATCAAATGCAAATGCGGATGTTTTAAAATAAGTTTAAGTAACATATTAGCTTAAAAACATTAACAACAATTTCTGCTTAACTACTGCCCTCCCTTCCCAATGTGTCAATCCTGGTATGCCTATAATAATGTTAAAAATGTAAATTATATTATACAAATGCAAGGAGAAATTTGACCAAATAAAGCACGTAATCACCCTTTTTCCGAACTTTTCTTTGATAAATGGAGAAAGGTTTCCAAGCGCCGCCCTATCCAACGCCTAAAATATCTCAAAATGATAAGTTTCTTGAGGCTTGGGTTAAGCTTTTCCTTCAATTTCACGCTTTATTTTAAGGGCAGCTCCAACCACATTCCCTCTTGTGATGATACCCACCTTTAGAAAAAGAACAGAGAGCTTAGCAAACGCAAGAGGAAACCATAATAAACAAATCTGGTTAAAATCAAAGGGAATTTCAAAAAAAAAAATTGCTTCTGGACTTACCAGCTTACCCTCTACATCAACAACCGGAAGTCGCCGATATTTTGTCTCGAGCAATAATCTGAATTTTTTTTATAAACCCATTAATTTACACTTTCCTATTTCACAATGCATGACCACTTATCGGGATGAGATCAAGTGATGGGATAATACGAGCTAAAATAATGATTTTGAATTTGAATCTAGACACTCTCCAAGTGTGCCAAAATATAAAAAGACAAGCATAGATTATCAAAGTAATTAATCAAAGTATGGAAAACCAAAGGTTACATAAGTTCGACAGACCTAGCAGCATCCTCGAGGTTAGTTGTCTCACGTACAACTAATGGAGCCGGTGTCATCAAATCTCCAACCACCTGGCCGTTCGTTTTGCTGAGTAACTTCTGTACCTCATTGAAAATCTGCAAAGTTAAGGAATCAGCAGTCAAAATTAAACCATAAACACAGCTGAAGTCAATTGCAGTAAATTCAAATAGACGCAAGGTATGCAACCTTCGAAGTTCACAATCTAGTTTATTTAAGTAATGCCAAAATGCAAAACCTCCAGTTTGCTCCACCACATTGCTATGTATCACTAAAAGCACAGAGCATCGTCTAAGTTTCCACTTATCTTCTCCTGATTCAAAAAGGCACATCTTGTTTTTAAAAAAATATCATCGTTTGCCAAAAATTATTGTATCCTTTTCTCAAACTACCATCATAGCATTAGAAAACAAATACATTAGGTAAGCAGACTCAGATATGCCCATTGTAGAAAGGGAAAATATCTGTGCTCGTCTATAAGACTCGGAAAGTCCAGATTCCAGAAAATGAAAACTATAGAACTATGTGAAAGACGGCGGCTTCTGCAAAAGAAAGATGCATTTATATCAAGAAGATAGAAAATTATTGCTTACTTTCCAAGTGCTATCAACTTCAGGAAACAAGACATTCTCAGTCCGCTGCCCTGATTGAAAGAACAATACATATGAATCGTCTATCATCAAATGAACATACCCCAAATTCATGGAAAATTTCCATCAAGGAACACAGAGACTCTTTATCAAATTAAAGAAACTGGTTTATAGCAATCAATACCCATTCCGCTTTCTATTAGCCTAGAAAGGCTGCCATAGAAAAACTAGCATCTCAGATTAATACGAACTTGTTCACACTAAAACGACAAGGGAAGTGATAAAGATTCAAAGTTCAAATTAGACTGCAGTTACTAATATAGATATTTTAGAAGGAAAAAAAGAGGGGTCTGCTTCAAGGAAAACTTTAGATAACTAGGATAAACATAGTTATGAATTGAATAACATGAACATACCCCCGATTCATGACAAATTTCCACAAAAGAACACAGTGCAAATAAATCAAATTAAAGAAACTCATTTATAGCAATCAATACCTAGACAGGAAGCCATATAAGAACTAGCATCTCAGCTTAATACAAACTTGTTCACAGTAAAACCACGAAGGAAGTGATAAAAATCCTATGTTCAAATTAGAATGCAGTTGTTACTTGTTACTAGCATAGAGAATTCAGAAGCAAAAAAAGGGGGTCTGCTTCTAGGAGAAATGTACATAACTATGTTGGATTGACATATAGCATATAATACCAAATTGACAACAAATATGAAAGCCAAAGTAAAATTTGTTAGATAATTTACCAGATATGGAGTCCAATGCTAGCAAGTCATAATCAGAAACAAGTCCAACCTGAAGCAGCAAAAAACATGATCCCATTATACCATAAGTAAAAGCTAAAATTTACTAGGTCAAAAAAGATAAGACAATTTCGCAAACCAAATAAACAAAACCGAAATAGTGAAATTGACTGCAGTGTAAAGCATGGTGGAAAACTTTGCAAAAAGAAGGCACCCAAATGCTGACACTTGAGACAAGGTCTTCACGAAACGAGCTCGCACAGTTGCAACAATCAATTGAAATGGAATGTAGAAGCAAGAATGAATTTATATACAATGGAAGCGTGCCCAAAACCAGAAAGTCATCATGTGGCCAGAACAATCTTTCCTTCACCCACCTCGCCTTAAAGTCTTGAGAATGGAGAAAGGAACATAGACTCAATTGGCCACTACTTCACCAAGATATTTGCTTAAACTTAATGAGTCATGACTATCAATCAAAGTCCTTAAGAATAGCATTCTACCCTTCATAGAATAGGTCTAACATCTTATCCAACAACACTCACTTTAGGGACATTGGTCTCGTTGGACAATGCAAATGCTAAGATTCCACTTTTCTTGAAATGTCATGAAACCATGACAGAAAAACTTTTAGAGGTTTGGCACCAAAAGTTAGAAAAAGAAAAGTAAACGAATAGTTATAAGTTATAACCTCACAACAAAATTTAGGGGGAAAGATGACATACCAATTTCCAATCATCATCAATAACAGGAAAACCAGCGATTCTGTGTTCAACAAGAGCTTCCAATGCTATTGGTGTTGGCACAAGATCAATAAATTAGAGCCTTCTTTTAAATACACACAAAAAACATACACAAGACATTATAAGATATAAGCTAAGCAAAAACAAGTACCTTCATCAACGGTTGTTGTTGGCTTTACCACATGTAAATCCTCTTTTCTCGTCATAAAATCCCCAACTGTATATACTCCAACTCTTGGCTGCATACACACAAAACAAACAGAAACGTTCATACATATAACATGAGTAAAGTTCAAAAACCATATAAGTTCCATCTTCCAAATTACTGATCTATATAGCAATTTTCCTCCCGAATCATGTATGTCGTATGTCATGGTTAAATTGGTTGAGCATGACTAATATACATATATATATTGATGTAATCTTATTTGCCTGAAGTATTTGACATTGCACGACTATATTTGAGACGCATGTAGATATACACACACAGACACAAAAACTTTTACACACAAAACAACTACAGACTATATTCAGATAAAAATAAATAAATGCAAGAGATGCTCGAAGAACTAATTACTGTCTTTGCATCCTAAATCGCTGAAACTTACCACCTATAACAGTAAATCACCGAAAGTGGAAAGATCTAACCATAAACAAGCCATCAATTTTCAAATAAAAGTAAATTAAATAGCAAAATTCCATGCATGTAAAAGATAACTCTCTTTAAGATGTTTAGACTCTAAATCTGTTCTAAAACTAGCATTAATTTCAGCTAAACAACAAAATTCCAGGCATGTAAAAGAGAACCCTTTAAGATGTTTAGGCTATAAATCAGTTGTAAGATTAGTATTAATTTCAGCTAATAAGCATCCACACATTAAGAAGAAATACAAATATAGAAATCGAATGGATAAGGTAACAAACCGAAACAGAATTGGCGGTGAGAGTGTCGCTAGCAGCAACAACGGAAGCGAAAGACCTGCGAGAGCCAAAGCCAGCGCTGACGGTTGATAAGGGAAAGAGGAGGGCGTGGGCGGGGCGGAAGACGAGCTGGCAAGGCATGTGGTGAATGGAGACGGTAGAAGTCGAGGTGGCGCGTAGGCGAGTGAGAGACAGGGATTTGGTACGGAGAATTGAATCCATATTTTATCGGCTCCTTTCCCTTCTGTGGGCGGTGGCGTTGGATATTTTTTTGAGTGAGGAAATGAAGGGAAGTACGAAGAAGAGGGCCAAAAAGAGGAGTGATAATATCGTTGGGAGGTGGAGATATAGTGATTAGCGAAGCTAACAACCTTGAAAATTTTGAAGCCAAAACCATTACATTTTGAAGCGCGTGCACTTCACAAGATATTCTTCTTTTTGTTAAGGTTAAACATACCCAAACTATATATTAAAAAAACATACTCAAACTACAATTAACAATATTTTTGTGAAAATTTTGTATAACTATTCAAAACAAAAATAATTATACGAATTAGGTAAATCAGACACCTACTATCCTTTTATTGAGTCTGCGTCTTAACAATGAATTGTCGAATTCAAGAGTCGATTACAATCAAGGAAGGATAAGCACCTCGAATTGCCCTTTTGATACCACACGATCACCAGGTTGTCTTAATTGCAAAAGTTATAAGTTTAAATAAAAAATTAGAGTCGACCAAAATTATTTACTTTTGACTAACTTTGAAATTTAATTAGATCCCCTTGAAAGAATAAATTAATGTTAATAATAATAAGATAAAAAATTATGGTTGTCCCTTGTTCCCATATGTAATGGGGTAAGGGGGAGGTAAGATAGTAGGCTACCCCCAACACTAGATTGAGAGCAACTTCCGTAGGAGACCTCAGAATTATGAAATGCCCTCCATGGGACTCGATCCCACGACCTCAAGGTTAAGAACCTTGTGCTCTACCAACTGAGCTAGATGGTCATTTCAATAATAAGATAAAAAATGAAAACTACAAAACAAGGAAAAAAGGTTAGGTTACCTATTTATATATAAATAAGCAAAATAAAAAGGATTAAATTGAAAAAAAATGAAATTTAAGGGTTAAATTGAAACAGAGGATGAAAATGAATTATATATTGAAAGTCCAAGGACTGGGTGCATAATTTAAGAAAGTGCTAATTGCACTCCAATCTTTGGTAAATAAATGCCCATAAGTACCTCTTTTTATTTCATTTCTCTCATTTTCTCAAAAACCATAGACTGAAACGTTTGAGGTAATAGTTCATAAACTACGTGTCAAATGTAGTATTTACTGTTAAGTTTTCATAAAAAATGAAAATGATTGAGAAATGAAATTAGACATCATGACATACCCATGCGCACAAGTAATTGTCATTCATCATTCTTCTTAAATTTTCCATTTTAGTTTACGACAATATGTCTTATACAATATCAATGTTAGACATGGGTGGTTCCCACATTGGACCCAAAGAGTCCATGCTGCTTTGATCCTAGCTCCACGGTATGAAATAATGCAGATTTTTCCCTCGTAACAACATGTAAGCGTAAGTTTATGAGGAAAAAGGCCAATAATCTGTATCTTCACCTTCAACAAGGGAAAAAGTAACTGGAAGAATATTGTGATTACCATATTGGGCAACGAACAATAGTTAAACTTGCTTGTATTTTCCATACAAGAATGTGCCATCAATTTGGACCACGGGCTTCCAAGTATTTCACAATATTAATGCACTGTGGGTAAGTCCAAAAAAGTCGGTAGAATTGATATCGATCGTGAAGCACTCGACCATTGTGGTATGCATGGTAGGTCTAAAAGTTGATTATTATCCCAGGATTCAGTCTGCGCACTAACTTGGTAGTTTGTTGTAAGATGAATCCTACTCGCCATGAAGTTTTTTAATGGCATTCTACTTTTCCTTCATACTTTCTTGTAGGAGACGATGTACCCATATTCAGACTGTATAGGTAAAATCAACACCGCAATAGTTATATGGGAGCCTGCTTTGACCATGGGCATTATGGCTTGCAGGTAATATCGAAGTCCAAATTGGGATAGTCCTAGTTGATCCCTATAGCACAGTATGTGTGAAGACCGTTGTATATTGTTAGTTCTCATATGTTGTTTTTCCTCTTCCTTTTCGATACACGAACCATCCAGTTGTATCCGTTATCACATTGGACATAGTGACATACATACTTTTCGGTGGTGGATCGGTTTACTCTAGAGTGAACAAAATTACAAATGTTGTAATTCTTAATTGCAATCATCGTTTCTTCCTTGGATGAAAACTTCATTCCAGTATATAACTCACCATCATTGACTGATGAGTTAAATCCGTAATAAATGACACTAGGCATATCCGTAAATTCTGGCTCGTATATTGCATCTAGTCGGCTTCATATATGTGTGTTGGGGTTTCAGTATGTACTGTATTTTGTGTGAACTTTATCTACATCATCATCATTGGAGTCCATGTTGAACTACAATGATTTTTGGCTCAACGAATAGTCCAGTCTCAACGCCATCCGCACCTGGCTTACGAAAAGGTTCTTCTGGTGTAGATGAGGGTTCCTCCATTATGTCGATATTTAGGTCAAACAAGCTAGTAGTTGAATGCCTTCCCCTTGAACTTGAAGTCATCGTATCATACGAGTTTTGAATTGAGTGTTGTGTCATAAGCATCTTCATATCGAGGTCGAATAAGCTCGTAGTTGAATGTCTCCCTCTGGAACTTAAAGACATCGTGTCAAATGAGTATTGAATAAATTACTGTGTCGAGGGCATCTCCATATTCAGGTCAAATAAATTGGCAGATGAATGTCTTCCCTTGAATTTGAAGTGATGTTGTCATATGAATTGTTCGTGGAGTCACCTCGGTACAGATCATAACAAGTTGTTGATGACTGTCTCCCCATTGAACTTGATGGAATGGTATTAAGATGCTGATTTGCCATTAACTAGGTAAAATCATTACACATTACTTGAGTTGGGCTGTCAACTTGATAATCTTGTTGAGCTAGCCCATACTTAGAGCATAATGACATGCCACGAACTGAATGTAGCGTACATTTGTGTAACAGTGTCTGAATTTTGATTATAAGCATAAATCATCATAGCAACATCGTCATATTTGGAGAGTACAAATGATGTATAAGTTAACGAAAATAGTGCAGTCGGAAATCTGTATTAAGTGAGGACAATCTTTTAGTACTCCCAATATGAACATTCTTTGAAATTTTAGTGATCAACTCCTCAAGAGTGACATTTCTCTAGAAGGATAATGTGACATAATGATTTGATACGATTACAAAGCTGATTTCATCTTCCCAAATTTCTCCATCATAGTAAACAATAACTGAAATACGCCTCATTTTGAGAGTTTGAAATATTGAGAGTCTTATATATGCAAACAAAATTATTGTTTCTAATATACGATCATTCTCCTAATTAAATAAATAGCATATGAATTAAAATATAAATTAATACAAAAAATTAAAAAATATTCACAATAATTTAAATAACACAATTTAATATTGTTACAGTATCGTTAAAATATCTCAAGATATGATCTCGTCTTTCATTTTACAATCGCAAAAAGTAATAAAAATAACTAGTACAATAAAATTTGATCAAATAATTAAATATAAAATAATAAAAAATAGTTTTACGTAGTTTTACTTTCTAAAAATAATAACGAAATCTACTTAGCTTGATAGAGGGAATTGATAGAAGGAAAAATATAAAAGTAGTTTTGGTGCGGTTTGATATTTGGATTCGGAGAGGTATTTATAGGGGGAGGGGTATAGGTGATTGGTCGGGATAGATGAGGGTAATAATGGGAGGTGCATCTCATGATTCGCGCCTCCCTGATATGTCAGAAAATCTCACGAAAGCGCGCTTCATGAGTTACACCTTTCCAACGTGACGTTAGCTCGGACAGAACCCCGAGAAGACACGCTTCCTAATCCACACCTTCCATCCACCTGTCAAAAAAGATGCTAGATCGATAATATTTAGAAAAATAATGTCTGACATGTAATTATTTATTGTTAGGGTTATTTTTGGGTAAAAACGCCTTTCTTATTTCTCTTCTTGGCTTTTTATAACAAAAAAAAATGCGATAAAGTAGTAAACGGCAAATTGAATTATAAAATTCTTTAGTTACCTAAGTGATAACAAGTCATACCTTTAAGGGCCAATATAATATTTAACCCAAAAAATCTGAATTAATATCCTAGTTTTCTAAGTCTCATCACTTTTCCCACAGTTCACTTTTCTTGCTTGTCACTCTCTCTCTCTCTCCCCCTTTATGTTGCTTTAGTTTTTTCTCATCTTCTTCATTGTTCCACTCAATACTGTCGGTGGAAGTCCCAACATCCCACGTTTCATTTTAATTCACACTTCCCCTGATTTCATCTCTCTGAAATTTAGGAGTTCAAAGAGTTTTTTCTTTTGTCCTTTTGGTTTTATCCTTTGATGATCCATTCATTGTTGGAAACTACCACTCCATTCATCATCAAAGGTAAAATACATTCAACTTTCCAGTATTTTTTAAAGATTTTGCATCAAGGCTTTGTTCTAGTAAGGTAGTGATGTTCATTTCTTTTTCTAGCCAGAAAAGTTCATTTCTTTTGGCTTTAATTTCACAATGTTTGCACGTTTTGCTTGATTAAGATCGCATTTTACTTCGTGTTTTTTACTTTAAAAATTATCGGTTTCTGGAAGTAGCTAGCAAGAACATTATAAATGCAATAATGTTGTTTTGGATGAACACTGTACTGATTTGTTGTGTTGTCATTGTGATTTAAATGCAGATGTTTTAACTTTAGAAATATTTGAATTATTGAAACTGGGATTGGTGAAACAATGGACCAAAAAATCTGGCTATGGAGGAAAAAATCTACAGAGAAGACCAGTCTTTCTACTGACAAACAAAACATTTCCCAGAATGACAACGGAGAAGAGGTAAAGTCAAGAATGTTTGATTATTTTCAATAAACTTTCTCAGAAAATTCTTTGCCAAAGTTTGTCATTTTAACCCAATGTTGATTGATGCTTTAATTGGGATTTTCTTCAAGTTAAACTTAGTAAGCTTTATTCTGGGTTGGCAAGTAATTTCTGGGAAGCTTTTTACTTTGGGATAATATTTATTACAATGAAGTTCGATTGTTGTTTTTGGTTTTCACATATTTCTCCTATATACAGACTCTTGTGACTGATAAAAGAGAACTAGAGAATGAGCTAAATAAATTAAATCACAAGCTCGCCTCTGCACTTTCCGACTGTAGTTACAAAGATGAACTTGTGAAGAAACATGAAAATACGACACTGCAAGCTACTGCAGGTATATAATATATATACACACACACACACACACATTATAGTTGCCTTTTTGTCAATGTTGGAGATTTTTTTTCAATGAATGAATTATATGCAGGAAGGGAGAAGGCGGAATCGATAGCAGCTTCTTTAACGCAAGAACTAGATGAAGCTTTGCAGCTGAGAGTTGCAAGTGAAGAAAGGGTGACCCATTTAGATGCAGCTCTCAAGGAATGCATGCGGCAGCTGCGGTTTGTTCGACAAGAGCAGGAGCAAAGGATTCACGAAGCTGTGATGAATGCCTCAAAAGATTTTGAGAATTCAAAGAAGAATTTGGAGGAGCAGTTGGCTGAGACTAGGAAAAGGGTTACCAAATTAGGTGTTGAGAATACTAATATTAGCAAGGCTCTCTTGGCGAAGGAAAACGTTATTGATGATTTAAACAAGCAAAGGGCTCGGATCGAGACTGATTTGAGTGCACTATTGAAAAGATTAGAGTCCACAGAGAAAGATAATGCTGCTTTGAAATATGAGGTTCGAGTGCTTGAGAAAGAACTTGAGATCTGGAATGAAGAAAGAGAATTCAATCGCCGAACAGCAGAAGCATCACACAAGCAACATTTAGAAAGTGTGAAGAAAATAGCTAAGCTCGAATCAGAATGTCAACGGCTGCATGTCCTAGTCTGTAAATGGTTGCCAGGTCCTGATGCTTTGGCTAAGATGAAAAACGAAGTTGGGATGCTGGGAAAGGGCTCAATTGAAATGAGGAGAAAATTAAATCAAAGTCCTACCAGTCTAGGGGTTGATTTCACATTTGACAATTATTCGGACAGCCCAAGCAAGAGGGTTAATACCCTAACTAAGCAGTTGTGTGCAATTGAAGAAGAAAATATGGCTCTCAAGGAAGCCCTTAATAACAAAACCAGTGAACTTCAATTCTCAAGAGCCATGTATGCCCGTGCTGCTTCCAAATTATCGGAGGTTGAATCACGGCTTGAAGAATCCTCCAAAAGTCTGTCGAACAATGAGTCGACCAGGAACAGCATCTTGTTGTCATCAATGTCTGATGTTGGCATAGATGATAAAGCTAGCTGTGCAGAATCCTGGGCTTCTGCTTTAATTTCAGAGCTTGGGCATTTCAGGAATGAAAAAATAAGGAAGTCGTCGTCATGCAAAACTGTTGCGTCCTCGGAAATAAATCTGATGTATGATTTTGTTGAGATGGAGAAATTAGCTTTAGTCTCAGTTGATGAACTGCCGGGAAGTTCTCATGTTTATTCAGGTGAAGCTAGTGGGACCCTGGGACCGTTACAAACTGGACTGAATGGAAATGCCTTGGAGGTAATGTGTAAGGAGATGGTCCTTGTTCCTGACAATCAGGATGACCATAGCATGTTGAACAATGAAATGAAGTCCAAAAGTCCGTTGGTTAGCAAAGTTCCTGGTCCACTTCAGGATATACCAAAAGCGAACTTGGAGCAAACCAATGCAACTCAAAGAAACACGGATGAAATTCTTGAGGATATTAGAAGAGGTTTGGCTTGCATGGGCTATCCGAACGCTGCTGAATCTTTTGACGAAAAGGAGGGTTTGGACCGTCATAATTCCTATGATCCATCTTGTATTAGCAGCTACATGTCATGGAAACCATTGAATGGTTCTTCAATATCGGATTCATGTAATGAGGATGCTGATGTTAACATTTGCTCAGAAGAGGCGAGCAACCAGCTGTTGCATCCTGATTTGAATAAATCAATTTGCAGGATAATTGAGCTTATCGAAGGGATCAGCTTACCACCACCAGAATATAATATCCCTGATAAGAATTCTTTCCCATATAAGCACACGGAAACACCTTCAGGCTATGTGTTTCGTGTTTTCCAATGGAAAACTTCTGAAATCGGTGCTGTTTTACAGGAATTTGTGCAGGCTTGTTATGACTTATTGAATGGAAAGACAGACATCATCAAATTTACCCAAGAATTAACTTCGGGTTTGGACTGGATCATTAACCATTGCTTTTCTTTTCAAGATGTTTGGAGCATGAGGGATGCAATTAAGAATCACTTTGACTGGGATGAATCTGAAAGCGATAGTGAAGTGGAAGGTGTAATAGTTGATCAATTTACACAGCCCGGAAAATTCAACATTGCTGCTCTGTATGACAATGAAGAGCTTAATATGAGAGAGGAAAAAATAAAAGCAAGATATGAGTTGGTTAACGAAGAAGCCACAAAGCAACACCTCGAAGATAAGCTACAGTCAACTATGAATAGGAGCAACTCGCTGATAAATCAACTTGAGGAATCTGAGAAAGCCATTGAAAAGTTGCAGGTGGAGTTGGATACATTGAGAAAAGCTGAGGAAATGGTTGAAGTGAAAGTTGAAAAACAGATATGGACTAATGAAATCTATGATAACCCGCTTTGCTTGACCAAATATAAAATAGATGAAGATTGTCAAAATTTTCCTTCAGAAGACCTGGAACCAAAGATTAATAATAGCTGCCATGAAAAATTCGAGACCACGGGCCTAGACACGTAATATCAATTTTGCTTTTTTGAACCTAATATTGTAGTCATCACAGTCGATTTTGTTTGCAGTGTTGAGAGTTTTATGGAACTTATGTTTTCTTCCCTTCACAGCGTGACAGAAAAGGAGCTACCAAAGCCTGAAATCATGCTGGAGGGAAATCAGTTTCGAACTGTAAGTTCATATCTTGATGTTATTTGTGGATAACGATTAGATTAATTCATTCTTTACATATAACATGTGAAATGCATTAACACTCGATCAATCTGCCAGGACCAGGAGATTACAATTGCTTCGGAAAAGTTGGCCGAGTGCCAAGAGACTATTTTAAACTTGGGAAAGAAGTTGAAGGCATTGGCATCTCCGAAGGAAGCAGCCCTTTTCGAGAACGTTATCTCCGCTAAAACCGAGACCATAACTCCGATGACTTTAATGACTATTCCAACTCCACCAAGGAAGAAGTTGATTAGTCGAAGACCCTCTCTATTAGATCAGATGATAATTGAAGATCAGGCCAAAGTAAAAGGCAATCCCAGTTCTTTCATCTCTAGGGCGGCGCTATTGCTATCGCCTACGGACGGTACCCTCATTTTAGATGGAAATAAACAACATGAAGAAAACGCAACGGTTAAATCTTTAGCAATTGTCCCTAGCAGAAAACAAGGTGGGAGTTTATGGAAAAAGCTTTTCCGGAGAAAGGGCTTTGGATGCTGAGGAGTTGAACTATCAATCTCATGAATCAATTGGATGGTACGAACACGACACATCCGAGACCGACCCGAAACTTGGATCAATGTGTTATAGTTTGACAAGGGAATTTATACATAATGGGTCTGTCTTGTAATGCCTAAACCCAGTGAGGTATTTTGGAAAATGCAAATGGAGTGATATTACTAAAAAGTTGAAGGCCATTTGTGGTTTGTTTAAGGTATATTCTTTACCTTTCATCTTCTTCTCCAACAAACTAAAGCAATATCATTTATAATAGTTTTGGCCTAATAAATGATGCAAAAACATCTAAATCCCAAGGATGAAAAATCCAGGCTTCGTCACTGGGACAAAACAAACTCACAGAATTTCAAACACTGATTGATAGCTTGAATGCATGTCCCTCGGCAGAGGCAACCTACCCCACTACTTGATGGCACTGCCTCTATAACCTTCAAAGTAGGGCAGTCCCTAATTTTAAAAAGGGTAAAGTTAACAAATGGGTACTAAACTATCTTAAAATATCTCTTTTAGTCACTGAATTTTTAAGAATTATAAAGTGGACATCTTTTTTTGTTAACTACTGTTTTGGTCGGTGCAGAAACTTCAGCGAGTTGATGACATATTGGAAGGGAGAAAGGATAAAGGAAAAACATTAGACTTTCATTTCAGATAGTTGTTTTAAGCTCTCTTTGAAAAACTGAATCTTCGGAATAGAGCACGCAGCTGAGATATATATGCAGTATTTTGAAATATAGGTTTTTTTATAAGAATACTTGAAGATGAAATCACAAAAAAAAGAGAAGTGCATATGAATGTGTGTAATGTGTTTATAAAGGTCTGGATTTGGTGAATGGGAACTTTGTTGCGATTAAACAGTTAATGATAGCTAAAAACATAATATTTATTTTATAATAATATTTATAATTTTTAAAAAATTAATATTAAAAAAGAGTTTATTTATATTTGAGTGACTACTTGTATTTTTTTTTGGGCTAAAGTGTGTAGATTAAAAGAAAATCATACATAGGAAGTATCTTACGTGCTTCATTAAAAACCTCTCAAGCTTAAATGGAGGAAAAGAGTACACACAAATCACTTAGAGCAGCAAGAGTCAACACTAAAATACAAAGGGGACGGAAAAACACACAAGTCAACCTACTGAGTCAAGTTCATCATAATGCACTAAATCATTCACTTTCACCGGGGCAGATGTTGAACTTATATTTTGATATAACAAATATTTGTAAAATTGATTTTGGACTTAATCAAATATTTTAAAATAATTCAAAGTCCAAAATAACTTAAAAATACATGTGTTCTTAATTACTTTATATATATGAAATATTTTTGAGTTAATTAAAATATGTTTAAAGTGTTTAAAATGTGTTTAAAGCTTTTTAAATATGAAAAATCCTATTCAATCACTATTTGACAATGTTCATGACACGGGTACCATTCATAGTTTGGAAACTTTGTAAGAGTTTTGAAACTTTTATTAAGAGTTTCAAAACTTTTTTAAAGTTTCGAAACTTTGCACCCAAAAATTGTTTTAATGACCCGATTTTCTTCAACGATCATATTTTTAAGTAAGAGTTTCGAAACTTTCATCAAAATTTCAAAACTGCATGTGCAGGTGGCCTTTATTGCATGTTTTTAAAGCTTCCCAACGACTATAACTCATCCCCAACGATTTATAAATGGCTAGCAACTGATTCCACGCAATAAAAATACTCCAAGGACACTTGAAGAAGATTACTACACCTATCCAAGCTTAAAGATCGAGAGAAAAGAGTTTTTCATTCTTATTTTTCATTTTCTCTTGTATATAGTGTATTGAGCCTTGTTGAATATCTTTATATTCATTATTTGTGAGCTTAAACATTTGTAAACACCTACCTAGTGAGATATTCTTGTTTACCAAATCAAACATTGTAAAAGGGAAGTGGTTCTAGTTTAACATTAGAAAAACTATAGAGCTGTAAAAGTTACACCTTATCCTTTAAAGGTAAGAACAAATTAGTAAATTTGTTAGAAAATCATTATTGTGAAGCTAAGGTAGTGGATGTAGACTTGGTTGATAAGTCGAACCACTATAAATCATTGTGCCAAATTTTTATCTTTTATTGCTTCCACTCCAAAGATTTTTAAAGGTCAATTCACCTCTCTTGGCGATTTTTGGTTGATTGTTTCGAGCCCAATAATTGGTATTAGAGCAAGTCACAATCAATGATTTAACAACCTTGTGAAGATCATAGAAGTGTTCTATCAATTTTGTATTAAACCGGAAAGATGGCTTCGACTTCCGACTCATTCTACATGGAGGACTCCCAACAGATCAACAAGTATCCATACTTCAATGGACCTAACTATGGTCATTGGAAGAACTTAATGAAGCTATTCATTCAATCCATTGATCTTGGAGCATGGGAGATGATCATGAATGGCTATTATTCTCCAACGAAGAAGATAAAGGAGTGGAGTGACCAAGAACGGAATAAATTTCAACAAAATGCCATGACCATGCACATTTTATTTTGTGCATTTGGTCCCAATATATATGAAGAAATTTCTTTATGTTCTAATGCCAAGGAGCTTTGAGATAAGCTTGAAGAATTACATGGTGATAAGAAAGAAGAACCATCAAGTTCAATCCTCATCTCACATCCAAATGTGGTGTGCTTTATGGCTCTTGAAGAGCCTAAGGTATCTTATAACTCTAGTGAATTTTATTCATATTATTTTAATGAGTTACAAGATGTTTATGATGAATTGTATTTGGAATTTGAGACCATGAATTCCAAATATAAGAAATTGATTTCAAATTTTAAAATTGAAAATGATTTGGTTTTGAAAAACAAAATGAAGTTTTAAAAAATGATTTTGTGCTTTCAAAAATCAAAATCAATGACTTAGAAAAGGAAAATTCTCAAAGTTAAGCTTGAAAGTTTAACAAAAGAAAAAAGAATTAATTTCTCAAAATAATTCATCATGTTTAAAATGGCAAAATGCTCACATTGTCATTTCCTTGGTCACATGGAACATACTTATCCTTTAAAGCTTAGAAAACATTTTAAAATTAGACAAGTATAGGTTCTTAAGGGAACAAGGGACATTAGCACTAACAATCAAGGATCCAAAGCAATTTGGATACCAAAATCCAAATAAATGTCTCTTGTAGATGTGTGGGAGCAATTGTGACAAAAGTGAAGAAATTCAAATGTTCTAGCCACACAAGATAAGGAATGGGTAATCTTTTGCCTTGAAATGTTTTTGATTTTGTCTATTGGTTACCTATCTTGTTTTATGCATGCATGCGTATTAAGCATGGATGATTACATATTGTTTGTTATCTCATGTATGTTGAAAATGTGTCATGATGGACATGTCTTAAAGTTAAATGTTTTTATCAATTTTTAGTTAATCATAATTTTTTTTGGTAAAGTTATATTTTTATGTTTTAAATGTTTTTTCAATACTTTGACCTTAATGTGTGCTTTCATGGAAACCCATTTTCAAAACAAGTGATGTCCTTAATTTATTGAATATTTTTAACATTTGGAATCACTTTAAGCTTATGATGTCAAGCTTGATAATGTTTTGAAATCTCTTTTAATTGGTATCATTTAAATGATGCATATGTAAGAAAATTTTAAATATTTTTCTTAAATTTTCATATGCCTTATTTGACATCCTCCATACCTAAAATTGGTATTATATATTTTTTTCAAATATCAATTAGTATAAGATTTTATTTACATAATTAGTATTCTATGAGTTTTATCTTTAAAAGTTTTCTTGGGATGTCTAAGTAAAAAGGAGTCATAGAAGATGATTTTAATAGATTTGCATGAATGCAAATCTAAATCACGCAAAATGTGATTTATGAAATATATTTTTCTATTGCATGATTATATAGTAATTAGTTTGAATACTCATCAAATGATTTTAAATGTTTGGATCTTGATATTTTGATGAAATTCATTCTTTTACTTTGCATATTTGCATACAACTCTTTCATCTTTAATTTGCAAATGAAAATTGTTATATGTTCATGCATATGCTTTCATTAACAATTGGTATACATATTAAATGCATGATATTATGTAGTGCTTTATGCATATGACATTCAATATATCATTTTTAATTATCGCATAAAGTATAACAAGTGTTGAAACATTTTGATATTTCGATATAACAAATTAAGTTAAATGGATTTTAAGATTTTCCAAATGATTTTCTAAGTATATTCGATATAACTATTCGAATATCAAAACATTACTCCAAATATTTCAAAAATCATTTTTAATCCTTACTTAAGTGTAAAATTAAGTTTTAATCATAAAACAATTTCAAAATAATTTTACAAAGTATTTCGAACCAATTCAAAGCCAAAAATTCCAGATTGCTCATAGGGAACCGATTCCCCCCCATAGGAGGAACCGATTCCCCCCTGAATGGTTTGGCTCCGAGATTTCCAGAATGCTCGGAGGGAACCGATTCCCCCATAGGGGGAACCGATTCCCCCCTAAACAGTTTTGTTCCGAGAATTCCAGTATGCTCGGAGGGAACCGATCCCCCCAAGGGGGTACCGATTCCCCCTTGTACAACGGTCGAAATATTTGAATTTTACACTTAGGAACCGATTCCCTTCAAGGGGGAACCGATTCCCCCCACACTCCAAGCTGTTTTATTAAATGTTTTCACACTAAAACGGCTATAATCATCCCCAACGTTCAGAAGTGATCCAAGGTGTATTTAAGCAAGCTTAGAAGCCATTGATCAAAAATAAGAAACATCAAGCAACTAGAATCAAGAGAGAATCAAAGAGAAAGCATCAAACCTCAAGTTTGAGCATTTCAAGCCTATTTTCATTCAATATTCATTTTGCTTTCAAGAACACTTTTTGTGCTCAATTGTATTCATCTTTGAGTGTTCTTTTCTTTGTTCTAGAATTGTGCAAACATCTTACCTTGTGAGGTTTTCTTGTAAGTTTGCAAATTTGTAATATTCTCTTTGGGAAAAAGAGTGTTCTCAAGAGTTGGGGTATACTCTTGAGGGTATTGTAAGGTTATCTCTTTGGCCTCAAAAGAAAGAACAAATTAGTGAATTTGTTGGAAAATCCTTAGTGTGGATAGCTAAGGTAGTGGACGTAGACTTTATTTGAGAAAGTCGAACCACTGTAAATCGCTGTGCAATTACTTTTAATTTTCTGCAAAAGCTTCCACAAAAATTTTAATTGCCAATTCACCCCCTCTTGGCCGATTTCGTCAATCGATTAACTCAATAATTGGTATCAGAGCCTAACTCATTTGAAGGTTTTATCGCCTCTTGAGTCGATTCGGGAAGAGTTATATCGATTATTAAAGTCATCAATGGCCTCCGCTTCAAACTTCGACTCCGGTCTCGATTCGATGCCCGTCAATAAGCCTCCTTTCTTCAATGGAGCTAACTATGCCTATTGGAAGAATATAATGATGTACTTTATTCAAGCAAGTGACATGGGAGCATGGAATGCTGTAGAAGAAGGATACATCAAATCTCTCACTCATCCAAGGTTGTGGAGTGAAGGAGAGACAAGAATGTTCCAGCTCAACTCCAAAGCCATCCATATTATTTTTTGTGCTCTTGGACCAGATGAATACGGAAGATTTTCATCGTGTACAACCGCCAAAGAAATATGGGACAAACTTCAAGTCACACATGAAGGTACAGATGAGGTAAAGAAATCAAAAATTAGTATTCTAACGCATAGCTATGAAAATTTCAGGATGAAACCAAATGAAGACATCAAAGCTATGACGGATAGATTTTCAACGATTGTCAATGGTCTCAAATCATATGGAGAGATCATCTCAAATGAAAAGCTTGTGAGGAAGTTAGTCTACTCCCTCCCAAAATCATGGCAATCAAAGAAGACGGCAATCATCGAGTCTAAGGACCTATCGTCCTTAACTCTTGAAGAACTTATCGGTTCACTCCTCACTCATGAGATGATGCTCGAAGATGAGGTGGACCTTGATAAAGTTGAAGAGACACCAAAGGAAAAGGAGAAGAAGAAAAATATTGGAGTTGCTCTCAAATCCACAAAAGATGAGAGTGATTCTAATAATGATGATGATGACGAGGAATGACATTGTTTGCCAAACGGTTCAGAAAAATGATGAGACCTTACCAAGGAAGAAAATTCAAACGAAACGAATGCCTCAAAATGAACCAAAAGAGAAGGACCCAATCATTTGCTATGAATGCAAAAAGCCAGGGCATGTCAAATATGATTGCCCACAATTGAAGAAAAAGGGTCAATCAAAGAATAAGCACAAGGCTCATGTGGCTACATGGAGCGATGAAGAAATTTCCGATGAAGAGGAACAAGAAATAGCAAACTTGTGCTTGATGGCATTCGGGGAAGATTCTAAGGTAACCTCTAACTCATCCGATTTTGATGATTTATCTTATGATGAGTTATTTGAGGAATACAATGGGTTGGCTTCGGATTATGAGAATTGTTTTTAAAATATAAAAATGATGTTTCAAAATTGAAAATGAAAACAAACTCATATCCAAAACCAACAACGATCTTGAAAGTAAAATCAAAGATTTGCAAATCAAACTAGAAGAGTTTGAAAAGAAAAATTTAGATTTGCAAAATTTACTTTCAAAGATCAATGATGATCATCAAAAGAAAATTGATGATCTTAAAACTTCTTTTGATAAAGTTGGAACAAAACATTTTGAAAAAGGTGGAAATTCAAATCCAACTTTGTTAGAAAAAGTTTTAGAAACTACAATCATAGAGGTCCCCAAAGAACCTCTAATGGAAAATCATTAGAAGTATGTGGGTTCCTAAAGAACTCATTACTACTAAAGATAAAATATCCTACACAAATGGATACCTAAGGGGACTAGGATTTTGGAAACTAATGAATATGGACCCAAAAGAATTTGGGTACCAAAAATCAAAAATTAATCTATGTTTGTAGGGAAATGAGCATTGCTACAAGGCACGGGAAACAAATTCAAATTCATGGTACCTTGATAGTGGATGCTCAAGACATATGACCGGAGACAAAAGCCGGTTCATTGAGCTTAACGCCAAAAATGGAGGAGAAGTGACTTTTGGAGACAATTCAAAAGGTCACATTGAAGGTATTGGTACAATAGGTAATACCTCTTCCATACAAATTAAGAATGTTTTATATGTGAATGGATTAAAGCATAATCTATTGAGTATTAGTCAATTATGCGATAAAGGATTCAATGTCTTATTTGAAATTAATGGTTGTAAAGTCATTGACATTGCATCTAATCGGATTATGCTTGTTGTCATAGAATAGGAAACATTTACATGGTGCATTTAGATTCTATTGATATGACTAATTTATGCCTAGTTGCTAAGGATGAGCATGATAGTTGGTTATGGCATAGGAGACTAGGTCATGCTAGTATGAGTGTTTTGCAACGGTTAATTCAAGGAAACTTAGTAAGATGATTGCCTAAGCTTAAATTTGATAATGATAAAATCTGTGATGCTTGTGCTAAAGGAAAACAAAAACGAGTTTCTTTTAAATCTATTAATGATGTATCAACTAGTAGAGTATTACAATTGATCCATTTAGATCTTTTTGGGCCAACTAGAACTACTAGCTTGGGTGGAAAACAATATGCATTTGTCTTGGTAGATGACTATTCTAGATACACTTGGGTTCTATTCTTAAGTACTAAAGATGAAGCATTAGAAAATTTCATCACATTTTCAAAAATAATCCAAAATGAAAAAGGTTACTCTATCACTAGTGTTAGAAGTGATCATGGAACTGAATTTGAAAATCTTGGATTCATTGAGTTTTGTAATTCTAATGGTATTAGCCATAATTTTTCAGCACCTAGAACCCCTCAACAAAATGGAGTTGTTGAGAGGAAAAATCGAATTTTAGAAGAAATGGCTAGAACCATGCTTTGTGAAAATAATTTGCCAAAATATTTTTGGGCGGAAGCCACAAATACCGCTTGTTATGTTATAAATCGAGTAATGATTAGGCCAATTTTAAAGAAAACTCCATATAAAATTCTCAAAAATAAAAAGCCTAACATTAGCTATTTTCATCCTTTTGGATGTAAATGTTTTGTTTTAAACAACGGTAAAGAAAATCTTGGCAAATTTGATGCTTAAAGTGATGAAGGAATTTTTCTGGGTTATTCCTTAAATTCTAAAGCTTATCGTGTATTTAATAAAAGAACTTTAGTTGTAGAAGAGTCTATACATGTTGTTTTCGATGATAATCCCCTTCCGAGGAAGGATTCTTCTGTTAATGATGTAGGTATTGTACAAGCAAATGACGTTAGACATGACGTTGGAGAATCATCATCAAAGGAAGAAACAAAAGATGATGAAACTCATGATCCCCTCGAGAATCCAACCATTGAAGAAAGGGAAGTATCTTTTCCAAGAGAGTACAACTATGTCAAGGATGGTGAAATTATAGGTGATCCATCAAAAGGGGTAACTACTCGATCTTCTCTTAGAAATATCTGTAATTATGTTGCATTTATTTCATGCATAGAGCCTAAGAACATCAAAGAAGCATTAAAATATGAACATTGGATTATGGCTATGCAAGAAGAATTAAATCAATTTGAGAGAAGTAAAGTATGGACATTAGTTGAAAGGCCTAGTAATAAATCTACTGTAGGTACTAGATGGGTTTTTAGAAATAAACTTGATGAAAGTGGTAATATAGTGAGGAACAAGGCTAGACTTGTTGCTCAAGGCTATACTCAAGAAGAAGGCATAGACTATGATGAAACATACGCTCCCGTAGCTAGGATGGAAGCAATTAGAATGTTATTGGCATTTGCATGTTTCAATGAATTTAAATTGTATCAAATGGATGTTAAAAGTGCATTTTTAAATGGTTTTATAAAAGAAGAAGTGTACGTGGAACAACCTCCAGGTTTTGAAGATTCAAATTTTCCGAATCATGTTTTAAAATTGACAAAAGCTCTTTATGGTTTAAAACAAGCTCCTAGAGCTTGGTATGAAAGATTGTCAAATTTTTTAATTGAAAAAGATTTTTTAAAAGGAAAGGTTGACACTACATTGTTTTTAAAGAGAAAAGGTAAAGATTTATTAGTAGTTCAAATTTATGTTGATGATATAATATTTGGTTCTACTAATGATGTTCTTTGCCAAGAATTTTCTAAGCTAATGCAAAGTGAGTTTGAGATGAGTATGATGGAGGAGCTCTCATTTTTCTTGGGACTCCAAATCAAGCAAAGAAAAGATGGCATCTTCATTAATCAAGCTAAGTACGTCAAAGATATGCTCAAGAAGTTTGGACTGGAAAATGGGAAACCTCATAACACTCCAATGAGCTCTTCAACAAAGCTTGACTTAGATGAAGGAGGTAAATGTGTAGATGTTAAATTATATAGGTCAATGATTGGCTCTTTGCTTTATCTAACTGCAAGTAGACCGGACATTATGTTTAGTGTTTGCTTATGTGCTAGATTTCAATCATGTCCTAAGGAATCACATTTACTAGCTGTTAAGAGAATCTTTAGATACCTTAAGGACACTCCTAGTTTAGGACTTTGGTATCCTAGAGACTCTAGCTTTAGCTTGCATGCCTTTTCTGATGCGGATTATGGAGGATGCAAATTAGATAGGAAAAGCACCTCCGGTACTTGTCAATTCCTTGGAAATATGTTGATTTCTTGGTTTTCAAAGAAACAAAATTGTGTTGCATTATCTACCACTGAAGCGGAATACATTTCAGCTGGTAGTTGTTGTGCACAAGTTTTATGGATGAAACAACAACTTTTTGATTATGGAATTAAAGTAGGTATTATTCCTATCAAGTGTGACAATACTAGTGCTATTTGTCTCACTAAAAATCCCATTCAACACTCTAGAACTAAGCACATTGAAATAAGACATCACTTCATTAGAGACCATGTCACTAAGGAAGATGTAGTTCTAGAATTTGTTGATACTTTGCACCAATTAGCGGATATCTTTACAAAACCCTTAGACAAGGAAAGATTTTGGACACTTAGGAGAGAATTAGGTTTGACCAACCTATCTTCACTTAGTGTTTAAAATAATTTTAGCACTTTTAATAAATCTTGAAAAATGCTTATAATAATAATTTTTGATTGCATTCTTGCTATTAGTTAGGGGGAGTTTGTGATTCTTAATGAAAATTAATTTTATGTTCAAAAATCGATTAAAGATTAATTTAATTGTTTGAACATAATTAATGTTTGATATATGAGTTGCCAATACCACTAGAAAAGATTAATTTAGCATTTTGTGCTTAAAAAATCGGATTTTAGCATTTTGGTGCAGAGGGAATCGATCCCCCCTGAGGGAACCGATTCCCCCTTTGAAGGTTTTGATTAAATTATGTTGTTGTTATGAAAAACTATACATATATTGTTTCTCAAAACTATATTTTCCAAAAGTTTTTTTTCAAAAACTTTGCCCATTAGGATTGATTTAGAGAATCTTGAAATATTGAGGACTCATTTGAGTTTTGGGATTAATTGAATTGCATACATTTGTTTTTAAAATTGCAGGTTATCAATTCTATTCCGATTTCCTAAACCATGTCCAATCCTAAACGTCCTAGGTCTTCATCTAGTCGTTCTAGTCGTCAAAATCCACCTTCAAATCCTCCTCCTATCCCTCAAAATCCTATTCCAAATCTTGATCCTAACTTGACTATCCAAAATTCTTGTTTCAATCAACCGGGTCCTAAAGATTATCGTTATTGGTTTTACCAATATTTTGACTCGTATAAGATTAGGGAAGAACGTATCCCATTTCTTCAAACTATGGTTGACATTAACTTTAAATATCTCCCTATCTTGCACGAATGGAAATTTGATAAACTTTTCGAACTTGAACCCATTGTTTATCATCAACTTGTTCGTATCTTCTACTGTAATGCCGTTTGTATCAAAAATCGTGACAAAACCAAAACCATAGGAGTGCGTTCCTACCTCCTAGGTCAATATTTCCATCTTGATCCGGATTACATAGCCAATGCCTTAGGCTTGGATAATGAAGGTTTATCAAACGAAAAACAAGTTTTAGGCTCACGATATAAACGGAATGATAGTGCAAGTGTTTTAGATCTCCATGAGCGTTTCCTTCATCTCATGATCACTTGGTGGTTTCGACCATCCGGGGGTCGATATTCAACTCTTAGAGCTTTAGATCTTTGGTGGTTGCACTGTTTTGAAAACAACATAAAAATAAACCTCTCCGAGATTATCTTTGCTGAAATTATTGAAACCGTTAACCTAGTGCCAAATAAGAAACTCTGTTCTTCACTAGTTTACGGTTGTATTCTTAGTAATCTCTTTTCTAAAGCTCAACTCCGAGTTGGTCTAGATGCCTCATTTCCTCTTAAGAAACAAATCAATCTTCTTTCTTTAACAAGAGCGGGATGGGTCAAAAAATAAGGAAACCGGTGCATGGGTTCGATCTTCTACTCCGGGAGCTAGTTCTTCATAAGCTCAACCCGAAGCTAACGAAGATCCCGAATTTGAACAATTAATGAGGGATATTGATGAAGCTGAAGAAGAACCTGAACAACCCGAGGAGCACGCACAACAATCGACTCAAATGCCTCCATATTTTCAATCCTTCATGGAGACATTTGATTTCCGTTATGCTACAATGGATTCACGCTTTTCCTCTATAGAGTCTCATTTATCCACAATGGGAGCTCAACAATTAGAGATTCTTCAGGAGATGCGTGCAAACAATGAAGCAACCAATGCTCGTATTAATGAACTAACTCATGAAATGGCTGCTATGCGAGCCCGTTTTCCACCTACCGATCCGAATGCTTGATTTTATGTTTAGCTTTAAAACTTTGAACAAAATGAATATTGTTTCAACATTTTGAATTGTTTGATTTTGTGGATTGTTGGATTTTGGATTTATGGATAATGTGAACTTATATGTTTGGTATGTTTTATTCATTTTTGCATCATCATTAGCAATATGACCAATTTTGCCATATCACATTATTTATGAATATTGATGAAACTAATGGCTAACCTCTCTTTTGATTGTGATCTTAGCAGCTTAAGCTTATAATTAATAAATCAATTGGTTAAATGATTTCAAAATCTTGTTTTACAATGTCTTTTTGATTTAACAAAAAGGGGGGGAGAAGAATAAGTTAAGTGTTAAATGTTTTACATAATAAATTGAAGAAGTGTTAAAGTAAGGAAGAGTAATTTCAAAACTTGATTTCAAAAATCTTAAAATTACTAAAATGTTTTGTTATATCAAAAAGGGGGAGATTGTTGAAACATTTTGATATTTCGATATAACAAATTAAGTTAAATGGATTTTAAGATTTTCCAAATGATTTTCTAAGTATATTCGATATAACTATTCGAATATCAAAACATTACTCCAAATATTTCAAAAATCATTTTTAATCCTTACTTAAGTGTAAAATTAAGTTTTAATCATAAAACAATTTCAAAATAATTTTACAAAGTATTTCGAACCAATTCAAAGCCAAAAATTCCAGATTGCTCATAGGGGAACCGATTCCCCCCCATAGGAGGAACCGATTCCCCCCTGAATGGTTTGGCTCCGAGATTTCCAGAATGCTCGGAGGGAACCGATTCCCCCATAGGAGGAACCGATTCCCCCCTAAACAGTTTTGTTCCGAGAATTCCAGTATGCTCGGAGGGAACCGATCCCCCCAAGGGGGTACCGATTCCCCCTTGTACAACGGTCGAAATATTTGAATTTTACACTTAGGAACCGATTCCCTTCAAGGGGGAACCGATTCCCCCCACACTCCAAGCTGTTTTATTAAATGTTTTCACACTAAAACGGCTATAATCATCCCCAACGTTCAGAAGTGATCCAAGGTGTATTTAAGCAAGCTTAGAAGCCATTGATCAAAAATAAGAAACATCAAGCAACTAGAATCAAGAGAGAATCAAAGAGAAAGCATCAAACCTCAAGTTTGAGCATTTCAAGCCTATTTTCATTCAATATTCATTTTGCTTTCAAGAACACTTTTTGTGCTCAATTGTATTCATCTTTGAGTGTTCTTTTCTTTGTTCTAGAATTGTGCAAACATCTTACCTTGTGAGGTTTTCTTGTAAGTTTGCAAATTTGTAATATTCTCTTTGGGAAAAAGAGTGTTCTCAAGAGTTGGGGTATACTCTTGAGGGTATTGTAAGGTTATCTCTTTGGCCTCAAAAGAAAGAACAAATTAGTGAATTTGTTGGAAAATCCTTAGTGTGGATAGCTAAGGTAGTGGACGTAGACTTTATTTGAGAAAGTCGAACCACTGTAAATCGCTGTGCAATTACTTTTAATTTTCTGCAAAAGCTTCCACAAAAATTTTAATTGCCAATTCACCCCCTCTTGGCCGATTTCGTCAATCGATTAACTCAATAATTGGTATCAGAGCCTAACTCATTTGAAGGTTTTATCGCCTCTTGAGTCGATTCGGGAAGAGTTATATCGATTATTAAAGTCATCAATGGCCTCCGCTTCAAACTTCGACTCCGGTCTCGATTCGATGCCCATCAATAAGCCTCCTTTCTTCAATGGAGCTAACTATGCCTATTGGAAGAATAGAATGATGTACTTTATTCAAGCAAGTGACATGGGAGCATGGAATGCTGTAGAAGAAGGATACATCAAACCTCTCACTCATCCAAGGTTGTGGAGTGAAGGAGAGACAAGAATGTTCCAGCTCAACTCCAAAGCCATCCATATTATTTTTTGTGCTCTTGGACCAGATGAATACGGAAGATTTTCATCGTGTACAACCGCCAAAGAAATATGGGACAAACTTCAAGTCACACATGAAGGTACAGATGAGGTAAAGAAATCAAAAATTAGTATTCTAACGCATAGCTATGAAAATTTCAGGATGAAACCAAATGAAGACATCAAAGCTATGACGGATAGATTTTCAACGATTGTCAATGGTCTCAAATCATATGGAGAGATCATCTCAAATGAAAAGCTTGTGAGGAAGTTAGTCTACTCCCTCCCAAAATCATGGCAATCAAAGAAGACGGCAATCATCGAGTCTAAGGACCTATCGTCCTTAACTCTTGAAGAACTTATCGGTTCACTCCTCACTCATGAGATGATGCTCGAAGATGAGGTGGACCTTGATAAAGTTGAAGAGACACCAAAGGAAAAGGAGAAGAAGAAAAATATTGGAGTTGCTCTCAAATCCACAAAAGATGAGAGTGATTCTAATAATGATGATGATGACGAGGAAATGACATTGTTTGCCAAACGGTTCAGAAAAATGATGAGACCTTACCAAGGAAGAAAATTCAAACGAAACGAATGCCTCAAAAATGAACCAAAAGAGAAGGACCCAATCATTTGCTATGAATGCAAAAAGCCAGGGCATGTCAAATATGATTGCCCACAATTGAAGAAAAAGGGTCAATCAAAGAATAAGCACAAGGCTCATGTGGCTACATGGAGCGATGAAGAAATTTCCGATGAAGAGGAACAAGAAATAGCAAACTTGTGCTTGATGGCATTCGGGGAAGATTCTAAGGTAACCTCTAACTCATCCGATTTTGATGATTTATCTTATGATGAGTTATTTGAGGAATACAATGGGTTGGCTTCGGATTATGAGAAATTGTTTTTAAAATATAAAAATGATGTTTCAAAATTGAAAAATGAAAACAAACTCATATCCAAAACCAACAACGATCTTGAAAGTAAAATCAAAGATTTGCAAATCAAACTAGAAGAGTTTGAAAAGAAAAATTTAGATTTGCAAAATTTACTTTCAAAGATCAATGATGATCATCAAAAGAAAATTGATGATCTTAAAACTTCTTTTGATAAAGTTGGAACAAAACATTTTGAAAAAGGTGGAAATTCAAAATCCAACTTTGTTAGAAAAAGTTTTAGAAACTACAATCATAGAGGTCCCCAAAGAACCTCTAATGGAAAAATCATTAGAAGTATGTGGGTTCCTAAAGAACTCATAAAACAATTTCAAAATAATTTTACAAAGTATTTCGAACCAATTCAAAGCCAAAAATTCCAGATTGCTCATAGGGAACCGATTCCCCCCCATAGGAGGAACCGATTCCCCCCTGAATGGTTTGGCTCCGAGATTTCCAGAATGCTCGGAGGGAACCGATTCCCCCATAGGAGGAACCGATTCCCCCCTAAACAGTTTTGTTCCGAGAATTCCAGTATGCTCGGAGGGAACCGATCCCCCCCAAGGGGGTACCGATTCCCCCCTTGTACAACGGTCGAAATATTTGAATTTTACACTTAGGAACCGATTCCCTTCAAGGGGGAACCGATTCCCCCCACGCTCCAAGCTGTTTTATTAAATGTTTTCACACTAAAATGGCTATAATATCTTCTCTAATCATCCCCAACGTTCAGAAGTGATCCAAGGTGTATTTAAGCAAGCTTAGAAGCCATTGATCAAAAATAAGAAACATCAAGCAACTAGAATCAAGAGAGAATCAAAGAGAAAGCATCAAACCTCAAGTTTGAGCATTTCAAGCCTATTTTCATTCAATATTCATTTTGCTTTCAAGAACACTTTTTGTGCTCAATTGTATTCATCTTTGAGTGTTTTTTTCTTTGTTCTAGAATTGTGCAAACATCTTACCTTGTGAGGTTTTCTTGTAAGTTTGCAAATTTGTAATCTTCTCTTTGGGAAAAAAAGTGTTCTCAAGAGTTGGGGTATACTCTTGAGGGTATTGTAAGGTTATCTCTTTGGCCTCAAAAGAAAGAACAAATTAGTGAATTTGTTGGAAAATCCTTAGTGTGGATAGCTAAGGTAGTGGACGTAGACTTTATTTGAGAAAGTCGAACCACTGTAAATCGCTGTGCAATTACTTTCAATTTTCTGTAAAAGCTTCCACAAAAATTTTAATTGCCAATTCACCCCCTCTTGGCCGATTTCGTCAATCGATTAACTCAACAACAAGTATTAGATTTATTTATTTATTTATTTAAACAATGACAACTGGATCTTATTAATAATGGAAGGAATAAAAATTACAACGCATCAGAAAAACGAGATAAATTTGGAGACAAAAGTCACCAAAATACTCAAACAAAAGTAAGTAATAAACCTAACAATACGAAGAAAATTAAAATCTTCCGTTGAGAATGATGACCAATATCAAAATCCAATAACCTTCATATAAACTCTTTGTCTCTGTCGAATGAGACGCTTGACGAAGTGATAAAGGAGTTGAGAGGAACCAAATAATCTGGCAGACTACTTCGCTACATAATTTTGATTACATCAGCAAACAACCTTTAACCAAAAGAAGGGATCTGACTATATGTGACCACCGACTAACCAATCAAAAAATAAATGTGTTACTAGCATACTTTTTCATCTTATTGAAATTCAATATTCTTCTTAAGTGCATAAGTGTTTTTGTGCCAAAACTTTTCATGGAATATTTTATTAAGGGGGAGCTTTGTTTTTAAATGATTTATATGCTTGAATCTTTTATTTTTTTTACTTATTCTCCATTGTTGAATTATTTTTTATATAACAAAAAGGGGAGAAATAAGTGAAAAATTAAATTTCTCAAAGAAAAAAGGGAGCTTAATTTTTTTTATTAAATTCTGTTTTTCAAAATATATTTTTCTGAAGCGTAGATTTTGTTAAAAAAAATTCAAAGAAGTTTTGTTATATAAAAAAAGGAGAGATTGTTGAACTTGTATTTTGATATAATAAATATTTGTAAAATTGATTTTGGACCTAATAAAATATTTCAAAAATAATTCAAAATCCAAAATAACTTGAAAAATGTGTGTTCTTAATTGCTTTATATATATATGAAATATTTTGAGTTAATTAAAATATATTTAAAGTGTTTAAAATGTATTTAAAGCCTATTAAATATGAAAAATAATGTTCAATCACTATTTGACATTGTTCATACACGAGTATTGTTCATAGTTGGGAAACTTTGTAAGAGTTTTGAAACTTTTATTAAGAATTTGGAAACTTTACAAAAGTTTCAAAACTTTGTACACAGAAACTGTTGTAACAACCAGATTTTCTTCAACGGTCATACTTTTAAATAAGAGTTTCGAAACTTTCAATTACATTGTATTAAAAGTCTCGATACTTTCACAAGGTGTCGAAACTTTCTTCAAAGTTTCGAAACTGCATGTTCAAGTGGCCTTTATTGTATGTTTTTAAAGCTTCCCAACGACTATAACTCATCCCCAACGTTCATAAATGGCTAGCAACTCATCCCCAACGATCATAAATGGCTAGCAACTCATTCCACACAATATAAACACTCCAAGGACACTTGAAGAAGATTACTACACCTATTCAAGCTTAAAGATCAAGAGAAAAGAGTTTTTCATTCTTATTCATTTTCTCTTGTATATAGTCTATTGAGCCTTATTGAATATCTTTGTATTCATTCTTTGTGAGCTTAAACATTTGTAAACACCTAACTAGTGAGATATTCTTGTTTACCCAAATCAAATCTCGTAAAAGGGGAGTGGTTCTAGTTTAACCTTATAAAAACTAGAGAGTTGTAAAGGTTATACATCATCCTTGAAAGGTAAGAACAAATTAGTGAATTTATTAGAAAATCCTTAATATGGAGCTAAGGTAGTGGATGTAAACTTGGTTGAGAATTCGAATTACTATAAATCATTGTGCCAAATTTTCTATCTTTTATTGCTTCCGCACCAAAAAATTTTAAAGGTCAATTCATCTCCTCTTGACGGTTTTCGGCTGATCGTTTTGAGCCCAACAGTAGATCTAAAAGGTGAATCTCAAAATTTCCAACAGTATCTAACTTAGCCAACCCATCTACTGCCCTATTATTCCGCCGAGACACATTGGAAATGGATGCTCCGATCTCGCTGAACAAGATCATTAATATGAGAAACGATGGAGCTAGTATCACGGCCAGCACCATTGGATTGGAGAACTCTGGCTCCAGGCAATCCAACTCAACCACAACACAACGAAACGAAACCCCCTATACCAAGCACACCGAAGGCCAACGAAAACACCGAATTATTCAGCGTTAATAACCATGCAAGTACCACTGAACTTAAAAAATCCAAGCAACCAACGCCCTGCACTATCTCGGATAACTCCTCCACAGGCAGCGCGGAGAAAAAAGAGAATATTTTTATTTAATATAGAACTCATAACCTCAGAGAATATTAAAAAATAAAGATAAATAATTTAATCGGTCAATATATTTCTTCAACTACTTGTAAATCTTAAAAAATGTTTATAAAGGGGCCTTTAGTAGAATATGATGGCACCTTATAAATAAAGTGAAAACATGAAAAAGAAAAGCGCCACTTCAAAATAAGAGAAAATTAAAGGTGATAACAATATAAAAGACAAAAGCATCATAGTTAATTAATTTAAGAGGAGGATATATTAAATCATTGAAATAATATAAAATAATGACTATAAAATAATATTTTTTAAAAGAATTTAATATTTTACAAACATTATTATTTAAACTTAAAACATCTAAAAATATCAACTTTATTTTTATAGCTAAAATCATAGTCATATGATTGATTTAATTTTTTAAAATAAAAATAAAATTTTAATTTTATAAATAAAAACAAATTAAACGAGACAGCCTTCTGCAAAATTTCAGTCGGTCGATTGGCGTAAGTGTCAGCATCACACTCAAATCCACAGTAAAAATCTTCTCTTTACCTTTGGTTTAGTTTCTCTCTATCTCTTCCCTTCTTCGATTTATTCTTTTTCGGTCTCCCTTTTCCTCGAGCTCTGCATAAGCAGAAACGGAAGCCAAACACACACAAATAATGCTGGCGTGTTTCACGGACTATCTTAGCTTATGCAGATCTACTGCTGCAATTGGGTGCTTTTTCCTGTTGCACTTCTCTTTCTGCAGCACCATTTCCGCTGCTTGTTTGAACGGAAACTGCCAGGTTCGTTTCTTTTTTCTTCCTTCCTTTCCGTTTTCTTCCTCTGCGATCAGTTCAGTTTTGAGCTAAATTCACTAGAGATTGTTTCAGGTTCTTGACTCATGTTCCCAGTCTACAGATTGTGGTCCAGGTCTTTATTGTGGGAACTGCCCAGCTTTGGGCAAGAGTCAACCTTTTTGTACCAGAGGCCAAGCTATCATACCCACTTCTGTTGTAAGTGTTCTTCCTTTTCTTTCTTTTTGCATGCACTGGGAATGTAGTTTAAATTTGTTTCATTTTTTGGTAAGGAGGCTCTTTGTTTCCATTTCTTTTTATATTTTGGTTATGGATGGGTTTTACCATTCTGTTGTTGTTTTTTCCTCTTCTTTTGTACTTCCATTTTGTTCGCTGAGCAAATTGCTGATGGGACATTCATGTTTTTGGTGTGAATTTGGGGGCCAGATTGGTGGATTGCCTTTCAACAAATATTCATGGTTGATGACTCACAATTCATTCAGCATAGTGGATGCACCATCTCTGCAAGGTGTTCAAAGACTGACATTTTATAATCAAGAAGACACTGTTAGTAATCAGTTGATGGTGTGTACTCTCTGTTATTTTGCATCACCTTTAAATGACCTTGTTAGTTATTGCGATTCTAAGGGAAAAGACCCGGCTTCAACCAGCTTAGTCTGTAGGGTGTGTACATTAAGACTAAGAAAAAATTCTGAACCGATTCTACCTTATAATTATCAGACTAATAAAAAAAAAATTATCTAGAGGAAAGTATGAAAAGAAGAAATTGGGCATGATATGCTAAAATTACATATAGTCTAGTTAGTTGATAATGTGAAAGTTCCATTTATTTTTACACTTTGTATGATTTTGTCCGATTGGTATTAAATAGCATTTACTTAGCTTCTTTATGGTCCCCCAAACTATGGAAGCATTTCTTGTCTTTTTAAAGAAACAAATGAACAATTGATTTCTCTATATTCTAAACTTATTTGCTTTGTGGTTGGCTTCTGTCTAGAATGGAGTGAGGGGACTGATGTTGGACATGTACGATTTTAACGGCGATATTTGGCTCTGCCATTCATTCAGGGGACAATGCTTCAACTTCACTGCCTTTGTAATTTGTCTTTCCATCTTAGAAATTTAGCAGTTATAATGCATGCTCATCTTTTTAACTTCTAATTTTCAGTTTTTCGATACAATTTGCAATGTGTTGATTGGATCTTATTTAGCAACCTGCAATTAACACCTTAAGGGAAGTGGAGACATTCTTGAGTCAGAATCCATCAGAGATTGTAACCATTATAATCGAGGACTATGTGCATACACCAAAAGGACTGAGTAACCTTTTCACGAGTGCCGGTCTGGACAAGTATTGGTTTCCGGTGTCGAAGATGCCAAAAAAGGGTGAAGATTGGCCTACTGTGAATGAAATGGTGCAAGCAAATCACAGGCTTCTGGTTTTCACCTCAGTTGCTTCTAAGGAAGCGGAGGAAGGAATTGCTTACCAGTGGAAGTACATATTAGAAAATGAAGGTAATGGTTATATACGTATGATGTTTCTTTCTAGGTTCATATTGCGTACTTGCTTTCGAATATCGAGTAAACAACTTAATGATATTATGGGTTTCAGCTGGAGATCCCGGGGTAAAGTCAGGCTCATGCCCAAATAGAAAAGAATCACGGCCGCTTAATTCGAAAAGTGCCTCTCTTTTCCTCATGAATTACTTTCCGACTTACCCGGTTGAGAATGAAGCTTGCAAAGAACATTCAGCGCCCCTTGCTGACATGATTGGAACCTGCTTCAAAGCAGCAGGGAGTATGCTGCCAAACTTCATAGCAGTCAACTTTTACATGGTATTCAATTTGTAACATGTGTGCATGTATAATTTTTTGATCTAAAATATGCAAAGCACTAACACGAGATAAATCTTGCAGAGGAGTGATGGAGGTGGTGTTTTCTATGATTTGGATAGTGTGAATGGCCAAAGGTTATGTGGATGTAATACTATTGCAGCCTGTCAGGTTCGTCCAAAACTGAATTTAGTTTTTCGGGAAGCATTGGCAACTTTAGTTCCACTTTTCAGTAGTCATTCATGGGCTTATTTTGCAAAAAAAAAGAAACACTCCCCTTACTAACATTATATATTGCTGGCATCGTATCGCAAAAGAGTTTGCAATTTTTTTTTGTATACAAAACCTTCTCCAATGGTTATTGAAATCGAGGTTGCATCTCCGTAACATCTGGTTGTTGTTGCTTGCTATAGTTAGTCCAAATTCTAATGTATACGAACTTTATTTTTTCCCTTTTTTTGCATTAGATTAGCCGTGATTCCAAAACTGTTTTCTGAAGTACAGAAACATTCTTTGTTCTCTATGCTTTTACATGAGAAGAATCTAGTTCAAGGCAGGATGGGGAGTAATGGTGAACTTGGTCATGATTTATATCTTTTCGCAAAAGATAGTGTTGAAAGATACTAAAAGAAAGCCTTGGTGTGATTGTGTCCGCAGAACTACAATTTTGAACTTTATTTTGCCGTCTATTTCCTCTTAACACTTTTCTGATGGTGTTCCCCAGCAAATGGTACAGCTCAACTGACCTGATCAATTTCGAACTTGTTCTTGTACAGGCTGGAGCACCATTTGGATCTTGCAAGAACATATCTATGCCTTCTTCAAGTCCAATGACCAGCGCTGCAGGAAGCTTTTCCGGATCTGTTCAGTTCTCAAAATCTGCTTCAGCAGTCAGATATCCTAATCACTTTGTCATCGGCTTACTTTCCATGCCATGTATGTTGTTTTTGTTGCGACTATAATAGATAACTCTCAGGATAGCTTTTATAGTTTTACGAGGACTTATATATAATGTCAGATTTTTCGAGTCAAGGCTTAGTATACAGCACCCTGCCTTATTAGGTGGAAGGTCAAGGAATGCTTGTTAGAGTCATTACAATTTGATTATAAATCAAAGACCTCTTGTGATTCGAGGCAAAATCAAATGGTTGTATGAGAACCTGAGCTAGGAAGTGACCAAAGAGAGACTTGCAATGTAATGAAATAGTAGTTAAAATATGTAATTTGCTACACTAGTATGATTTCCCTTAACAATATCGGGACTATCGCATACGTTGGGAGGGTTTGGGACACCTCACAAATCCTAATTAATATCAATATTTGATGAATAGGTGGGGTTTGATCGGAATTTGAAGTTGAAGCAGGCCAACAAAATTCTTGCAAAATGCCAAGTTTTCGATATTCGTTGGTAAATGTATATTGAATTATCTGTACATGTGGCCAAACCGAGTAGCCAATGAGAAATCTTAATCGGGAAAAAGTCGGCTCATCTATGTTTTTACTAATAATTTACATTGAAAAAATCATCTCCAATTGCAATGAAAAATCAATTGGATCAAAGCCATCAGATCGAAGGCCATGAAACTATAACTTCCTCTCTTCTCTCTTCTACCTCAGCGTGATCCATCTCTCTGAAACTGACCAATTGGCTGCTTCATCACAAGCCAGTTCACGAATCCGATCCAAAGGTGATGAAATGTAACTCGAAAATGAAGGAACAGAGCTTGATTGAGAAGAAGATGATGATTGAGAAGAAGAAGATGATTGAGAGGAAACCCAATCTGGGAATTCAAAAGGAGATTTTGGTGAAGCTGAGAATTCTTCAAATGAACATCTCGGGGATGTTGATTCTTCTTCTTCTTCTTCGCATCGATTCATTGAATTTGAAACGATCTGATCATCACAAGCCATGAATGGATGATCTAGGAGCATCTCTGCCGTCCATCGCTTCTTCGGATCCTTAACAAAGCATTTTCCGAGAAAATCTTTTCCTTGTTCAGATAACTCTCGAGGAATTCCTGGCAATTCATCGGAAACCCCAATCTTAATCAACAAAGCCGCCATGTTCGTCCCTGGTTTGAAATTCCAAGCTGGCTTCCCAGTAAACATCTCAACAATGGCACATCCAAGTGCCCAAATATCCACCGCTGAATCATACACGTTTTCATTGACTGACTCGGGTGCGATATTCAGAGGAGTTCCCCTGATTTCCATCCTCCTCTTTTCTCCCTCTTCTTCTTCTTCTTCTTCTTCCCCATTTCGCTTCGCCAATCCAAAATCAGCTATCTTCACATCACCGTTACCAAACAACAGGATATTTTGAAGCTTAATATCACAGTGAACGAACCCTTTCGAATGAACAAAGCGTAGCCCTTTAAGTATCGATCTTGCGTATCTTCTAACATCGGATTCCATCAATCTCCCGCCGCTTTTCTTCAGCTGATCGGCCAAGCTTCCTTTATCCGCGTACTCCAAGAACAAATTATACAACCTCCCACCCTTTTCGACTGTGTGATTGCCACCTAAACAACGGATGATTTGGGGGCAAGAACCGATTCGATCGAGCACTTCCTTCTCGTTCTTCAGCGAAACAGAGTCGATGAGTTGGCAAGACTTGACAGCCATTAGAGGAGATTTCGAGAAGGCATTTTTGGGTAGCACCAAATTGACAGCGCCAAAACTTCCACACCCAATCGTCTCCCCTCGAACCCACTCCATTGGAAACTCGAGATTTCTTCAGCTTTGGGTTTTAGGATAAACAGAGTGCTTCTTCGTTCGTTTTGAGGCAAAACTGAGGTTACAGGGCGTGATTGTGGCTCAAAGACGACTCCTTCTATATATAGGGGGGTGGAATTGCTTTATTCATTTCATTTTAACTATTTTATTTGGTGGGAGTCGGCGTTCCAGATGAATTTAATTTTTCCTATAATTAATGCACGTGATAGGTGAGAATGTGTTGTTTGTTTCAAATTTCATATCTTAATTGAAAAACGTGGTGGATATGACACCTCCAAAAGGATTTTTACTCCATATAATTTATACAACGAAAAATAATAACATTATAATATCCAATAATTTATAATTTGACCATTTAATGACTACATATACTTATTTTCGTCTCATTAGATTTGTCTAATATTGATTTTTTAAAAATTAATTTTTTTAACATTGAATATAATTATTTTAAATGTTTTAAATAATTAATTTTTATAAAAATATATATTTAAAAATTACTATTTGATTAAAGATTTTTAAAATGTATTTTTTATATTTTATCAATAATAAATTTTAAATAATAATGAGTCAAAATTAAAAAAGATTAAAAAGTTAATAATAGATAAATTTTGTATGAGATCCGATCTGATTTGATAAGATTGTTTTTATAGAAAAATTAGTTTAGGTTTGTCTGGTCAAATTTTATGTAAGATGAAATCAAGTTAAGTTTAGTTTTGGATTTAAAATAAAAAAAATTTCTGGTTATTCCGAGATAATTTCTTTTACAAATTTAGAGATAATTACTATACTATTTTCTCTCTATATTTTTTTAATTATGTCTTTATTTTACCGAATAAAAGTAATGTTGTCCTTGGTGAGTGGTGCTTTGATTTTTCTAAATTCCTTGGTATTTGTCCTTGGGATCGATAGTATGAAAGCAATCAATGTATTGAAGGATAATTTTAAGAGGAGTTATTCTCAGAAATGGCATTTGAATGAGATTCGACGACGAGATTGGAGAGTTATTATTCAACATGTACATTGGGAGGGTAATAAAGCAGCTGATATAATGACTAAGAGTGCTAGATCTGAGAGTTTGGATATTATGTATTATGTTGATCCTCCAGGTTGGATTCTTCTATTGTTGCATGAGGACTTAGCTCATCGGTAATTATGTGTAATTGTGTTTTTTGCTTTGATATTAATATGGTTACTCTTTTCCTCCACTTAGGTTTAGGGAAGTTTTTAACGAGGCCTATACTAATACTCCATTGTGTATGGTCTCTTTATAATGGAATCAGATCTTTCATACACCAAAAAGAGTAATTTTTAATATATTTATATCAGGTCGAGCCGAATAAATACTTTCACCTCAAAAATTCGAGTTGAATCAAGTTCTGGCATAGGAAATATGATGTTCGATTCGGATCAAATCAGATGGACTATATATATACTACTAGAGTCGGATCGAATTCGAGTGGAAGATATGTGCTCTTTAGGTATCGTGTTGATCAAAAACTCGACCAATTGTCAACTCTATAGCATATTTTAAGGTTCATTAATTGGTCGAGTGATCAAAGAGACTCATGATGTTTCATCTTATGTGAATTCAAATCCTGACATTTGTCTTAAAAATGTAATACATCTCTACTTAATAAAAAAATATGTAGTATATTTAAAAAATTAAAAGGATAAGAAGAATTTTTTTTTTACATTACAAGGATAAGATTTTTTTTGAACAATGACAATTGGATTTTATTAATAAATAGAATGAATCAAAATTACGACGCATAAAAATAAAGAGATAAATTTAGAGATAATAGTTACCAAAATACTCAAATAAGAATAAATAATAAACCTAATAAAAATTACGAAGAAAATTCTCAGACCCAAACAAGGATAAGAAGTTATATTTTAAGAATAAAACAAAACAATATATGGAAGATGCAATGAGACATTTAATATGGCATGAGATGGCGGTGTGGGATTGGGATAACTCCCAACTGCTGCACAAATAATCAAAATTCTCGGAATCAAATTGGCCAACTTGTGTGAAACCAAACCCTATATGGCATGTATCTCATCGGGGGGGGGGAAAGTAAAGAAAAAGAGGTCAGCAGACCTTAACCATCACAAGTTGGGCACGTTCTAAGCCACTCCTGAAGTTTGTTGGCCACCGCCCTTGCCTTGTATCTTACCCATCCAATCGTTCTCTGCTTTCTTTGCTTTTCTTACTTTACAATTCTTTCTTCCTTCCTACTTCTATACATGTACTTTACATCTTGCCTGCCCTCTACTGCCTAATTTACTTTTTCAATCTTATGTTACATAAATGGACTTCTATATAACTTTTGGTCTTAAAACTGAAGTTCTATTTTGTTATTGTATGTTACTCTGGCCTAATATCATACCTGAATTTGGCCTATGCAACATGTTCCTCTTTAAATAACGACACACCACAATGAAATAAGTTTTATGACTCGAAGTAACAAAATTTGTAAATAAAATTAACTTTATGAGTAGAATTTGGGGGCGTTTAGGATTATATATATAAAAAATTTGAGTCGAGGGTAATTCTGTCCAGGGCAAGAGGGCGTTAAGAATCTTTTATTTAAGAAAAACACGGAACTTGACTTAGCCACCCTACTTTTCCAGACCCTATCAAACTACTTTAGACAACATCAAGTTTACGGAACATGTATTTAACGGGCCACGTGACGTGAGCCAAGATGCATCGAACCGTAGCTGAAGCCGACGGCGTCTATATTACGTAAGCACATAGCCTAAATATGAACCTCGACGGCCGACGGTCCACAAACAAAGTATTTCAGCCAGCAGCAATAACTAACCAAAGCAAATTGAATCATGCAATGATTGATGAACCACGCCATCAAACGCAGAGTTTTATACCAAATTATCTTTACAGTATCAGTTCAATATAAATAATTTAAAAAAACTTTTAATGTTAATTATTGAGTTAATGTGAAAATAAGCCATTAAACTATACTTTAAGTTAACTTTAGGTGCTTAAATATTTTTTTTGCTTAAAATGAGTGTTTAACATTTTTAACGTTATAATTTTAAATACCTACATTATAACATCAATTTAAAAAAAATCGTTAAATCACACATGTCATATATATATATATATATATATATATATATATATATATAAGTTTTATTTAAAAAATTAAAAATATTATCTTTAAAAAACCTCAATATTTTTCTAAAATCCCAAAAGAAGAAACTCAAATCCCTAAAATTTTTATTTTCAAACCCCTCATTACCTATGTCAACCATTTCTGACCACATCGTCGGTGTCAAACGGTCACCCATCCATCGTCGATCATCTACCAATTTGTTATTGCTGAAAATTCTCTAAGCCCCTAAAATTAACTTAGCGTATAGGTTTGACATTTATTTTTGTATCAAACTTTAATTATTTTATAATTCACACTTATTCCCATCAAGCTTTATGAAAAATACATACCCTAGTAATATTTATGAATTAATTAAATTAAAAAAGAACTTATCATTTACTAGCCACTTATTGTTATTTTTAAATTTCTATAATTTTTTAAGATTTTAGTTATAAAGATAATTTCGTAAGGACATTAAATACTATGTTATGAAATACAAGAGATATCATGTATTTATATTTTTTGTGATTTTATAGTTGATTATTAATTTTTCTCGTATGTGGTGACAGAGATAAAACTGAACTATATTAAATTTTGTCACTTACGTGTATTATTTTTATTTATGTTGATATCATGTTTTTCTTTTGCTTTTAAATTCTTAACAAATTTGAATAATATATTTTATTTTAGGTTGTGTTTATTTACCAAGTTGAAATAAAATAATAAATTTATTTAAATTCAGTTATAAAATGAAAATACCCCATAATTTAAAAAAAAAAACTCCTATTAGAAATGTTGGCAACGTGATGAGTTGAATATACATGAACATGAGTTGCAGCCTCTGGTAGTGGGGAGTTCCTATCTGGTATGAGGTCATGCATATGCAACCTTTTCAAAGGTTCATGGAATGGTGGCCAAGCAGGCAGCCCTATTGACTCTGACCCTTGCCCTAGTTTTTGCTCTCTTTGTAGATTGCCCAACTTGTTTGCTTTCTGCTGGACTACAGTTGGTGGGGTTTTATTATCATTTTGAGCCTGCATTCATCAAATTCATCTTGTTTGATTCAGCTTTTGGACCTACACATGTGAAATCTTCTATCCCCAAATCATGAGAGATTCTCTCATAAGATTTTTTTTGGCCTTTTTAATTATTAGAAATCAAATTAGCCTCAAATTATTTGAGTTTGAATTTAAATTTATTTATATAACTATTGAACTGAATTTGGGCTTGAACGGTTTGAGTAATCAGTTAACTCAAATTCGAGCATCATATATATATATATATATATATATATAAACATTATTAATAATGTTTGGTTCAAGTGGTAACCATCTTAATATTGTTTAAGCAAGGTATTGAGCTCGAATCATTGTGTATGTACAAAATCTATGTCGAAAGACTTACCACCAAAGCCAGAGTGCAAAGCCTTGGAACCTGGAGGGGAAAATTGCGTTAGGTTGGTTTTGGTGAGTATAGAAGTAGGGATGAGAATGAGTCGGGTCCGGTCGGATTTTTGATCCTCCCGGCCCGACCAAAAATTTATAAATTCTTCACCCGAACTTGATCAATTTTTTTGAGATAAAACCCAAATCCGACCAAAAAAATTACACCTTCCACCCGACTCGAATCCAACCGGATTTTTTAAATAAAATCCAAACTTGACTCGATCGGACCTAAAATAATGTATTTATTAAAAATATTATTTTTAGTCGATTAAAATAGATATTTAATTGAAAAAATAATATAGAGAGTGATATTATTACAATTATCCCTAAATATATAAGATAAAATTACAATATTTTTCGGGTAAAGTATTTTTCAATCTAAACTTGAACCCGACCGATCCAGACATAACTTTAAAAAATTTGGGCTTGACCCGAACTCTTTTTTTAAAAAAATCCGACCGTCGGGTTCGGATCCCATGCTATCCCCATATGGAACTGCTGAGCTGCTGAACTTGGGAAAATTAGGTAAGGGTTTAAATTTAGGGTTGATTGAAACTGAGTCTTTGATAGTAAGCTCATTCGGTACGTAGCATTAATCTAACAAATCTACCACCTACCATTCAACTTTACGTTTACTCTTTTTACTGAAAATTCAATGCTTCTGATTCCTCTATCAAACCTTCTGTTTTAGGATCTTCCAAATCCCAACGATTTTTTTTTCATCCAAACTGTTATTTTATCTCATTGCTCAAATCATTGTCCAATTGGGCACACCGTTATATGTCTCTATTAATTTACTAACTTAAAAAACCAACGGATAAATAATTTTTACACAAGAAATTAGCAAAAACCAATGATTTCAAAATTCTATATGTAATAATTAATAATTTAAATTCACGTGATTACTAACAAATTATTTAATTTCTTAATTTTTATAAAATATAAGGAACAATTAACCAATTATCAAAGTATACGACTGACATTCATAATTAAACTTAAATTTAGTGAGTAAGTGGTCGAATATTATAACCAATTAACCATAACACGTTTCTTATGTAACCTTTACCTCAGCAATTACATGTACAAAAAATCATAAAGAATACCAAATTTAGTTACAATTTGTTAGGTAGAAATACCAATCCACCCACCTGCGTTGCCCTTTCCCATTCAATTGAAGACTACTTTAGTTGGATGATCTAACTGCCAAAACAAGAAGAGATAATATTCAAGCGGATGGATCTAGTCGGGGTGGGTGGAGACGATTAACCCCAAATTTAAAATTATCATATATTTTAAGTTTTTGTATGTATTTTTTATTAAAAAATTGTTTTCTCCTCTAAAATTTTATAACTTCGAGTTCGTCCCCTAGAATTTTATAAATTCAAATTCATCTTTCAAGCATAAAATCATCTGCCCGACCCTTTATTCAAGGCATGACTGTTGATTGAAATAAATCCCATCAAGACTACAGCCACTCTAATTTGAATCCCTGTTGACTGGTTGATGAACAACTGAAGTTTTTAACATTTAAATCGTCAAATTTCAGGAATATCACTCTTTGATCACTCCTATCAGTTTCATACAAAAAAAGGAGAATGATCAATCTTTGGTTTGAACTAGAATCTTATTGATTGAATTTCGGAGAACTGGAGCACAGCTATGATACTGCTGAGCAAATCTAGTTTGATATGACATCCGCTTAAGAAAAGTGTATTTGGCATCCAAAGTGGGAAATGAGAGATTTCTTGGTATCCTCAAAGGATTGAGAAATCAGTGCAAGTCGAAGGCTTTTGACTCTCGATGATGGTACACGGTTCCTACTGCTCGGACTGTATTAAACCATATTCCTCTCATCGCTGCATGAATTTCGCCGCTGTTTCAGGTGGGAGTATCGAATGACTATGATGATGCGTGTCGACAATACGCGGAATCAAGGCCTGCTAATTGCGTGCTTTTCACCACAATACACTCCAACCGCCTACTTATGTACGGCGTTAATGGGCCTTGGTTATCAAATTGCCCCAAGAGCACTCATATGTGGGCTTCTCCATAAGTCAACACGTCTGCTGAGGCAAAGTTGCCTATGTTATGCCTCTCACATTCACCACCCAACCCAACCACTGAACTCTCGACAAGTATATATATATACTTGAATCATCAAAGCTTCACAATCTGGAAAGAGGTTGAAGTTCCATGGCAGCATTTGAGAAACTTGTACAAGCGAAAGGAGATCCATCTTTGCTGATGATAGAAGAATATCAGTGGACCACTCTCTGGGCATTGTAATTATTTGCACTGTCATTTTCCTTGAGTAGAAAGATGCAATCAAAGTAGTGTGATAATTTTATGCAACAGTATCATTTCCACGAGTGTTTTTTTTTGGTTTCTTATTTCACTGTAATTTTGGGTCCCCGTGTGGCCTCGGGAGCAGGATGGAGAGGAGGTTATCTGATACACACAACTGAGCAGATTATTTAAATATTGTCTTCGAGTTACTGGAAATGTCTTGAATCTCAAACCCCCAAGTGCACTTCAAATGTACCAGTCATGGTCTTTGATCATGTAGATATGGTACATGTACTATTTCGAACTTATTTAATCTGTTGAATACCTGTACATTTAAAAACGAAATACATGAATTGACGGTAAAAATCTCAGTTCCTTTTCAATTCAATGAAATTGTCTTATACACACATTGGTGAAGACTGAAACTACAAAGCAGAGCCTCACGAATGGAAGGTGTCAGTTGAGCAACAAAGTGAGAAATTGCAGCACCCGAAGCCACCATTTGCATAACTGCAGTTGCAGTGGAGGGCATCACCTTCACCCTTCCAACCACCTTGTAAAGTGTGCCAAAGGCAATGATGAGAGAGACCAAAACTGTGCCCACTGCCGTCTACTAATACTACCCTTTAAAAGTTCAAAATCCCACTTCTGTGATCTATCATCCCAATGTTACCGGAATCTTTATGAAGCACCGGAACCACCAATGGGTTGATTCTCCTGACAAACTTCATGGTAAATGGAAGAATATTTTTTTAAGGCAAAGCAAGTCCTTAAGTGTACTTAGGGATGGCCATGGGTCGGGTTTCGGCCAACCCGACCCAAAAATTTAACATCCTTCACCCGATCCGATCCTATCCGAAAATATATACCTTCTACTGACCTGATTTTTTGAGATAGAATCTAAACCAGACCCGACCTGAAATAATAAAAAATATTATTTTTATTCAAGAAAAACAGTGATTTAATTGAAAAATAATACATATAGAAGTATTATTGTAATTATTTCTAAATATATAAAGTAAAATTATATTTTTTTAAGTCGGGTCTAATCGGGTATTTTTCACTCTAAACCCAAATTCAATCGGACCCGACTCGAATATCACTTTTAAAAAACTCGATCCGACCTAACCTAACCTAACCTTAATTAATTTAGATAAAATCAAAACCATTCGGGTTTGATCTCATGCCCATCCCCAGGTGTACTTAATGGCAGACCGTAAAAAAACAAAGTGGTTCATGCACCTTCTTTGAGCAATATCCTTGAATCCAAGCCATCTAATTTGTGGGCCTAAGGATATGACAAATTTACTAAATCGGAGGGCTGAATTTAGAGTTAGCCCCACGTGATGGGCGGTAACTATCAGAGTCCAGAGATCACACATATACAAATCATAAATGCGTTTTTGGGACAGGGAACTTTCCTACAAACTTTGCATAAATATATATATATATATAGAGATTGGCCACAAGTTATATAAAGGCCTTTCACATCTTTGCTAGATATTAGTTGTACTTTCTAAATACAACTTTTCATCTCTCTCCTTTATCTTCAGCTCTGTGCATCTTTGATTAAAAACAAAAACCCTAATTCTATCAAAGCTATATCTTCTGTCAGCTCAGCTCCTCGCCCATCTCTCTGACATTTCAGTCTTTCAGCTTGTTTCTTTCAAACAGTGCTTTTTCAAAAGGCCAAAGAGTATCAGATAGCTAGTTTGCGTGAAGGTTCAATGGATGTTGACATGATCAAACCCTCAGTAGCAGAAGATCACATGGATATGATGACAATGATGATGCAAATGGAAAAGCTTCCTGAATTCTGTGAGTCGCCACCTTTCAAGACCTATGAATTAAACTTCTCCAATGGGACTTCAAGCTCCACGATCTTACCTACACCACCCATTTACCCTAACCCCATTAATGATCCTTCTTCACTCAACACATTCATGGCCTTGCCACCTTCCAATTTATCATTCATCGGCAATGTCCAAGCTCAAGAACCCATGGCTCCACCTCTTCAATCCAACAACAAATTGAAGTATCAATCTCTTTTCAATAACTCCAACTCGTATCCTCCTTCGGTAGATAAGAAGAACTCGATGGCAGCTATGAGGGAGATGATCTTCCGTATAGCGGCAATGCAGCCGATTCATATAGACCCGGAATCCATTAAGGCTCCGAAGAGAAGGAACGTGAAGATCTCAAAGGATCCACAGAGTGTGGCCGCCAGGCACAGAAGAGAACGGATAAGTGAGCGGATAAGGATCCTGCAAAGACTCGTTCCGGGAGGCACTAAGATGGACACTGCTTCTATGTTGGACGAAGCTATTCATTACGTCAAGTTCTTGAAGAAACAGGTTCAATCCCTGGAACAAGCTGCTGTGAATAGACCGATGGGCGTAGGGTTTCCCACTGCAGCAATGGCTAATGTGGGCTACCCCTCTTTGGCGAAAGCTTGCCAGCCATCTCATCATTACCAAGTTGTAAGCAATATGCGGATGCTTAGATAATTTAGAATTCAGTTCTTTGATTTGTGTAATGGGCAATAACCATGTAATGCGTTTGGATTTACTTGTAAAGTGTGGACTTCACTTGTTCTTGGTGCCACAAAGGATCCCATCATATGCTTTCATTATCTATGATTAAACTTCTTAATATTATTCTCTACATATATCTCTAATATTGTTACACCCATCCAACGATTAAAGATTTTATCAGCAGAACATGACAGTAACTTTAAGAATTTCCCATGCATAATGCACTCGAGTTATTTGATTAAATATTATTAGATTTTTGTACTCAACTCACTTTGATATGAGCCCTGTTACACATTAAATTCGTATATGAGTATATTTCTACTCTTATAGCTCAATTAAAAGTATGAAAACCAATTTCACGTAAGATATAAGTATATTTTATTAAGTAGAGAGGTATTATATTTCTAAAAAAATATCAGAATTTCAACTCACGATAACATGAGTATCTTGACCACTCAACCAATTTAAGAGATTTCAATATATTTTTTGCGATAGTTTATACTTATTGTTATTTTGTAATATATATTAACTAATGTTTGGTACTTTGGTGCATTGGGAGAATAATTAATTTGAAATATTTCCTCTTCCATGCAATGAAAATTCCTATACATACATTTTGAGGGTTACCGTACATTGTTCAAGCTTGTATTATATAATTATATTCTTAATAGCAAATTCTTCAATACATGTCATGTACTGAAATATACCACTAATTTTGAAGGTAAAATTTTTAAATGGTCATTAAACCATGCTAAAATACTCCTTTTGAACATTGAACTTTTAAAAGTTACATAATATATCATTTAATCAATCCTTCAATTGTATTGCAAAATGAATATTACATCTTTAATTATCATTGAAGGGATAACTTAACATGTTAAATTAACAAAAAAAAAAATCTCATTCAAACTTCAATTATAAACTAAATTTCATTTTGATATTTTTAAATATTTTAAAATAATAATTCTAAAAAATCAATTATATATATGTATATAAATTCACGATTCATTTTTAAAAATATAAAAGTATTTTTTTAAATTATAACTTTATAATTAATCTTTTAATTCATAAAATTATAATTATTTTTTAAAAAATATGAATTTATTAATTCACCAAATTTTTTATAATTAATTTTTTTATTTAATTGTGATTATATTTGAAATTTTATAATTTATAATTTTTGAAATGTAATAATTTCAGTTATAAAAATGAAAACATTTTTTTATTAAAACAATGTGATTCAATTCTTTAACTTTTTTTGAATAGTTTTAAATATAATTTTAAAAATATATTTACAATTTCAAAAATAAATTTTGAAAATCCAGATATTTAAAAAAAATTCTATTTTTTTGGAATTATTACTTAAAATTATTGAAAAATATCAAAAAAAAAAATTAGTCACAATTGAAGGAGCAAATGAGATTTTTTTTATTAATTTAATATGTCACATTAGTCCTTAACGAGAGTCAAATATCAATACTTCTTTTTAACAAAATCTAAAATTTAACATTCATTTTATAATTTTTTAAAAGTTAAATGATCAAAAAGATCATTTTATCATAGTTTAATGATTATTTATAAATTTATATCGGTATATATTGTGACGTGAGCTGTAGAATCATCCTATTCTTAATAGTCGACACGGTCCATGCCAGTTTTCATTTTATTAGGTTTGAATGCTTCATTTGCCATTGGATTGATTTAAGTTAAATTTGTTTTCACCATAAGAAGATTGACAGATACCAACGTCGGGTTTTTCAGTTCGCGGTTCCTTTTTATTGTAATTAAAAAAAACTAAGAGATTTCTCTCACAAAATATTACTTTACTTGAACTCTTTAAAGTTATTTGAATTCTCCCTGACAGCTAGATAAATGATCCTAAAAATAGATATATAAAATAAAGAAAATATATATTTTAATTTATATAAAAAGTTTAAAAAGAGAAAAAGTACATATTTTTTTTACTATTGATAGTAAATTATAAGAAGATTGTATAAAAATATATAATAATTTCAAAGCTATATATATAATTGTATAAACATAATAACTCGTAGCTTATACGTCCTTATATTCACCATAAGTTTTTTATTTTTCTATTTTGAATTCTTAATAAGTCACACTTTTAATTTTTTAAATTAGACAAAAAAATCCGAATCACATACTCTAATACTAATAAATTTCAAACAATCGATGAGGCATCGACGATGATGGTTGATAAATTTAGGGACTATGATTTAGGTATTAAGGCTTTAGGGATTTTCGAGAATTCATGGTTTTTGTCGATTTTTTTATATAAATTTTGGAGTTTAAGACTTTTTTAGGCATCAAAATAGTCGTGACAAAATGATGTCGATTTGGTGAGACATCTACGTCAACAACGTCACGACACAAAACTTTCATGTCATCGTCCCCTTAAGTCATTAATGGCAAATAAACATCTTTGACCATTAGTATTTTATAAGTAGCAGTTAGATATATATATATATTCTATGTATAATATTAAATGACGCGAACGTGGGTGGTAGGTTGCCTCCCAAGGCAGGGTCGACTAGTTTTAGTGTTGATGTCTAAAGGGTCATGCCTCACTTAATCAATTCCATAACAGTCCATTTCTGCAGAAAATGATTTAAAAAATGGGAAATGAAAATGGTCAAAGGTAATGTAATGAAGTAGAGGGCATGTGAGATATCCCACTAAAGGTCCCGACATCCCCACACAAGGGTATGTATTTAGTATTTAGTAAACGGGCAATGTTCATTGCACCCCTCCTCTGACACATTCTATCTTATTTCATGCAAAAATCCATTTTATCCATCTACTTTCTCTTTTCTTTTCTTTTCTTTTTCAATTTTAAGATAAGTTCTCATGTTCATTGTGACAGGATAAATGGTACATATTCATGGAAATTTTATTTTCTTTATTTGGTCGGTTTATCCTCACTAATTTGAAAATAAAATTTAAATTTTGCATTAAAACTCCTAATTTGAGCTATAAGCTCTTGTTATTTTTATGATTTTCTAATATTTTTTAAATTAAAGATGATTATATTAAAATAAATTTAAATCGACGAATTTAAGAAATATTAATCAAATTAAAATTTAATTCATAATTCCTTCGAACTAACAGTTGTGAATGAGTCGGCTGGTTATTATTTGATTGACTTGGTAGAAACAGGAAAATAAATAAATAAATAAATAAATAAATAAAGGGCATAGAGAGGCGCCTGCAAGCAATGGAACTTGGGGGAGGTGAGACTATAAATGAAGGGTTGGTTGGGTGGCTTTGGTGGGAAATGGATGATGCTTTAAAGAGAGGGAGGTAGATCTAATGTTCTTCGAAGCATGAAGATGTTGTAAGACCTCTGACACCGATTTGGATAACTTTGTACATGTTTATTGTTTATAGTTTTTTCAATATGTTTTTTTTTTATCTTCGGTATAATTTATTTATTAATCATTAACCGATTAATCCAAAATAAGTACTTCAGAAGTCTAATATTAATATAACACTCCCAATTTAATTTGTTTCATTCGCAAATGTCAGTGTTCGAACATTTGATCTCACTTAAAAATTAAATGTCTATATCTCACTAAATCAATTAATTATTAATTTTTTTTCGATGTCTTTTAATTTGGAATCTTATTATGTATTCATTGAAGCCCAATCCATTAAATGCTCTATTTTCTTGCGGCAATATTGGGCTTTTTAAATCATGAGTTCTACTTAAAGGCCCCCAAGCCGTGTCCGGGGAGGAGCTTGGGGCCTTGAGTTTTGCAGTGACAGTTTAATTTGGTACATGTTTTTCCTTCTAATCTTTATTTGAAGCCGTTCCCTCACAAGTTCTTAACCTTGAGGTCGTGGGATCGAGCCCCACGGAGGGTATTTCATAATTCGGAGGTCTCTTACGGAAGCTGCTCTCAACCTGGTGTTAGGGGTAGCCTACTATCTTACCTCTCCCTTACCTCATACATATGAAAAAAAGGGACAACCATTTCTTGTAGCATTTATTTGCATTGGTGGAGTAAGTGCAACATTTTATAGAAAGTAAGAGGTGCTGGGCAAACGGGTTTTTTATTTAGCCTATTAGGGCACCTGTTTTTTTTTATTTCGGAGAATACGATAATTGCTATAGTAATCAGTGACGAGTTTTTTAAGATATTTTTTTAATGAACCCGAATGAGTGATGCTCACGTGGATCATTAATTTATTGCAATTAACAGGATTCGTCTCCTCCATTTAAAAAATATCTTTTAAAATAAATTGAAATAATAATTTAAATTTTAAAACTTAAAAAAAATTAATGAAAATCATCACCTCGAGGTGACTGTTGTTGTTACCCATTGATCAACTACTACTATAAACGGCTACTTTTTTTTTTTGAATTTAAATGAACCCGTCACCTCGACGAGTTCCATTAATTTTTTTTTAATTTTAACATTTTAATTTTTTTTATAATTTATTTAACAAATATTTTTTTTAAATAGACTCGTCACCTCGAGATGGCGTGTTCCATTAATTACATTAAATTAATAGCCTATGTGGGGTCTACTCATCCGGATCCATTAAAAATATATATCCAGGGAACGAGGTGATGAGTTCCAGCATCACTGTAGCGATTGTTGTATTCTCCAAAATAAAAAGTCGGGTGCCCTAATGGGCTAAATAAAAAGCCCACTTGCCTTAATGGGCCAAAAAAGCCAATGTTCTGTTCTCCTGCTTTGCTTTGGGCAGTGCAGTTTGTAGGATATGACAACTTTCATTCTTCTACAAATTCAAATTTATGGGCAGAGAGAAGCTATTTGTAGATAAAACATTAAAACTGGTGCCGAAATATCAGCCAAAAAGCAGCAACAGACCAAACAACAAATTGTAAAGACAGATGGGAGCCATCGAGAATTAAGGGAAGCTGTCCTACAATAATGAACCCACCAAATTGACTAAATAACAACAATCCCTTTCACACAACACTCCAAGCCCCCTCTTATTGATCTAATGATCTCCAACATCCAATCGCCATCATCATCTTGGTATAAAATCCCCATCGAACTGTCTCCTCTTGCATTGGCAAAACCAATCTTGAAATAAGCTAATAAGAAAAATAAAATATCATAACCAAACTTGAAATGATCATATTATTGACGTATGAACTTGGATGAAATTAAGTTTGAATTGTATGTTTTTATATTTGGGTAAACAGTGTTGTAGCCTGTAGGGTATGTTTGAGAAGGTGTTAAGAAAACTGCAGACATATGAAGATAGGAGAGGGACTATTTTTTTTTGGGTTGCAAGGGGAGGGATTAATTAGGTACTCAATATGCACGAATCAACTTACCTCAGTAGTTAAAGGAATCGTTGTTGTTCTTAGAGGTCATAGGTTCGAGCACCAGCTGCTGTAGCAAGGTGATTTAGCATTCATTGCAAAATGGTTAAGAGTATTTAAAACATATACTACTTTGTAATGACCTTAGCTTAATAAAAAAATCCAAAAAATATAATATAATCCTAATTGACATTCATAATTATTTAAATAAATTTATTGTCAAAAAATTGTTTAAATAAATTTTAAATTCAAACTCATCTATTCAGTAATCTAAGTTAGAAAAAGATTATTATCAACTTTAAAAAAATTAAATTCAAATATTTACATTATGTGTATATATTTATTATTATAAAATATAATTATTATTTATATATTTATACTTGTGTTACACTTCATAAGTTCCATATTTTTCAAAATCTAAATTTATTTATTTATTTTTCAATTCAACTATGTTTCAGCTTTCTGAAATACACTTTTGAACGAAAATGTAGCAAGGAAGGTAAAGCATTTCTGTTATTGGTTTGGAAATATCATCAATGTTATTCTCCTATAGTTTTCTTTTTCACTATTAATTTTATTAAAAATAAAAATATTTAAATTACTTTAAAGTTTACGACCACAATCATAAATTAAATGCATAATAAATATATTTTCCTAAATACGATAAAACTAGTTACTTAAGATCACGAGGACTATACAAAAAAGATAAAAAGCCTAACCAAATATACTCAGGTAAAAGGTAGATACAAACATATTTGATCAGATCAACAAATGAACCACAAAAGAGGATAAAGTTATTGAAAGGTCACTGACAAATCGCAAAGTAGAATTGAGCAATGTGAAAATACTATCTACGAATGCAAACCGCTTATCTCAATCCAATCTAAGGTTCCAAACCAGGGAAGATCATCATGATAACAAATAAAAAGTTATATTGATCAATCGTGACGATGTTAAATTTAACTCTGAAAAAAAAGCTAAACGAAAATAACATTCAAATAACCGAAAACGTATCATAAATGCAGAAGAAGATGTGTCAAAAATATAGAAGAAGACATGTTATAAAGACAAAATTATTAAAAAGAAGAAGAAAGTTAGGTTTATTACGTTTAATTATTTTCTTTTGAAATTTAAATATGTAGTAATCAATTTAATTAAAAAGAAGAAGAAAGTTAGGTTTATCACTTGCCACTAAATGCTTATACTGCTAGTAATTTTTGAGTTTGAATCCGAGATTTAAAAAAACCAACATCAATTCTTTTATTTCCGAGGTCGTTTGATTCGTGTATTCAGTTGTCACTCTTCATCACATTGTTACCATTTCCCCCTGCTTGCCGGTAATTATGAGAATTGAATTATTATTATTATTATTATTAAAATTAAGAATTAAGCATTGTATTTTAACAATGTTGGCAGTAATAAAATCTTGGTATAATACATTATTAGAAATGACGTTTGCCATTATTATATATGTTTCATTAAGTTGTTGATGAGCTATTCCTCGTGTACAAATCCCAAGAGTCGATTTATTTATTAAGAAATACATTCTTAGGTTAGATGAAGTTTATTTACAAAGTTAGGGTAACATAGTGGTTGAACATGGCAATTGCAAGGCCTGATTTTCTCATTCTCTGAAGAAGTGGCCATGAAGGGTTGCTTCCCCTTCAACATGGTCGACGTTGCCTCTCAAACATTCTGGATCACTTTTAAAAATAACTCTATAAATCAATTTATCTAAATCCAAATATTTATACATCATAATGAATTAGTGGATCTTTTTTATGTTGAGTTTGAGATTCTAAAATGTAACAAAGCAATCACTGTATTTAGGTTTCCCCCCAATTAGGGCTATAAACGAGTCGAGTCGAGTTCGAGTATTGTTGAGCTCGACTCGACTCGAAAATTCGCGGACTTGAAATTTTCAAGCTCGACTCGAACTCGAATTCATGAACTAAAGCTCGTAAAAGCTCAAAAAGACTCGAAATGAAAAAAAATCTTAAACCTAACTTGATTGAAGCTTCAAACTCGAACCTGAATATTAAATACATGAAAACTTTATACTGCATTTAAAAAAATCAACACATTAATGTTAATATTATTAATAATTTATTTTTTAAAAATAAAATCTTAATATATTACATTTTCGAGCTGCCCGAGCTTTTCGAGTCGAGTATTAAGTAGCTCGTTTCGAATTGTTAAGAACTTGAGTCGAGTATTTATCGAGATTTGATCGAGTCGGTCTCGAGTAGCTCGCGATCTGTCTCGCCTCATTTACTGTCCTAGCCCCAATAGGGCAGCCCAATTTTTTTTTTTTTTTTGCAAAATAGGACACAAACACCTTTATTTTGATATCTACGTCATTTTCTAAAGTACATGAAACTCGTCACGTCGAGATGACGAGTTAAATTAAAAATATTTTTTTATTCAAATTTTTTACTTCGATGTGATAAATTTTAATAAAAATTATATTTTAATAAAACTCATCAACTTGATGTGATGAATTTAAAAAATATTTTTATTAAAATTCGTTACCTCGACGTGACGAGTTCAAAATCTTATGTAACATTTATCATATCCTCTAAAATAAGAACCCAAGTGTTTTAATGGGCTAAGTAAAAGACCCGGATAGTCTAATGAGCCAAAAAGCCATGTATTTATATACGAAATTGGTGACAGAAATGGACCGCAAGAAAGATTCTGGCTAGTAGCTTTGGGCTATGGTAGTTTTGTAACACTTGGGCTTTGGATTTATATACGAAATTGGAGACAAAAATGGTCTGCAAGAAGGATTATGGCTACTAGGCTATGGGCTGTCTTCATTTTGTGGCTCTCTGGGTTTTGCTGGAATCTCCATGGTCCCTATTAGGGAACCCACTTCCAGATATATCCATGCAAAATAGAAAAGGCTAAACTTGCAGGATTATCGAAATCGATCTCTGCTGTTTGGTTTCGTGGAAAATTTAGTTTGGTAGCAACCTGGGCTTAATAGCCAAAATGTGGATAAATGGTGTTTCTTCTTTTGCTTCGTCTTGCAGGTAGCTCTAGAGGGTTCTACTTAGGCTTTATTATTCACCCGCTGCCATTGTTGATATAGGGGAAACTGGGAAATTGCAGCTAATGGAGGAACTTTAAATTGCTCAATTTTCCACACAAGATGGCCCTACCACAATAATTTGGAGGTTTCAAAGTAATGTAAGTTGCTAAAGATAACTTCACGGTGGAAAGGGATATGGGAAGACTCCAGGAAATTCCCACCGTTGACCCAAAATGATAAACTTTAGCTCTTCCTTTCCTGCAACTCAAACGAATGGAGATTGAGTTTCAATTCTCAAGGAGAAATAAAAAGATTTCTACTCATCAGAGGCATGTCGAGTACCATCTTTGCCAAGCTTTTTGTTTTGCTACTATTACTGTCATCAAATTGCAGCAGTTGTGATGAAACTGATCAGAAAGATGTTGATGATTATTCATGTATGATGCGTTGTAACACCGTCAAGGATGCACACCATATCCGATTAAAATTCAACCATTCGCATGGAAAAGTTACTCCCATAGATCTCGATGGTAAAGTGATTCAAAGCATTTCATCCTACTTTAATCATGTTAGAATTGATGTATGAATCTCACCAAAAAGTAGCTGTGCATAATATTGCAGATCATTATCAAAATTATGTGGTCATCAACAATCTGACTTCACACAGGTTACCGATTCTATGTACTCTCACAAATTATGAAACCGCAGTCTCCGCCAAAGTCGATGCCTTTACCAGGAGAGTCGAGGCAAACATACTCTGCGCGCTACCTGCGAAAGATAAAGCAGCAATGGGAAACGAATCCTCAACGAGTTACATGTCTCGTCATATGTATGAAATTGCTCGTGAAATTGCTAGTCTAATCGGAGACTACAGGTGGTTAAAGCCTGGAAAGATCGTCTACGAGGAGTCCGATAGAATTAGTGATTTAGACATAGTCACTTTCAACTTGAATCCAACACAAAATGCAGGTGGGATCATTCAAATGGCTGCAACTTTATCGTTTTTGACGTCCAAGCCAATGAACTATTACACCGAATTAAGCATTGCCGTGCCGGTGAGATCGGTTCCCAGGCAATTTCTTAACATAATTCAAGATGAGAAGAACCCCGAGGAAACACAAATAACAGGGTTTTGGGTTGACATTTTAAAGAAGCTACTTCAATTATGCCAACCAATTTTACCTATAAACTGGTTCCTTTTTACGGTTCTGATGATCAATTGTTGAAGGAACTTTCTCGCAAGGTTAGTTTTGAATCATGAATCTAGTAAAAGTAAGTAGCTATTATCAAACATGAGATGACTGACGAAAATTTTCAAAACGTTTGTATGCATTGAAGACTTTTGATGCAGCCATTGGCTTAGCAGTAATTACCAAAGAACGGTCGCAGCTGGTAGAATTCCCATACCCATATTTTGAACTTGGCCCGGTGCTTGTGATGAAGGATAACCCTGAATTGAACCAAGTTTTTTCATTCATGATCCCTTTCACCAACGAGATGTGGTTTACTTTGGCAGTAGTGACGGTCTTTAATGCTTTTGTTATTTGGTTAGTTTAATGTAGAACAGGTCATGAATCTGGCGGTTCACCATTTAGACAAATTGCAGCGAACTTCTGGTTCCCTTTCACAACTCTCCTCTATGGAGGGCATAGTAAGATGCTCTATGGTGGCTCATTTCAGCTTGTTCTCGAGCATGTTCTATATGGATATCGCTTTACCCGTACTTATTCTGTGTTGCAGGAGAATCACATAGGAACAACTTGACTTATTTTGTGTTGGCCCCATGGTTCATCCTAGTCCTGGTTGTTTCTTCAACCTATACGGCAAGCTTTACTTCCATGATAACAAGCTCAGAGACCGAGTCGTCGTCTCTCTTAGATGTAGAGAATCTTAAGAAAACAAATGCTATTGTGGGTTGTGATATGGAAGATTCGATTATGGCCGAGTATTTAGTGGAGTTCGTTGGGTTCCAAAGAAAGAATATGAAGCACATTGCTCCATCATCGATTGATGATTATGCAAAGGCTCTATCAAGTGGAAATATAAAGGTTGCATTCTTTTGGGCACCTTATTGGGATGTTTTCGGAGCAAAATACTGCAAAGGTTTCAGAGCTTGGGGTCCAAAATGTGATCTACGCGGTTCTTCAATTGTACTATGAACGATTCTCTTCAATTTCTGTTCAGTTTCAACCCCCTTAGGGGATGCCTTTTGACCATTGTCTTTTGTTGTACCGCAGATTTTTCCACGAGGTTGTCCGTTTGTTCCAGATATGGCAGAGGCCATGCTGCGGTTACGAGTGAGTGGAAAATTGGATCAAATGAAGGAAGAGATGTTATCTTCTTCGGATTGTTCGAGTTCAACAATTGGTGGCACCATAAAACGAGGAATAGGACCCGGACCATTTTCAGGTTTGTTCATTTTGTCAGGCTCGACGTCTGTAATTGCAATGGCAATCACAGTTATTGGACGGATGAGGCGGCGCTGGGAGAGTTTCATACAAGGAATGCTGATGGGTAGAGGGCTTTGGGTGTGGATGACTACTCTGTTTTCTCAAAACCAGAGGGGAAATCAGCTTCAGCTTCAACTGGCGAGGACTAGTTCATCTTCCCCGACACAGCTTTCCGGCTCATAGCATCATCAGTTTAAATGACCATCACATGAATATGTCACGTTATGCTGTTACTGCTACAATAAGTTAATTACATGATTTGCCACTAGCACCTTATGTTTGTACTAGAGGTGCTGAGCTGAATCCCTGAATTACCAGATAGGTCAATTGTTTGTCTTACTTAAACTTGTAGTTTAACTGTTATTTAAGGCAGTAACTATACGAACAAAGTGATTAAAGTGATTATTGTTATTTTTAGAGATTTCGGGTTCGAGCAAGATGTCTGTTAGGATATTCAAGCGTTTATTGTTAAATGATTGAGAGTTTTTCGAATCTATATTATCTTGTAATTATCCATACTAATAAAAAATCTAACAAATTTTAATGTAATTATTAAAATTATAAATATTTGAAAAAATATTTTAAAATTTTATTTTTATATTCTTCATTTTTAAATGGGTAATATTTTTTTAAATACTTTAAAATTTAAAGAACAGATAATATACATAAATAACAACTAAACAAAACTAAACTTCTTATTCTCCCCACCAAAGAGGCGAAACAAAACATTTGCCCTCCAAGGCCGGTACACAAATCCTTTCAATAATGGTTCGTGCAGTTATATTTAATTTAATTTCATAATAAAGTAATAAAAATAATATATTTCTATAATTTATTAATAAAATATTAAAATAATAGAATATGTTTCCGTTTTATAGATCTGTTTTTTAATTGTACTCATGGCCTGGAAATTTTTGAGTCGGCTCTGCAGATTGTGATAGTATTTCCTCCCCTATTGGCAGCCCCCACACCATCTTTGGCCTACCAAGTAATAGTTTCAGCTCAGGCTATCTTACATCTCTTGGAAGGAATTGATCTTCTGATTTTATCGTTTGATGATGATCGTTGAAGGTTATCCGCCGCAGATGGTGAAGACGAGGCTGAAGCAGTGGGTGCAGGTGGTTGTCTGTTTGCAGTGACAGAACTATGTACAGATTCAAGGGGCCTCCTAAAATTTTTATTATTAAAAATTTATAGGGAAAAATGTATACCTAGACCTTTAAGTTTTGATTTATTTTGATTTTACCTCTCTTATTTTTATTATTAATTATACTCTGTCCCTTAAACTATAATCTTGGTTTCGTCCCTGCTTTTTCGGTAAAGCACAGCTGGCGGTGAGGACGATGCTCTTCATGTTAATATTATCATTCATTCATCAAAGGTTTTAGGGTCAATTACTGAGATTCATTACATGTTGGCCCATTCAAATACCAAGAAATATTGTGATTAGTATATAGCATTAGCAAGTAGACGATGTAAGTGGAATACTAATTTCAATGGATAAGTTAAAGGCCCGTGGACGGCGCCCGCCATGCACGTGGGGAGATCATTTCTTCTATTCGTCTTTCTTTCACGCTGGATGTTGGGGAAATTTTTCTACAAAAAAATGCTCGACATTTATGTCGTATTTTTTTTATTAAGTTAATATGATTATAAAGTAGTATCTATTCTAAATATTTTTAATTATTTGACAATAAATATTCAATCAATCTGTTGCATCCGTTGGTATTTGAACTCGTAATTTTTAGGAAGAACAATAATTCTTTTAATCACTAAAGTACGATATAGTGTTGTAATGTTTTATGTAATGGTTAAAAAACGTGTACACGGCTAAACATAGTTTTAAGTTCCCATTAAGATGGTCTGCTTCCCCCACATTTATTAGATCAAGTGAAAAATATATATATGCGAGTGAGTGGATGAGAAACCAAAAGAAAAAGCAGATTTTGTATATTTCGCAGTCATCCGTTGGTCCACAAAGACTAATTTATAGGAACAACGCCTCTATTTTTATCCCATTGTGTGGAGTAGCCGAAAACAGGGAATTTCTACTGTGATATGATTAAAATACTGCTAAAAAATGATGTGATTGGTTAAACAAGTGACCGGTTAAAATTGATATCGGAAATGTTATATGATTTAACTGGAAATATTATTTGAGTTGGTAAAAAATAGTAATAATCGGTTATGTTATCGTCATATGTAAAATTGGCTAAAAAAATGTAGACGATAACATAACCAGTTAATTACTGGAAACATTATCAAACATAATAACATATTAGGTAGCGCTTATATAACGTAATAGGTAGCACATTTTTAAAGCTGATGGGGTTTTGAAAATCCGACGATAACAAAATATGTTAATTACTTAATTTGTTATTAGTATTATCAACATATTAGGTAACGCCTAAAATGTTACAAAAGTTTAAGCTGATAGAGCCTTAGAAATCCGACGATAACATAACCGGTTAATTACTGGAAACATTATCAAGCATAATAACATATTAGGTAGCGCTTATGTAACATAATAGGTAGCGCATTATTAAGCTGATGGGGGCTTAGAAATCCGACAATAACAAAATACGTTACTTACTTAATTTGTTATTAGTATTATCAACATATTAGGTAACTCCTAAAATGTTACCAAAGTTTAAGCTGATGGAGCCTTAGAAATCCGACGATAACATAACCGGTTAATTACTGGAAACATTATAAAACATAATAACATATTAGGTAGCTCTTATGTAACGTAATAGGTAGCGTATTATTAAAGCTGATGGGGCCTTAGAAATCCGACGATAACAAAATAGGTTAATTACTTAATTTGTTATCAATATTATCAACATATTAAGTAACGCCTAAAATGTTAAAAAAATAGGTTAACATTTTAGGTGTTACCTTAGAGAGTAACATCTAAAAGGGGTTAGGGTTTACCTTAGAGAGTACTCGAGATTCCTTGCCGAAGGGTCCTCGCCGTCTTGAGTCACCAGAGGTCAAGAAGCCGGAACGTCAAGGTCGTTTTTGGGTCTTTAGTGGGTATGTTTATGGGTTTTAGTCCTGAATTTGGGTTTGGAAAGGTGGACCGAAGGTTTAGGATCATTTTTGGCTTGGTTTAGGACACCAAACTACCACTAGTAGAGGCCGGAGTTAGGGGTGAGCATGGGTTTCTTTTGGGTTTCAATTTTCTTTCTTTGAGAAATGGGGTTGTTTGAGTTTCTCTTTTAGGTTAGTTTGGTTCTTTTTGGACACCGTAGGTGGTGGCCGTGAGGAGAAAACTACCGGTAAGCGAGCGACGAAGTCGGTGAGAAGCTCTCTAGCCTTGAAGGAGGCGACCGAGGGATAGAGTTTAAGAACTCTCACAAAGAAAATGAGCAAACAAAATTTTTAGGGTAAAGTTTAACCCAAATTGGAAAAAAGTTGGTTTATATACCATAGATCTAGGGGTTATTCTCGCGCGTGTCCCTCTAACATTGTCGTGAATTTACATTTTAATCACTCGTTGGGACTATTTCGTCGTTAGTTTAATTGTGATGTCCTGATTTCGCGATTTTGCATATTTCTATTAGTAGTTTATTTTAGGTTTATTAATTTGGGATAATTATACTTCGACCCTCTTAATTTCAACATGTATTTGCACTGAGGTCACTGTTTAAATTCTCAAATTGCATGCTATATTTTGACGAATCATTAATTTAGTCCCATTTCTACTTGTCACTTTATTTTTATGCTTGTTTCAATTTGAGTACCCTATTTTAATAACTTCTATGTTGGTCCTTAATGTTAATGTTGGTTTTATTGTGATTCCAATGTTCGGATTATATTATATTTTTGTTTATAGCCATGTTGTTTTGTTGATTTTACAACTTAACCCTTAAAGTTACTATCCTTTTACTCTGGTTACTCATTTTCATAATCGATTAATTTCCTGTTACTCGCATTTAAGTTTCCTGATATTTATGGCATTTTGGTTTTTCTTTATTGTAAAGGCATATTATATTGAGATAAGATGTCGTACAAGGAGTTTATGGAAGTATACCTTAACTAACAAGGAGTTCGTTTCCTAGAATTGTTTATACAAAACAATAAAAATTTTCTTTTTTTACATCTCAATGAGCTTTTTTATATATATTTATTTAATGTATGTAATTCATTAAAAATTAGGGTAATATTATTTCGTATGGAGAATCCATGGAAATGCCCCTTAATTAATAAGAAGGGTATTTTCGAGAATTATTCGTACAAGATAATACCCCCCTTTAATTCTTATAAAATAGGAAAATAATTTAAATGTATATTCAAAATTTCCAATTTCAATATTTAGATGACGTATAATCGTTTAGGTACCGATTTTGGGCGTTGTAGGGGTGCTAATCCTTCCCCATGCGTAATCGACTCCCGATCCCTTTTCAAAACGAATTTCTGGTTAAACGCATATCACTTTTTATCTTTTAAAATCATTTTTCTTAAAATTATTTTAAAATACATTTTTAGGTATTTGACCTACCTAACCCAAAGATCAATGGCGACTCCAAATTTGTTTGTTTATGCATCTATTTAAAAACCCAACATTTTTCAAAATTAAGTTGGATCACTCCCTGTCATAGCCCCAAAAAACTTAAGTACTGTTCCGACAGTAATTTTATAAAAGTTAGTATAAATAAAAAATATAAAAATTAGTATAAAAATATAAAATTTGGTAATTTACCATATATCGACCGACAATATCAATCCCCATTTGTACAATTTTCTTATTTTCACCCGGCAACTTGGTCTCGATAATTTTATGTCGTCATCCAAAATAATATAATAAATACAAATTTAAAAAAAAAAGATAAATAAATTTATAAATTTACTAAAAAATAAAGTTAAAAAATTACTTTCCTGCCCTAGACTATAGCAAGATTAGACAACCGAAAACATAGTCTTTTAGACCCATTTCGAATATTGTAACCTTGTAAAGTTTCCGGTATAAAAATGTAAAAAATAGCCGATCCCAACTAGCGTTACGATACACAGTAAAATTTTTCAATATCGAAAGATACCGAATATACACCAAATTATCAGATTTATGTATAATATTATAATTTAATAAAAAGTCGTGTAACTTTAATATCTATCCGTATACAATAACAAAACTAAGTTGTTCGCATATTTTATTCAAATATCATTATTATTATTTTAAAAAAGTAAAGTATCATTATTTTTGTGAATAGTTTGAATTTAATAATATATATTCGAAATTATTTTTAATCATTAATATTTTATACACCTTAAAAATATAAATTACTCAAACTCAAAATATCATTAAAAAAACACACACACACAACACTTCCATCCTATCATTATTTAATACACAACAAAATAATCTTACAAACAATCTTAATATCGAGACAAACGACCTGTTTATTTAAGTTTTGGATTTTTAAAATATAATTAAAAAATATTTATTCCATTTTAAGATTATGTATAAAATTAATTTTTTAAATTTAATACATCCTTTATTAAATCATAAAACACATACTTATATATATATATATATGTGGTCTAATTAACGAGATTGATTTAAGTGATAAGTATTTTGTATTGTTCAAGTAATAATTTATGTTTGAATCGTTATAAATGTAAAAAAATCACCGATAGATTCACCTATTAAAACTATATATAATTCGAATTAATATAAATTAATCAAAATTAAATCTTAAAATCGAAGGACAAAAAAAAAATCCGTGGTCTAATCTTTAAAATATTTCTACCATATTAGTCCAAGTTTGACAAAAGCAGTGGATAAGAAAGTCAAAATGATTTGTGAATAGATTTCAAACATCTGTCTCCAGAGAAAGCTGTGTCCGACACTTTATGATTACAAGTTGTAATAATTACATCTGATCTTATGGGTAATGGTTAGCTTAATATAAAAAATAGTGATTAAAGAATGTTTTAAAAAATATTTTAGTATTTAAAGTTTTTTTAAAAAAAATTAAGTGTCTAAAGTTTTATCTAATATATTTTTAGGTGTCAACCGTTTAAAAAACAGTTTAGTATGGTTTCTATCATGCTTAGTTAAGATTTCTATAGCAAAGGGCTAAAGTAATGACTCGATTCTAAGTTGTGATAATCGAAAAACACTTCATACCCTTAAAGGTTACATTTTTAGTTTTCGAAAATCAATGATCGGTAATCGACCATCCTTTTATAATCAAGGCGATTTCGTTTCAAAAAATGCAAGTCAAAATTAAATTTTGGTTTCGATTAATAGTTGGGAGGAAGGATCGGCCTGTGGCACATTCGACTTTCTATGAACACACTTAGCAGCGGTCCGCTAAGAGAAACTTAAATCGTGTTAGATTCTCAATTGAGATCTAGAATTTAAATGTTTTGAATTAATAAGTGATTGTCGATATAAACTCTACGCTATAAACTCACAAAGAGTTTATATCTGAAAATTGATTTTAGATTCTTGATTCATTTGAGAGAGAAATAAGTTATAGGAGTTGAGCCTTACAAATTGTAACCGATATGAGTCGAAGGTAAAATCCAATTTAAGGATCTATTTAAATAGAGGCAAAAGCTTTAGCCCAAGGTTAATTTTTTACCAATTAAATTAATTTTTATTTTATTTTATTTCAATTAATTTTATTATTTCGTTTTAATTCTATAAAATCCCCTCTAATTTATTTTTCAAATCATACCTGAAGTCAAATAAAAAATAGGAAATTGTCAAACTCTTAACCTCAATCAATACTTACTCTCACTATTCTATTTATTCTTATTTATTTTATTTTATTAAAATTATTTATTTTTACATCATAACAACGCGTGTCACACCTTATCATTACACTCTCTCAAACAATGACTCTGTCCATCGGGCTTTATAGTAATGGGTTTTCCTTTTATAAATAAAGCCTATAAAGCCGTCTGCTCCTCTCTCTCTCCCATCTAAATCTTCTAGATCCTTTCATCGCCTCTCTTTATAAACAACCCACCAACAACAATCCGCCAAAGTAGAGATAGAATCCAAGTCTCTGTTTTCTTCTTCTTCTTGTGATTTTACCAGTAAATATAATAACGTAGAGTTATGATATTGTTTAGCGTCGTTAACTAATGGAAACTGATACGAGCAAACGCTGCGACAGCCTTGTTCACTCTCGATTCTTTCTCTCTGGGTTTTATTGCTGGGGTTGGGAATTCTTGACCGCTCTCCTTCTCTTCAGTTGTTCTGCCTGAACCATCACGTTATATTTTGTAGTCATTTTTCTCTTGTAATCATAGTTATTTGTTAAAATATTTTTTTTCGTGCTTGCGTTATATTTTGAGAGGGGGCTTGGTCAATCGGAAAAGATGGAGCTAAGGTCAGTTCCGGCTCCGTTCTTGATGAAAACGTACCAGCTGGTGGATGATCAGATCACCGACGATGTGATTTCGTGGAATGAAAACGGCACGTCTTTCGTCGTTTGGAAAACTGCTGATTTTGCAAGGGATTTGCTTCCCAAATATTTCAAGCACAATAACTTTTCCAGCTTCGTCCGTCAGCTCAACACTTACGTAAGTTGTTCGTGTTCTGAAGTATTCTAAACCTAGATCAGATACGGGAAAATTGTATTCATGTATGAATCAATTATATGCTAATCTTTTTCCTTCCAAGGTTGAGGAAAAAGATTTTTCTGTTTGTTTGTTTTAAAAATTAATTAAAGATTGATTACGACGGGGATAGGCGAACTAATGAGAGGAATTACAGATATTAGGTGAGGGGTTGTGATTACGGGCTGTGAGAAATAAAATGATTGAATTCACCGTTTTATTGCAGGGGTTTCGAAAGGTTGTTCCGGACAAATGGGAATTTGCCAACGAGCACTTCAAGCGGGGCCAAAAAGAGCTCTTGTCAGATATCCGTCGTCGCAAGACGATCACAAATTCGCCGGCGAACGGAAAGCCATCTGATGCGGGACCTTCTTCTCCACCAACTAATTCTGGTGAGGAGCTAGGGTCCACCTCCACGTCGACGTTACCGGATTCAAAGAATTCCGGATCGGCGGAAACGAAGCCGGCGACCAAAATCGAATTCGCCGACTTATCAGACGAGAACGAGAAACTTAAGAAGGATAACGAGATGCTGAGCTCGGAACTGGCGCAGGCCAAGAAGCAGTGCGACGAGCTGGTTGGGTTTTTAACTGAATGCGTGAAGGTAGGGCCCGATCAGATCAATCGCATCATTGGGAAAGGAAGCTCTGGGTCCACCCATGATGCCGATGTTCCTGGCCGCTGCTACGGTGACGATGACGAAAACGACGACGGCGAAGAAGGAAACGGGAGTTTGAAACTGTTTGGGGTATGGTTGAAAAGCTCGGGGAAGAAGCGGGCACTCGAGGAGAAAATCGTGTACGGTGGCCCACACGCAAAAGAGATGAAGACTGTGGATTTTAACCACGTGTCTATGGTGATGAAAAGCGGCAAAGTTTGCAACTGACCCCACCATCAACACTCCAAAATTATATTTAGGAAAAAAATTAGTACCTTTCTTTTAAAAAAAAATAGGAACAAAATAAATAAATAAAATATACATGGATTTGTATATTTCAAAGGTTAGGCGGGTGAATTAGTCAGCAATTTTGGGATTAAAAATCAAAGGCATGGGTCCTTCAACTTTGCTTAATGTTACTTTATATTATATATTTATGGAATTGATTTTCCCATTTAGACAGTGTCATCACTTTTAACAAATGAAATTTTGTAATTGTGATTAAATGTAAACATTAGTAATTTAATTGAGTGTTATTATTAAATGATTACAAATATTTAAGATATATATTATTTTATAATTATCTTAACTTAATCAAAAAAAGTGTAATTATAGCTTATTTATAGTAAATACAATATCATGAAGATGAATTTATTTGCAATTAAAATCGGATTCAAATCAAATGCCAAATATGTAAAAATCCGTATTTCTATTTTGTTAATTTTCAGTTACATCTTGTTTTCTCTAAATTTCTTGCACTCTTTGGTTGCTTTTCTTGAACGAGTTTCCATCTCATCTGAATTAAGAATGGTACGTTAGCCCTAAGTTCAAGTTATTTACGTCTAATTATTAGCAATTGTTATTTTCTTTTTATTTTTATTATAAAAGATCAGGTTATCAGAATCTTTCTGATCCTTGCAAATTTGAAAGGAATTCAGCCTTTTGGTAGTTAAGGTGGGATTAAATGTGAAAATTTCGGGGTTTTAACTATGGCTTACTGACTTTGCAAACACGTGAGATGACAGAGGAGGTAATTTTTCAAATATCCTGGATTGTACATGTATATATGTATATGTATAGCATACAAGGTTTACTTTTCCAGAATCCTTGTTTTTTTCCCTAAAAAAAATGTGCTGCACACACACCAGCAAATCCATCATTATAACCTTGGTTCCTAAGATCACTAATCCTAGCAAGGTTACTGATTATAGACCAATTTTCTGCTGTTAAGTGGTGTAAACACTAATTTTTTTCTCATTTTGTTATTATTATTATTATTATAAATATTATTATTATTATTATTTATTATTATTAATTACAAGCCCAAATCAAAGGCCCAACCAGAATCGGCCCAAACCTAAAAGGAAATCTTAAACCAATTTAGGGTTTTAACTAGGGTTTCCAAACCCTAGCTCCCAGCCGCCGCTTCCAGTGAGTTCCAGTCGCCCCACGTCTACACTGCCGACGCCTCCACTTCCAGATGTCTAAGCCTGCCGTTGCCATGATGCCACGCCTCGAAGAAGCCTCCAGAAGCACCACGAAGCCACCCACGTCGCTGCTCTAGGGGTGAGTCACCACCATAGCTTGGTGACTCACTGAAGCTTCCACTCTTTAACCAGTCCGAGAGGAGAGCCGTGGTGACTATAAAAGCCACCGTTACCTGCAAAATAAAGGACATAGAGAGAGATACACAACAAGCAAAGAACGGAGACATCAACCAACAGACCAGAGAGAGCAAGAGTCAACAAAAAAAAAACAAGCAACAACCACAACCAGCAGCAAAACCAAAACGAAGAAAAAGCAGAGAAAAAGAAGAACTCACCTTCGAGGTTCTGCTCATCATTGGAAATCAAACGTCGCCGGAATCGTCACTAAATCGAAGGTAAAAAAACCTTCGGGTTTTTTTAGATCTAAGACGATCTAGGTATGTTTAGGTAAAAAGAAGGCCATATCTGGTCTTAGGATCAAAAAAAGGATATTTTTGTGTGATTTCTCGAATTCCGGCCACCGTTCACGGTGACCGGCGACGGCGATCGGAGCCGGAATACGGTGGCCGGCCGGGACTGGCTTCCCTCCGATGAGGGAAGCTAGAGAGAAGGCAGAGAATTCTGGTTCTCTCGTTAGAGAGAGAACCAGAAGAGAGAAAATGAGAAGCTGGCCCTTAAGGGCCGACCTTTTGGGGATTTTAAACCCCTCCCCAAACGACGTCGTTTTGAGGAGGGTATATTTGTAATTTCTCGCGTGGGTAAACTATACCTGCTGCCACCACAGTTTTGTAACTTTTCATTTTGATCACTGAAAATAAATCTTAAACCTTTTAATTCGGTCTTTCGATTTTATTTAGTTTATAATTTAGTCCTAGCCTGTATACTTATATATATTTAGGGTAAATACCGTATTTATTCCTTATAACTTTAATAACTTTCATTTTGACCTCTAATTAATTAATTAATTAAGGATTAATTACATTAGTAACACTTAGTTTTCATAATATTTCAAACTAAAGCATTTAATCTTGATATGTCATAATTTAGTCACTAATTTTAATTATATGTTTTATTACTTTTTATATTTAATTTTAATTTTATTTATTTTACTCATTGTTTATTTATATTTTAATTTTATATGTTTAAATTATTATTTTCATAATTATTTTATTATTATTATCTTATTCATATAAATATATACCTATATTCTTTTAAATAATAATGTTTATTTATTTTCAATATCAAAGAAAAGGACAGTCTTAAAACAACTGGATGTCCTATTCTGGTATTTTAAATAATTAAACATTATAAAAATTATAATTTAGTTTTATTTAAATTATTTAAATTTTAATATTTATTTTTATTTTTTAATATCGAAGAAAAGAGCTGTCTTAAGGAACCTAGAAGTCATTTTCTGATATTTCTAAATAAATAAATATTTTTATAAATTTATTTAAATTAATATATTTTCTTAAAAATTATAGTAATAAAATTTGAAATAACATAATTATAAATTAAATATATTTGAATTTTTAAATTTCTAATACTAGAGACAATTTATAATTAATAAAGTACCAATTTTGGGCGTTGTAGGGGTGCTAATCCTTCTCTAAACGTAACCGACCACAAATCCCTTTTTATTATTAAAAAGAACGAATTTTTGGTTAAAACGCAGATCAGTTTATCTTTTAAATGATGTTTTCTTAAAAACTCTTTTAAAAGATAATTTTTAGGTATTCGACCTACCTGACCCAAAAAGGTTGATGGCGACTCCCAAAATATTTTAAAAACCATTTATTCATATCACTTTTCTCACCAAGTAAAAAATTTGTGCCCGGGCGAAAATCGGTTACGACAAGTGGTTTATAAAGCTATCACTAAAATCATTGTGAAGAGACTCTCTATTCTGATGGCTGATATAATTACTCCCAACCAATCTGCCTTTGTCAAAGGTAGATCCATTATTGATAATACCCTTCTTGCCCAAGAACTTGTTAAAGGTTATGGGAGGAATTCTTTATCCCCTAGATGTGCTATTAAGATAGACCTTCACAAGGCTTTTGATTCACTCCATTGGGGATTCATATCTTCTATTCTCAAGGCTATTGAGCTGCCAACTAAGTTTATTAATTGGATAGAAACTTGTTTCTCTGAAGCAAGATATTCTATTTCTTTTAATGGCACTTTGATTGTTTATTTCAAAGGAGAAAGAGGCATAAGACAAGGAGACCCTCTATCCCCTATCTTATTTGTCCTTGATATGAACATCCTCTCTAATCTTCTTAATATTGCTGCCATAAGAGGTGTGCTTGGGTTTCATCCAAAATGTAAAAAACTTGGTCTCACTCATCTCTCTTTTGCTGATGACCTGCTTATTTTTTGTAAAGGAAATCTTGAATCTATGACTGGTGTGATTTCAGTGCTTGAAAAGTTTTATGACATGTCTGGACTCAAAATTAATGCAGCAAAATGCGAACTGTTTACTGCTAGTATTCCTAATAGAACTATCGAGATTATCAAGCTTTGTACTGGTTTTTCTCATGGTCTTCTCCCTGTTCGGTATCTTAGTATACCTCTTGTCACTAGAAAGCTTAATGTTAAAGACTGCTCTGGCCTCATTGACAAAATTAAATCCAGAATTCACCAGTGGTCTGGGAAACATCTAAGTTACGTAGGAAGACTTGAACTGATTAAAACAATCCTTCTTAACACTGCAAATTTCTGGTGTAGGAAATTTCTACTCCCTCAGGCTGTCATTAATAATATTAATCATTTATGCTCTCGCTTTCTTTGGAAGGGTTCCGAATCTGCTGCTTCTGGTGCAAGAGTCAGCTGGGAGAGGATCTGTTTTCCTAAGTCTAAAGGTGGTCTGGGATTAAAGGACCTCAAATCTTGGAACAAAGCCACTATGATTCAGCTCATTAGAAACCTTATTACTGGTGAAGGTTCTTTATGGATAGCTTGGACCTACAACTATGTTATAAAAGACAAAGACTAGTTATGACTGAAATTAACACTACTAGTTGGAGCTTTAAAAGACTTAAAATTAAAAGCAGAGGCAATCCTTATTCTTGATGCAGGTGCACTGACTACTAAACGCATTTAGGAGGAGATAAGAATTAAACATACTAAGGTCCCATGGCACAAGCTTATATGGTTTCCCCTTCACATTCCTAAACTAAGCATTATTTCTTGGATGACTATCATTGACATACTTCCAACTAGAGCCAGACTCTCTCGTATGGGAATTACCACTACGGTCTCTTGTGTTCTTTGTACTGATTCTAATGAATCCAGAAGCCATTTATTTGATAATTGTTCAACAGCAACCAGCTTATGGAAAGCTATCTTAACTCTCAATCACCTATCAAAGCTGCATATGTCATGGGATGAAATGCTTTCATGGGCTTCTTCTTCTTGGAAAGGTAAATCCCTTCTAACTTCCATATTGAAGATTGCTTGGTGTTCCTTCATCTACACTATATGGGAGGAAAGAAATCGCAGGATCTTTCAAGGAAGAGCAAGAACTATTGAAGAATTGTTAAGCTCCATTAAAGACATTGTAGGTGCTCAACTTAGCAATAGAGACCTCAATAGAATGGATCATGTTAACTCTCTACTTTGTAACAACTGGGGTATAGGTTAACATTCTTTTGTTGTACATAGCTTTCTTTGATCCTTGACTGGGTTCTTTGTATTGACTCTTACTTGGATAAATAAAATTTTACTTATCCAAAAAAAAAATCCATCAAATGATTGCAGAAGTGGATAAAGATGGAAGTGGTGCAATTGACTTTTATGAATTCATGTATATGATGACTACCAAGATTGGTGAAAGGGACACCAAAGAAGAGCTTACGAAAGCATTTCACATCATTGATCAAGATGACAATGTAGAACATCTTCTTTCATTTATTTTTATTTTAGATTCCTTGTTTGATTCCTTGTTTTGAATTCAGGGGAAGATATATGCCCAAGACATCGAACGCATCGCCAACGAGCTCAGCGTAAACTTAACTGGGAAAGAGATCGAAGACATGATTGAAGAAGCCGATCGAGATGTAAGCAATAATGACATTTCTTCTTCGATCTTAATACAACAAATTTGTTCATCTACCTAGTTTCAAGCAAAGCATATCAATTGACCATTGAATGAATGCAGAAGATGGTGAGGTAAATATGGATGAATTCATGAGGATGATGAAGAGAACAACATATGGGTACTAGAAGTCTCCATTTTGATGGTGAATTGGGAGGGTTTAGAGCTCTTGCTTACAATATGTTTTGGATGAAGCTATGAACTGAACTGAAAATATGTTAAAAGTAGATAGTTATTGGGTTAATTTTGTTATATTCTCTATCTGACATATCTGGTCCACTATTTGTCATTTTTATACACTTCGACGCATGAACGGATGCATGATTTTACTTGGGGTGAACTTGAACTATTAAAATTTCAGGAGACAAAGTAGATTTTCAATAGAAAATACATAGAAAAAATAAAAAATATAAAGCATATAGAATGCCGTGTACCACTACGAAGTCCTTTGTTTCCTGGAAGTCACCTTTTTCTTTTCTAAGTATATAACCAATGGACGAATAAAGTGCCCTTAGATTCCTTCTCTGTACCTAATATTCACAGCTGCCGATATTGCATCTATCACCGCCTCTACTAGATTCTTCAACGCCTACTTAAAAATCTGGAATTTCAAGTTTTAGAGTCCAATTGGAATCCTGCGTGGTAATGTCAATGATTCTCCGCGTGGAATATCAAATTGTAAGGATGGATGTGAACGTTTTGGAATAAGAATATTAAACCAAAACCGGTACACTCCCTTTTTATTTGTTTAAACCCACAAATTCAATTAAAAGTGATATTCTACTTCATCTTCCAACTTGCTTCCCTGTTGGGAAAGTAAGGTTATATTTAAAGAGAGGCACCCGACGTAGAAGACCATATCAGAAACAGTTTCACAATTCCTTACTGAAACATCATAGGAAATGTCGAAGTTGAGTTTCATCGAGTTCAATTACGGTGTGCTTCCGAGGAACTTGTCAAGAAAACCGAGTAACTCGAGCATCAACAGGGAGAGGCAAAGCTCGAACGTGTCATCGAGGTGTTTCCAGCCGAATATGGAGGAAATGAAGTGGATATTCGACAAATTCGACGCCAACAAAGATGGCAAAATCTCGAAAGACGAGTACAAATCAGCTATGAGGGTGATGGGGAAAGGAGTTGCGGAAAGAGATATGGCGAAAGCATTCACCGCCATCGACGCCGACGGGGACGGCTTCATCGACTACAAGGAGTTCACTCAGATGATACATAGCACGGGAGAAGGGATCAACGGCAGGGACATCCGAAGCGCGTTTCAAGTGTATGATTTAGATGGAGATGGGAAGATAAGTGCAGAAGAATTAATGGCGGTGTTGAAGAAGATGGGGGAGAGATGTAGCTTGGAAGCTTGTCGTAAAATGATAAGAGGTGTGGACGTTGATGGGGATGGTTTAATCGACATGAACGAGTTTATGACCATGATGACTCGCACCATGAAGCCCCTCTAATAATTGATGTGGTGTTGTTTTAACTACATCTTCTTCTGTTTTTCCTAGATTTGTAATAAATATTTACAGTTTTCAGAATAAAACAGCATAAATCAAATAGCATAAAACGGAACAAAATATGGTTCATAAAGTAGGACAGATAAACAAAGAACAATAAGTTGAAACTGTTGGGGGGAGGTCCTAGTATAATAATCATCTTGCCATACGTCCTACGACAGGAGCGACTGGAATCCCTCTGCCTTGTCGATCCACGTTTCCGCCAACCTTGATCACCAAATTGTACTCAGGGATGACAAACAATGAGGAATCAAGATTCTAATTAGTCCTACTAAATACTAATTTCTTATGAAATGCGCTTAATTTGATCAAAATATTATAATCGAGTTCAAGTATCAAATACTGTATTAATCAGATTATTCTATCGATTTAAAACGGAATAAAAACTATAAAAAAAGTATTTAAATATATAAGAATTTTAATTTTAAGGGTGACTATCCTCAGTCGCTCCCCTCGGTCCATCTCTGACCGTATCAATTTGGAACACTTTAATAAGGTCCAAAGATTAAAGAATAAAAAAAGCGTAGCCAACTTACCGATCCCCATATCAATTCTACAGTTCTTGAGCTCTCTATATTCTTGACAAAGTGAGCAAGTCTCGCAGCAGAAATGAATGAACCAAGCAATCAGAACAAGGACCCTCTTCCAAGTCATATTGTCCTCTCAACCTCGACCTATAAACACATGAATACAAGCATGATAACCCTGTAAGCGCCAGCAATCCATAAACCCCACCACTTGCTGCACAAGCTGCAACCACAATTTTTCCCCCCACACAAATCAGTTTCTGTATGTTTAAAAAAATGGTCTTAAATTGGGTATTTCAGAAGCTTACAGATAGAGCCTTTGTTAACAATCTCAGCAATTTGTCCGAAGGTAACACAGGGACAGCAAAGGCCAGTAGACCACGCTGTGGCAGCACTTGCTGATGATCCACGGAAGGGTGAGACATGGGAAGGAGGCATGCTCATGGGGGCTGTTGGGAATGGGAACCCTGCTGCTGCATATTTTGCACTACCATGAGCTGAAGAATACATTTCTTCCTTCTGATTAGCGTGGAGTTTGTGGAACCTCCCCCATTACGTATCCCTAACTAGAGAGAGAGAAAAAAAGGCTTTACTTGGTTGCAAATATCTAGGTTGGTTACTTCTTATTAATTTATAAAACCAAATAAAGCAAGTACGAACCAACTTAATTCAGTAATTAAAAAAATTATTATTATTCTTAGAAGTCACAGATTCAAGTGCTAACGATTGTAATAGGTGGTTAAGCGTTAATTGTGAAATGGTTGAGAGTATTTAAAATATATACTATTTTATAATCATCTTAGCTTTAATTAAAAAATATAAAGGAAGTTTGAGATTACTATGAATTTTAATGTATTAATGAGAAAACATCAAATCTCTTTGCTTTTAGTCAAAATGGACTAAAATCAAATTGGAAGGATCTTTCCCAATATTCTTTTCATCCTTTTACTATCTTCATTAAGTGCTCATAAACCCCATTAAAGAGAGTTTAAACTTAAAGAGAGAAAGTTCAATTTAATGAAAATTATAGAGAGAATATTTGATCCAAAGATAAATTTGAGAAGTTCATAGCTTAATCTACCATTTAGTGGTATTAGTTGAGAGATTTAAGCAAAGTTCATCATCAACCCTAAATTGTATAATAAATGGTTTATCATGCTTAAAATAAAATATAAATATATTCTCCGTCGAGATTTGTGCTCATTTGTATTGATTCCGATAAATTTGCAATAATTTCCCTGCCTTTTTCAGCATACATAAAGGATTTTGCTTTAGACAAGGAATTGTATCACCCATTTCAAAATTAACTGCTCAATCAGGTTGTTATGTTGTTTTTGATTTATTATGATAGTAGTGAGTAATGACCATATATGTTAATAAAAGGTATCTTAGCTAAGTGGGCTGACGAACCAGAAAGGGCTATGACTCATCATCTAAATGGGTCACCATTTTGCAGAAAAAAGAAATCATGGGTTGCTGTTAAGAATGTCCAAATATCAAGTACATTAGTTGTCATTAAGTCTTAACATAAATGAAACAACTCTGCAAAAGATTGTTATTTTGGTTCATACAAATCCAACATTCAGACAAGCATCTTGATTAATGGAGAAACCAACAGTCCAATTGGTGTCTTCAAAGCTCTCTTTAAAATCTCCCCAAGTCACTGTAATTATGATCCGTTTCCCCATGTCATTGCAAAATTCATGGGAACAAGTTATCAGACTACAGATCAAATTCGGCCATCCGATTTTTCATCTTCTTCCGTGACCATGCTATTGCCTCCGGTGGTACTCGACAGGCCTTTTGCACGCTCACCGGCAAAGAGGGGACCCTGTGGGGAAGCCGACTGTGAAACGTTTGCTTTCATGGTTTTCTTATTGCACTGATTTTGAGCCGACTCTCCCATGTTTCCTTGCCCAGCTGAAGAAGCCGGAAGCTTTCGGGAGTGGAGTCTGTATTTCTGCACATTCAACACCCAAATTCAGTAAACATAAAGGAGGTCAAAAAGGAATTGAAAATCAACCTGCAGATGGCTTTTCACTTCATCATTGGTGAGACCATCAACTTGCATCAATTCTCTAATCTGTTTAGGAGTTGCCACTGTGGAACATTAAGACACCAAGAAAGAATCAGATTCCAGTCTTTTGGTCCTAAAAACAGACGTAATTCTATGAAATCGAGAACATAATGAAGCAGCCAAGAAAAGGTTCTTTTAAAATGAATCAATCAAATCTGATAACTCTATTTGCAAAGGCCTGACCTTTTGAACCTCCAAGCTGTTGAAGAGCTTCGACAAATCGTCTATGAAGCTCAGGTGACCAGCACCGCCTTTGTTTCTTAGAATTATGCATACGCTGCAGCAATTCATGCTGCTGTTGATGTTCGGTCTGAATCTCAAGTTGGTTTTGGTCTGAATACATGGACGGGCAAAGACCAATTCCACGGCTGCCGTTGTCCTTAGAAATTGGCTTACGAGAACCCAATTCAGAACTTGGGAACATGAGAGAAAGCCCAAAATTTTCCTGTCCCTCGACTATTTCGTCATTACAAAGTTCAATTGGGTTCTCTTCTTCTTCTTCACTTCTCTGTCAAATCCATGCCACTTAAAAAGGTTAGTAATAAATTTCCATAAAATAAGATGAAAACCAGAGCTGGTTTGGGAATTACCAGTTTCAGTTCTGGAACTTCGTTTGATTTCTTGCTGTGATCAACGTTGTCGGAATCAGAGTTCCAGAGCTGAACAGAACTCATCCAGCTTTTCTTTTTCTCCACATTTACGCTTCCATTTTCCTCAGTATTTCCCTTCAATGGCAACATCAACCCTTTCGTCACTGATCCATCATCCATTTCCTTGCACTGCATTTCTTCCTCCTTCAATCTTTCAATCCCTAACATCCCATAAAAATAATCAAACTAAATCCCAGGAAAAAAAAGGGAAAATCAAAATTAAACAAGAAGATTAAAAAAAATACCATCTTTCAAGAGAAGCATACAAAGGGGAAGTTCGCGTTTAAAGGCATCTATTTTCTTCATCTCATCTTCCAATCTTTTAACAAAATCACTAATCTTCAATAATCTTTGGAACCCATTTTTTATCTTCGAAACTTCTTTCAGAAACTCAGATATGCTCGATGGTACATAAACAAAACTTAAATCCAAGCTCAAGTCCATTAGTTTTTCTCTCTTTTTTCTAACACAGCAGACCAGTCGTACGTTTTATATGGATGTGTAAAAGAGATTCAAAGATTCGCTGCATGTTTCGCAAACGGATCCTCGCGTATTTTAAACTTATAAGGCTGAAGACTCGTGACTGACTCGGCAGTCTAACTCAGGGATATTTGTAAAGATTTTTAGGTCTCGTACACCCAGGCGCGGCAAATTGTTGAAAAAGAAAACTTTTCTGATTAAAATGAATAGTTTTTCTTGGGGTGTGGTTTTGTGGAAAAACAAATTAGGGTAAGTTACGTATTTAGTCCGTTTTAGTATTTAATATTTTTTTTAAAATAATGTTTAATTTTTTATATTTTATTTTATTTTAATACTCCTCATTAAAAATTTAACATATTTAGTATCTAAATTATCAGTTTGATCTGTTTTATTACCTAAATTTTTAATTTTTTTCAAAACTTAATGTTAAACTTTGAATGGAATATTGAAATGAAACAAAAATTAATGTTTTTAATGACGAAGTACTAAAATAAAATAAAACTAAATTTTAAGTATAATTTTAAATAAATTAAAATTTTAAGTAATTAAAATATATCAAAACTGATAACTTAAACACATAATTTAACAAAAAAAATATTATCTAAACGGTGTAAAAATTTACCTTAAAAAGTTGATCGTTTATAGGGTACACTTCCTATAAAAAATTGAACAAAAGTATTTATATTTAATAGGTTTAATATAAAATTAAGTGTTTAAATTATACTCAAAATTAACTTTTGGTACTTAAAGATTTTTTCACTAAAAATAAGTGCCTTAACTAATTCTGACCGATCCTTGACGCACATTTGACTTTGGTGGATGAGACTTCTAGTAAGGGTTTTTCGCATACATAAAGAATCAAACTTAAGCGTTATTAAGCTGCTTACCACTTGAACCAATCTATGTTGATTAATATTGTTTTTCTTTAATAAAAAAGTAGGTATTAATTTTTTTTTTGAAAAACAATTTTGAATAGTATTTTTATATTATTTAGTTTAAAATTTAATTATTTAATATTATTGTTAAACTATATTTTTGAGAAGATAAATATTTAATTTTAGATAAAATTTAGTCAAAATTAATAATTTTAATAAATTAATAAGATAATATTTTTTAACATTAAATTTAAAAAAGAAAAGGCCAAGTTATATTATCGTACCGTCGCAGTCGAAAAGATAAGCACCCCATAAAATACAAAAAAAAAAGGTGTCCTTCAAAAGAATTGATAATTAACAAATGCAATAATTGATGGCCGTAAATGGTTTGTCATCGTGAATGAAAAGACATCTTCTTCTTCGTTTGTAAGCACACAATTCAACCAAAACCCAACACCAACACCAACAATTCAACGAATCCTTCCTTATCTTTTATCACCTTTATTTCCTTCTCGTGGAGATATCGAATTTTAAATTGATGGTTTTGACACCTCTCCTTTTTAATCAAAGGAATCTCTAGAGGATGATGAAAACCAATATATATATATATATATTATTAAACACGTTTACTCCTAACTTTTAAAGGTTTAATATAAAAATAAATATTTAAATTATACATATTTTCTCGTTTAAATATTTAAATTTTTTTAATAAATTTAATTATGTAACGGTTTCAATGTTATTATGTAAGTATCTATGATGTAATGATTATTAGAAAATAGGTCAAATTAATTAATATTTGACACGTGATTTGATATTTTATTTATTTTACTTTTTAAGAAAAATAAAATTCATATTTTTTTTTGAAAAGATCAAACTTTTCTTGTTTTTCATAAAATATTCTTAAGACCTTCAATTTACCTACCGATCACTACTATCGTTGGAGACCATCCAATCACTTGTCGATCACTCACTCGTGGACCACCCTTCGACTATCCACATATCGGTTGGGATGTGTATGTACTGGGATTTAGGTTTAGGTTTTTTTGAGGGTTTGAAGTTACGATTAACGATCTACAACGGGTGGATAGACGGTCAGTGGGAGCGACAGCAGCAATGGATGACCAATGGGTGGGGTGGATGTTTTGGGTTAAGAATTTTAGAAATATTTTGAGGTTTTTTTTTAAAAATAATCATAATTTTAGTTTTTTAATTTAAATTTCAATATGTCTTGATTTTATTAATTGAATTCATTGCCTAACTTGGTTGTTTATATCACTTTGTGAGATTTTGAGCCTTAAGCATGCATGTTCTTATTTTTATGCTATTTTTCTTGCTTGAGAGTGTTAAATTGAATGATGAAAATCTAGAACTTGTGGCTTGTACATATTCTTGTTGTTTCATTTGTTTATGAACTTTAGGTGCCTAATTTATAAATTATTTGTCTTGATTTTTACCCTTTACTCTAGCTTTTTTCCTATCCTTTACTTAAGTCCCATTACACTCTTTCTAAAGTCCTAATAATCTTGCATCTCATTCCTTATAAGTAGTGGAGAATTGATCATGTCTCAAGCCTATGGAGATCCTTGTTTATTTTTTACTTTAAGCGAACTTGTTTTCTACACCCGAAACATATTGAATGATTTGAGTGAATCTTGGTGAGGAATTAAGTTAGGCTGAGATTTTGGTTGATAGATGATAAACGATTGCAAGGTTGATTGATTCGTTCTTACTTGTACCTATTCGGCTTAATTGGTGATTAATTCATGTCATTCTTGTGAGCTTAACTTTCATGATTTTGCTTACACATGCAACGATTTGGGCGAAGTAAAATTAAGTTTTTGATTAGTTTAATCCGAGCATACTTAAGGGCAAGTATGAGACATGTGAGGGGGATTTGATAAGTGCTTGTGATTGGTGTTTTTTATTTGATAATTGCCATGTTTTTTCACAGCTTAATTGGGTTGTTTTTGTTTATTTTATATGCGGTGATTAGCTTACTAGAATTGGCAGCAAAAGGATGTATTTTGCACCTTTTTTATTTTACTGGTCATGACTAGAGGTATGGATACGACGTTGTCTAACGTGGCATCTTCCAGAAGATCCAACCAGTAGCAGGGATTTCTAGAAACAGTCTAGTCAGCATTATCCGAAGAGAATGGACTAAATCTTTAGGAATCTAAATTTAAGTTTGAATTCAAAAACACTTGGATTTATCTTTTAAGATTTAGGATTATTTTCATTTTGAATTTCTTGTTATTTTTATGGATTTAGAAGCCTATAAACACCCTCCTTATGGTATGGCTAAATCATCATAGAGATCATATATCATTTTACTTTGTTTATTTTTACATTTTTCAATCAATTTTTTTCTTACTTTCTTTTTCTTTAAACTATTTTTATTTTGCAAACTATACTAAGCATGATCAATTATATCATGCTTAGCTAATTTCTTTAAAGTCAAGAGCTAGTACAAAATCAATCCATGCATGAGAATTGAACATCGCTTAAATCCCTTCGGGAAACATTTTCGTCTTTCTGATTAGATAGTTTGGCAATCGACCTTACTACAATTTTAAACGTTTTTCAAATCAAAAAGAGCTTGTTGGTTTGGATATCGTTTAATATACTGTTGGGAGGAAGGATAGGCTTGTGGCAATTTGACTTCTTGTAAACACTCTTAGTGGCAGTCTGCTAAGGAAAGACAAGATCAGATTCAATTTTCGACGAGACAATATATCCGAGTTGGGCTTTTCCAGTTTAAATATGATTATTTTAACGGCAATAAATGTGGTTAATCCATTCAAGAATCATCTTTCAAAGATAGACTTGGAAAGACCAGTTACATGAGAGAAGGGCAAGTTACAATGGGTTGGGCCTTGTAGACTGTAACCGACATGAATCCCTGAACAAAATCCTTTTCAATGATCGCAGGAATTGAATCAAGCTAGCTCGAGGCGATTTTCATTTATTTGTGATTTCTAAACTTTATTTCATTTCTCTTCTGATTTACTGCTTTTCTTAATTTTATTTTGGATTTATTTTTTTAATCTACTTTCTTTCTTATCATCTAAATTACACCTACCTTTTTTTTTATTTTTTGTTTAATTACTGCTTCTGAATCTGAACTCAAAATTTATTTATGCAGAAATTCTGTTTTTTTTCTTGTGGATCGACCCTCTTTCTATACTACATTTTATTTTATTTGAAGATGATATTATTATTTTTTTTGACGAGGAAAACGACGCTTGTCACACCTAGATCACATAAGGACCAAAGAAGAAAAAGGTTAAAAACCTAACCAAAAGACTCAAATAAAATAAAGATATTAACAAATCTGATTGCATCGGTAAACGAACCACAAAAGTGGATGAAGCTACTGAAATACCATCGAAAAATCGTAAATTAGAGTCAAGCAACGTGAGAAAACTATTAACGAACGCAAAACACATATCCAAATCAATCTGAGGGTCCAAAGTAGAGAAGATCATCATGATAACAAATAAGACCATCTTGATCAATCGTGGCGATGTCAAATCCAACCCTTAGAAAAAAGATAAACAAAAACAACGACAAAAAATTGTAAGCTACCAAAAGACAAAGAAAACATGACACAAAGGCAGAGATAAATGTGTCATAAAGACATAGAACATGTCACAAAGGCATAGTTATTATTATTAAAAAAACTAAAAAAAAAATTGACAGACGGCAATCAGTATTTAAACCGGTGTCGTCACCGATTAAATAAAATTAAAAAAAAAGTTAGATTATCAATAAAATTGACGCAAATTATTTAAGAATAAAAGAAAAAGGAAGTGAAAGAAAGCGACTACAATTTTAAATTATAAATTTAATTTAGACTACTTATCTTTTACCACACGAGAAGTTAAACATTATATGTTTTCATAGTATCAAACTAATGTGATGCTTTTAATGATGTCATAATATTAAATAGTTTTGTACCAAAAAATAATATTAAATAGTTGGAAAAATTCTATATTATTCAATTATTAGTAAATTATGTACGAACCAAGTGACATTCGTGATAAATGGATTGTTGTTATTATTGAGGATTCGGATTTGAGCACCATAAATATCAAGAGTGTGAACGTTCAATGTTAAAAGGTTGAGAGTTATCTTCGAATATATATTGCCTTGTACTTACTCCATATTATTAAAAAAAATATTGACTAATAATTTAATTGTTAAGATCTTAAAAATTAGATGATTAAAAAACACATGTTAAAGAAACAAATAGCATTTGTTCAGAAACAAAAGGTAGAGATGAAACAAAATAAAATGAAAAAACAAAAAATTATAACAAACGACATTCATGATTAAACATTAAAACTGAATTTTTTTTGCCTAAACTAGTCAAAGCAATCAATCCATCACCACCCAGCTGAGCTATGCTTATTCTCTGCATCTACTTGATTTTATACGGGAATGGACTGAAAGTGGCGGGTATATCGTCCCTTAAAAATTTAAAATTATTATAAATTTAGATTTTTTTCTATATATTTTTTATTAAAAATATGTTTCTGTCATTCTATAGGTTTTTATAAATTTAAGTTCGACCCTTAACATAAAATCATGCGTCCGTCCCTGATTATATTATTTCCTATCATTAAACAACTACTTCCGATCATCTTTTATGAAATGATCATCTAGCTCAGTTGGTAGAACACAAGGTTCTTAACACGGAGGACATTTCATAATTTGGAGGTCTCCCACGAAAGTTGCTCTCAACCTGGGGTTGAGATTCCCATTTGAGTAATGGTATGAATGATAATCAGACCTTTAACTCTTCCTCATATGCAAAACCATTTTCATTTTTAGCTCATACAAGACAACTTGTCAACTGAACCCTCCACGGTAGGAGGTGTAGTAGAACCATTTCTATACAAGTTTGAGACCATCAACCTCTAGCTTACTCCGTTGAGCAATAACCCCATATCCATGGATAGACCCCTAAGAATTTAAAATTATCTTATATTTTAAATTTTTATATATATTTTCTATTGAAAATATGTTTTCGCCCCTTAAATTTTTATAAGTTCAAGTTTACCTTCACTGAAATTTTATAAGTTCAAATTCGTCCCTCCGACATAAAATCTCGCGTCTATCCCTGCCCATATCTCTTTCCATTCATCGACAAATGGCCATTCACTTGTTCCTATCATTGCTCTCACACCCAGTTCAGACAACATTCTTAAAATCCTAATTGCTTTAACAAGACTCCAAAAATTGGTCACAACCCAAAATCATTGATCAGATACTAAATCGGAAAAACTAAAAAGAAAACTTTATGTTTTAGTGGAGTGGTATGAAGATAAGAATCTAACATTTCATCAACGGTTCCTTACCACGTTTTATCGTTGGATTGGGGGCAGAGAACCAATTGTTTTAGTTAATCAAGGAGATTCTAATTTCTTGGGCACACAAATGCCTAAAGATATATTAAATTTATAGAAGACCTATCCTAAAGAAGGGAAGGAAAATATTAGTATTAGATAAAAAAAAGTGAAACAAAGCCATCAAAGTGGCTTTGTCAAAAAGGAATCCTTGGCATGCCCCTAAGTTTTGTCATACAATTATAGGTCAAGGCCAAACACATTTGATGGATCATTTTGAATTAACTGGAACTAGGTTTGGATTCAAAACTATAAGACTAAATAGTCCCAACATTTTTTTAAGCTCACATTGCGATCACCACATGAAATATGGTATCATGCGAATTACAAGCTTTATTAAAAACCGCAATTAATTCAACATTATCCTTAACCAACGATTTAAAGTAGTTTTCTTATGAGCAGCTTTATTAAAGTCAACCTGCAAAAGAGTTGTACTCTTCCACCATAGCTCACGGCAATATATAGGGAGAAAAAGAAAATTTTCTAGATAAATCCTCCAAAATATCTATGTACACTTTTATTAATTCTAATTAGAATTAATTTAAATTTCATTCTAGTCCCAAAAGTTCAATCTTCCCTTAATGAGTCTTGATAATTACTCCCATGTCATCCTTTTATCTCCATTTTAATAACATTAAATAAATGCATAAATTTTATTTATCAATTTCCATCTTTTCCCTTTCAATTTTCTAAAATTTCAATTTAGTCACTAAAATTCACTATTATGCTTTAACATGGAAAATCAAATTAAATCCACTAATCCACATCAAATTCTACTGATTAAAAATATAAGAATATTGTTTCTAACTGCAATCTACCTTCCTTCAAATTTTATAAGCTACCGAATACTGATTGGATCCAATTATCCGAATATTTTACAAAATTTTATCGCTTAATAAGCTTTTATACAAATCCCAAATCAAAAATCTTACACGAAAATATCATTCTTGGAGAGAACTATTCATTTACGGTACCAATATATATATAATTTTAAAATTACATTTTTAATCCCTAAACTTTTCCAAGTTTATACTTTGGTCACCAAACTTTCAAATTTTACATTTTAGTCACTAGTCAAATTTTGAGGTATTACATTCTAGTATTTTCTCCGCTACTATTTTAATTGTATACATTGTAATGATCATTAAAAAAATTGTTATTTGCACGAATCAAGTTATCTAGTGATTGAAGGGATAATTGTTATTCTTAAAGGTTTCAGGTTCGACTACAAGCGGTTGCGGGGTATTTGAGTGTTCATTGTCAAATGGTTGAGAGTCTCTAGAACGAGAAATTATTTGATGGACCCAGGACACCACGTCATCCATGGTACCAACCAATAAGATTCATTCATCTCAAAATAACTTCAAAATAACTACTCATTACTTATTTACATGTAGGAAGAGATGAAGATTCACCTTAAAAAATGAGATGGATGGATTTTATTGGTTAGGTCTACAAATGACGTGGCGAACCAGATCCATCTAATATTTCCCCTCTAGAATAGATACTATCACGTGTAATTACTCTATATTAATAAAAAAAATCCCGTTATCTGATACACGTCTAAAATTAATCAAGACTATAATTTAAACACTTATTTTTCATTAACCCATTATTTTTAAGATGGCAATAGGTATAATCTTTATTTATCTATTACATTATTGAAGATATTGTTAGTATTGTAATAATCTTTATTTATCTATCAAAATATTTGTTTTCAAAGTTTAGTAACCGTTTACCCCAAAAAAAGTACACGTTACCAAATAATCAAATACCAAACATATTTATGACATTATGGGCCATATTAATACAATATCGCACGAAAGAGGCCATATTTCCAAGTAACATCTTGTCCATTTTTTGGTTGTCGTTGTTGCATTTATGGGCCAAAAAGCCCTAAGAACTAAAATGGTAATTAGATTATTAAAGTTTTTTATTACTTCCTGTATTATATAGAATTTATGGATTTAGTCTTTATATTTTAATTTGGAAATTTTTAATCCTTAAACTTTTCCCGATTTGAAATTTTAGTCATGATCAAACATGTTATTAGGACTAAAGATGTTATTCTATAAATGTAAGATTGAGGCCTTGATATGTTTGCTATCTCAAGTTTGAGTCCAATCATGCATAAATTTATCATATTGATGTGTATACTGAGGTTTTAAGTATCATTAGCACTCCTAAGGCGATACTTGTGACAATAAAGTATTTAAAGAATCAATCTTAGATTGAGCATCTAAAGGATAAATTCATGTTCATCAGTTATCATATGAGAAAACATCTTAAAAAAATCACATTGATAATATCCGTTGAGTACCTTAATGGTTGTAAGATCTTTAGATGTGAATATTGATCATTATGTAGTTATGAAAAAGATGCAGAGTTATTTATTCGTGAAGTACCATATTTAGCACCATAAGTGAATTAATGTATCTTATAAATTATACACGACCTGATATAACATTTGATGTAAATTTTTTAATAAGATGTAACCCTTAACCAACACATATATTTAAATATCTCAAAGGAACCATTGATATGATATCATTTTACTCTAATGGTTTAAAGTCTATATTAGTTTACTATAGACATGCAATATATTTACTAGATTAATATCGTGATCAATTCTGAATAGAATATGTATTTACAAGTGAGGATACATTCGACGAAGTAAACATTATCCACTACTTTTAATTGTGCATAAATAATTGCAATACATGAAACATGTGTTTAAGTCTATTGACCTTATATATCCAAAAAGACATACGATTTACTTCCACAAAAAATAGAAATTATTTTGGATAATGTAACATTTGAAAAGTTGATATATAATATCACGATGTATCACTTCAAGGATGTTAAGTGATGTTGAATATGAGGTAGAGTAAAATGTAAGTTGTACTCTCTTTTTTTTTAATTGTCTCATTGAATTTTCATGCTAAATTTTTTTGAGACAATAAACTATATATTATAAAGAAAATATGGTATATTTTTTAATTAAATTATAACAAGACATTTTATAATAAATTTATGATATTGTTATAAATTGATCCTCGAAGGAAAAAGAGTACACCGCATGCTGCAACTCCCATATGGTCATATGGAAGAACTCTATTCAATGTAGGGTGACTTTTGAAGTTTAAATTTATATATCTTATGATGTTTAAAGCCCTATAATCAGAGGCCATGTTCATTCTTAGACAATACAAGCAATATAAAGATTGTTCTCCCTCATATTGCGTTCTATATTATCTCATGGTCTTACTTTTAATTCCCATTTTACTTAATAGAAGTGGATCATAACCTATATATATATTAGTATTGTTTTTTCATTTTCTTCTTCCTAATTTCCTCTTTACCAACGTTCTTCATTGTATTGGTTAGATTCTCCACAAGCATCTCGCACACTTTTCCAACCGTACTCCCAAATGGCATAATTCGATCCCCATGCTTTGCCACTATCACAGGAACTGTCGTACCCGTCATAACAACTGCATAAACACCACAACAACCAACAGCACTACAGTGATTAACATTTCAATTAATCGAGACCAAATTGGAGTTGTCGACGCATATATATATATATATATATATATATATATATTATTACCTCCACAAAGTGTTGGGAGATCAAAGAAGCTTCCCACATAGGAGAAAAGTAGAAGTAAGGCAACGCTTTGAGGAAATACAGTCCAATTTGCCTCAACATCAGTCGCATCAAATACCCATCTTATTACTTTATCAGTCACTTCCCAACAAGCGTTTGCGGTCTCCATGGCGACTTGCTCTCGGAGCTTTTCCAATCTTGATTTGCTTGCTTCTTCCCTGATCCAGATAAACTCGAATACAGCAACTTATGCGATAGTAACAACTTTGGGATTACTTTAGGAATGAAATTACTTACCGGTCAAGAAATCTGTTCACATATCTCCAAATGAACAATGAAGTGACAACGAAAATGGCTCCCCACGAAGCAATAGTGAGAAAATTGTATTCACAAACGTGCTGCAATAGCCATGTTGCAGTTGAGCTTACAAGAAGCGATCCGCTTATCTCCTTTCTCTTCCATAAAGCTATGTCGTTTACAACTTCTGCAACAACAACAAAAAAAAGGTTGTAAAAAGCACAAAAATATACCCCACAAAGAGTGTATAATATCAGGAACCTGATACCTGCAGGCTGAGAATGTACAATTTTATCTCGAATCAGATCAAAGATAGCACCACCGGTGCTTTTAGCACCTGAATGAAGATGTTCAAGCATAACATAAAAGAAAATCGAAAACATCATCTTCAGTTGATCAACGGAATCCAGGATTTTTCTAGTGTCTCCATATATCATAACCGGAAAGAATACATCCAACGTTGTTCGAATCGAAGAATCCAGTTCAATGAGCTCTTGGGCGAACTTGTACTTCTTGCTAATATTCCAGGAGCTTACTCTAGAGGATTTATCAACGGTTTCCTTTGCTTGATTCAAAAGATTCAACAGCTTCTGGATTTCATGAGAATTAGCGGACCGGTTTATCTCCTCGACCCTTGGTGTAATAAAATTAACTGTATCTCTGAGATGATTGAGAAGGGGTTTAAATCTTTTGGCCGTCTTTCTTGCATTTGTTATGGCTACCACTAACTGGCCAACTACGGTTGATAGAGCAACACCTGGAACGGCGTTGATAATTTGATCCATATTTCAGTGAATATGATCACGGTGGAGTTTATTTTTCTTTTACGAAAAATAGGAGAGCGTAACAGGTATTACATATATAGGGTAGGCAAAATGAAAATCTATTGAACTCTTTTGCAGTTTGCTTCTTGGAACCTGCCATGCATGTTCTTCCAGAAGAACCGATGATTTCATGTTTGTTTAACCTGTTCTGATAGTGTATCTGCCTGGAAACTCTCTCCTTTATATTTAATTCCAAGTCGGGCATGCAAGTTCTAAAGTCTAGCTCAAGAAATCATATGAAAATTGCAGAAAACTACCCCGCTTATATAAATATTATTAAGTTGAATAGCGGAAATATATTAATCATGTTCACAAAGATTAGATATTCAAGAATGAGTCATCCTCTTATATTAAATGTTTCTAATATATATGTTTATAATATATATAAGGGAGAAAGCAATGTAAAATTTGAAGTCAATCCCTAACTAACAATTTTTATTATTTGCTAACGAACAAGTTGTTGAAATAAAAGATGGTTGTGGTTAAACAACAGCTGGTGGTGAGGCACAGTGAAGTTGAGAAAAAGGATGATTACGATGGTGCACTGAAGGTCGTCAACAATCCCTAACTGAAGGTTTTTGACCCCAGATTTGAGTTCTAGGGAGTCAACCGAGGGTTGCGGTGAGTTTGGGGGTCGATTTAGGTCACCGTATCACTGTATACGGTGACCGGAGTGGCAGAGCGACACCGACGTAGGGGGGTTGCTCGGTGGCCGGCGAGTGGTTCACTGGTTTTTGGTTTCAGGCCGAGGGAGAGAGTAGAGAGAAAAGGAGGCTTTTTTTGAGTTTGGGGGTTAAAAGGAGTTTAAAACAAAAAAAAGTTGGCTTTTATAATTGAGTTTTAGGGTAAAACTAGGTTTTATCCCCTGACATTTTCACGTTTTCACATTTTGGTTACTGGACCTTTGTTTTAAATTTTATTGCAATTTTGATTCATGCTTTTGTATTTATTTTGGTTTAGTCACTTATTTCCGCTATTTTTATTTATTCGAATTAGTTGCTGTTTTTTTTGTTACATTTCAGACCGTATTTCATTAATTTATTTGCTAATTCACTAACTTCTAACATACTAATTGCTAATTATTTACTAACCTACTAACTTCTAACTTACTAATTGCTAACTTACTTTTTTTTTTGTTTTCGCATTCTAATCATTCTACGAATAACTGTTAAAATTCACTAATTGCTCCGGGCTAAGATCTACATTATTTATGATTCGAATAAAATTCTAAAATAATTGTTAACCTTTTTTTATTGTATTTATATTTTCATTATTTACATTTATGCCCTTTATTTTTCTGTTATTTACATTTCTGTCTTTTTATTTATTTATTTCATTGATTTCCGTTCTTTCATTTTTTTATTTACATTTAAGTACTTTATTTTTCTGTTGTTTATATCTATGTCATTTAATTTTATGCACTTTAATTCATGCCCTTAAATTTATAGTATTCACATTTCTGCCCTTTTTAAATTTCAGCGTTTAATTTTCTGTTTGCTAATTTGAGCTTGATATTTTATTTTGGCATTTGGTGAGCTTTGTTTCACTTCTAGTGCATATAATTATTTAGTACATCCAATAAACGGAGGTGACGCCTTTTAGTATGGGGAATTTACGGAAAAGTCTCTCAGATATAAGGGAAGTGTGTTTCCGAGGATTGTTCATACAAAAAGACATTCTTTTATATGGGTAATCTGTGGAAAAGTCTCCCAGATATAAGGGAAGTGTGTTTCCGAATATTGTTCGTAGAAAATAATTCCTTTTAAATAGATCATAATTTAAATATCACTCGAATTTATAATTTTCAAATATAGAGTTGACGAATAATCGAATAGGTACCGATTTCGGGCGCTTTGGGGGTGCTCATCCTTCCCCACGCGTAATCGACTCCCGAATCCTTTTCAAAATGAATTTCTGGTTAAACGCATGCTGGTTTTTGTGTTTTAACTTGATTTTTTAAAACTATTTTAAAAGACATTTTTATGTATTCAACCTATCTAACTCAAATGTCGATGGTCACTCCAAATTATTGGTTTTCTCAAACCCTAATCTTTTCAAAATCAAGTTGGTTTGATTCCATTCCTAGCTCCCAAAAAACTTAAGGACAGTTCAGACACCATTTTATGCCCTGGAAAAATAGTTATCACTAAAGTCTATACATGTTCAGCTTGAACATGGACAAGGCCAACAGTCTAGCCTGCACTAAAGAACCTGCCCTTTCCAGGAACAACAGCCGGAGAGAGGGATCCATCAATGGCTTACCAGGATGATTACTAATAGTTAGTCTGTGATGATGATCAGTCACAACAGGACCCATATACGGACTAGAATTTTACTCAAAGTAGGGATGAACCGAAAGAGAACATGAAGGAAGAAGCTTTAAAAATGCAACTTAAATAATCTGTCATTGATCCCTCAACAAGTTTAGTATTCATAAGATTTATATTTAGTTTCGGTTATAAGATTTTATATCTAGACTTTTAAAAGAGTGTTGGACTTTATGGTATGAATTTAAATCTTACTATGAATGAAATATTTAATTTGTTTTATGAATTTCCTTTGAAAAATTGCTTTCAGCCATTTATTCTCCATTCGCCTGGCGGCTCCACCATTGGCACGCCCACCGGCAGCAACAGCTCCACCTCCTATGCCTGGAAACGGCCACATTCCACTTCCAAGACCAAATCCAACATCATCGAGTGTTGGAGCAATACCAAGCCAAAACCCACCAAGAGCTAGAAAACCAGGCCCCTGCGTATTCAACAATGAGGTAAAACTTCGGAAGATATTGCCTTTGTACCCTCCAACCATACCAGAACTTCACTGATTTTCTGAGATTGGGAACAAAACCGGCGTGACAGGTAACGGGAAGCTATTGTGATCAGAGGCGGCGGCGACATTGGTTGCTGAAAAAGCTGTGCCTTTGGTGGTCGTGCTGCTGCTGCTGCTGCGTGAACGTTTAGCATTTCTATTTTCTCCTGGTGCCACCGCCAACAGGGATGTCCCTCAGGGTGCTGCCATGAGTCCAGTAACGTTGACAGGACTTGCAGAAATAGCGAGGTAGAGAAAAGTTATAGTTGTTGTTGTAACAAAACTTAGTGTTGGTGGAGTCGCAGCGTGGACAAAGTAGCTGCTCTTGTTTTACGTTAAACAAATGGACCCATTTACAGCTTATTTTGCACAATCAGTTTTTTCAAAAAAGTATTTACCAAATACTAAAAATAGAGGATTTGACTACCAATCAGTAACTTAGGTTCAAATAGACTTAAAAACTTTTCAAAAAAAGTTATTTATCAAACACACTCGTGTATTTTGTGTCGGCTCCCAGATTCTAGAGTTACAAGACAAAGCCCAAAATATGCATAAAAACATGTTCAAAACTCAGATCAGGCCCCATTGGTTAACGAGATTTGCCTTCAGAAAACTCTTCAGAGGTCGATTCTACGAGGGCTATGCAGATTACATAGCTTGAACATTATCATTATAAACTCCAGCTTAGTTAACAAGACGGGACTAATATTTTTTAACTAAACCTTTCCCGTTTGTAGTTTCAGACCATATGTGGCCACGTATAAACTGATTAAGGGCTAAATTACATAACTGACACCGTTTGCTTTTAATTTTACCTTTCTGACACCGTTTGACCAATATTTCCAAAAGTAGCACCCTTTCTGCTGAGTTGGCAAAGGCGCGTCCCCGGGGACGCGCTTTACCCGTGTTTTCGCTGAGTTGGATGCCACGTGTGAAAGGCGCGTCCCCGGGGACGCGCCTTTGCCATATCAGCAGACACGTGTGGAAAGCGCATCCCCGGGGACGCGCCTTCCATTAAATGTCATAAATGCCCCCATCCGTTTTTCCTAACTACCCCTCCTCCTCCCCTATGTAAACTCCCTCAACCCTCCCTCATTCTTCACACCAAAATCATCTTCTCCTCTCTTATATAACTCAAATTCTCCAACTATTTGAGTTTTAAATTTGTTATTAGTGGTAAGAAATTTATTTTTATGTTAGTATTTTTTTAAATAGTTATTATTTTTTATATTAATATATTTATGTAAATATTATTTTTTTTATTAAAATAATATTTATATAATTATTATTTATTTAGAATTATTAATTTTTTTTGCTAATTATATTGTTTTGTCTACAGTTATAATGGAAAACGAAATGCTGTTGCGATTGGATATTGATCATATCTCCAGACATTTTAGCGATATGGTAATATTTTTTATAATTAATGTTAATATTTAAATTTATTTTTATTTTAAAGTTATTATGAATTTATATTAATTTTTATTTTTTATAATATATATTATTTAGGATGCTGATCGTATTTTAGAAACTTTTATTAAAAATCCACGTATACCGACACCGGAACGTATTTTGCCATATTTGGCTTCTACTGGGTTCGGGTATATTGCAACAATTATAGGCGGTTGCAAACTCGAACCTGTCCTAATTTCTGCACTGATTGAGAGGTGGAGGCCCGAGACACACACTTTTCACCTTCCATGTGGAGAGGCAACAATTACATTGGAGGATGTCTCTATGCATCTGGGGCTTCCCGTCGACGGAAATATGATGTGTGGTATGGCGGATGGTGATTGGCAATCAATGTGCATTGATTATCTTGGAGCTGCTCCGCCAGAGTTTAATGGAGGTAGAATAGCTTTATCTTGGTTGAAAGCTAATTTTGAGGTTTTAAATGAAAATGCTTCAGAGGATCAAGCAAAGGCATGTGCTCGGGCATATATTCTACGAATAATTGGAGGAATATTGATGCCCGACAAATCTCGCAACCAGGTGCATTGTATGTGGTTGCGGCATCTGATCGATTTTGATGAAGCTGGAAGATATAGTTGGGGTGCTGCAGTTTTGGCATTTCTCTTTAGAGAAATGTGTCGGGCGACGAATTATAAGAAAACTGCTATCGGTGGATGTCTTCTGCTTCTACAATCATGGGCGTGGTTCCGCATGCCTTTCTTATGCCCGATCGTGAATGAACCATACGTATTCCCCTTATTGTTGAGGTAATTTTTGAACTAAATTTTGATTTAAATATTTTCAATTAAATAGGGTGATATTTAGTTTATATTATATTTCATAGGTGGTCTATGAAAAGAAAGGACCATAAAAGTATACCTACTGGGTTAGAGGAAATTCGTTTACTTATTGATACGAAAGCTGGGTCTGAGGTATGTTTTTAAATTTGTTTAATTATTAATATTTTAATTTAAAATGTTAGATATAATTAGAATATTTTATTTATTTGAATTGTATATTTATATTTCAGTTTCAGTGGATACCTTATGCGAGCGATGAAGTGAAAGCTTGCATCCCACCCCACCTTAGTGGGTCATTAGAGGTATGGATATCGGTTATACCTCTTATATGTTATGCTATTATTGAGTGGCATCCAGTTGATCGCGTGCTCCGTCAGTATGGTTGTACGCAATATATTCCTGGAGCTCCTAGGAATTTAGACGACGTGCATAACATAGATAGACGGGGAAAGAAAGATGTTAACTGGGTGGTGAGACACAGAGATTGGATTGCGCTTTGGGAGAACCGATATACACTGTTGGCCCCTCGACAATATTACGCTGAAACTGGTCATATGGTTACGGATAACTATATAGACTGGTTTAATGAAAATGGGAAGCCGTTTCTACTTTCAGCGGAAGCACGAGGGGTTAACATTCCTAGGCGCCGAGAAAGACGTCAACCGTCTCAATATCAACGTCCCCCGACGCGTGGACGGAGAGAAGGCGCTACCGGTTCTGCATCAGTCCCACCACAACATTCTTATTCGTCGATGCCGCAGGGGTACATGCCCAGCCCTCCACTTCATATGCCAAGCCCACCAGTTTATATGCCATCTCCGTAGGGTTACATTCCGAGCCCGCAGGGTTACATTCCTAGCCCGCCAGGTTACATGCCTAGCCCGCAGGGTTTTATACCATATGGAGGTGCATATACGACTATGTTTAATGATCCAGCATATGGTTCATATGCATCTTATTTGGCTGGTGGTGCTTCTCCGCAGACACCTCAATCTCCATCTGGATCACATACATCGATGCCAATGTTTCCACAGTTTTCACAGTTCCCGGGGAGCGGTGGGATTGTTACTAGCACTCCTCCAGGGTCGTTATTTTATACAGGCCCTTCAGCCCCTTCAGCGTCATCTACACCAAATGAAGAAAATGCTGCTGATGATGATAGTGAAGATGAGGAGACTGAAGAACAAGTTCCACGAAGAAATCCTCCACGAAATAGGCAACCACCGCCATGTGGAACTCATTCGAGAAGACGACATCGGTGATCCAGTTATATTTAATGTTATTTAAATAATTATATTTCAGAATTTTATATAATTTGGTTATGTTATTTAAATGTTTCATGGTTGTTACATACATATTTTTTAATGTTATTTTTTATTCACATTTAACATTAAATGTTTGATAAATGTTTTTAAAATACAAATTATATTATTCGAAATTTAAAATAAAAATAAAAATAATATTATTCAAATTTAAATTTAAATTATAGTATTCGAAATTTAACATTAAATTTCAACTTAATATTCCAATTGTATTCGAAATTAAAAGTTATATTCCAATTATAGTTCACAATACTTAAATTGAAATTAAATTTATCCATACATATGATTTTATCATTAACATATATATTAAAACGTATACATTAAAATCAACTTATGTTGAGTTCATCGATCGACGGAATCAACCAAGAAGGGGGTGAATTGGCAATTTATTCAATGTCACATTTCAATGCTCATTCCATACAATTTCAATGTCACAATCAACTTATCACTTCACATTTATTCAATTTATCCATAACATTTTATCTAATTTATTCAAACTTCACATAACGTTTTAATTTAAGTTATTCTTAACTTGTTGAACTTTCAAAAGAAGTTAAATTTTGGTTATAATTTACCTGATTTACTGATATATCTAGTGTCCCCGAGGGACATGAGTGACATAATAGGGCAATGATAACATATTCTCTGATGAAATAATGGAAGGCGCGCCCCCAGGAACGCGCCTTCATGTGAATAGTGAAATAATAGGTACTGATATATCTAGTGTCCTCGAGGGACATGAGTGACATAATAGGGCAATGATAACATATTCTCTGACGAAATAATGGAAGGCGCGCCCCCGGGAACGCGCCTTCATGTGAATAGTGAAATAATAGGTACTGATATATCTAGTGTCCCCGAGGGACATGAGTGACATAATAGGGCAATGATAACATATTCTCTGACAAAATAATGGAAGGCGCGCCCCCGGGAACGCGCCTTCATGTGAATAGTGAAATAATAGGTACTGATATATCTAGTGTCCCCGAGGGACATGAGTGACATAATAGGGCAATGATAATATATTCTCTGACGAAATAATGGAAGGCGCGCCCCCGAGAACGCGCCTTCATGTGAATAGTGAAATAATAGGTACTGATATATCTAGTGTCCCCGAGGGACATGAGTGACATAATAGGGCAATGATAACATATTCTCTGACGAAATAATAGAAGGCGCGCCCCTGGGAACGCGCCTTTATGTGAATAGTGAACCGATTATAGACACTATTATATGCAACGTATTATAAACTTTCAAAACAAACTTCAGTTCACAATCTTTCAAATTCTCAAATTCCCAAACTCTAAATTCTCAAATTCTCTGAAAATGAGTCGTCTTTCTGTTGTTGTTTTGTATGATGGAGAAATTACGGAAGCTGAAGAGGGGGTTGTTTTTGAGTCAGATCATTATATCCCCTTAACCTTGAAGAGAAACATCACAATTGAGGAGTTAATCACAAAAATTTCGTTAAAGATTCGTGTAGCAGGCCAGAGAAGACTATCTTCACTTCAGTACAGATTTCCTACTGAACTTTTTCCGCTCACGTATACATCATTTTAGCTTTCAAACGATGATGATGTTTCTATGATGGTTGATGCTCATATGGGGAGTTCACAATCTCTTATTGAAATGTATGCCACTTTTATTGAGGTTCGTGCAACTCGTGGTCTCTCATATTCCTCTCACTTTGGCATTGCATATCAAACTGATCAAGTTGATAGCCCGACACAACTGATCTGTAATGATTTCACATCATTAATGGCGGATCCAACGCCATATACCATGCCATCAAGTTCAATAGGAAGGCATTCATCTGCAACTGCTTATGATCTCAACCCACGTGGCTTCACCAATAATCCATATGGCAACATCTCTTCTACTTCAAGGGGCAGACATTCATCTGCCAATGTTTTCGACTTACATATGGAAATGCCAACGAGACGACAGTCTATTCACATCCCACATGATACAATGGCCTCAAGTTCAAGGGGAGGACACGCAAGTGGGAACTTATTTGACCTCAACATTGGATTATCGGAGGAACCCTCATCTCCACCAGAAGAACCTCTTCGGGAGCCAGGTGCAGATGGTGCTGAAACGGGATTATTCGTTGAACCTGACTCACCACGGTTTAACGTACATTCTGATGATGACGAGGATGACGTTCCGATAAATACAACACCAGCCGAACTTCCTGCACATATGTATGAGGCTGATTATGATGCAATGTATGAGCCTGAATTTCCAGATCTTCCTGATGTTGGCAACTATGGACTTCAATCATCAGTCAATGACGGTAATTTACATATTGGAATGGAGTTCGCATCGAAGGAGGAAGCAATGATGGCAATAAAGAGTTACAATATTCGTAACTCAGTTCAGTCCCGAGTTGATCGATCTAACACGGAGAAATATGTCTGCTACTGCGTCCAACGTCACAACGGATGTCAATGGATGGTCCGTGTATCAAAGAGGAAGAGGAAGAACAACTTATGGGAACTAACCAGATACAACGGTCCTCATACATGTTGTGCAACAGGTATAAACCAGAATCATCCCAACTTGGACTCCAACATTATTTGTCAAGCAATCATGCCCATTGTGAAGCAAAGCTCTCATATAGCTGTTGCAGTGTTGATTTCTGCTATACAGTCACAATATGGGTACACTGTCTCATATAAAAAAGCGTGGTTGGCAAAACAGAATGCCATTTGCAAACTTCATGGCGAATGGGATTCCTCTTACAACGAGCTGCCCAGTTGGTTTCATGTTGTGCAAAGACTTAATCCCGGGACAATTGTTGAGTTCGAAACTCAACATCATTACGTGAATGATCGAATGGTTCGCATCGCTGCCAATTTTACCGAGTCTTTTGGACTTACCCTCAGTGTATTAATGCAGTCAAGTACTGTAAACCAATTGTCCAAATTGATGGTACTTTCTTATATGGGAAATACAAGCAAGTTTTATTATTGGATGTGGTCCAAGATGGAAACCGCAATATTCTTCCTGTTGCGTTTGCCCTCGTTCAAGGAGAAGACACTGAGTCTTGGGCTTTTTTCCTTAAAAATTTACGTTTACATGTTGTCACCAGGGAACGACTATGCATTATTTCAGACCGAGGAGCCGGGATAAAAGCAGCAATGGACTCTTTGGGTACAATGTATAGACCTCCACATGTTCAACATCGTTATTGTGTCTGTCATATTGCTGCAAACTATTACGGAAAATACAAGAAGAACGATGAACGTCAGTTAGTCGTGCGGATGGGTATGTTACTTTTTCCCAATTTTTCTATCAATTTCTTATTACTTATTTATACTTCATATTAACTATTACATATTCCTAATGGCTTAGTGTAACACCCCCAACCCGTATCCGACCCGGATACGAGTCCGAAGTGTCACATTGACTTTTCAAACCTTGACTCTTAAGAAAAATCCCGGGAAATTTAAAACTTTATTTAAAACAAAATACAGACTTTATCAGAGTGCTCGTACTTAATGACTTATTACATGCCAACACTTTATACATAACCAAAAACATACTTTGTCAAATATTTCTGATCTGATCTTTTGGTAAGGAAAACTGACCTGTCTTGCTCCGCATCACTCCTTACTCTTCTCGAAACCTACGTGTGAAACAATCACACGCTAAGTCGAAGACTTAGTGAGGCATAACAACTTAATGCACTTTAAAACCTATATTGATACATGCATGTTCTGTTCTATCATGTTACAGCAACTTCATGCATTTTTCATATCGTATAAAATCATATCAGATTAATTGCAGTAAATACATGCATACACATAGTTCATCATTAACAGTTTATCATATAATCACATACTATTTCAATCAAACACTATACACACACAACATCATATCATTTCTATAGCATTTATCATACCACTAACTTATATTTGTTCATATTTCTGGATTAGCCCATGTATATATGTGAGAACTATCGATATGTGAGTCTATAGAGGTTGTGCACTATGCTGTCACCACAGCTCGTATAAATGCACCGAAGTGCCCCGTAGAATTGCACCGAAGTGCCCGTAGAATTGCACCGTAGTGCCATATAATGATGTCCATAAGGACCACGTAGAATTCCTTAAGAATCATATACATATGCTAGGGATCAAGTATGTGTCTTTCGAGACTTCACACATATTCCAAAGAATATACATATGTCCTAAAGAACCGAATAGACCCTCGACTCTTGGCATGCCAACTATACCCCTAGCTCTCATGACACATAACATGGGCGTTATCATTTATTTCATTTCAAATATTCACATAAACTTGTAATTCACTTTCACATATCACGTATCACATAGCTTCTTTTCATATGATCACATAGTCCCGTAGTTCACTTGCACGTAGATCATTTCCATATAATTCACATGTCACATATGTCATGTTTTCATATAATTTCTATCATTTCTCACCCAATCACCTTTATTCATATAAACATACTTATCATATCTTGTTCACATAAGATCATATACTTCATATAATATCGAAACACCTAGAACACTTTCACGTAGCTTATAGTCATAAGTCTTATCTCATAACCTATACTTGTTTTCACATATATATATATTTCATAGCATTTCTTATACCATCACATAATTCCTTTAACATACATAACATATCATGTAACATTATAATAGCAATACTTATAAGTCATATTGCTTATATCTTAATCTTATGCCTTCTCTTAAACATATATATATATATATATATTCACATGTTCAGGTAATTCACCATTTCATCACATAATTGTGTATTCATATAACTCATTTCATTTCATTTCATATCTATCTATATATATCTATATCCTCAAGATTATCCTAATATAAATCATATAGCACTCTTATATTTCGTATTCATCTAGGGCAGACTTATAAACATATCTCACTTCTATTATTTCTATATATATAATCTAATCTGTTACTTAATTCAATTTCATATCACTCTTATAATCTTCTCATATAACTTCACAAATTTCTATCATTTAACCCATGTGTTATAGTTTTATTTAAACCTATGAATCTTTCCCATCTAGCTTATCTTATACGTTCATCTTATCATTTATGTTCAAATCCCCTAGTTAGTGTACTATTTTCACTTCATCCTATAGATCAATATTATCCAGCTTATTTCACTTATCATATAATAATATAATTATATTTTACTATGATCACATAGTTTATATCTCATACTTTGCTTTCTCATGTTCACCTATATCATGTCATATGGCTCATATCTTTCTCATGCAGTCACATAGTTCAGTTTCACATATGTATATATATACATTATATAGCACATACTTCTCATAACATTACATTCAAAAGCATGTCAACACATATATTCATGCATACATACAATTCATGTCATTCATATATGTATAATCATATATTCATGCATTCTAACATAGGAAATAGACTTGTCGCAAGTCTTGTTTCCATTTAGCACCATAAACTAACTAATATGCACTCACCTGGCCTCACTAGCCAAGTCCAATCTCTTATCTTTCCCTTGATCGATCTTACTTGCCAAACGTTCCGGAATTGCTTTATGCGTAGAATCTACATAATTGTACATTTCGAGACCATCATTAGGTACCTACACCTTGTAATTGGATACTAGCAACTTAAACTAACTTATTAAACCCATATTCCCAATTTTCCTTTAGGGGGAATCGGTTCCCCCCTATGGGGGTATCGGTTCCCCCATGACATACTGGAAATTCTTGTTCGTTTGAAGGGGTATCGGTTCCCCTTGAATGGGTACCGATTCCCCTTGCCCAGAAATCATATTTTGAGCTCGAAAATCCTTCATTTTCAGCTCAACACATCATACTTCATTCCCTTTAATATTCCTAACTTTCATACACATACTTAAACTCATTTCTACTCCATAATCACTTCTTTAAACTCAAATTCTATCTTCCATATAAGATTCAAAATCATACCAAATTTTCAATGTGTTCTAATTCCCATTCTATCACTTCATATCTCTTAATTTAATCCTTGACAAGTCAAATTCAACTTCACAATCTATTAACTCCTTCCATATCAAAAATTCACTTAAAAACTCATTTTTCTTAATTTCTCATAACTTGTTAATCTTTGAGGTTTAAGCCACTTAAAGCTTTCCTTAATCTTTCTTAATATCCCAAGAATCAAAACAAGCTTTAAAACGAAAGAATTAACCAACTAAAGACCCACTTACCTTATACCAAGCTTCCCGGTTGAGAGGAGGAAGAAGACTGAAGAATGCTCTGGACTCTTCTTCCTCCGTGCTTATTACCCTTTAAAAAAAATTATAAAAAAATCTTTCTGGTCAAATGACCATAATACCCTTAATTTCCTTTAATAAATACCAAATAACCTTCAATATATATATATTCAAATAATCATTGAATTCTTTCATTCTTCTACTTTAGTCACCAAATTCTGAAACTTTACAATTTGGTCACTAACCCGGTATTGCGGATGTTACAAATCTCCCCTCCTTTTAAGAAAATTCGTCCTTAAATTTTTTTTCACTGAACATCTTAGTAAGAACATATCTTCAAATGTTCTTATGTTGCTTCCTTTACTTATTCTTTCTTGTCATCATGAGAAACTTACTTTTCAATCCTTAAGTTCCAACTATCTTTTTTTTTTTCGTTTATACATTCCTCTTCTGTTGCTTATCATATAACCAATAGCATCAGTTCTTATCACTCAAAATCCTTAATCAATCAAATTCTTTATCAATCTTAATTACCTTATAACCATACCAAACTTGTATTCGTCATCATTTGACCAAAACACAACTTTAAATCTTCTTCAATGTGATTAAATCTATACTTTAAGGAGTCAAACAATATTTTCACATCACTTTGTACACTTGTCTTATTTCTATATCAAAATTGTCCTCGGTACTTCCATAGTCATCGTATCTGATCCTTTAAATCAATCCCTTTCATTTCTTTATTCCTTATTCCTTATACATAAATCATATATTTCCTTTCATGTTCACATACTCTTGTCTTATTACTTATACTCATCTTTATGTACCAATCTTCATTGCATCCTCATTACTTTAATAACCCATTTCTTATACATAACTTCATTCTTTATCATTCTTATACTTGTATTTTTCTTCCTGAAGGTTCCATGCAAATACTTATATCAGTTTCTACATCATAGCTATCTGCTCAGAGTATACAACCATATTCAAATTCACATCGTAATCAATTAACTCAACTTTATCTTTTCCTTCAATCTTATTATTCTATCCCTTTTACTCTGACAGCTAGTCAATAATATATGTTCAATCTAGGGTACAAACCCTAATCAACCAACACATACATCCTGTCAAATCGAAATTATCTTAAAAATTCACTTACTCAACTTATCAATTTCACCTCTATTCTCATATATCCCGAAATTTCTTTTATTCATACTCAACATCCTGACTTCCTGTGTCCTATAATCTGATTATCGATATACATATTCTCAAACTCTTCTTATCAATCCTCAGCGTTATTTAAATATACCAATTCTTACTTCCTTTTCCTTTACTATACCACATTACTATGATCCAAATATGCAACTGTATCCAGATCCATTGCAGATCTGGTTATTATATCCTGAAAATATCTTATAATCTTATAATTCCAGTACATTTTTATCACATACTCTAGGTAGCCAATGCTAACTCTTTCCATCTTAACTGCAAACCCTTATCATAAACATACTCTTGTTTATGCGCAATATTATCACTTCGTTCCAAACTCATAAGCTCTGACATATACATCTTATACGCTTGTCACTGATGCACTTATCCTTGAGTTCTTCTATACGTAATCATCACGTCATTAGATCTTTTTAACATTCTTATGGTGACACCCGTTCACCATATTCTATCTTATTCACATAATAACAAAACTACTCTACATCGTTTTTCCGATTCCAAACGATGAAAATTTTCTATCATTATTCAGATATGATTTCAGCTTTCGGAAATCAACTTTTGATCTTACTAGGCATTTCCTGAGGTGTCCGCTCTTCATCCTGCCTGGCCAGGGCAAGTGAATAGCTATCACCATCAGGAATATCACCTTTCACTTACTTCGAAATTCTCACGATCGTATTTCTACTGTATTAAACTATTCTTATATTTTATTAGCAAGACAACGTATTCCTTACACTATCAGATCAGAAATTTTTCAATCTATGTTGGCATGTACACCTTTTATGACACCTTGGACTTCGGTTTATGCCGAGAATCGGCTAAACCATAGCTCTGATACCATTAAATATAACACCCCCAACCCGTATCCGACCCGGATACGAGTCCGAAGTGTCATATTGACTTTTCAAACCTTGACTCTTAAGAAAAAATCCCGGGAAATTTAAAACTTTATTTAAAACAAAATACAGACTTTATCAGAGTGCTCGTACTTAATGACTTATTACATGCCAACACTTTATACATAACCAAAAACATACTTTGTCAAATATTTCTGATCTGATCTTTTGGTAAGGAAAACTGACCTGTCTTGCTCCGCATCACTCCTTACTCTTCTCGAAACCTACGTGTGAAACAATCACACGCTAAGTCGAAGACTTAGTGAGGCATAACAACTTAATGCACTTTAAAACCTATATTGATACATGCATGTTCTGTTCTATCATGTTACAGCAACTTCATGCATTTTTCATATCGTATAAAATCATATCAGATTAATTGCAGTAAATACATGCATACACATAGTTCATCATTAACAGTTTATCATATAATCACATACTATTTCAATCAAACACTATACACACACAACATCATATCATTTCTATAGCATTTATCATACCACTAACTATATTTGTTCATATTTCTGGATTAGCCCATGTATATATGTGAGAACTATCGATATGTGAGTCTATAGAGGTTGTGCACTATGCTGTCACCACAGCTCGTATAAATGCACCGAAGTGCCCCGTAGAATTGCATCGAAGTGCCCGTAGAATTGCACCGTAGTGCCATATAATGATGTCCATAAGGACCACGTAGAATTCCTTAAGAATCATATACATATGCTAGGGATCAAGTATGTGTCTTTCGAGACTTCACACATGTTCCAAAGAATATACATATGTCCTAAAGAACCGAATAGACCCTCGACTCTTGGCATGCCAACTATACCCCTAGCTCTCATGACACATAACATGGGAGTTATCATTTATTTCATTTCAAATATTCACATAAACTTGTAATTCACTTTCACATATCACGTATCACATAGCTTCTTTTCATATGATCACATAGTCCCGTAGTTCACTTGCACGTAGATCATTTCCATATAATTCACATGTCACATATGTCATGTTTTCATATAATTTCTATCATTTCTCACCCAATCACCTTTATTCATATAAACATACTTATCATATCTTGTTCACATAAGATCATATACTTCATATAATATATCGAAACACCTAGAACACTTTCACGTAGCTTATAGTCATAAGTCTTATCTCATAACCTATACTTGTTTTCACATATATATATTTCATAGCATTTCTTATACCATCACATAATTCCTTTAACATACATAACATATCATGTAACATTATAATAGCAATACTTATAAGTCATATTGCTTATATCTTAATCTTATGCCTTCTCTTAAACATATATATATATATATATATATATATATATATATATATATATATTCACATGTTCAGGTAATTCACCATTTCATCACATAATTGTGTATTCATATAACTCATTTCATTTCATTTCATTTCATATCTATCTATATATCTATATCCTCAAGATTATCCTATATAATCATATAGCACTCTTATATTTCGTATTCATCTAGGGCAGACTTATAAACATATCTCACTTCTATTATTTCTATATATATAATCTAATCTGTTACTTAATTCAATTTCATATCACTCTTATAATCTTCTCATATAACTTCACAAATTTCTATCATTCAACCCATGTGTTATAGTTTTATTTAAACCTATGAATCTTTCCCATCTAGCTTATCTTATACGTTCATCTTATCATTTATGTTCAAATCCCCTAGTTAGTGTACTATTTTCACTTCATCCTATAGATCAATATTATCCAGCTTATTTCACTTATCATATAATAATATAATTATATTTTACTATGATCACATAGTTTATATCTCATACTTTGCTTTCTCATGTTCACCTATATCATGTCATATGGCTCATATCTTTCTCATGCAGTCACATAGTTCAGTTTCACATATGTATATATATACATTATATAGCACATACTTCTCATAACATTACATTCAAAAGCATGTCAACACATATATTCATGCATACATACAATTCATGTCATTCATATACGTATAATCATATATTCATGCATTCTAACATAGGAAATAGACTTGTCGCAAGTCTTGTTTCCATTTAGCACCATAAACTAACTAATATGCACTCACCTGGCCTCACTAGCCAAGTCCAATCTCTTATCTTTCCCTTGATCGATCTTACTTGCCAAACGTTCCGGAATTGCTTTATGCGTAGAATCTACATAATTGTACATTTCGAGACCATCATTAGGTACCTACACCTTGTAATTGGATACTAGCAACTTAAACTAACTTATTAAACCCATATTCCCAATTTTCCTTTAGGGGGAATCGGTTCCCCCTATGGGGGTATCGGTTCCCCCATGACATACTGGAAATTCTTGTTCGTTTGAAGGGGTATCGGTTCCCCTTGAATGGGTACCGATTCCCCTTGCCCAGAAATCATATTTTGAGCTCGAAAATCCTTCATTTTCAGCTCAACACATCATACTTCATTCCCTTTAATATTCCTAACTTTCATACACATACTTAAACTCATTTCTACTCCATAATCACTTCTTTATACTCAAAATTCTATCTTCCATATAAGATTCAAAAATCATACCAAATTTTCAATGTGTTCTAATTCCCATTCTATCACTTCATATCTCTTAATTTAATCCTTGACAAGTCAAATTCAACTTCACAATCTATTAACTCCTTCCATATCAAAAATTCACTTAAAAACTCATTTTTCTTAATTTCTCATAACTTGTTAATCTTTGAGGTTTAAGCCACTTAAAGCTTTCCTTAATCTTTCTTAATATCCCAAGAATCAAAACAAGCTTTAAAACGAAAGAATTAACCAACTAAAGACCCACTTACCTTATACCAAGCTTCCCGGTTGAGAGGAGGAAGAAGACTGAAGAATGCTCTGGACTCTTCTTCCTCCGTGCTTATTACCCTTTAAAAAAATTATAAAAAAAATCTTTCTGGTCAAATGACCATAATACCCTTAATTTCCTTTAATAAATACCAAATAACCTTCAATATATATATATTCAATCATTGAATTCTTTCATTCTTCTACTTTAGTCACCAAATTCTGAAACTTTACAATTTAGTCACTAACCCGGTATTGCGGATGTTACACTTAGGTTACGAACTCTTACCTCAAAGGTTTGAGTCGATGCTACAAGAGCTGTTTGGTAAAAATAAGAAGGGGTGCGAGTACATTATGGACATCAGCAAAGAAATGTGGACAAATGTATATGACGGGGGGTATCGCTATGGTCATATGACAACAAACTTGGCTGAAGCAATAAATTCAACCTTAAAGGGGGCGCGTCATTTATCAATCACGGCGTTGGTTAAAACGACTTATTTTCGTTTGGGTCAACTCTTTGCAAAGCTCGGTGGACAAGCTCTTACTTGGATGCAAAACGGACATATTTACAACCCAAGACTAGTAGTTGATTTACAGAAAAAAGTGGCTGCATCAAATGGGATGTTAGTTACAAATTTTTCTCGCACCCGTGAATTGTTTCGTGTAACCGAAATGCCACGTCCGCTGCAAGGGATTGAAGCTAACTCTTTCAGAGTTAATCTGCAAGAGAGGTGGTGCGATTGTGGTTTCTTTCAAGCACTCAAATATCCATGCTCTCATGTCATTGCTGCTTGCTCACATTCGCATTTGGACTACAAAAATTATGTTGATCCCGTATACCAACTTTCACAAGTATTCAAGGTATATGAATTTGAGTTTCCACCCATAGGAAACGAAAGAGACCCAAATGAGATTCAAGCTTGGCTTACAATTGTACCAGATCCATTGCTATTGAGGGACTCAGGTCGTCCAAAATATACTAGAATACATTGTGATATGGATACTCGGGAGAAGTCAACAGAACAAAAACGATGTGGGCATTGTAGAAACATCGGGCACAATAGAAAAAAATGTCCAGCTCTGTTATCATCATATAACCGTTAACTCTTATGTAATTAATATTGTATTTAAATGAATGTTTTTGTTTCTAATAATTTAATGTTATTGCATTTATATAATTTGTCAATGTATGTACACCTAAATAATTTTTTTTAACTTTTAAATACATAAATATATTTAATATATTTATTTAATATAATAATTAATATTATTAGTTATAATTTTTTAAAATATAATAATTCCACCTTCTAAGTAGAGAAAAATATTAAATTAAACAAATTAAAAGTTATTAAAAAATTTATGTATACGATGACACATTTCATGTTCTGATTGGAGGATTAAATTTATTAAATTAAATTTTCAATAAGACTAATTTTATAAAATATGTAAGTCTTGAAGATTAAATATGTAATTATACTAATTTATTAACTTATGCATCAATATTTTTGTTAAATATTGATATGAGATGACTAGATTGATAACATTTAAATAATTAACTGATAAAATTAATAGATCGATAATCAAAATCAAAAATAATCGAAACTTGATAATTCTTACATTATAATCGAAACATTTTACATAATATATTATTAATTTATAATAATAATAAAAATAAACTATTTATTATAAAACAAAATACATGTCTGCTGAGTTGGCAAAGGCGCGTGACATCCAACTCAGCGAAAAACACGGGTAAAGCGCGTCCCCGGGGACGCGCCTTTGCCAACTCAGCAGAAAGGGTGATACTTCTGGAAATATTGATCAAACGATGTCAGAAAGGTAAAATTAAAAACAAACGGTGTCAGTTATGTAATTTAGCCCTGATTAAGCCGCCTGGTTTCAAACTTTCAAATGTCAAAACCCTTTTCTCGGTTTCAGCTTCGAAAGGCTGAAAAACATTTGGAACATTAGCACTTGTCATCAATGGCATGCAGTAATAATAATGGAAAATTCATCTGACTCCTAACTGGGGAAAAGAAAGAATCCCAAGGCCAGACATTAAAGCATGTTTTCTAAAAGATAAAGTTCAGCAGTAATCAATGCTCATTAAATGTTGTTAGGGAGGGAGACTTATGCTCATGAGTTTGATTATATTTAAGCACTAATTCTGTCTCGTTAATTCTGAGGGGACAACAACATTTACTATGCTCACTGCAATGAGCTTTAGATCTAAAATCAAGTCAACTTCCATTTTCATGGTCCACAACAACCGGCTGGGAGAGTAACTGTTTTTCTTTCTATCCCTTGGGTGAATTTTCAGGGACCTTGGGTGAATTTTTGCAAAAAAAAAAAAAAAGCTCTGGAGTATAAGATACAGATACCCTCCGTAATCAAAGCAATATAGCCATTCCCTCCCATTTTCCTTACATTCTCCCTCTCTATCTTTTCCCCCTTTTTTTGGTGTTGAACCAAGCAAAGCATTAATCGAACTCTGAGTATGGCTAGGAATCCAAAACGCAGTGCGTCTTTCTTCAAGGTTGTCATAGGAGATTTCGTTAACAAATTGGTAAGTTCAAATTCTTCCTCAGGCATTTATGTTGTTTGAGAGCTCCACGTATGTATGTGGCTAATAAATGCCGTATTTTATTTCTTTCTTCTTCCAGGGAATTCCGCCAACCTTTGTCAAGTATATTCTCAAAGGAAAAGTTCCCTCCATGTTCAACTTGCATTCCGACTCGGGAAGCTTATGGCGGGTTAGAGTCCAAGTAGAGCAAGGAAAATACTTCTTCACCGGTGGTTGGTCAAAATTTGCCAAACATCACCGCCTGGAAATATGGGATTTTCTAGTTTTCAATTTGGTCGATAGTTCAACGTTCGACGTGATCATTTACGACCGAACCGCGTGCGAAAAGAACATCGCTCTTGCTGCTAAGCGAGGGAGGGGTCGACCACCAGCTGTAAACACAGTAAATGAAGAAAAACCGAGCAAGAAATCTTCTTCAGTCTCAAAGAACAGACGACCGGTTTCTCGTGAGCCAACCTTTTTTCATTTTTAGTATACCTCTTAAGTCTTAATATTCATTTTCGTTTTAATTTTACTAATCGTTTCAATGTTTATTCATCAAACGTGTTTAGGTGAGAGAAATGTCAGGCAGGAGGTTGAGTTTGTATCAGAAGTAGCCCTGAAGCATGTTTCTTTCACAACGGTTGTGAAAGAATACCAGAAATACTATGTCGTAAGACAACTATACTTATCCAAATGTTGTTAATTGCTTTATACTTCGTCCATCTATCTATCTATCTATTCAATTTTCAGTTTATTCCGAGACGTTTCGCCCGACAAGCAGGCTTGGGAAAGCAAAAAACAACGATTATTAAGGGCCCAAGAGGTGACATGTGGCCGATGAACACTACGGGTGGGATCCAGTGTCGCTTCGGCGGTGGATGGTCTCACTTTGTTCATGAACATGGCATAGTAGTTGGAGATACGCTTCAGTTTCAGCACTTCCCAAACACAGGCAATGTAGTTCACGTCCAGATCGTTAACAAAACTGATACCTCTGGAAAGAGCACCGGGCCTGCTGCTAAGCGAGGAAGAGGTCGACCTCGTAGGCAACCGCCAAGCGAACAATGTGCTCCAAGTTCGGATGATGAGATAATCTCGGAGCAAGCTTCATTTTCTATGGTTTTGAAGAAGTACCAGGAGTACAATGTTGTAAGAACCACCCCCTGATTTTTATTAGTCAATTAAAATTTGTTGTTAATTTGTTTCAAGTTTCAATCTCATTATATGTATTTTCTTAAATCTCAGGCTGTTCCAAAAGGTTTCGTTGAAGAAACGGGCTTGGCAGAGAAGACGAGCATGGTGTTCAAGGACTGGGAAGGGAGGACGTGGCCAATAAACGTGCTGGTGGATTCGAAATCACATGTTCGTCTAGGTTCCGGATGGTCCACGTTTGTGAAAGAAAACGAACTAGAAGCCGGAGATACCCTTTTGTTTCAGCACATTCCCAACACCGGTAATGTTATTAACTTGAAGCTTATTAGCAAGGCCGGAGATGGGACTAGCAGGAAAAGAAGCAAGCGGGGAAATGTCTTTTAAAATGTGGTACGGACCTTTTATTGGGAAACAACTCTTTGAAACTGGTAAGCAAAGGCCTGTCAAAAAACTGTGTATTTGGCTTTTGTTTTTGTCAGGCACAGATTCAATCGAAAGCAACTTTTGTTTTTGTTTAAGTTCCGTGTGATCAACTCTGTCATTGTGTTTCTATTTATAGCTTTCTTGTTGCTTTAGACTTAAGATTTGATTGGAGAACTAGTTGCACGTCACATTTACCATGATTAAGATTCGATGGAGCTGTACCAATGCATCAGATGAAGATATGGTTTGATATATCCTTTCGACAATTCATATATATATCAGGTTTCAGAATTCAGCAATCACTTTTTAAGGATTTTCTTTATTTATATGAGTGTCTAGAGATAGAGAGAAATTCAAGAGTTTTCAGCTAAGTGCTAATGAATCTTTGACGTGCCAACAGGCAACAATCTCCGGAAACTCCAGCAACCTATATTTCCAGTTATTACTTCTTGATTTGTGTTATGTTCACAAATATTCCAGACCTGTTCAAGCATGGCCAAGGCGGAGTCAAAAATTTAAAAAATTAAATAAGTATATAAATTAATATATAGCATTAATATTCGGTAAATTAATGTATAATATGGCTAAAATACTGGTATAAACGAACAGAGCATTCAATGAATTGTTCACATAACATTCGTTTATTAACCTAAATAAATGAGTATGAATACAATTTTACTTTTTTTTTCAAAATGAATTAACACGAATAAATGTGAGTTTGGTTCGTTTATAAACAAATTAATTTATTAGTTCTTTTATAAGATCTTTTATTGATTAATGATATTTTATTATAAAAATATTAAAATAATATATTCCTTGATTTTTATTTGAATTTCAACTCATTAATTTAGATATGTATTTATTTCTAGGCGTAGTGAAAGATATATTTGCATCTCCCCTCTCCCTTTTTGAACTTATTTTAATCATCTATCTATTTTATTTTCAAATTATATTTTTACTAAAAGAAATTATGATATAATTATCTTCATGAGGTGACTTTATATTTTAACTAGGAGTATTTTTTATAATTTTATTTTTTAATAATTATTTTTATGTTTTCTGGTGAATATAATAATAATAATAATAATAATAATAATAATAATAGATATCGGGGTGGTGGATGTAGGTGAAATTAAAATAAAATTTTTATTTTTATTACTATTTTTTTAAAATAAGATCAATATCCTTTTAAAAGTGTCAAACTTTTTACTGGTGCTTTCATTTTCAACTTATATATATATCTTAGGTTTTGAGTTCGAGAATTAGAAATATTATGAGTCAATTGAATTATATATTATATATAATTCAGTATCAAATGATTGAGAGTTATTTTTGAATAAATATTATTTTGTACTTACTCCATGTTAATATAAAAGTAAACTTTTTAAAAGTTTTAAAGAGTCAATTGACACCCTCGTTATATACCAGTTCTAGGGACGGACACATAAATTTAATTCAATGGTGCGAAGTTATATTAAAATTTTTAGAGATGCGAAGTTATAAAGTTTTAAGGATGTAAAATTAGATAATCAATAAAATATATAAAAACCCCTAAAATATAAGATAATTTAAAATTTCTAGGGTGCACCAGCATCTAGCACCTCTCGATCCATCCTGACAAGCTCGCCCATGAGCATGGCTTCTTCTTCTCACCCGCAAGGCAATGGCCATATGGAGAGTATAAGCAACTGGCTTTATTTGTTCAAGATGATTCTCCAGAATGGAAAACTTGCAAGCATTCTCCTAACAACTCTCTTCTCTTATATGATATTTTGTTAAAGAGTAATACAAGAGCTGTGGAAAAATTAATCTTCATTTCTTGACTTACCAATTACAATCTGTTTACATATATATATATATGAACCTTTTTAATCTAACTGCCTAACTAACTTAAAACTACTTGTAACAAACTATTAACAGGAAAACTGATTACAAACTCAACACTCCCCCCTCAAGTTGGATGTTGAAAAACATTTTCAACTCCTAACTTGGATAGTAGATAACCATGTTGCTGACTTCCCAAGGCCTTGGTCATGATGTCTGCAAGCTATTCATGTGTTGAAATATTTTCCGTTTGAATCATTCCTTCTTGTATCTTTTCTCTCACAAAATGACAATCAATTTCAATGTGCTTTGTCCTTTCATGATACACTGGATTAGCTGTTATTTGAAGTGCAGCTCTATTGTCACAGTAAAGTTTTGCAGGCTTCAAACCCTTTATGCTAAGCTCTGTAAGCAAACCTTGCAGCCAAACCAACTCAGAAGTGACCACTGCCATAGCTCTATATTCTGCTTCTGCCGAAGACCTTGCTACAACATTTTGTTTCTTTGATTTCCACGAAACCAATGAATCACCAATCTTAATGCAAAAACCTGTTACAGATTTTCTTGTCATCGGACATGATCCCCAATCTGAATCACAATAGGCTGAAAGTTGGCAAATCGAAGAGGATTTTAACAAGATTCCTTGTCCTGGTTCATTCTTGACATATTTAACTATTCTTAAAGCTGCCTCCATATGAGACCTCTTAGGTTGCTGCATAAATTGACTAAGAAGATTCACTGCATATGTAATATCAGGTCTTGTATATGTCAAGTAAATCAACCTCCCAATAAGTCTTTGATAAACTGACTTTTCAACAAGATTATGTTCATCTTCATTATCCTGCTGCACAATCTTATCATAGTCCAAAGTAGTCAACTTCAAATTCTGCTCCAGAGGAGTAATAGCAGGCTTTGCTTCCTCCAAACCAGTATCTTTGATTAACTGTAGTGCATACTTTCTTTGATTCAAAAGTATGCCTTCTTTTGACCTCAATACCTCTATTCCTAAGAAATATTTTAACTCCCCCAAATCCTTCATCTTAAAACGACTATTCAACATTTGCTTCAATTCATCAATCAATTCACTACTATCACCTGTGATTACCAAATCATCAACATAGACTAATAACAAGGCCATTTTACCTTGTTGTCTCTTGATGAACAATGAGTAGTCATACTTGCTTTGAACATAACCAGTCGAGACCAATGCCTCTGTTAATTTCAGATTCCACTGCCTGGAAGCTTGCTTGAGACCATACAATGATTTTTGCAGTCTACACACAATCCTTTCCCCCTGACTGTAAAAACCCTCAGGTAGTTGCATATAAATTTCCTCATAAAGATCTCCTTGCAGAAAAGCATTGAATACATCCATTTGCAATAATGGCCAATGAAGAATATAAGCAAGTGCTAAAATGGTTCGAATAGTTACCATCTTAACCACAGGAGAAAATGTGTCAACAAAATCAATTCCCTCATGTTGATTATAGCCTTTAGCAACCAATCGAGCTTTATATCTCTCAACCTCACCTGATGCTTTGTACTTAACTCTATAAACCCACTTACATCCAATAGGAATTTTTCCTGGTGGTAATGGAACAATGGACCAAGTTCTATTAGACTCAAATGCATGTATTTCTTCTTTCATAGCTTGAATCCAAAGTGGATCTTGAACAGCCTCAGAATAAGATTGAGGCTCAGAAATTTGAGATATGGAAGACAAGCATATTTGAGTGTGAATTGGTAAGTGAGAATAAGAAAGAGAACTGAAATTTGAAGAAGAGGATTGACAAGAGCAAACAAAGTTATTTAACCAAGTAAGAGGCTTAGATACTCTAGAGGATTTCCTAGAGGGAATAGGTGCACTTATTGAAGCAGAAGACTGAACTGAAGTCTGAGAGGTGTGTTCATCATTATCGGTACTCAATGCAGTAGGAGTAGTATGAAGAGAGCTAGAATGTTGAGGACTTGGAGTATTTAAAACTAGGAAATCATCATCATGAACAAGGGTAGAAGATGGGAAAAAGGTTGGATCAGAAATATAAAAGGAAGAAGATGGATGAAATGGAAACTGATTTTCATGGAACTTTACATCTTTACTAATGAATAGTTTTTTAGAGTCAAGATTAAACAGCAAATAACCTTTTTGGGTTGGAGAGTATCCCAAAAAGACAGAGGCAAAGGCTCGAACATCAAACTTATCATGAGGAGCAAGATTTGTTGTAAAACAGAGACACCCAAAAACTCTAAAGTGTTCATAAGAAGGAGGTTTATGATACAGTAATTCAAAAGGAGTTTTCCAACATAAGACTGAAGAAGGCAACCTATTGATAATATAGCAAGCAGCTAACACACATTCTCCCCAGAATTTAAAAGGGACCCGAGATTGAAAACGAAGAGCCCGAGCAACTTCTAAAAGATGCCTATGTTTACGTTCTGCAACCCCATTCTGTTGAGAAGTACGCACACAAGTACTTTGATGGATAATTCCCAAAGATACAAACAAGGGAGAACACTCAGAATTGAAAAATTCACGACCATTATCACTACGAACAATTTTAACTGAGAGAGAAAACTGATTCTTAACCATTAGGATAAAGGTTCGAAGACAGGAAACAACATCATTCTTAAGCTTCAATAAGTACACCCAAGACATCCTAGTATAGTCATCTACAATAGTTAAGAAAAACCGTTGACCAGCATGAGTAGAGATTCGATAAGGCCCCCACAAATCAATATGAATCAATGTAAATGGAGTGGTGGTCCTGGAATTGCTAACTGGAAATGGAAGTCTAGATTGTCTAGCTAAAGGACAGATAGAACAATATTGAACCGATTCATGATGCAAATTCTCATTATGAAACATAGGCAATTTTCTTAATTGAGAAACTGGAACATGTCCTAAACGAGCATGCCAAAGACTTGTTTTATTTGCATCAACAGATTTACAAGTATTGAGAAAAGTTTCAGAAGATGTACATGCATCAACAGAATGTTCTAAGGCAGAAATAGAAAAAACAGAATTTGATGGAAACCTGAGCATGTATAGACCTCTATATTCTTTACCAATCACCGTCATCATGCCATTGCAAAGATCCTGCAATATGCAAAGGTCAGGATAGAATAAAACAACACAGTTTAACTCATGAGCCAGTCTTGAAACAGAAATGAGATTATGAGTAAAGTGAGGCATATGAAGAACATTAGATAATTGAAGACCATTTGGGAGCCTAACAGAACCTATATGTGTGACAACAAAGGATTTGCCAGTAGGCAGCTGAACAAATTTAGGCATGGATGTACAGGGAACAGGATTGAGCATGCATTTTAAGTCTGACAAAATATGGTCAGTTGCTCCAGAATCCAGAATCCACTCAATTGGATTATAAGTAAGAGAACAGAATGTACCTGTCAGATTCACAAAGGAATCTGGACTGGAACTTTGAGCTGAAGATCGATTTAGAAGCCCCAGAAGCTGCTGATACTGTGCAGTTGTAAAAACTGGTGGAGCTGGAGTAGACACCTCACGATCAGAAGGAGTCACCATAGCAGCTTGGGAACCCTTCTTCTTGTTGAATTTAAAATCAGGAGGAAAGCCAATAAGGCGATAGCAATTCTTTTTTTTATGGCCCTTCACCTTACAATGATCACAGATGCCAGTAAAACGTCGACGGTTGCCAGAAGCATTGGAATACAGTGCTGTAGAGTCCAAGTGGGGGACAACGCCAGATAACTGAAGGCGATGAGATTCCTCCTGACTAATCATGGAATAGGCGCTATTGACCGAAGGTAAGGGCTGCATCAACAGGACTTGACTTCGAATGGCAGTGTACGAGTCATTCAGCCCCATGAGAAACTGGAACAATCTCTGTTGAGAAACATGGCGTGAACTGGATTGAGCATTTTCACATGTACAGCTCGAGTAAGGTACCAGTGTATCATACTCGTCCCACAGAAGTTTCAACCGTGAGAAATACGCAGAAATAGAAAGCTCGCCTTGGACCATCGTGGTAATCTCACGATGAAGAAAAAATATGCGGGAACCGTCGACCTTGTCAAAGCGCTCCATGAGATCAACCCAAACGAACTCTGCACTGGAGTCAAAAACAATTCCAGCAGATAAATCCTTGCTCACCGAATTGATGAGCCATGACAGCACAAGGGCGTTGCATCTGTCCCACTGTGCTTGAAGAGAGGGCTGAAAATCATTGCGACAGTAACCTTCATCGATGAACCCTAATTTGTTCTTGGCGAGAAGTGCAATTCGCATTGAGCGACTCCAGACGGTGTAGTTATCTGGTCCAGACAACTGATGCGAGATCAAGATCGTACCCGGAGTGTCCGAGGGATGGAGATATAGCGGGTGATTAAAGTCAAGAAGCGTTGATTCGTTCATCGGGGCTGTGGTGTGTGGCATCATGACAGATGCGATGATGAAGAAAGAGCAGAAAGGTAACCTACTTCAGGAATGAGGAAAAAGAAATGAAGCAATAGCAGACCCGAGAAGGAGAAAAGGCCCAGTGAAATTGGGCTAGCCTGATACCATGTTAAAGAGTAATACAAGAGCTGTGGAAAAATTAATCTTCATTTCTTGACTTACCAATTACAATCTGTTTACATATATATATATGAACCTTTTTAATCTAACTGCCTAACTAACTTAAAACTACTTGTAACAAACTATTAACAGGAAAACTGATTACAAACTCAACATATTTTGATTAAGTAAATTAGTTCACAGCAGGAAAACAAGAGTTGTAGGAAAATGTATTTTACTATCTTATTTCCCCATTTTTACAGGGAATTCCCAGAAAATCATTGAACTGACCAAATGTGATTGCAAAATATGAAATTTCCATGTAGTCATCTTTGATATATAGGAGTGCTTCAGAGATACAATAACCATTCAGCAGCAATGATCATCGTCAAATCTGAATATGAACTCTCTAGAGATCCTATAGGACATCTCTCGAAGCAGAAAAGTGGGAGAGAAATCGCAATCGCCATGTTCAAGGCCTAATAAGACGATGAGTAGTAGTAATCAGCTTATCGAAACCAAAACCAAGTTCAGTGAGAAGTTTGGATTAGCTCGACAACGTTGGCATAATGCTCGAAAAGGTGATAAAAGAACAAGATCATCGATTGAAGGCTTTTGAGAGAGCTAGCATTACATTTAAATCTGAGAACCCAATTTTCCTGCTTGTCATGCAACCATCAATTGAATTTCCACTCAATCCATTATGTCATATTAACATATTCGAAGATGGCAAAAAAACAATCCAATTCTATTGCTTGCGAAGCAGAAGTTTGATTTTAAAATTTTCATTTGTGCAGATCATAACAGCCAACTTTTAATATGTATGTATGTATGTATGCTGTTCAATCCAGTACAGCACACGAAGCTGTTAGAAATAAGCAAAATTTATGATTATTTTCATTTATATTGCTTACAAAATTGAAGGTTTTTTTTCCTTTTTTCAAACTTCTTTCGTGCAATGTGTACCATGCAACTTCGTTGAGAAACATTTGATGAGAGAGCACTGCTCCCTTGCAGCTAAAGTGGGAAAAGTTGGAAAGGCTATATTCATATCTAGAAAGTGGATGGGGTACTTTTGTAAGGGGTAACAATCTCCAAGTCGGTCGGCAATGTTTGTTCCTTTGAGCTAATAATTAGTATCGAAATTAAAACGTAGGTTAACGGTTGAGGGATCGATTTGTTATAAATCAATAACGTTAAGGATTAAATTGTTACTTTTAAGACATCAGTGGAAAAAAAGAAACTTACTCAAACTTAAGTGACCATTATGTAGTTTACCCTTGAATTTATCATTGCTTCTCGTTGAAACATAATGGAAAACGTTGGTTTTGTTCCAAACCAAAGCCTGTGGTTAATACAGTATCTTGGTCTATCCTCTATCTGTCCCGTTACTCTTTTTTCCTTAAACCCTAAACCCCCTCTCCTTATTAGCTACCAACGTCAAGATTTGGTGGGAAAATCGATAAAAAAAAACCCTACATTCCATCGTCCCCAATTTCTCATGCAATCCACTATTTACTGCAAACCTTCAACTGCTCATAATTTCCGATTCCCATGGAAATCCTCAAAAAACCCTGCTTGCCAAACCTGCAAAGTATCCTCAAAATCCCCGAGTTTGGCCAGTTCACTCAGATCCAAAATTACCTACGAGCTTGAAGGAGGTCTAAACAACGATGGGATTGAGTCATCAAATCCGACTAAGCTTCCGGTGGTGATACGGAGGTACGGAAAAGTTTCAAGGTACTTTTGGGATGGGAATCGTGTTTTGTTGCTTAGTGTTGACGGTGGCGGCAGCTCTGGGGGTTCATTTTGTTTCAATTTGGATAAGTTGGTCGAAGCTTCCAGCTTGGCTGTTAGGAACTTTTTTATTCCTAAGCAAGTTAGTGAAAATTATATCGGCTACGTAAAGTGGAAGTTTTTTCACAGGGTTTTTAGCTCTGCTCTTCAAGTTCTTGCTACTCAGGTAAATGTATTTTTTTTGTTTAAATTTTGAAGTTAATGTTTTGAGATCAATGGGCGAATGGGTTATAAATGTCTGGTGACTCATTTTAAATAGGAAAGAGTATCTTGGAAGGTACTAGGGGAAGAGCTGATGAATGGTTTATGCCATATTATATACATCGGGGTTTGACAGTTTGAAGGGAAAAAAAGTAATTATATTTTCCAGGAATTAGATATTGATTGCCATTTTCCATTGTTTAACTTATTTTTGGACAGAATGTGGTGAAAACAGGCAATGTTTCGGGCTATAGGAATTGGGTATTCTCGCTCACTTACATCAGCTGCTGCACTTAACTGGGTATTGAAGGATGGACTTGGACGACTAAGCAGGTGTATTTATACCGCTAGTTTGGCATCTGCTTTCGATACCAATTTGAAGGTAATAATTCCAGATATTGGGTTGCATTTTACATCTTATTCAGCTCGTACCTTTGTTATTATGATTCTTTGTTTCATTGATCACAGTTGTGCAGTTACTGCACTCTATTTTTCATATAATAATGGTGATGATTGTTCTGGTGACTGTAGAACTGTAAAATAAGAAATTTATTTTCTTATTTGTTGTCTTATCTCCTTTGAAGAGAGTTAGGTTTTCAACCTCCCTGCTTTTCACTTTGAGCATTGGAGTTGAACTGCTCACTCCTATATTTCCTCAGTACTTCTTGCTTCTTGCATCGTTGGCCAACATTGCAAAACAAATGAGTTTGGCGTGCTATATGGCAACCAGTGTAAGGATTCAGTTTTTATTTAGTGTATCATCTTTCTAACTTCATTTTTTAATCTTTGGAAGATTTTATCAGTCTTTTTAACTCCAATGCTCAGATGTCTTAATGTTTTCCACCCTATTCAAGCAGCCTCCCATTCATCGAAGCTTTGCAATAGCTGATAACCTTGCTGAAGTTTCTGCGAAGTCACAGGTTACAGTTATTCCTTCAAAATCATGGCATTATTGATACTTTTTGTTTGGGAAGTGCTCTGATCTTGGAATTGGTTTCAGATTCAATCAGTATGCTTTGATAACTTTGGTCTCATGCTTGCTGCTGTTCTGAATTTGTCTCTCAAGAACAATCAAAGGTTTATACTCTTTAGTATCGCTGCTGTTTTTTATCATGTTGCTCAAGAAAATGAAAGGTTTATACCTGTTTTGCAGTTTGCTATTTCTGGCATACTCATTTTGTAATGGCAATTTGATGCCATTGATTAGGCTGATGCTTGTCTAAAGGCTTATTTAATATGAACTGAGTTCCTACTACTGCAGAATATTTCAGTTAGCTATAGAAGTTAAGTTGGAGTCGGAATTTAGCTATCCTGTTTTTTTTTCTTTCCCTTTTTGGAAAAGCTTGAAATTTTCTTGATCTGTCAACTTAGTTTGTTGTCTAACTAAATGCTATACTGCTTTCTTGGTTCTGCTTATTTCGCTAGGCTACAAGCTGGACTACCTTTCATTATATACCCTATTTTCTCGGCAGTTGACCTCTTCGGAATATATCAGGGGCTCAAGTATGTCCATCTGCAAACCTTAACTAAGGTGGAGTATTTATTTCCAGTGCATTTTTCAGCTATCTCATGTTTTAGTTGTTACTCTGAAGAAACAAAAAAATTTGGCATGTCTTTGCTCATGATTTGGTATACGCCAACCCTATACAATATCCATTCCCTATAGCATGCAGATAGTTGAAATATGAGACAAGTTCTTTTGATTCTGGAAGTTGTCAATCTAAATTTCCATCTCAATTGTTCAGTTTCTTAATTGCTTCTCTTTTTCTTTTCCAACATTCAGGATAGAATAGAAATTATAATTGATACATGGATTTCATTTGGATATGTACCTTCACCTGAAGAAGTGAGTAAAGATGAAGAAATCAATTTTATGTGGACCAAAGGTAAAGTTTTTCATGGTTGTGCTTTGACTTTTAGTTTACCATTTACCTGAGCTGTTGTAGAACTAACCGTTAATTTATGGATGAAACATTTGGATTAGGCAAGGAGCCATGGCGCATCAGAATAGGGTGTTTGAATCCCAAGGGTCAATTACCCAAATTATCGGTGATGGCAATGCAGTCTGTAGGTAAAGAGGATTATTATTTCATATGCACGGAAATTTTCGACCAAGGATTAACAAGAGTTAGAGAGGTGCGTATAAAATGCAATCTTTACTAGCTTTCTCACTAAACTATGGTGCTTACATAAAATTATCATCTCTCTTATACCTTCTGTTTTTATGTTCATTTCTTCGTGAAACTCTAGCAAGGTATCCTTCTTTGTGTACGTGAAGGGGCTCGCACAGTTGATTTTATAATGGGATTGTTGCAGGTGAAACACTAAACCCTAATAACTATGCAAATATGAATTAGATTTCACACGTGTACACAAGCTTATGTTTATAGTTGCCAAGGTTAAGTTTGAGTCTAAATGTTTGTGGTGTTCCAGGCCTGCTATGTTCGGAAGGCCCTCCGTTCAAGTACGTGCAAAAGCATGATGAAGGCTAACGATCCCTCAGACTTGGTTATCAAAGAGTGGTTTAAACTGATCGACCATAGCAGGCAATATGTACAGCAAGATTTTGGTCCGATGAATGAACAAATGGTGGCTCAAGGTTGGGTAATAAAAAACATTTTATTGAACACAGAGGAGCAGACTCGATATAGTTACATGGATGACTGAAAATACATATTCTCCTCAGGTTGCTCTTCTCTAACCATTGAAGAGTTTTGGGGTTTGATTAGTTAGATTCTTTTTTCATTTAAGAAAAGCGAACGGCACAACCATTTTACATAATCCCATGTTTTGTTGTAATATTGAACAATTATCCTACTTTAATGTAAATGTAAATAGAAAGATGGACATTGTTGGCTATTGCTTTTGTTATCACTGTCGGTGATATATACAGTTCTATCAATTGAGATCTGTCTTTCATCAAAGAAATTTTCCTGGAATCTTGATGAGTAATGGAAAACACATTTTTTTATTAGTCTATATTCAGAATTTTTTAGTCAATTAACAATATACATGAACTCCGCTCTTATAGGGAGAACAATATTTCTTCTTATTATTAAGACTACTCAAATGAGTTTGCATAACATTAAACCAATTATCGGTGGTCTTTTAAGTTGTAGAACGTACAAGAAATTTTCTACACAGCTTTAATATACTTGAGGAGCCAAGTTTGGGTGATATAGACCCTACCAATCGTTGAATCGTGCATTTCCATCATATATTACAAATGAATGTAATGAAATGTGTACGTGGAAGAAGCTACACAAAGCAGTGTACAAGAATACACCTGGACTTGCTGTATAAGATATGGAGATTTACTATATATTCCATTACAACTTGTATGCTCGTACCTAATAAAGCACCATAGCATGACACCCAATGCAATGCTGAAAATGGCCTTGATGCATAATCTTACAGCTGCAAGGTAAGTAAGCGCAAATGTCCTCTCTTGTGCATTTACACGGCATAGTATGTACACTGACCTTTTGACCTGGAAATTAGACATCAATGAGAGAGAGAACTTGCTTCTGTGCTATAAAACGAGTGCTCGCTGAAGCTGAAGCTGAAGTTGGCTCTCTCTTCATTCCATTTTAGAATCTCCCTTGCATATTTAAGAGCAGAATCAACGCTGTTGGGTTCCAGTCCTTTCAAATGAGAAACATACAACTTCCGTCCGGTGAGTGAAGAATAAAGCCTCTTGAACTTGACAGCGATATAATGGAATGCTAGCTGTCCCGGGGTAGGATTATTGTTAATGCTGTTGCTATTTGTATTCGTACGATAACGACTGATCAGGGGGTGAAAATCATCAAACCACTCACACCGAGTCAATGGAACCCTTTCTATCTTTTCCTCAAACACATCGAGCTTGTTCAATATTAGAAGGAAGTCCATCTGATCAAATGTTGGATGAGTAACGATGGTTTCAAAGAATTTCCTGCTCAGCAGCATCTTATTAGTCCCATCTGCAGAGAACTGGTCATAGTCACTCAAGGCAACACAAAAGATGACCATTCCAACATCTTCAAACATCTCTAGCCACTTGCAATTTTCTCCAAAGCCTCTTGCTAGCACTCTGATTAATTGGTACCTGGGAAGCAGTTTGAAACTTTAAGGATAAAATACATTCGACTATAACCTAATGTGTTTTGAAATGAGCAACACAGATCACCATAGAGTACGCTGTTTTAACAAGTAATTTAAGTACCAATAGGCTGATCACAAACAGTAAGAACCACAGCCGCACAAAATGCAGAACTTCATTCGAAAAGGCACATGCTTAATATTGGCACCTACCTTAGTAAGGAATCATGCTGATCAGCAGTGTCAATATTTTCATCAGGTGAAGACTGGGGAAACGAAAAGTTGACACAAGCCAGACCATTTGATGAAGTAACACCTTCAGCATAGAGGATATCTAAATCTGAAGGTTCATAGTCTGTTTTCAATATCTCAAAAACCTGGAGAAAATTTTAAAAAAAAAGTATAAGAGAGAAATTAAGACAAGCACTGGTTGTAGAGGCAATACTGGCACAAAAGTTAAAAACAGAAAATTCAGTGCCATACAAACAACCATTAGTACTAGTTGAGATTGCTCGACAGATCTGTGTCAAGAACGATGACAGGTCACCCAACATTATGGACTGGCCTAAATGTTCTTATTAAAAAAAATGGACTGGTCTAAATAGAAGGCAAGTTTATTGCTAAATGAGCCAAATTAGGGAACTCCTACGTCTGATTATTAAGGGCATAAGAACCTCAAAAGACAAGAATATGTCATTATCCACTAGCCTGGTGAAGCTTGTCTGTGGACCATGCAAGGTTCTTTGTTGAACTCTATGATTTCTTCAGAAGAATTAAGCCTAGTGTTGCACAGACCCTTCACTTACTAGTAGCACACTTATAGCACGACATCCTCACAACACATCGGTGTTACTGCTTTTATCTGTTCATTAGGCAAACAAAACCTTACAGCGTATATGCTTCACGGTGAAACACAAGCATGTCAGCAACTCCTTTAAAGCCAATTAATGTTTTTGTCTGACCACATTCTGAGGGTATGATTCTTCATTAAAGCAAATTCTCAGAGAATCGAGTTTCATCAAGGAAATCAGTTATAGGTGACAAGCGGAAGAAGTATTCGAGTAACCTTCAGAATTCAGATACGTAAATCTAGTGATATATAAATCAATTCTCTCCGAGAAGTTACAACAAATTTAAACAAGAACTTCTGTATCAAGCATAATCTTACCCGCTCCAGGTAATAGCTAGCAACACTGGGCAGCATTACCAATTCACTTCTCCTGTTGTAAGTTTCCTGGATAGCTGTGTGCTTCCACAACTCCTCGACTAATGGAGCATATTCACGAGTAGCAGCTGGAAATATGACTTCCAAATTGCCAGACACCATAGTCTTCAGAAGAAAGTCAGAGAACGATTTGAGCCTCGGACCAATGGAATAGACATTTTTTCTATCAGCATCATCACTACTTCCTGCTAAAAATTATGAAAAGAAAATAATTAGATGATTCAAAAAGAAATACTACCAATCAATTCATTATGCCCATGCCGGATATGAAATGCTAAAATGCCCTTCGAAAAATTACATAAGTGGGGAAATCTTAAGGCTTGAATCCTTAAAGATACCCAATATATAAAGAAACAACTAAAAAGAAATAGTCAATCAACAGCATAAACATTGTCATATTTGAATGAGGGTAAATAGGATGATTTGGAGAATAAATCAACATGCAGCCTCACCTTCAGGTTCAATGTCCTTGGAACTTCTCCCTTTCCTCATTTCAGCCAAACACTCTTCCTCAAAACGTTCACGGCCTTCAAGAAGCATGCCAAGATAACCATAGACATTGGTTTGGATTTTCAACTTAATATTTTCACGCTCATCCTCTGAGAATGGCACATTTTTATAAAGAATCTTTGCCTGAAACAATCCATTCATTTGAAAGATCAATTGACTAATCAATTATTCTTGTTTCTACTGTCCATTCCATCTTTAAGCAGCTATCTTACATTAGCACATAAACATAAGAAAACAATAATTAGTTGAATGCAGGCTAAATGGTAAACAGAAACACTGAAGTCAAGGATTCATGAAAATTCGGGAATAATTCCTATGCTCATAGTTACAAATCTAGATTTTGCTTTCATCGTGAACTTGATAATATTATAACACACTAAACTAAGAGTCTATTCGCACTATTATCTCTGTGAACTATGGTGTACCAACCATTCAAATATTTAAACTTTATAGAATCATTAGAGGATTATAGCAAGTTGAATAAATTTGATTGATGCAATTAAATATCTTTCTTAAACCAACATGTATCTCATTCAGTAAAAGAAACTGTGAGGCTTTTACACAAGCGGTTTTTAGTGAAGAAAAACTATCTGCACATGAGTAGAACCAGAAAGCAAGGGAAGTTAATGTGTGATTCCAAATCATTATTTACCTGCTTAAATATGGTAGTTGACCCAGATCCAGGAGATCCGACCAAAAGAATCTTCTGCAATGTACGCTGCTCAAGATAGTCAGGAACAGATCTGCTATTCATGCTGTTTAGCGACTCTCCACATGAATTTGAAGATTTAGAAGGAACAGGCAGTGATAATACAGCACAGACAAGCTTCGTTCCCGCCTAAGTTAAATTTGAACAATAAATGAATGCTTAATACAAGTATCTCATCCAAAAAAATATGGCAAAGGGCACACAGAAACATGCATATATTACATACCTTTCCCCATATATATCCTTTTGTATTTTTTTGTCCCTCTTCTAGGTATGAACCGTCCTCATTCACCCAAAAGTGTGGGTTGCCCGCAACTTGAACTCCTGCCAACTACAATGTTCACCAAAGCAGTCATCGACAATCTTGCAAAATAATGAACATCTTAACAACAGTACATGTTAAGAAATTTAAACCTGCAACATCCGAAGTTCAACTTTTGTGATTTCTCGACCATTTATGAAAACTTCAGTGTTTCCGTTGCTAGCATCTGGCCTGATAGGACCACCAACATTTAGATGGGGACTAATTATCTTTGAAGGTTTCTGTCCTTCCTGTCAATTGCACAAGAATCATCAGTTTCTCTAACAATAAAATGAATTATAGCAAAGAATAATGACGTCAATCAAAGATTGCATATTCACCTTTCCCCAAAGACCAGATACTTTATCATACCAATAGTTTCCCGGCTTTAGCGTCTTGGGTGGGTTAGGGCAACTCTGCAATATAGCCAGCTCCTCGTAACAAAGGGGTTGCCCATTCACACAAATATACTCAGGAGGCAGCTGATTTGCCTCACACAACTTTTCTGCCTTCAGTATCTGTCTTACCTCCAAATCATTAAGAAAACGTTTAAGCATTCGAGAACACTTTCCCAAACCCCCGCGTTTTGACTCATCAATTGGAAATCCAATACAAGTAACACATTTCCTTCCTTCAGGCATAGACCCCATAGCTCTAAGCACGCAATTATTACAATACTTGGCATCACAAACAATACAAACCTCCTTTTCTGTAAACCTATTCCCCTTAAAACATCGATAACATGACCCTTTCTTCCCTTTTGTCTGTGGCTGTCTTTTAACTCTAACAATCTGAGCTTGCACCTCATCTTGACTAAATTCCTCATCAAGTCCATCATCAGATTCAATATCTCGAAAAGTAACAACCTGAGGTCTCCTAACATCACCATTGGACTCATTATTACAGTCCCCGGTCTTAAGAGAAGAAACTCGTGAAGACGGGTAATCTAAACTCAAAACAGACTCGTTAGAACCCCAATCAGGTTGATTCAAATCATCATCAATTGAAATCCTAGCTAGCGACGAGCTTCCTCTCGGTTTATCAGGGCTATCACAAGAATCAAGCTTACTCCAATGTTCATTACTAACAGAACAAGCTACTAAACGCCTCGAAGAACTATCACTATTGTTACTCAATTCAGCTAACTCCCCAGACTCGTAACTACTCAACTCCCCAGATAACAAACAGTTATTAGTATCCGCAGAAACCCTTTCTTGAAAAGCAATAACCGAAGTTGGTGAAACAGTGGGTTGAAGAAGCAATTCCTTAGAAAACCTGTTACGATCTGGCGCTAAAATAGGGGGTACAACCGGTATGTGGACTTCAGTATTGGAAAGTGGTACCTTTGAAACGACGGCAGCAACTGGGATTTTCTCGACGTTGATTGGAACAGCTCGTGGAAGATCGTAGGTTACCGGAGGGCCGATGTATTCCACCGCGAAAGAGTACTGTTGGCCGTCTTCATCACTCTCTACGCTTGGCAAAACTATAGCTTCTTTGGGTGGCATTTTCTGGGTGTTCGGAGATCAGACAAAAGGGAGAAGAATAATTGTTCAAATTCGTGGAAGGAGAGGGTAAAGGGTAAAGGTAATGTAAGGTAAGAGATTGTGTGGGAAAATGACAGCAAACCAAGAAAAGAAACCGGGGATTTTACTGGGATTGGCTTAGAATTGGAATCTAGATTATTTTTATTTAAATCGTTTCAAGTTTTGTAAAAGGAGAGCATGTGGGGTATGAGCTTGGGAAGAACTTTTGTCTTTTTAGGTGAGAGGGGACCAACTTGCGTTCTGCTGTATTGGAATTGGAGCGAAAGCATCCATGGCGGAATTTGGATTTCACTGTGGATTTTTCCTTTTTCCTTTTCCTTTTCCTTTTCCGATGGATACCCTTTCTTTTTCGATTTATTCATTTGCTTTAAATGATTGAATTCATTTGCACTGTTCATTTAAATTCAAAAATATTATATAAAATCAGATATTCACTCAACCAACTCGAGAAAATGGAAAGAAAAAAAATGAGTTGCTGTAGAATGTTCTTGTGGCTTAGACGAGGGAATTAAAATTTAAGAAAGAAAAAAGAAAACCCAAGTTGCTTTTACCAAGCTTTCATGCTTTGATTCCAAGAGCTGTAGATGGGTTGTGCTAAAGATGCTCTTTTTGAACTGAAGTTTGGGACTTTGGTAGAAGGAAACGATCTTTGAATCCGGCAGGACAATTTAAATACCTAAGTATCCAGTTGAAGTTAACAATACAAATCTAAGTAGATTAGGCCATAATCTGAGATCGAGTAAAGACTCGAGCCCCGAGGACCGCTTACTAAAGGGCGGCTATTCTGATGAATCGGTGTCGATGGGGCTTTGTGCTGGTGGAGTTTGGTCCGTTATCCGCCAAAGCTTGACAGACTTATCTAGGCTACCACTGTAAAGAATCCACTGGTTTTCACTGGAAGTTGATTCATGATCCTTTTCGATTGCCAAGCACTTAACAGGACCGTTATGGCCCGTTAATCTTGTCAACAAGAAATGCTGGTTCCCACATCTTTTCCATACCAAAATCGTCTTATCAGCCGATCCGGTGATGAGAAGATCTCCGGCTGTTACCAAACAAAGAATGGCCAATTTATGGCCTCTGAAAGCACCGCCATGGGAGATATTATTTTCACAGTCCCAAAAGTTAACCACCCCATCCGACGACCCACAGTAAATAAATTTACCATCAGGGCTCAACGCTAATGATGTAATGGCGTATTCTTGTTTGAACAATGACCGGGACAGTAAATGGCTGGTCCCTTTCCCTTCTATCTCTCGTCTCCATACCTTCACCGATCCATCAGCTGAACCTGTAAACACTAAGCCATCACACCCTGCAACAATGGAGTTAACCGCATCGTCGTGAGCTCGAACCGATTCCAAGCATCTCCAATCCGAGATTCTCCAAACTTTGAATGTCTTATCCCAAGAGCCCGAGTAAAGCAACGTCTTGTCTTCGTTGAGACACAAGCAAGATATAGCATCCGAATGTTTCTGCCAAAGACCGCTACGACAGCCCTTCACTTCAGAAAAGCCCGTGGGTACAAAGGAGCTTTTAAAATAATCTTTCAAAGTCGGCAACGTCCCAACTCGTCTATGAATTCTTGTGTTCCTGCTCGAAACCCTCCAAACTCGGATCTTTCCGTCTCGATGGCCCGTAAAGACCTTCTCTCCGGCAATGACGATGGCTTTCACCAACCCACCGTATGATGTAAACCCACCATGCGCCTTTTGTTTCAGCCAGACCCTAATGTTTTTGCTATCGGAGCCGGTATACAACAAGTCCCCGGAGACCGCCAAGGAATATGCATGCCCTTCTTCACGTACCAATGAGCCTATCAACTCTTTAGCGGGAGTTGCATTAGCTTCATCAACAGAAGAACATAGAGTATTATTGGCTGCGAAAGATGTCCATGGTGATTTTCTGAAGGAAGATGGTGATGAACCACTAGAAAAACTTGCCAATGAAGAAAAATCTTGGTTGCTGAAAGAAGAGTTAATCGACGTCGGGAGACCGTCTTTGGAATCTTCTTCACCGGAGATCGAATTCTTTAGCCTGGCAACCTTTTGGCCGGCGGCGGAGCCTGTTTCTTCAAACAAAACGTTGAAACCACCCCGTTTCTTAAACCTAATGGTTTCCATGCTAAATAAGCACGCGAAAATGAAAAGATAAACAACCCAGTGGAAGGGTAAACCATATAACAAAGAAATTTCAAGATGGAGGAGAAAAAGAAACGAGGGAAGGCAAGAAAAATTCAGCATTTGCCTTACCTCCCCTCCAAAAAGAAAGGACGAAAGTGAAACTACGAAGCCTCGCAAGTACGAAGCAATAAAGAATGTCATTTTTCTTCCTTTTTGCATGGAAGATTTGATGAATGTTCCGTTGAGATTGTTTCTATTTTTGGATATTAAATTCAACGGCTTGTCCAAAAGTTAATATGGTTTTTATTTTTCAAACAAAATTATTGGAGAACAGACCATGTAGTTTTTTCTTTGGTAAGGTTTGAGATTGTGGTTACGAAAGTTTGTAGGGAATAAGTTTCAGCATTTGGAGTTGGACATTATCAGTATTTTTCAAGTAAAAAATTCCAAAAAAATGGGGGAATGTTGATTTTACTAAATAAGTCGATATACATTTTGATATCTAAACATTTTTTGAAAACTCAAACTGACTTTGTTACAGTCGTTTACAGCTTTCGCGTAACCCGGAAATTGAAAGGGCACAACTAAGGCGAAGTACTTGGTTGGAGTTCTTTAAAACCAAAGATGACCTTGGAACCTGCATTTTCCTTTTCTTCAAGAACTCCATGGAACTCTGTAAGCATTGAGGAGGTGGTATGTGGTTCAAAATAACAGGTTCTAGCCTGCAGATAATAACGCAGAAGCTTAGTTATTATCTTTCAAAAGCCTTAATGCAACTGCTGCTTCTGTTATATCAAGGAAGGAAAAAATATTGCTTTTTGTTAACGAGGGAAGTAAATCCTCACCCTGAGTTTTTCTTTTTCTTTCCCGGAGTGGGATCTGCCTCAGCCTTCTCATCCTCGGAGTCGGATAAGAAAACTTGTCTGCAAAATGAACATGTTTCCTTAAACTCGAACTACAGATACAGAAGTATAGACGGATGGATGGATGCATAGATATTCATACTTTTCACGAGACGCGAGCATTTCTACAACGTTGGTAGGAAGCATCCCCTTCTACACAGGGATTCCTCATCAGTTTCTACATATTGATCGTTTTCAGTTTTCGCAGATTGACGTTGTGTTTTCCTTTGACCCCAAAGTCTGCGACGTTCTTTTCCCTCACGAATAACTCTGTATAAAGTAGAGCAGATTAAGCTCTATTAAAAGTAAAAGTTTTTGCATTTAAGTAAAACTTGATGTAATCAAAAGATCACATGTTAATTACAAAGCAGGAATGACATAGGCACTCAATTCAATACCAACACTTTTCCGTATGTTATTCATTAGATTCATTTTTTCCCCATAGTCATGGAGTTAATAACTAAAACCTCTTCTCAGCAAATCAATCATTTGTCTTGCTGCTCCTTTCAAAAAACAAAACTTTCGTACCAACTCTACGATAACACCCAAATGAGCTAATACACAACCACAAATCATAGCAAGCATATGACTACTGCACTTTCAAGAAAATTTCACAAACCATGGGGAGCTCGATAAAACCCTAAACCACAGATAACTCAGAGTCATCATATCTAAACTCTGAAGTCCTTTACTTCATAATTAAAGCAATTATTGTCTTCAAAATATAGTTGTTATGAAAAGAACGAACCTTACCATAACCACGATACCGTAAAACTGGCTAATCAATCAACCTTACCAAGCTTTGATGCTAATTAATAAGTTCAATATGTACGCAATCAACAAAACACTTAAATTTAACCAACTATTTACTTGAAAGGGATACCAAGGCATCAATGTCTTAGCCGCCTTAGACACAGTTTAAACATACCCATAGCTACAAATTCTTCATCTCTTTGCTTTTAGTCAGTCAACAAGGGGGGAAACCCCAATTAGCAAACTAATTTTACGCAAATTTAAAAAAAAATCTTAAAAAAAAAGAATACAAATAGTAAAATAATCAATTAACTACCTGGCCTTGTTTGTGCGCGTGCGTGTGTTTGTGTGTTTTCCCCTCTCAACTTCTAGGGTTTAAGGAACTCCAATTTAAAATCATAAAATATTGCGACTCAAAATGGAGAGGCCCAAGCTGTTATAGGCTTGGACCGAAAGTTCATGAGCCTATTTCTAATAAGTTTCTCTTGATATTTTTTCACCTATTTTTCCATTTTCATAAAACGATTGGGGTTGATTGACATTGTTTATTGTTGTGAGCTATATCATATATATTTTATAATAATTGAGTTATACAAAATATTTTTATACTATTATATTTGTAGTATAAATACTAGTATATTCTATAATTTATGTTATTAATTCTCCATCCTCTCCCTTTTTATTTTTTTTTATAGTTTCTGCCATTTTCTATAGATCAAATCAACTTCTTTGATTTTCTTTAGTCAATGACGGTACCGATTTTGATACTAGTTACCGATCGCGGTTTGTCTTTTCTCTTTTTTTTTTTAGTTTTTTAATAAGGATAATTATGTCTTTGTGACACGTTTATATCTGTCTTTGTGGCTTGTTTTTCTCTGTCTTTTGATAGTTTTCGGTCGCTTGATTGTTGTTTTCGCTTATCTTTTTTCATCAGAGTTAGATTTGACATCGCCACAACTGATCAAGATGGCGTTTATTTAACCAACAATCAATTGGTCTAGTGGGATGAATCACTAGGTCATTTAAGCAAGGTCAGAGGTTCGAATCCTGGCATTTGCGAATGGAGCAAACTGGGTTAGGAGGGTCGCCCTTGCATTTGCAGTACACGATCTAGATTAGTCGGTCAATAGATCGGATACTAGTGATTAATTCAAAAAAAAAGATGCCGCTTATTTCTTTCCATGATTATTTTCTCTGCTTTGGATCCTCGGATTGACTTGGATACGCGTTTTGCATTCGTGAATAATTTTTTCACGTCACTCGACTCTGATTTACGATTTTTCGGTGGTCTTTCAGTAGCTTCATCCCCTTTTGTGGTTCGTTTGCCGATATAGTAAGATTTGTTCATAACTTTATTTTGTCCGAGCTTTTTGGTTAGGTTTTTTTAACATTTTCCTTCTTTGGTCATTGTGTGATCTTGGTGGCTAGTTTTTGTGTCAATAGTGATAGGAAAATCTCCTAATTATATATTAGTTTACGGTTATGCTTGTAAATTTTCATTGTAATTTTGGATATTTTCTATTTTTAATAAAACTATCGGCTTTCTATCAAAAAATTAATTATTTTTAGAAATTATTACCAAGGATTATCAAAAGTGTCATGTGATGTGTTTTAATTGATAAAAAATGAAAAGTACTAAAAATGAGATAATAAATTTAATTTTTGATAGAAATTTTTAAAAAAGTAAGAGATAATTCTATAAAAAAAGTATATTTTAAGATAAACTTAGAGCCTAATCATTTTTTTCGCAACCAAGGCTTGGTACGAGCTTATCTATAGTGGTCTCTGCCAAGGGAAAACATCATCTCAGGCATCCCTTTCTTAAGGAAATAGTTTGGGTCCATCAAAACCAATCCTTGCACAAAAGGTTTAGATTTTACAAGTGACCATGTGCAATTCCTTGGCGTTATACAAGACGTTAATCTCCTCAAAATAGACGTTGCTCTGGCTCTGTCAATAAATCATGCCAATGTCATTCTTTTTAGACCATTTCATAGTTCCACCCCACCCCCAAATCCTCTTACTGCTTTGCAAAGAAAATTATAAGAGTCGCCCATGGATGTTGATACAAGTGACTGAGATTCAAGAATTTGAGCTTGTAAATCTTACCATTGTCATTATTGGATTATAAATTCATATATAAATCCCAATTGGATTTTAGATATACACTAACCTTGGACTATGTCAAGAATTAGAGACCGATTGTTTCCTTGTAAGTTTAAAATAATATAATTTAATAATATTCACTTGTCCTTGTGTTAGGTCAATTTGCATACAAATTACAATTTGTCCCAAGCAACATACACAAAGTGTTGAAATATTATTCGCCATGCATGCAACTCCTTAAGATTTCTGGTATGTGGAAATTAATTCTAATACCAGTTGCTGCTTGAAGAGGCTTCTGAAACTGAGACCAGAGATGCATCAATTACTGACTTCAGGAGTTGCTACTGCCAATACCATCTGGGATTCAATCCGTGAAAAGAGACTTACGGTCCCTTGGCAGAAACTGTTATGGTTTCCCCTGCATATCCCAAAACACAGTCTTATTACCTGGATGGCTTTCCTCGATAAACTTCATACCAAGGTTAGATTACAACGTATGGGGCTGATTAATGACTCTTTATGCGTTTTCTGTAAAGTTGATCTGGAATCCAAAGACCATCTTTTCCTTAATTGTCCTACTATTGTTTTCCTCTGGGACTCTATTTTCTCTTTATCTGGTATGAAATTTTCTGTCTTCTCTTGGGATAATTTCTTGACTCGGGCTAGCTCCAACTGGAAAGGCAAATCCTTGCTCTCTTTGGTTATGAAGCTGGCCATGAATGCTCTGGTTTACTTGCTATGGGAGGAAAGGAACAAAAGATTGTTCCAAGGTTGATCTAGGTCTGTTGAAGACTTACTTAAGGCTATCAAAGACATTGTTAGTCTTCATTTAAGGGGCAGAATTTTTAATAGAATTGGTAGTGTGAATATTATTCTCTGTAATCATTGGAATATAATTGATCATTGATTCTTTTTGTATGTATCGAACTATTTCTGACTCTGATTGTATTTTGTAGCAAACTCTTCTATTTAGATAATAAAAACTTATCCGAAACAAAACAAAAAAAAAAAAAGACACTTTCACGAGTTCGGCTAGACCCCTCCCCAGTCAAATTTTGCTGCTCTTTTTAGATTTGATTACTTACTCCTATAGTAATTCACGCTCACATCAAATTCAAAACGTCTGAACTTTCACTTTTATTTCCATATACATACTAAAAGTAGAATTAAGCATTATCATTTTATATTATAAAAAGTTTAACAATAGTGTTTGTTCGAATTTTTTAAAATTATTGATAACATATATATATATCTTATAGATATAATTATTCGAATTTATAATCTTTAAGGTCTCTATTGCATAGATCACTCAGTGGGTTTGATTTGATTTAATTTTAAATATAATTTTTGCATTATTATTTTCTTGTTTAGAGTAAATCATCCTCTTCACCACTAAATATTTTGTTAGGACAAAATCAAAGGGTTTAGGTAAAAAAATATATAATCCATGGATATATTGGTGTGTTAAACAGGTCACACGACACTAAAGTATTTTTGAGATTCTTGAGATTTTAATATTGTTTTGAATAATAAGTTAGTTATATTATATGTAGTCATAAGTCTAGTGTGAATATTTAATAATGTTGAGTCGTTTTAGTTAAAGACTTATGAATATTTGATTATGTTGTCACACCTTGAATTTAGAGTTAGAAGTTTTAGAGACAAATTGCAATTGATTAAGGGAAATTCAAGTTATGGGAGGCTAAATTGGAAGTAAACTAAGATTTAAAGGACTTACTTGAAATAAAATATGAAGTTTGAAGATTCAATTGTACATGAATAATGTTAATGGAGGATGAAATTGAATAATTTGAAATCTAAAAAACCAAATTTGGAAGAATAGGGACTAAAGTGAACACGAAATATAACTATGGGCTATATTTGTGAACCCTAGAAAGTCCATGATCATGCCATAAAATCATACCATAAAGCCAAGGCAAACATGAGCCTGCTAGAGCTTTGACATGTACCCCAGGCCTGCATCGTTTTCCCTCAACCCAATTGAAGCTGTTATGTGATGAGAGGCATGAAACCGATAGCCAATAAACTTAGGCTTGACCTAGTTGAACCAGAGCTAGATGGATCGTTGACCAAACGTAAGATTTAACATGTGATTTACTTTTTTTCGGTTGCCCTTCGGTAAGGCTTCGCTCTTATTAATATGGACTAACCCGGGTTGCACACCTGAATTTAGTGTGTGAGTCTTCCAGCGAGGATTTTCTGCATACACAATGACTTGAACCTGAAACCTAACTTAAGTAATATCAAATTGCTTAAGCGATATCAAGTTGTTTACCATTCAAACATGAGATCTTGCTTAAACGAAATCAAATTACTTTGGTGGGTGAGTCTCTCCGTTGGTTTTTTTTCTCATTAAAATTAGTCTATCAAAATTTTCACAGGACCTACTTTGATTAATCGATTTTTTTTCTTTTAACACAGTTAAAAAAATAATACAACTAAGATAACTTTTAAAATTTAAGACATTAGAATATTTCAAAAATAACTTTAAGGGATAATTTGATAAAAAAAATAATATAGTTTAAAGAGAAAGGAGCCTTTGAGACTAAACAAAACGCAAGTTTAAGAGAAAAGAAAAGTTTTTGTCGACCCTTCATAACTTTAAATTGTAACCCAATATTTTTAATTTGAAAAAAAAAAGTCATTAAAAATCCATTTTAGGATCTAAAGGGGAAAAGAGTGCCCACATAATATATTAACCAGGATCAATATCATAAGTTACAGTAGAGACAATAATCTCGAGATAAATCGAGTCAAAAAAACAACACACTTCCTCATCTAAATGCCCAAGAGACTAACTCATGGGCCACCTTATTACAAATATGCAGGGCAAAATTAACTTTGAAAGATATATGGGTCTGCAAAATGGATTGAGTTTCAGCCAGATGAAATCCTAAAGTGGACAAATCTACCACATGATCACGAGATAGTTTATTAGTCACCATTATTGAATCAGTCTCAAATACAACTTAGTGCCAATGGTTCTCTTGAGCAAACTTTAAACTGGAAATCATAGCATGGATCTCTTCGATGCAAATGGATGGCGATAAAACCAAACAGCCTAACAGTAAACCTGCGGAGTCTCAAGCTATAACACCAATGGCAGCCAACTTTCGCTGAGGGTCGAAGGCCCTATCTACTTTAATTTTGACATAACCTGGATCGTGGGGAAGCCAATGAGTAGCCGATCCTTGCAACGAGCGCACCTGGAGGGAGCACACAAGACATTCACCCTAGAGCTTGCTTCCTGGCCACTAAGAACTCTTAGTGCAACATCTGGGCATTAAGAACTAGGATCTAAGGTGGTTGGACTTTGTTGTCATGGATCTTCGTATTACGACCATTCCAAATATTCCAAAGCAAAATCATGAATCCTGAAAAACCTTCCATATCAAGTGCGGATATCACAGGTTCCAACCATTGTAAAGGAGCAGTGGTTTAACTAGATAGGAACGTACCTTGTAGACCAGCCAATGCAAACGATTCCTGTGCAGATGGACAGTCTCGCAAGACGTGCAACACTGTCTCCTCGTGCAAGCTACACATTGGACAGAGACTATGACCTAAACTAGCTACTCAAAGTCGACTCCCTATAAGGAGGCCTTCATGGACTAATCTCTAGGCAAAACCCGGATTTTGAGGAGTACCTGCAATTTTGTTATAAACCCAATATTTTGATTTGCTAAGAAGGCGAACCAAATGTGCATGACAACCTTACTTCATTATTATTATTATTATTTTGACAAAATAGCTTTATTTTCATTTGCTAATAAGGGCCTACCAAATGTGCACGACAACCCTACTTCATTATTATTATTACTGACAAAAAGAAGAGAGCTTCATGTTGCGGACAATGGAGGAAGCTTCACGGGAATGCTCAAAAGGTAACATTTTTTCCATGAATCCCATATGAAATCAAAGATACTATGGAGAAAAGTTGTCTGGAGCCACTCAAATCTTATTAACAAATCCACACGATCTATTATGTTAAATTAAATTCAGATTTAGATTTATTCTAAAGGCTGTTTTAAAACCACATAACTATCACCATAATGTGTTGGCGGGTAGTTCTGCGGTGCGGCGCCTAAAAAACGGCTAATATACGGCGTGACCGGTTAAACAATTGACCGGTTAAAATTTATACCGGTTATATTATATTATTTAACCGGAAATATTATAAAGTACAATAACATACTAGGTAGCGCTTATATAATGTAATAGGTAGCGCTTATATTTACCTATTTTATAAGTAATCCGGTATATTTATACCAATAGTATTGAAAATTTACCTATTACATTATATTATATTGAAAGTGTCCATACTTTTTATAAAAAGGATCGATACTTCTTTTAAAGTTATGTAATTTATGTTTCAATTTTTTTTAATAGTGTTTCATGTTTTCCACCTACAATATTAATTTAATAATTTCATTTGCACAAAAAATTATTTGATTATTTGATATTTTATAAAATATTATTTAGAATTTTTAATTTAATAATAATATATATCGTAACGTAAAAAATAAATCATTAGACGCCTATAATTACTAAATTAATATCTTAAAACTCACTCAAAAGATAACCTTAAATTAATGTTTTCCACAGTGAAAAAAGTATGGACACTTTTATAAAAAGGATAGACACTTTACAATATAACCACTACCTATTACATTATATAAATGATACCTATTACATTATATAAGCGCTACCTATTACATCATATGTTTACCTATTATATTGAAAGTGTCCATACTTTTTATAAAAAGGATCGATACTTTTTTTAAAAGTTATGTAATTTATGTTTCAATTTTTTTAACAGTGTTTCACATTTTCCACCTACAATATTAATTTAATAATTTCATTTACACAAAAAATTATTTGATTGTTTTGATATTTTATAAAATAATATTTATAATTTAAATTTAACAACATTAACCAAAGATAATAATAAATATGTAATATATATGTTTATTGTTTTTAATTTAATAATAATATATACAACATCAAACACATTCCAAGCTATAAATTACAAGCTAAGGACACTTGAAGAAGCAAGAGAACAACTATCCAAGCAATCAAAAACGAGAAAATCCCAACATGATAACAACTGAACATATCATATCAATGTTCAAACTCAAGTTGTAGATTTTGATTTCCTTTTGCTTGGCATCATATGAGATTTTTTATTTCCTTTTGCTTGGCACCATATGAGCTTTGGATTTTGATGAGCATCGGAAGTATTTCAGACTTATGATTTGGGTGGTACTCAGAAGCATTTCGGACTTATGATTTTAGTTGCTATTTGTTTACCACCCAGATCATACGCCCGAAACGTTTCTGACGCTTTAAAGTTGACCAAAAAATACAATGGTCGGGATTTCCCTTGCGTTTAAACGTTGGAAAAAAAACAATGGAAATTAGGAATAATCAATGATAACATGCATATTGGCTTGGGCTAATATTTATAGTGGAGCCGAAATATATATTGAAATTCAAACTCAAATTGAAATTTAAATTCAAACTCCAATTACATATGAAATGAATTTGAAATGCAGTGTTAAATTGAACATGAAAATTGCATAATTGATTCATACTGTTCAAGTAACATGCTTTATGAACCATCAAGCTAAAAGACAATATTGATTGAGTTCAAAGCTGAGTTGTGAGTTGATGGAGTTGTCACACTTGTCACATGGTTGGAATAAAGTAATTTGATTTAATAATTTTATTTGCACAAAAAATTATTTGATTGTTTTGATATTTTATAAAATAATATTTAGAATTTGTAATTTAATAATAATATATATCGTAACGTAAAAAATAAATCATTAGACACCTATAATTACTAAATTAATATCTTAAAACTCACTCAAAAGATAACATTAAATTAATGTTTTCCACAGTGAAAAAAGTATGGACACTTTTATAAAAAGGATAGATACTTTACAATATAACCACTACCTATTACATTATATAAACGATACCTATTACATTATATAAGCTCTACCTATTACATCATATGTTTACCTATTATATTAAAAGTGTCCATACTTTTTATAAAAAGGATCGATACTTTTTTTATAAGCGCTACCTATTGCATATATGTTTATTGTTTTTAATTTAATAATAATATATACCGTAACATAAAAAATAAATCATTAGACGCCTATAATTACTAAATTAATATCTTAAAACTCACTTAAAAGATGTATATACCTAAATATGTAGTTAACAAACATACCTAAATATGTAGTTATTGTACATACCTAAATTTAATGATAATATATATTTGTAGTTATTGTACATACCTAAATATGTACTGCGAATTTAATGGTGTACCCACCCTTTAACTACCACTACCAATGCCACATCCTATTGAAAGCAGCACGACTGAAACATGTTCAAAATGAACCTTTGCTTACATCTCTATCAACTCCTGGAGCATTGAACTTGCACAACAAAATTTTTGCCATGGATAATACTGATGTAGACAATGTTAAGCCAACCGAGGAATGCCATGAAGTACATAATGTTGATGAATCTGACAGATTGGTTGGTCAGCTCTTCTGTTCACGTGATCAAGCTTGGCACTTTTACAAGGGATTCGCACGGGAATATGGGTTTAGTGCACGTAAGGGAACAACACGGCTTGACGTGGAAGGGAATTTGAAGACACAAGAATTTTGTTGTTCCAAAGAAGGGTTTCGAGTATCAAAAGTCAATATTGTTGATCGTCAACGTGCTCATACGCCAGTCACAAGAACATGATGTAAGGCTAGAGTCGTAGTTACAGCAACAAATACAAACGATCAGTGGGTTATAAGTAAGTCTGATCAGAAACATAATCATGCATTGTGCACATCTGCTATGACACCATTTATGCGTTCTAATAGAGCTGTAAGTAAGGCTGATATCGATGAGGCAACAACATTGAAAGAGGTCGGTGTTGGCACGTCACAAGTAATGAACTATTTAACGCAGCAGGCAGGGGGCTATCATAATGTTGGTTTTACACATAAAGACCTCTACAATGCACTTCAAAGAGGTAAAGCAAAGGAAATCGTCGATGGGGATGTGAATGCGCTTATTGCCTACTTTGATTATAAGAAACATGATGATCCCGGGTTTTTTATGACATACTCGGTAGACGAATCGGGGGCATTGTATAATCTTATTTGGTCGGATTCTACATCGAGATCGGATTACACATGTTTCGGTGATGTAATTGCGTTCGACACAACGTACAAAGATAATTTGTATGGTCGACCAATTATGCCTATTGTTGGTGTCAATCATCACCATAACACAATTGTGTTTGCCACTGCCATAATCGCTGACGAGACGTCTCAATCTTTCGAGTGGGTGCTACAGAATTTTTTAGAAGCCATGATGAATAAATCACCTATTTCCGTTGTAACCGATGGGGATAGGGCAATGCAGAGGGCTATCAAATCTGTTATCCCTTATGCTAAGCACAGATTATGTTCTTGGCATATTTCTCACAATGCACAAGCTAACATTGGTGACCCAAAGTTTACAGCAGCATTCTCAAAATGCATGGCTTTCTGGTGGACAACCAAGGAATTTGATATTCAATGGCGTTCGATTGTTTCAGAATTCAACGTCCAAAAGCATCCATGGGTGATTGAGAAGGGAAATACACGACACTTATGGGCACAAGCATATCTAACCGGTCATTTCTTTGCCAATATTCGCTCAACACAAATGTGCGAGTCTATGAATGCTTCACTAGCTATTGCACTGAAACACAAGAAGACATATTTAGATGTTGTTCGTGCAATTGAAGATGGAATTAGTAGAATGCGTATGAACGAGTTGAAAGCGGATTACTTAAGTTCCCATACGAAGCCCTTCCAGATCACAAAACTGGTCGACCTTGAAAGCCATGCCGCTGCGATTTTTACCCGCGAATCTTTTCGTGTGTTCCAAGATGAACTTATACGGGAGACATTGTACCGGATTGAGGCAGAGATTAAGTCCTTATCAGATGAATGTCAACATTATATTTTGTCAAAGTACGCAGAAAAAATAGGAAATTTGAAATTAGTTTTGATTCTCGTACGAAAACTCTAATTTGCTCCTGCAAAAAATTCGAGACCGTTGGACTTCCGTGTCGCCATCAACTTCACATTTTGAAGCAATTGGACTACACATATTTGCCCGGGACTTTGATTCAAAGTAGGTGGACTAATGATGCGAAGGCTTCTGCACCCAGCTATGTTGATTTGAATGTGTCTCCAGAAGTGATGCAAATGGCAAGGTTCGTTGTTCTACGTTCAACGTCAAGTAGGTTATGCTACATTGCATCAAAGACAGACGAGTCTTTCAAAACCGCAAGAGATGAGATGAAAAAACTAATAGAAGAATTAGAAAACTCGTTTGGTTTGAATCATTCAGTCAACCAGAGCATTGTAGTAAACAATGTTCGTGACCCTCAACGAAAACAACGCAAGCGAAAAGAAGTGCCGAAGAACAAGGTCGAGAAGAAAATTAGGCGATGTGGGTACTGCAACGGTGTGGGGCATAACAAACTAACATGCCCTCAAGTCAAGCTCAGTTTGAGTACAAGCACACAACCTACATCAACTGATTTTTTCGAAGACGGAATGGAATGACAACGATCTCCATATAATATATCGTAAGTATCAACATGACTCCTATTGTATGTACATATAAATATTTTGAATGAAGGAAGAAAACCCGCGTTACTTAAAATTACCGACACTTTTTTAAATGGTATCGACACATTTTTCTTCCAATCTGGACATAAAGTACCGACACAATATTATAAAGTGTCGATATAGGTTGTAGACCTATTCGCTCATAAAACCGGTATATTTATACCGGTTATATTACAAAATTATCTATTACATTATAAATCTGGGTTCCGATGTGTAAATGTCGATACTTTTTTAAATCGTATCGACACATTTTTCTTCCAATATGGACATAAAGTACCGACACAATATTAAAAAGTGTCGATATAGGTTGTAGACCTATTCGCGCATAAAACCGGTATATTTATACCGGTTATATTACAAAATTATCTATTACATTATAATTATGGGTTCCGATGTGTAAATGTCGACACTTTTTAACAATGTATCGACACATTTTTCTTCCAATCTGGACATAAAGTACCAACACAAGATTAAAAAGTGTCGATATAGGTTGTAGACCTATTCGCGCATAAAACCGGTATATTTATACCGGTTATATTACAAAATTATCTATTACATTATAATTATGGGTTCCGATGTGTAAATGTCGACACTTTTTAACAATGTATCGACACATTTTTCTTCCAATCTGGACATAAAGTACCGACACAAGATTAAAAAGTGTCGATATAGGTTGTAGACCTATTCGCGCACAAAACCGGTATATTTATAATATGTTGAAAGTATACATACTTTTTATAAAAAGGATCAATACTTTTTTTAAAGATATGTAATTTATGTTTCAATTTTTTTAAGTATGTTTCATGTTTTCCACCTACAATATTAATTTAATAATTTCATTTGCACAAAAAATTAGTTGGTTGTTTTGATATTTTATAAAATAATATTAAGAATTTTTAATTTAATAATAATATATACCGTAACGTAAAAAATAAATCATTAGACGCCTATAATTACTAAATTAATATCTTAAAACTCACTCAAAAGATAACCTTAAATTAATGTTTTCCACAGTGCAAAAAGTATAGACACTTTTATAAAAATGATAAATACTTTACAATATATTAAAAAAGTATAGACACTCAAATGTATATGTACACATAGAAGCAAATATGGAATAATTAATGAAAATATACACACAATATTTAGACCAAAATATAAATACACAAGAATGTTCAAATAATGTACCGACAAACAAAATTAATCCGATGAAAAAGGGTTGTTTCTAACGAAGTCCGGAACATTAGAGGCCTTCAACAAATTTTCCAAATACTCTCGTATGTTTCCGCCTTTTTCTGAGGACATACATAAATAATTTTAATTATCAAACTAATGAGGTGCAATTTTACTAACAATAAATTAAATTCGCATAAGCATGAATAAATTTGTGTCATACCTAGAGCTTTGTCGTTCGAATGGGAAGCAGCGTCAAAGGTATGTGGACATATGTAATTGTATTTCTATATAAACACATAAGTTGTTAAAATAATCAATGTTTGAACACCTGTTCAACTGGAAAAACATATTGCATAAATGCAACTTACCGGATTATAAATCATTTTTTCCGCTGAATCATCGACCAAAAGTGTATTTAGCTCGTTAAAATCTGGACACGCGTTCCAAACATCATTGAGATCTTTACAGTAGGTAACAGAATCGTATGTTTTGCATTTTTTTTGATCCTGTTCACAAACAGTCGAACATAAATATGTAGGAATCATAGACAACGAAAAGTCAACAAACTGTAATGACATTCATCTTACCCACACGAATAGAAAATGCTCGGAAAATACAGGTAGTTTCTCAAGTACACGGTCGACGTTATGCCTGAGATTGTAATCAAGTTTGAATGTTAACATTCAAATGTATATTAACGATTTTGACTACAGTAATTCAATTGCCTCAAACATGTTCTAACCTCATCTTTGAAGACCAAAGGGCAACAACAAAATTGTCGACACAAAATTGCATAAATTCAAATAATCCTCTTCTGAGGACAACATCTACAACATGAAGAAAAATTGCATAAAGTTCTACGCTTATATGTTAAAATAATGGATACAAAAGAATAGAATTAAAACCTGCCGGCAGTCTTGGGATGTAGGCAAGGACACCATTGAGATCAAAAATTAAAAGTTTTCTTGATGGCGGCGTTGCAGACACGATATACTTGTTTGGATCATCATCTTCATCATCATCATCATCATCGTCATCATCTTCATCGCCAGCTTCATCGTCATCATCATCGTCATCTTCATCGTCAGCTTCATCTTCTGCGACCGCTTGGTTATCCACATCTGTTAAAAGAAAATAAAATAAAGTTCAGAACGTGTAAATGTTAAGAAACATAGATAATGAATTACCTAACTCGTTTGATGTCGTTGACGTAATTCGTTACGCAACATGGAGACTTCACGTTGCAATGATGAAATATCGGATCGCATTCCACTCACAAGGGAATCAATATGCTCCCGAAAATTGACCATGTATTCCATCACGGTCTTAATTGTGACATCCTGTGCAACTGGAGCTTCTTCCATCATTGCATCTCCACTTGGTTGCTCTTCTTCATGGCCAACGGGGTCCATTTCCTCCCTCTCTTGATCTAATCCGACCTCCTTGACACGCTTCCAACCGAGTTTTTCAACAAAATCATATCCCGCTATTTTAATAAATACCATGTCAATCTTGTGGGTTAATCGAACAGGGGCGTCATGCGAAAAATCAACTTCCTTCTTCTTCTTCAACAGATGGGTGATGACACATCCATATGGTAGTGTAGTTGAAATTGTTGCTCCCTTTGTGACCATATATACAATTGTATTAAATATGAGTTTTGCAATGTTTGGAGCCGTTTTGGATTTATACTTTGCTATCCACCAATAATCGCTGTCTCGAAGCGTTGAATGTTTTCCCCCACTAGGCCGGATATACCATGTGAGCATTTTGTGAAACACTCTCGACTCTACATCGAGGTGAATTGGGCTATTTCTAGTAACCCGTTTAATTGTAGACCAATCTACACCATTTTCATCTGAATCCCCTGTATTCGCTACACCTAAACCCTCCGCAATAGTTTCTGGACATATATATATATCCTTTCCCATGACATGTGTATTAATTCCTATTATATTAGTCTTATTAGGCTCGTGCTGTAATGAAGCATTGTTGTAGAAGACTCTAACTAGGTTGGGATAATATCTTGGTTCTACACCAAGGAATTCAAGCCAACCCCAAGATGTAAATGTGGATTTAAAACTAAATGCATATTTATCATCAAACAAGAAACCCAGGTCAATGACACGTTCGGGACGAATCTTTCTTACTTTAAAACTCGTCTGCCATCTTTGTTTCTCCATGTCGGATCTAAAGTTCAGAGTTTCGAAGGACCTGATTTCCTCAGAAGAATCGTTTGTTACAGAAGGAGGTGGTTGAGAAGAACTGGGTTGAGAAGAGCTTTGAGAAAGACCTCGCTTCTGACGCTGACGTTTTGGAGCCATTTTGGTTGGATGCTACCCCTATTACAATGGAACACAAACACATTCAGGATAAAAACTCCAATATAGAAATCAATCAAACCCATAAAATATCGATAAATTTACCTGAATATCTGATCGTCACTTATGATAACGGTAGAAGAAAGATGAAGATCTGCCTGCTTGCCTTTATGTTTAGGGTTTCTCGATTAAGAGTACTATATATCGTAAACGGTGGAAAAACACTTGATATTTAAATTAGTATCGACACAAACTATATTAGTGTCGACACATGATTTAGACATATTCTCTCATAAAACCGGTATACTTGTACCGGTTAGATTGAAAAATTACATATTACATTATACTTTTGGGTTCGATGATTTTGGGATCGACACTTTTTATATATGGATCGACACTTTATGGGTGCACCCTGTTTTCCATTCATTCTGGAAAAAAATATCGACACAAACTATATTAGTGTTGACACATTATTTATACATATTATCTCATAAAACCGGTATAATTGTACCGGTTAGATTGAAAAATTACATATTACATTATACTTTTGGGTTCGATGATTTTGGGATCGACACTTTTTATATATGGATCGACACTTTATGGGTGCACCCTGTTTTCCATTCATTCTGGAAAAAAATATCGACACAAACTATATTAGTGTCGACACATTATTTATACATATTATCTCATAAAACCGGTATAATTGTACCGGTTAGATTGAAAAATTACATATTACATTATACTTTTGGGTTCGATGATTTTGGTATCGACACTTTTTATATATGGATCGACATTTTATGGGTGCACCCTGTTTTCCATTCATTATGGAAAAAAAATATCGACACAAACTATATTAGTGTCGACACATTATTTATACATATTATCTCATAAAACCGGTATAATTGTACCGGTTAGATTGAAAAATTACATATTACATTATACTTTTGGGTTCGATGATTTTGGGATCGACACTTTTTATATATGGATCGACACTTTATGGGTTCACCCTGTTTTCCATTCATTCTGGGAAAAAAATATCGACACAAACTATATTAGTGTCGACACATTATTTAGACATATTATCTCATAAAACCTGTATAATTGTACCGGTTAGATTGAAAAATTACATATTACATTATACTTTTGGGTTCGATGATTTTCGGATCGACACTTTTTATATATGGATCGACACTTTATGGGTGCACCATGTTTTCCATTCATTATGGAAAAAAAATATCGACACAAACTATATTAGTGTCGACACATTATTTAGACATATTCTCTCATAAAATCGGTAGACTTGTACCGGTTAGATTGAAAAATTACATATTACATTATACTTTTGGTTTTCGATGTTTTTTGGATTGACACTTTTTATATATGGATCGACACTTTATGGTAAATTTGCCTTTTACTTCAAAGTATCAACATGACCCTTAATGTGTATAAGAAACATGTACAACAACATACTGCTAACTTTTCTCATCTCATTCATAATTATTTTCACATACAAAATTATAAATCGTATACAAAATTATAAATCTTATACAAAATTAACCCTACATTTACATCATTGCATCCTTTTGTTATTCTTATGTAATATTGCAGCTTTTGTTATCTCCTGTCTTCGTTCATTTTGATTGTGGCTTACGAGATCGTTTAATATTCGCGATCGATCCCAGTCTCCAACAACCTATATTCAAATTGTCAGAACGTTAAGTATTGTCAACTACAACATTCAATCTACGACTTTTAACAATTTTACCACAAACGATTTTTTCTATTTACTTACAAAATCACCAGTTGCCCCTGTAGAACCGATCGATTCCATCCACATCATCACATACATGCCGCAATCATATCTGTTACAAAATTTGAAAACCACACATGTCAATTATGATGGATACTGCATAAATTAAGCTTTCTATTTGTGATAACATCTCATACCCATTCAATTGCTTATTCTTCTTATGCTCCACAAATTTGAAATTTTTCAAGGGATACTTTCCTAGAGATCCACAGGACTCAACCCAAATGCGTTTCTTATTATAAGAATCTAATATTTTAATCTGCATTAAAATAGAAGAAGTTATGCACCAAAAAAATTATGCATTATAATTTACATAATGTCCTTTCATACATACATACATACCAATCTCTTAGCATCATTCACTCTCTGTTTAGCTGCTTCAGTTGTAAACATACTATCATATATTGTTACAACACGATCTACCATATCCAACACCAACAGATACCAATGTGAATTATGGTAGTTTATTGTGATCATGATCTGCAACAAATTTCACACCCAATTTGACAAAATTCAACATTCTATATCCGAAAACATCATTTGCAATTGGTATGGTGTCTTACCTTCTCACAGTCGGTGAATTTCACATAGTTATCCAATATGACACCCCAGAAGGTAGAAATACCCTCAACACTTTCTTTGTTGTTGGCATCCAACGCCTGTTGCTGTAATTACGCAACAAACATTATTAATTTACCGTCTATAACACTACTTTTCAATATTTATTAATTTAACTCACCACTAAGAGGTATGGAAGGTAGCCAATCCTCCGGAGTGACTTTTGAGAATCGTAGCATATGGTCCAGGCGAACAAATCGATAACCTAACAAAATTAATTACACAATCAGAACATATTCAATAAGTTTTAACATTTTCTACTTTCTACTTAACACACCGCCAACCCATTCCGTAGGCTTCAACGTTGCAACGTCGTATACAGTAGCGAATTGATTTCCCATTGAGATTACAGAATATCTGTATGAATCATTAGGATTAATATGTTGTCATGAAATATTTAAATATCACTCACAAAACAATATATTTCACTTACCCCGATTCTAACTCGCTATTCCATAAATAATCACAAATTGCAGCTTCGATGTCATCTATTCCGCTTGGAATATCCGCTTTTTCAACCTACAATTTTGCATACAAATTTTTGTCACACCAACATAATAAAAATCAAATTAAGTATTCGTTTATTAAACTTACCTTCTGCTTCTTCTTCTGGGGTGCAGGACATTCCGAATCCAAAACTGCTGCTATAACACTCTCCGGTGTATAAATGACATCGACTTCCTTCCTCCTCATTTCTTCCATCTCTTCTTCTTCCTCCTCCCTCTTTTCTTCTTCATATTTTTTCAGTTCATCGTACTTTTTTTCTACATAGCTCTTCATCTCTTTTATTTCACCCTTCAATTGAGCTCCTTCATCCGAGTATTTATCAACCACCCCCTTCACCCCCGTAAGTTCACTCCTCAAATCCACAACCTCCTTCACCACTCCCTCAAATTTTTCTGTCACCATCTTAATATCACCCCTTAACACCCCAACTTCTTTCACCACTTCACCCCTAAACACCTCTACTTCTTTCACCACTCCATCTATTTTTCCTTCCACTACCCCCTTATGCCTCTCAAGTGTATCTTCGACTCTCTCGAGTTTCTCTACGACTCGATCAAGTTTCTCTTCGACTCTTGATTGTCTTTGCATGATTTCAAATTGGATTTTTTTGATATAAGCCAATTCAGACATCAAAATGTCGAAGTTACTCTGTTTTCCCTCACCGTCGTCCCCCTCACCGTCATCCCCCAATACAACCATCTCTTCTTTCTTCTCCTCTGCCTCCACTGCCTCCTCTACATCCTTGCCAATAACCTTCAAAATTAAATTACAATATTAAGACATTGATTATATTATTAATATTATTTAATTACATTTATTACCATTTCTTGCTTCTTCCCTCTATCTAACTTCAACTTCACCATCACTCTAACCACCTCTTCCTTCCCCCATGCACGGATGCGTGCCACTCCGGTTCTTTCATAAGCCGGCACTGCCTCACAGCCCGACCAAAAATCGAACAGTGCAACCTGCATTTATAATAAAATTTATATTTTTATATAAAAACACAAAAAAGTGATTCAACTCATTTACCTCTAAGATTGCTATGCACCCTTTGAGGTATCTCTGGCTGCCCTTTTTAAAGGTGATTATTGATTCAATCAATCTCGAATGGATATATTCAGCCCAATTGAATTCACCCTTCAAGCCTTCATCGCAAATGAGCTTCATATATTCCTTGTTCGTTGACGTATCACCCGTTGGACAAAGAAATATCCCAACAAGGTACAATAGAACTCGGGCCTTCAGCTCACCCCCCCAGTAAGATCCACTTTTGATATCCTCTTCAACTTCAGCATATGTCACCTTATGATTCAAACCATATTTGGAGGCAAGTGCTTTCCAGTTCTTACTCCTACAGACTTCTATAACACTTTTTCCTTTGTTTTGTACCCCCAAGACGGCTGCAGCAGTCGATACCCCCAGAGGGAATGAATAATCACCATACTTAGCCATACATTGACTGACGTCAAATTGTGCCATCAAGGATCGACACAATTCCCTCCGAATAGGTCGATCCCTTACTCCGATCAACGATCCAAAACCTATTTCTCCCAGCACATTCAATTGACCCTTCTCCTTAAGGTGTTTAATTAATAAATTCACCCTTTTAATGCTGCATCTTGTCGACACTTCCTACATTTTTTAACAATATATAATGTTATAGTTCTTATATATTTTGTATCAACGTATTTACAAGTTTAATGAATACCTTGTTTTCATGTGCTTTCCTCCGTTCTTTGTATTCTTTACTATCATTCCTTGACTGTGTGATGTAAGGTTCCTTTTCAGCATCACTCATTGAATTCCATTTGGACCTCACATCTTTTTTCACCTAATATTAAACATAAACGTTTCTTAATCAATACATTAACACTAAATACTAATACTACTCAATGTCAATTTCATTTTACATACCGAACCGCTCTGTGTGCCATCTCCCTTCATCCTTTTGCATTCAGCCATACTGTTAACATTTAAAATTTGTAATCAATTTAAAGTTTATCGATACTTTAATCCAATTATCATTTCAACAATAATAACAAAAGGACATTGATACTTACTAGAAGTACATATATCCACCCTTTGGTTGCTTTCGAGTCTCGGCCTCAATTTCAAAGTCATCTGCTCCACCAACAATTTTCCAACCCATTGACTCCATTTTTCCTTCATATATCAGTTTACGCAAATCAAATTATTTTGTTACATACACTTTATTCAATATACAAATATAGATAACTACTCTTGTGGTAAAACGGTTTTCTTCAAAAGAATTTGAATGGCCACACCAAAATGTGTCGGCACATTTATACAACCTATAATATCATTTTCTACCTATAATATTTAATAAAAGTATCGACATTTATATTTTTCCTTGAATATCTATTTCTACCTGCAATCGGTCCCAAATGCTTCCTTACTCCAAAACCCCAAACAACACATAAAAAACCCTATCGCGATTACTGTAATAATAAAAAATTAGGGTTTCGACAACATACTTTTCGATTCGACTGCAGCAACAAACAAACAAACTTCGCTTTAGAAACGCCTTCTGAAATGCAGCAACAATTACGCTTCGATTTCAAAAACTCGTCCGTTCTATCTTTTTTCAGAGGATATTTAGCTATGGCCTTTATATTTTCATCGGATATGTTATTTATATTTAATCGATACAAATACAAAAGCGTCGATACTTTTATGTCAGGTGTCGATACTTTCGAAAGGATAATTACCTATTTCTTTGAAAGTGTCGATAATTTATTACACGTACTTACGAAAGTATCGACACCCGGTTTTATCATTTTGATACCGGTTTTATCATATTTTTACCTGTTATATCGTTGTGGATCGATATATTTTTTTAAAGTATCGACACATTATAGGCGCTATAACTGCTGCTCTTTTAAATTCACAAAGTGCCGATCCTTATATAAAGTATCGACACTTTTAATATATCCGGTAACGTTTTACCGGTTTTATCATTTTGTTACCGGTTTTATCATATTTTTACCTGGTATATCGTTTTGGATCGATACATTTTTTTAAAAGTATCGACACTTTATAGGATTTAAAACTGCTTCTCTTTTAAATTCACGAAGTGTCGATCCTTATATTAAAGTACCGACACTTTAAATGTATCCGGTAGCGCTTGACCGGTTTTATCATTTCTATACCGGTTTTGTCATAGTTTTACCTGTTATATCGTTTTGGATCGACACATTTTTAATTTGGATCGACACGAACCGGTAGCACAATTTTTTAATATTTCTTCATGACTTAGACCTACTTTTATAAGTATGGACACTTTTATAAAAATGATATATACTTCTTTGAAAGTTATGTAATTTATGTTTCAATTTATTTAATAGTGTTTCATGTTTTCCACCTACAATATTAATTTAATAATTTAATTTACACAAAATATTATTTGATTGTTTTGATATTTTATAAAATATTATTTAGAATTTAAATTTAACAATATTAACCAAATATAATAATAAATATGTTTTCAACAGTGAAATAAGTATGGACACTTTTATAAAATGATATATACTTTTTGAAAGTTATGTAATTTATGTTTCAATTTTTTTAATAGTGTTTCATGTTTTCCACCTACAATATTAATTTAATAATTTCATTTACACAAAAAATTATTTGATTGTTTTGATATTTTATAAAATATTATTTAGATTTTAAATTTAACAATATTAACTAAAGATAATAATAAATATATTTTCACAGTGAAATAAGTATGGACACTTTTATAAAAAGGATAGATAATTTACAATATAACAGGTAAAAATATGACAAAACCAGATTCATTATGACAAAACCGGTAAAATTTACTTGATATGTTAAAAGTATGGACACTTTTATAAAAAGGATAGATACTTACCGATAACCAAAGTTTACCGGTTACCAAAATTTTTAATAGTTTTTCATATTTTCTACCTAAAATATTATTAGTTATCAACATAATAGGTACCGCTAAACCGAATTTATTAAATACATTTTAATGTATCCGGTAATGCTGTATATTAACCGTATATTAACCCGCCTTTCCTGAGACATTCCGTGTGTTGGCGCCGGTTATTGGGGTTCATTTTCCTCTTTGCCAACCACTTGTGCTCATCGCATAATCCAATGGATTAAGCAAAAACATGTATATCAGAATGTCACAGATCAAATCCTTGTTGATTATTCAACATTTGTTTGGACTTTGTCCTTATTTGTGGAAGTCTCAACCAAAATCTCTCCTAAGTTAGTTTTGCATTATTGTTATTAATATCATTAATAATTACGTTCACTTGTATAATTGCTTAAGTTAGGCGACCTAATTAATCTCAAATTGCAATTAGAAACTTAAGATTCCAAGCAATATAAAGTTCACAGGCATTTTGATTTAAGCCTAACTGATCAAATAGATTAATGAGGTGCATGGAACTTCTTCGTATTAAAGTAATTGAGATTAATGTTGATTTATAGGCGTGAATATTTGATCGAGTAGAGCTTAGTTAAAAATTTTGAGATATTTTGGCTGACGAGTTTTATTTTATAACTCAAATTTCATTTCAATTTTTTTCGAGTCGAGTTTATGAAATTTGAATCGAGTCGGGTTGTTCGAGTTTTTGTTTAAATTTAATTGTAAATATTTATGATGCTAGGGTACTAATTGATTATAATTTAAACAACTTTCTATAAGCATATATAATATACATATATATTTTTTTATATTTTTTCATCTGTGATATACATATATCATGTAGAATTGAGGGACTCAACTTCAACTAAAAAATTAATCCATTAATTACTAAAAAATTGAATTATTTGAGTTCTATTTTATAACTCAACTTGAATTTGAATTTTTTTTCGAGTCAACTCGAGTTTCGCTCACCCCTAATTGATTATATAGATTTATTAAAAATAAAAAATGAGAAAGGTGAATATACATTTTGATACCTCAATTTGATTTTAAGATGCAATTTGATACCTAAATTTCCTTGTGATCCAATTAGGTATTTGAATTTAATTTTAAGTTAATTTGTGTATCAAAACTTGACTAGATGATTTAAATTGGTTCAAATAAAGCATTTATTATAAGTATCAATTTGGAAAAAAAAATGAAATTTGAATACCAATTTAAACCAATAAATCAAGTTTATGTATCTAGTTAAATAATACATATATATATATATATATGCATCAAATTAAACCTTAAAATCAAATTGATGTATTTAATTAAACAAAAAAATATTTAGATATCGAATTATACCTTAAATAAAATTTAAAATTTAATATATATATTAATTAAAAGTAAGAAAAAGAAGGGAAGTAATAATGAAGAAAAAAAAGAGGAGATTAGGTAGGTTTGAAGAGATTAAAAACGAAAAAGAAATAAAAAGGTCTTCCAATAAAATAAAGGAAGTAACGTAGTTTAATGGAAAGTATTCGTTTGAGCCCCGTCCCCTCCTATTTTTTTATTAGATTAATCTAAGTTGATTACAAAGTAATATCTGTTCTAAATTCTTTCAATCATTTCACAATGAACACTTAATCACTCTGCTACAGTCGCTGGTGCTTGAATATGAACAACAACAATTCCTTTAACCACCGAAGTAAGTTGATTCGTGTCCCTTTTTTATATATATATTTGGAGAAAGACAGATTTCAGTTATTACGAAGTAATATCTGTTTTAAATACTTTCAACTATTTGACAATAAACGTTCAATCACCCTGTTGCAGCCGCTGGTGTTTAAATAGGAACAATAATAATTCTTTTAACCACTAAGTTGGTCCGTGCCCATTTTTATATATTTGGAGAAAGACACTGATTTCAATTATTCGGTGGATGAAGCGAGGAGAGAAGATACCCATGAAGGTAAGTTTTAATTTTAATTTTGAAATATAGGATCAGCTACACATTCAATATATTCAAGTTGATGATTCAAAGGAAGTTATAAATGACACCACTAGTTTGATGGGGGTAAACAATTGAAATCAATCCATGCATCATAATGATAAGTTATTTTATTTTAGTAATTCAAAATTTGAGCTAAACTATTATTATATTTTTGTTTTAATAAATAATGTTAAATTCAGAGCTTCAAACCTATGATTCCTCCATTTAGACCAAGTTTACAAAGGGCAAGTTGACAATTCCCATAATCTATTAGTTTCATGGTCAAGTTGTGAATTTATACTCAATAGCCTGTTGTCGCCCATAGTAAACACATAGCAAAACAACGGAAGGGTGGAAAGCTAAAACGTAAGGTAACAGAATTAGGGTTCGACAAAGAGAGGCGGGTGGGGCAATCGCCCTCTAAAAATTTAAATTTATCATATATTTTAGATTTTTTATTTGTATTTTTTATTAAAATTTTGTTTTTGCTCCTCAAAATTTTAGTTCACCCTAATTTTAAATTTACCTATAACATAAAATCCAACGTACATCTCTTAATAGAGTAATTAAATTATCATACATGCACATGTATACACCGAGGCCTAACAACAGCTAATTAAAAAAATGGTGACTGCCCACCCCACGCTTCAACAAGAAGACGGGTATAAAATAATAAAAGCGACATGACCGGCGTGAGAGGGGGCTTTGCCGCTTTGGGGTCGAACCCACGGCAGGCGAGCAGCGGCACACCCAGTTCATATGTCGGATCGTTGGGGTTTATAATTTTCTGCTCCCACGTGTTTCTTCTGTTGCCAATGCACAGTTGCATATAAATACTAAATAAAAAACTGAATTATACTCAATAAAATGTAAATATAAAATCTTAAAATTAGTACCAAAATAACTTAAATAGTTTGGTGGTATGTAATTCTTCAATTTGTCTTAATTGAGTTTAGAAGTAGCAATTTGATCGATTCATCAATTGTAATTCATACCTAAAAGTTACATTACCAAATGGGAGCTGTAGCATTCAAGATAGTATGAATGGATTAAAAACAGACATTAAAGGTCAAAAGAAAATGAAGTAAATTAAAAGAAAAAATATGCAAAATTAGTCTAATATTGTAGCCGAACTAATTATTTAGTTTAATACGGTAACATATATTTTATTTTGAGAATTACGACAATTGTTATAGTAACTTAGAACTCGTCACGTGAGTATGAGGAGTTCTATTAGAACATATTTTTTATTGAAACTTGTCTATCCGATTAGGATTGTAAACGAGCCTAGTCGAGCTCGAGTATTGTTGAGCTCGACTCGAAAACTCTGAAATGGAACTCGACTTGACTTGAAACTATCGAGCCTAAAATTTTTAAGCTCGACTCAAACTCGAAATCATGAACTGAAGCTCATAAAAGCTCGAAAAGAAAAAAAAATCTTAAACTTAACTCGATTAAAGACTCAAACTCGAACATGAACCTTAAATACATGAAAACCTTATATTGTATTTTTTTTTTAAAAATATACACATAAATGTTAATATTATTAATAATTTTAAAAAACAAAATCTTAATATATTATATTTTTTAGATGTTCACGAGCTTTTCGAGTCGAGTATCAAGTAGTTAATTTCAACTCGTTAAGAACTCGAGTCGAGCATGAGCTCAAATTTAGTACATTCGAGTCGAGTATTTATCGAGGTTTGACTGAGTCGATCTCGAGTAGTTCGTGACATGTCTTGTCTCATTTATAGCTCTAACTCCGATATGACAAAATTCTAATAAAAAATTATATATATATTTTTGAAACTTATCACATCGATGTAATGAATTTGAATAAAAAAATATTTTTTGGACAAACTCGTCATGTGAGCTTTATACGTTTGTTCCACATGTAAGTGGGTAATGAAGCAATTATAAAAACTGCTACCCATTTCTATGGTTCATGCTTGCCCCCATTATGCACATTCCCACTTTTTTGGACGGGATATGGGTTGGTTTTAGGTGGATTTTGATGATCAAACCACATTGTAAAATATGAGGATATCCAAGGTCCCTAAGCACCAACACAACACATTTCAAAGCATTTAATTTGAGAGCTTTTGGAAATTTACTCCATCTAAGTGAGGTTTTGAGTACTTAGAAGATCCTTGGCGGTTCTAGTTTTTGTGAAGCCAAGTTCGAAGTGCTAGACGGTGGTTTATGGTGGTTCACGATGGTCGACGGTGGTCCTACGTAATTGGCGGTGATGCATTCAATTCCCGTATTTTGACATATGATGTAAGCAATGACTGGAGGTATTTATAATGATCTCTTTTCCGCTGCATTTATGATCAATGTGTGAAAGCATGTCTTACATTTGGTATCCGAGCATGATTAAATCTTTATCTTGCCTGATTTTTGGAAGTTTGCATGTTTCTCGAATTTTTGATGCCATGATTTTAAATTTTGAGAAAATTTGTGTTGCAAATTTGTTGCTAAAATCGTTGGATTTTATTAAGGAAATATTTCTAAAATTAATTATGTTGAAATAATTTTATAAAAAGTTTCGAAATATTATATGATTTTATGTGCCTAAATTATGATTAAATGTATGTGAATTATATGGTTATTTATAACATACATTAGGTGCATGAAACTTCAGTATTATTGGATAAAATATTTAACAATAAAACCTTATATTATATGTCTAGAGATCTAAATAATTTTATTTAATTAAAGATTTAGGCACACCAACTTTGGTTAAATAAAATTATTTATTATGGTAATGATCTCATTAAGACTATAGACATAAGATGTTGCATGATGAATTAGCAACACTTTTGAATAAAGTTTAGAGTTAACGTCTGGCTAAGTAATTTACATAATTTTATTAGTTAAAGACTAGCCGCAACATCTTTAGTTAAATAAAATTACTAAAGTTAAAAATCACATACATAAAGCTTAGATGTTGAATCCTATTGTATAATTTATTAAGGTAAATTTATTAGATGCCTTGCATAGTTACCCGCATGAATTATGACACAAAACATGAAAAGAAAATGTCATGGAAAGCTTGAATGAACAACACAAACAATACAAAACACAAAACATGACATAAAAAATACAATATGACAAAACGAACAACAATTCCAAACCTAAGATGCGCATTGTCCTCAATGCATGCAAAAGAAATAAGATAAATAAATAAATAAATAAAATATGAGAAAAAATATAGCAATACTCCCCTATTTGGGCATTCTTGGACTTGTGCTGCTAATGGAAGGGATATCATCACTCATTCAGAATAGTGACAGTTGTTGTGCAACATCATCTAGGAAAAACTGATGAAGCAGCAGATAATGTCGTGGCATTTCCTACATAGAAAAAAAAGAAATAAAATGACAAGAAAAATGCAAACTAAGATAATGTCAAAATTGACTTATTGAAAGCATGTAAAAAAACTATTTCACATAGTGAAATTGAAGTTCGTGGTAACTTTGCCTGGATCCCAATAAAATGATTCTCTTTTATGTTTTCCGATGGTTGCTATGGCATCATCATAATTCTCTAGGGCCCTTGTGCTTGTAGGATCATAACATTGTTCACAACAAAAATCTTTTTTGTTGGAATCAGTCATGAAGCATACTTCTTCATTGAAACCATAGAGATGCTGCAACTTCACATTGTGAATTATCATATGAGAACCTTCATTGCTAAAGCCTTATGAAACCTTCGCTGATGGTGTGCTTTTTTGCACTATGGTAGTATTTACAGTTTTACTTAAGTACTTATGTTGCCACTTTGTAGTCGACATAAGTAGTGCAACATCGTTGTTGATGCTAGGATTAATGTGGAAGCTTTGGTTCCCCTCATTTTTCTTGGTCTCTTTATGATTTGGCTTATATGAATCTTATGTTTCCACAATAATATTAAATAGCTCTTCAACGCTCCCACATTCATCTAATTGCTTTTGTACTATTGCTTCGACAATGTCAACATCATGACATTCTTCTTCATCATCGCATTGTAGTGGGTTGAGCACATTGAATGTAATTTGTTGGTCGTTGAGGCGTAATGTGAGTTATCCTTTTTCGACATCAATCAATGTTCGCCCAGCACCAAGGAATGACATTCCTAGTATTATGGGTACTTTTTTGTCGACTTCACAGTCTAAGACAATAAAGTCCACTGGATAGATAAATTTATCCACTCGTACTAGTACATTATCAATCTTGCCTTCAGGATATACAATAGATCGATCAACAAGTTGAAGTGTATTTGTTGTGGGTTGTGCCTTTCCAATTCCAAGTTTCCTAAAAATAGAGTAAGGCATTAAGTTAACGCTGGAGCCTAAATAACATAAAGCTCTACCCATGTATTGATTGCTAATAGTAAAAAGAATAGTCAAACTCCATAATTCCTTTAACTTTTGGGGAAATTTGCTCATGAAAATGGTGTTACACCCTTCGGTGAGTGTAATGGTCTCAAACTCACCAATCATATATTTCTTGGAAATCATATCTTTCATAAATTTGACGTAGTTTGTTGTTTGCTCCAATGCTTCCAGGAATGGTATGTTAACGCGTAATTGCTGCAACACTTCAATTAATTTTCTAAATTGCGAGTCTTCCTTGCTTTTCTGGAATCTTTAGGGAAATGGAGGATGAGGTCTTGGATTCTACTATGGCATTTGTGTTGGAGAGACATCTAGTAGTATGGTAAGCATTGTTGCGGGCGATGATCCAGAGTTACTGCACTGTCCTACTTTGCTTGCTGTGGCATTGTCAGTGGGTGTTTTAAGATCAACTTCCTTGCTCTTATCCTTGTTATACTTTATAGACTCTTCATAAATTGTCTACTTTGGGTCCTTAACTAATTTACCAATACGGAGACCACTTCAAGTTGTAATGGCCTTGCAATGCTCATTGCATTTAGCTTTCCCATGTGGCTTTGGGTTCTTAGTGTTGTTGGGCAGTGTTCCTTGCTGTCTATTATTCAAAGCATTTTCCAATTGGCCAACTTGATTCTCTAAAGCCCTTAGTGATGTTGATTGACTTGCCATGTACTCCTTTATTAAGGCTTTAAGAGATGAAAGATGAGTGGTTTGTTTTGAAGATTGTCCTTGACAATTCTGTCGTGGTTGTGCAGCTTGTTGTTGTGTCTGATGCTGAGGCATCTGCTATTGTTGATTGTACTACTGTGTTTGGTTGTATTGTTGTTGTTGATTATAGTAGTGTTGCTGCTATAGATCATCTTTTGATTTTAAGATAGACGGGGATGGTTGTAGAAGTTAGCATTGTATACATTCCCATAGGTATTTGCGTTGTCATTTATGTTGTAATTTCTCACAAAATAGGCAATTTATGTTGTAATTAACAAAAGATGAAGATTTTACCCCATACATACCCATTGGTTTGTGCAGCTTCTTAACCATGTCTGTTAATGCTGTGATTTGGGAATCCATAGACTTGAAAGCATCAGAATTCACCGCTACAGTATTGCGTTTGCGAAACATGTTTGTAACACACTTAACCCATATACGTACCCGAATATGAGTGTTTAGAAGATCCTTGACGGTTCTAACTTTTGTGCAGCCAAGTTCGAAGTACTCAACGGTGGTTTGTGGTGGTTGGCAATGATCCGACGTAATTGACGGTGGTGCATTCAATTCCCGGATTTCGACATACGGTGTAGGCAATAGCTGGAGGTATTTATAACGATCTCTTTTCCGCTGCATTTATGCTCAATGTGTGAATGCGTGTCTTGCACTTCATTGTAGTTTTTACCGTAGATCTCAAATTAATTTTAGAGATGATAATGAATCAATTTGTTTATCCGTTTGACCTATTGAATCAATTTTACCGAAAAATCAAGATTCAAAGTATGACTCGAGCTCATTAAAAAGGAATTAATGTTAGATAATTAATTTATCTAGGAATTAATGCTAACAGTGGTGGCATTTTTCATAAACTTTTAATAATAAATCATTTAATTTGAAAGTACATTCATAAAAAAATCACATTAAAAAAGTGCACGTAAGACTTACACAACCTGACACACCAAAATACAGGCTGGCAGCCCATGCTCACTGTTCCCACAAAAATGTTTATTCCCACCTTAGGTCAAAATCCTACGTGGCAACATGGTTCAATTTCCTCGGCCCTTTGTTTCTCTCCTCTATTTAAACTCCCCCGACTCCCCTTTCCCCTTCACCAACGACCGAGTTTCCGTTCAAAAAAGAAAAAGAAAAAACAAGGCATTATTAAAATCTAGGATTCGAAAATGGGTATTTGTAGTTCGTGCAATTCAACTCATGAAGCAACGGCTAAGCTGATTCTTCTGGACGGAAGTTTACAAGAGTTTCCTTATGCCGTTAAGGTTTCTTATGTACTGCAAAGGAACCCCATGTGTTTCATCTGCAACTCAGATGAAATGGACTTCGACGACGTCGCATCGGCCATCGGGGAAGACGAGGAGCTTCAACCCGGTCAACTTTACTTCGCCTTGCCGCTGAGTTGGCTTAAACATCCTTTACAAGCCCAAGAGATGGCCGCATTGGCTGTCAAAGCTAGCTCCGCTTTGATCAAAGCTGGTGGGGGTAAAAGATCCGGATCTAGACATAAAACTATTATTCCTTTTGATTTTCCCGATGAGTCTCCTCGTCGGAAAGTTTCCTCCACCGTCGGTGGTAGTGGTGCTGAGAAGAGAGGGAGAGGTAGGAGAGGGAGGAGAAAGTTTAAGGCTATGTTGAGTGCTATTCCTGAATAGGGAAATAAGGATGGTATATTTGTAAATATAATTATATTGAGTTTATTTTTGTCAAATCACCGGTGGAAATAGAGGTGGTTGACCATCGTTCTTATACGAATTGGAATTGCTTAAACTCACGATTCGCCTTTCTTCACAGCTTTAGGTTGCCCGTGCGAGGGTTGTATTACAATTTTACCCTATTTGAGTGCAAATTAATACGATAAATTTGGATTAGTGCATCACGTCCAATCATACAATTTATACAAATGAATTAAGTGTTTTGTATTTAAATTATCAAATTTTGGTTTATTTTAATATTTAAATTTTTTATTTTTTAAAAATGATATCTTAAGTTTAATTTTTATTTTATTTTAGTATATTGTTAAAAATTTAACGTTGAATTTTGAAAAAAATTGAAACTTTATGTATTAAAACGGGTCAAAATTGATAGTTTGGGTGCTAAACTCGTTAAGTTTTTAAACGGTGAGATATTAAAATAAAACAAAAACTAAACATTAGGTATGATTTTGAAAAAATTGAAAGTTTAAGTATTAAAACAGACCAAAACTGATAATTTAGGTACTAAACAAGTAGTTTACCCTAGATTTTTCGTATAGAAAAATATTAATGTGAAAAATATTTTTATAAAAAATAATTACTTAATGACATAGATTGATAGTAAAATATTTATACACAAAATTATCAGTGGTTAAAAGGATGATTGTTATCCTTAGAAGCCTCAAGTTCGAGAACCGATGATAATAGAGTATTTAAATCATATATGATTCTGATTTATAAAATGAAATAAATCGTAGAATTTATTTTCCTATTTTGTAGAAGGAGATAAATCGTTAAATTTATTTTCCTAAGAATCTTGTATGATTTTGATTTGTAAAAATAAATAAATCATTGGATTTTTTTTCATATTTTGTAAAAGGAAATAAATAATTGGATTTAGTTTTTGGGGAATCATGTATGATTCTTGTGTATGAATCAAATAATCCCGAGATTCACAATAACACGATAATAAAATCAAAGAATATCTCATTCTTTGAAAATATATTCTCTTATATAACTAAGCAAGATGATTGAATACTATCAATAAAAATAATTCTAGATGTTCAACGAAAGGTTGAAACAAAGATATTGTCATTATGACAAAACACTGAAAAATAATTATGAGATAAATGATATATCTCAGATATGTTCAAGAGTATGTATTGTATTATCGCAAGATCATACTTTTTTAGAAGAATACTCTGATGCCAATTGAATATCTGATATTTAAGAGATCAAATGCACAAATGAATATGTTTTACATTGGGAAGAGGATTCATGTCATAGAAATCCTCAAGAAAATGGTTATAACCAAATCCAAAATGGAATAAACGTTTGTAGCTCTAGACAAGTCTAGAAAATAGGTTGAATAACTTTAAAATTTCTTGGAGTATATTCTTGAATGGCCAAAGTTTGTGCTCACAATATTTATATATTGTTAGAGCACAAAACGTTATGTTTAATGGTAAGTTATGATATATACACCATCAACACAATACAATTGGACAACTAATCTCAAATGAAGTTATCATTGTTAACTTTGTAAGATCAAAGGATAACATTGCAGATTCACTAACCGAAGGGTTAATATTGAGATCAAATTGAGAAAACATCGAAAGGAATTAGACTAAATCCCATGAAATGAAAGGCTCTATGTGAAGGGCCTTACCTTGTTGACTGGAGACCCAAGATCTATGTTCAAAGGGATAACCTAATTGCATAAATTGTGTGCGGTCACTGTGGGGGTTTGTTATCACAAGTCTGTTCCTATGATGTAAACAATAATCAAATTGGTATAGGCTAAGCAAAGATTTTAATTACCATTGTGTGCTTCGAAGAGTCGAGCAACATAAGTCACTTATGTGAGAGTGAAGTGAGGTCGATTCAAGGAGACTATTGGGTATAATTCTTTCAAACTCTTGCAGAACCAGGCGATGTCCATGGCTTTAAGGACATACCCTTGAGAACTAAAATTCTTGTCAGAGGGTTAGTTGTGTGAAGTATATTATCGTTTACACAAACGATAGAACAATTCAAGGACATCATATCTACTAGTCAGCTAGCAAAGTAAATATGCTATCACAAGGGAAAGTTCAAAGGAGGACACTTACCTATCCTATATAACTATCGATCTTAGAGTCTATCACCACATCGAGTCAAAATGATTTTGATAAATGATCAATTTCATTCATGTGAGGGATTGTTGGAAAGTTTTTTGATAATTTTGGAGCTTTGAATGAGAAATTGATCCAAACGTTTTGAGGAAAATGTGGAACCAATTGTTGGTTAGTAAATGTGCAAACGTGCACGATGTGGGTAACGTGAGTGTTCGAACTGGTCTAGCTTTTTGTGGGCTTGCAGATATTTTAACCCAGTTGTGAGATATTTTCCTCAAATAGAGAATATCTTTTCAAAATCTGTTTTGGAATTAAAAGGATAAATATTAAAAGGTTCATTTAATCAAAACAATAATTTTGAAAATTGCTTAATTGCTTTATTCTCATTAATGCTTCATTAAGTAAAAAATTTTCAATTGTTCACAATATGAACTCCCTATAAATACTGTGTTAACCTACTAGTTTAAACGCAATTAAAAAACAACTCAAAAACCAATTCAAATGAATTCTTTTCTCCAGTTTTTGGTGATAAACGAAGACAAGAAATAATTCGTGATCTCAATAGTTGTGCTACTATGCTCTCATCTCGTTGTTGTATCTTGGGAGACAGACGACCAATGATCTCAAGCACCAAGGAGTTGCCAAAAATATGGGAAACTACGTAATTGCAGGCATCAACTTATTACTATTCATATATTTATAGTTTTCTATTCAGATTATTTAATCGAATATTTTCCATATTATTAATTGTGTTTGTTTTATTCTTGATTCATGGACACGAATTTTGCGAAGAGATCTTACCGATGTGTTGATCGTCCTTTGCTGCAATTTGTTGAATCACCATGAAAAGAACTTACGAATATGTTTCTTGGATGTATTTGGTTTTGTCGCTACATACCAATTATTTGGTATTGCATGCGTTGATGGTGGCATGACACCATGATACAAATTAATGTACTTTATTCATTTTGTTCTTAATTATTATTTCGTTGTATCATCTCGGATTGTTATACCTCTAACACTAAGACTCTGCTATTTAGGTTCTTCTTTGTCTTTCTGCTACCAATGTTGTTTGTTTCATGTAGAAACGAGATTTTAATTCTTAATTATTATTTCGTTGTATCATCTCAGATTGTTATACCTCTAACACTAAGACTCTGCTATTTAGGTTCTTCTTTGTCTTTCTGCTACCAATGATGTTTGTTTCATGTAGAAACGAGATTTTAACTCAATCTGTCCTGTTATAGTATGTTGTCCATATATAGTTTATTACAAAATCTCTTGTGTCTGTTAGACCCCATCATTGGCCGTGTTGGGAAACTAATGATATTTTTCGAAAGAACATTTTTTTCTTGGTTCTTATAAAATTGTTCATGCGTCTTTACAATGAATGCCAGTAATTTTCTGGGGGGGGGGGTGAAATTATTTGGTAATAATAATTTATCAGAGTCTTGGCTCTTGAGTCATGAATGGAGGCAGTCATTATCAAATTTACTTGGTACCAACATTCTGCACACAAAACCAGCTTTGCCATTGGCTTTTACATGAGAAGAATAGGACAATACAGATAAACAGTACAAGAAAACCAGCTTTGCCAGATTGGGACCGGGAACAGGAAAGTGAAGAATCCCACAATTGTGACAGAAAAAAAGTGAACTTTCCAAAGACATTAGTACAAGAGAGTCTATGCCAATCATAAACGGCAAAAGGTATCACTCCCTTCCCCATTTCTGTCCCCACTCTCTCTCTCTCTCTCTCTCTCTCTCATATGGGATGGTCCAAAATATGAATATCAGTAACAAAAACAATCAAATTAACTATTAAAACTTTGGTTTGAGCTACTATTGAATCCCTGACGAAGACTTACTAATATCCAACAACTTGATGTATGTATGAAATCCCATTTACATCTAAGCTTAAAAGTTTGAACAAATGCAAAGGAGCAGTGTAGCATCGTCAAGGTCCACAAACAAGACAGACTCCTTTCTTAACCTATGTAGTACTTGTCAATGTCCTGAAACATGTCTCTTTGGACTTTGATTAAGCAAGGACTAAAAGTCATATCTTCACCAAAAAGAGAGAGAGAGGGAGAGAAAAAGGACTAATCCATGGTAAAGAGAACTGGTAGGCTTCTACATTTGCTTTACTAAAAAAGAAACTCTTTCCCAAGGAAGATTTCTTCTTTTTCTTTCTGCAAGTAAATTTTTTGTTATTACAAGTAATATCAATGGAAAGAGATATAGTAAAACACGTGTTTTAAAAACCCATATCAGATCTGTTTTGATAAAATGGTCGAACAAGGTAAAAGAATAGAATCTAGTGCGACTTTCAACTCTTTTCAAGTAGATTTTTTAAACTTTTTCTCAAAGGAAGATAATAGACTCAAGGGGAATCCAAAGAGTAATATAGAAATGGCATGGAGCAAAGAAGAGTAAAGAGCAGGTAAACACAAAGGTGGTGGAACATACCCAACATAATTTTGAATCTCATGATCCATTCAATTGCGTAAGGTAGGTTGAAAAACATAAATAATGTTGCTTTTCCATTGCTTGTTTCAATAGGCTAATACTTTTGGGTCTTCATTTTCTATCAATGAATGCGCTTTGGTTGCACCAAATCATAGAAATACAATCCATGATAATTTAACTCAGTCATATTTTATGAAACAAATTTTATTTAATATTTTTTGCAGTTGAGTCGAATTTTTCGACTTTCTAAACAAATTTAATTGTAATTATTTATAATATTATGATGTATATATTGGTTCTAATTTTTTCGATTTTCTCAAACCATATAAGATGTACATATATATTTCTTCACATTCTTTTTCACAATTTAATATTATTTAATAAATCAAATACAATCTAAAATTATAAAATATATTTATAATATTATTTTTTGAAGAAGGTATCTTGAGGATGAAGTATTGATGGGAGTATAAAAGAGTCAAAGAATTGATGGAATGAACGAATTTGTAAAAAATAAAATATAGTAGAAATATCAAATTGAATAAAATGCAAAGTTAAGGGATTAAATTAAAAAGAGTACTTTTGTAGTTAGAAATAGGAATTGAAGTTACATAGGTATTCTATAGTGGAAGAGGGGCATGCGGTTCAAATTTGGTCCAAAAAAGGATATAAAATGAAGGATGAATTGAAGAAATGAGAAAATTATGCAAAGTTGAGGGATTATATTAAAAAATTTGAAAATTTGTTATAAAAAATAAGAGTTGAAGATACATAGGAGTTCTACAATGATATAAGAGGGTGTTTGTAACATTACCAGCGTTTTGAATTAAAATGCCCTTAAATTTTTATTTTTTTTTTCAAAAATATCATTCTTCTGTCATTGAATAATAAAAAATCTACGAAGGTTAAATTACAAATTTATCCTTAAATTATTTTACATTTACAAAAAAAGTATATAATTAAAATTTTATATGAAGTTCAAGGGTTAAAATTTTTTTACCCTTTCATTAAACCTTTTTTATATTTTTCATTTTGTAAAAAAAAATTATATAAATATTATGAATTTAATTTTTTAAATAAAATATATAAATATTTTACAATTTGTAATATTATACAAATATATAATAAGGACAATTTGGTCAAATATACATTCCAATAATCTTTTATTCCTTTAACCAAAACGGTAATCTTACATTCCTGCTAAACCAACCAAACACAAAATACAACATTCCCAGTAATCCTATTCCCTGGTAATCTTTCATTCCCACTGGTAATCTTATATTCCGTGAACCAAACGCACCCTAAGAGTATGTGGTTAAAATTTGATAAAAATGAACTTAAAATGGATGAGTAGTCGAAAGAATAAGAAAATTGGAGACCAAATCGTAAAACTGTTAAAATACTCGAGCTAAATTTTTATTTTATTAGTTGACTGGAAGTTTTCAAATTCCAATTGGAATCAAACTCAAAAACCGGTTGATAATTCAAATTAACTCTAATAATTTAAAATAAAAAAAATTACTCCCATAATAATAATAATGATGATGACGACGACGACGACGACGACGACTCAACTGCCTTAAGTCCAAGAGCACGCTTGTAAGCTAAAAGCCTGATATCCTACATTCCCAGGCCATGCGACTTGCTGTTTTAAGTATTGAAGCAAAGCAGGATTAGAGTTTTCCAGATTAATTTGGAATAAGATTACCATGACCCATAGACTAGAATTTCATGCATCTTTGATTATATATATATCTATCTATCATTTTCTTGCTTCTTTTGGTGTAGTTGCAAAGAATATGTTGCATCTGCACTCTGAAACATGCAAATATTGTGTAAAAAAGTCTGATTTGGATGCATTTTGCATAACTGCTTTATGTTGATGATTATAAAATGGCTTAATACCAAAATAAGTGCTCAAACTATACAATTTTTCTCGAATAGGTGTATAAATTATTTTTTGATTCATCTCGGTGCATAACATTACAAACATTATCGTTTTAGGTGCCCGAGCCATCAACAACGTTAATTTTTAACCGTTATGTGACACGAGTCACTGTCTGGTTATTTTGAAATCTATTTTTAAAAAAACATTAACAATATTATTATATTTATAAAAAAACCTTAATTTCTCTTAAATTATAAAAAGTTCCAAAATCCCTAAAATCCTCAAATCCTAATCTTAACCCCCGCACCTTTTCCGGCCACGACCACCATCGCCGATGTAATCTCTGCTATTCTCCTAGTCATATGCCGACGTAGTTGTCGCCGATTGGCCGTTAAAATCTCGTGGGATCGCGATTTTCATCCTAGGGTTTGTATGGTATAAAATGTCAATTCGTCGTCTATCGGTCACAGTTTTATAGGGGTTTTGGTTCTCAGGGAATGTGAGATTAGGTGGAGCTTCGTCGACAACAAAGGGCGGCGGCCAGAGTGGGTTTAGGGGTTAAATTGAAGGTTTTTAAAGTTTTGAGTTTATTTCAAAATATTTATTTTTTAATATATATAATTTTAATTTCTAAATTTTAAATGAAGTTTTTAAAATTACCAGATTATGACACGTATCATTTAACAGGGAAAATTAACGCCGTTGACAGCCCAAACACCTAAAGTAGTAATGTTTGTAACGTTAGACACCGTAATAAATCAAAAAATAATTTAATCACCTATTAAAAAAATACAATTTGAACAAATATGCCCTATAAAAATTGTACTATACTTCATTCAATGCTTTCTAAGTGCATGAATTTTCCATTGTATGACTCAACCCTAGAATGTTCCATCCAATGAAACTAAACTTGGAATATCAGTCTTGTTGGTAATTATTTAGGATAATAGCTTTTCTTCGTCCAGGATATTAGCAGCATCACACTTGCTTGCCACTATTCAATGTCCCTATGTTCTACCTTTTGCGGATTTCACTTATCTTTTTTACTTTAATTTCCTTCATTTTTGTTTTTATCTATAGAAGTAAGATAACAACAGTAATGTGTCTAACATTACTTAAAAAAAGAATTACTTAAATTATATTATTTCTCTCGAATAGATGATTAAATTATTTTTTGATTATCTCAGTGCCTAACATTTTATGTGTCTAACTTCGTTATCATTTTTGGTACCTGAACATTAATCTTAAACCCCGGTTAAATGACACGTGTCATATTCTGATAATTTTGATAATTTTATTTTTTTTTAAATATTTTTTAATTTAAAAAAAAGAATTTGCACAATTCCAGCCCCACCCTCACCCCGCCGCATTTCCCCTCCCCTTTGTCGGTGCTCTCCCCATTATTCTCTTCACCTATGCTCTCCCATCATCCCTGTGATTCAATTAATTATATTTTGAGTTGAATTTAATAATAAATTTGAGATTATGGTTTGGGATTTGGGGATTAAGTTTAAGAATTTATGTTTAAAAATTTATAAATTTAGGGGATTTGATGTTCGATCGTTGCGAAAGTATGGGGGTTTTGTTTGGTCGGTCACATGTCGTGGGTGTTCGGTCGGTTGACAGTGTTGATGGTGGCCGACAATTGTAAAATGATTAAAATTAAGATTTTAAAAGTTTTGTTTTTTTAGATTTGAAAAAAATTAGCTTTTTTTTTTCAAAAAAAGGTTATATTTTTAAAATTTTTATTTTAAATAAAAATTCTCAAAATTATTAGAATGTGATACGTGTTACTTAACGAGGTTAATGTATGGGCACTTAAAATGGTAATAGAGAAAACGTTGGACACCACAATGAGTCAAAAAATAGTTTAGATACATATTCAAGAAAAAGAGTATAGTTTAGGCACTTGTTTTGGTATTAATCCTAAATTTCATTAATAAGATTATCAATTTTACCAGTTTGCTCTCATTTTCTTCAAGAATTCGATTTTTAAAAGTTGACGACCAAAATGCATTTGGTGGTATAGATAAGGACTTGCACAATACTTTTACCCTTTGGAAAACTGTGGGTAGAACCATGAACGATGAGATGTGCCCTCTGTTTTACATAGTATGAGGCACGCACCTCAATTGCAGATTAGAAACCCAAATCTGAAAATCTTTCTCTATCTCAATTCCCCCATTTTTACCTATTTATCGCAATCTACTCCTTCCCTTCAAGCCCAATACCCACAATCTTCATACCACTAAACCAATTTCTTTCTTAGTCTTGTGCTTTACAATTTGACCCTCATTGAATTACCAAATTACAGAATCAGCAGCCCAATACGCCACCAAATCTGTTTCAGTTTAGGTAAGGGTCTCATTATTTGCTAACAAGTCCTTTGAGTTGAGGACACTTTGTTTTTGTCTTTTGGATTCCTTTGCTTTGTTGTTTTCAAATTTGGCCACGGGGACAATGCCCAACACAAACCACATCTATCTATATAATATTATAATCATATATAACCACCCCTCCCCTCAAAACAACCCCAATGAGTCCCGATCCCCCCAAAAGAACGAAACCCTTTTCTTCAATCCCACCCGCCTGACCAATAAACCAACAACCATGGGAAAAAATGAATATCGGGTGATCGTCCATTAACATCCTTTTACATACACAAGGTAAACACACATTAGCCATGGCCAGTACCAACCCCCTTTATTTCTTTTATCTTCTCTGTGAATTAAGTTGGGTTTATGTGTGTCACATTTTACCGTCAATTTCTCTCATCTTCTGTGATCTAGTAGCTGCTCTTTGTTTCCTGCTTCTATGCCCTAAATGTTAATTTTCTTTACTTACCTAACCTCCCCCCTTCCCTTGAAAAACAATACCCATTATCTTACAAGTAATGAACCCTTCCCTTTCCTTGTAATTTTAGCCCATTATTCAGGATATTATTTGTTCTTATGTTCTTAGAATACATGTTTCATGATCTGGGTTGGGCTCATATGTATATTTCTATGTATGTATTTAATTGTATCATCTGGAATTTGGGCACACCGACCATGTTGTCTCCATTTTGATGATATGTCTAGGCCTTCGGGCGTTCTTATATAATATGAATCTAATGAAAAAGAAAAGAAGTTCCCACCTGCCCTTTCTTTAGGGGCTATTATTTTTTATTATTATGGACAACCAAATAAATGAATGATGAAATTTACTGATTATGTTAGGGTTTTGTGGCATTTATGTCTCTGGGTCTTGTTGGTTTTGTTTTTTTTTCTCTTCGTTTTTGTTATGCATTTTAAGATCTGGGTCTAGCTGGCCATGGTGTATTTTTCCTTTGAGAGCTGCGATTTCAATTTCGCATGATTGATGATGATGGAGAGTGCAAGTTTGTTCTTGAATTGTGATTAAAATTTTGCATGGATTAAGTAAAATTTGACTCTGAATTTTGTATTAACGTAAATAATGACAGTGATTGAGACCGGATTAAGCTGGTCATTGGACCCTATTCGGAGTGAGAGGTAAGATTTTATGTTAGGGGGCAAACTTATAAAATCTTTGAAGGGGCACATTTATAAAATTTTAAGTGGCGAAAATGGAGAATATAAAGAAAGCATCTAAAATATACGAGAATTTAATTTTTTTCAAGGGGCGTCTGCCCCCTTCGGTCCATCCCTGCCCCTATCTAGATGTTTGCATAAATGAAACATCAACCCTGTGTCTAGCCTACTGCAGGATACTAGTTTCTTGTTTAAATTGCATAATGCACGTTCATGCATACATTTATGTGTATTTTACATGTTCATGTTCTAGTGGAATTGGTATCTTTGGTCTTTCTTTCAATCCTACATGGACTGTATCATATGAATATACATACATACATACATACATACATACATACATACATACATACATACATACATACATACATACATACATACATACATACATACATACATATATATATATATATATATATTTCAGTAATATATACTTGACAAATTTTATTTTGCTGGATCTTACTCTTGCTTTGCTTGGCTTTGTTTGGACAGGAAAGTGAATTTGGGGGATATTCAATGTTCATATGCACATTATACTTCTGCAGATATTCCAGTTTGAATCATGGAAGTGCTCCCCCGTTCTGGTATTCAGTATGCTGCGGATTCTGATTGTGTTCAACCGATTTCAGAAGCACCTCTTACATATGAAAGTGAATCTAATTCCTTGGAACAAAAGAACCAAGTTCAAGTAGCAGATAGTAGGATGGATGACTTATTAATAACTAATGAAGAGAATCAAGCAGGAAGACAAGATGAAGGTCAAGGCAAAAGGGATGGATTACCAATTTCAGAGGGACACCATAGTGTATTTTCATATTATGATTGTCAGGCAGAAGGCCAAAGATTATCTTGCGGATCACATGATGATGAATATGATGATTCAAATGCACAGAATTGTTGCACCGGGCCTTATTTGACCTCTGAAAACTCTCATTTACCCGTTGTCCCCATCCAGAGTGAGCCACCAAGCAACAACAGGGAGGGAGAATTGTCTCTTTCAGAACCTAAGTGGTTAGAGCATGATGAGTCTGTTGCATTGTGGGTCAAGGTAGCATTTCTACTTTTAGTTTTCATTTCCCTGAAACACCATATCTCAACTATTGTGCTTTTGACTTGCATTACAACAACTGTTTCTACTGTCTAGGATGTAACCCCACAGTATGCCTTACGCTTATTTTCTTTCGTGTGCTTAATGCTTTATCCATTTAACCTCTTAAACTCCTTTGATAATTATTGTTTCTGGTCTCCAGTTAAATAGCCCCCCCCCCCCCCACACACAAAAATATTTAATTCCGATTTTCTAGAAGATAAAGGTACATGCTAAATTTATTTTCATGTAATAATCTTCTATTTCTCCGAGTATAGTGGAGAGGAAAATGGCAAGCTGGAATCAGATGTGCAAGGGCTGACTGGCCGTTATCGACTTTAAAGGCAAAACCGACTCATGATCGAAAACAGTATTTTGTGATATTTTTTCCTCACACCAGGAATTATTCTTGGGCAGACATGTTACTTGTCCGATCCATTAATGAGTTCCCTGAGCCTATTGCATATAGGACTCATAAAGTTGGACTAAAAATGGTTAGAGATTTGACTGTTGCACGGCGATACATACAGCAAAAGCTAGCTGTTTCCATGCTGAATATAATTGATCAGTTCCATTGTGAGGTATTGTTTTCTTCATCTTTAGAATCCTTATGTATTTAATATATTTCCTCAATTCGTCAGCTCTCTTAACAGAATTCTATTCTTATTTGTGTAGGCTTTGATTGAGACAGCACGTAATGTGATTGTCTGGAAGGAATTCGCTATGGAGGCTTCACGCTGCAACGGTTATTCTGATCTTGGAAAGATGCTTTTGAAACTTCAAAGTGTAAATCCTGCACTTGACATATTTCATAAGATGTTTGAAAAATTATCAGCAGTAGTTGGTGGACCAACCATGTGATAGAATGTGATATGGATGATTTGAAATATATATATAATCTCAGTGAATAAATGAAAGTAAAGTGGAAGGTATTAGGAACATCTGTGAATATAGATTAGCGCAAGCTCTTCCCTGCTATATCCTCAGTCTTAACCTGAAATTGATTATATTTAATGCATTAACATAGAAATTTATTTAGAACTCGTAACAGAAACTATTTTTTAACCTTATAAATTTATATTCAGACTTTTAGTTGGTCATATATGAGAATATATCCAGAGGGGATCTACATGGTCAAAAATCCTTTGTTGTTGATGTTAGTTGGGTACTGCTGCTATCATTACCAAATCACTGTGCATCTCCACCATAACCTTTCATCTAATCTCTCTCTCTCTCTATCTCCTCCACCATTTCCTTCTTTTACTTGCATTAAAAATGCAAGTCATAATATTTCTCTTCTCTGCAGATGATGTTGCCACGCTACATAAATGCTAACTGGCTTCGAAAATCTTTTCACTCGTGGGTACAAAAATGTCAGAATGCACATAGTGCTGAATCCATTGAATTGCTAAAGGAAGTATGTCTCACTTTATGTTTGCCTGTTTATGTTACTATCAGTGCTTACTGAAATAATATGTTGATTGGGAATTATGAATCATTAGCGGTTATTTCTGTTACCTAACATTCATTGTCACCCCTCACTGAAAAGAAGGGAAAAAGGGGGAAAGAAAGAAGGGAAAAAGGGGGAAAGAAACCTTCTTCCCTTGGAAGCAAAGGTTTTACTACTAACCTGAATGTTCTATCAAGGCATACAAGGGACCATGTGCATAAGTTGCATAACTTCCTTTTCTTGCTGGGCAGGGACTGTTCTTGCAAGTGTATAGTCAATTTGATACTTTTACGTCCGGGACAGTTCAACAACTGCATACTGCATGCTCAAAAGTAATATTTTTCTTTGTTTTGGATTCAGGAATTGTATGATGCTATAATATGGAATGAGGTCAGGTCTCTTGGGGATGCAACAGTGCAACCCACACTTGGTTCTGAGTGGAAAACCTGGAAGCATGAAGTTATGAAATGTTTCTCAACTTCTCATCCTGTATCTAGTGCTGGAGATATCAAGCAACGGAACAGCGATGGTCCTTCACACACAAGTATACAAGTTGGCAAGAAGAGGCCCAAGCTTGAAATCCGTCGTGCAGAGACACATGCTTCCCAGGTGCTAAGGAATGATTCAGATCAAATCATGGCTGTTGAAATTGACTCTGATTTCTTTAGTAACCGAGATGCTGTGGATGTCAATCTGCCAACACCAGAACTTTGTAAAAAGGAAGATGAGAGAGGGGAAACCACACCAATGAACACGTCAAACACTTCGACTGACAGATGGGATAATATTGTTGTTGAAGAAAGGGATTCAGAGCTCTTTCACACCAAAGTTGTTGAAACAACAACTGCAAGTGAAGAGGTCAGGAGTGCCTCAACTCTGCACAGTCAGCCAAAGGAAGTGGAATTAACACCTGTGAGTGATTCAGTTGCTAAGAAATCTGTAGATGCTTTGAGTAAAAACCGACAGTGCATAGCATTCATAGAGTCGAAAGGAAGGCAGTGTGTGAGGTGGGCAAATGAGGGGGATGTTTATTGTTGTGTGCACTTAGCATCTCGCTTTACTGGTACCTCTAGCAAAATGGAAGGGACACCCCTTGTTGATACACCAATGTGTGAAGGTATGACTGTGCTTGGCACAAGATGCAAGCATCGGTCATTATATGGTTCCTCATTCTGCAAGAAACACAGACCTAAAAATGATGCAAATAGTATCTTCCTTTCTCCAAAGCACACACAAAAAAGGAAACACTTGGAGACCACATCCTGCAGAGATATAGTTTTGGTGGGAGACAGTGAAAGTCCTCTGCAAGTGGAGCCAGTGTCAATAATTGAGCCTGATGTTGCACAGAGAAGAAACAGTTTAATCGAGAAGCCGGAACATTCTGGTAAAGATCAAGATAGCACAGAATTGCTGCATTGCATAGGCTTATACTCTCAAAGTGGTTTTGATCCTTGTCATGAAAGTCCTAAGAGGCATTCATTATACTGTGATAAACACCTTCCAAGCTGGCTCAAGCGTGCAAGAAATGGTAAGAGTAGGATAGTATCCAGAGAAGTGTTTGTAAATCTTTTGAAAGACTGCTATTCACTTGAGCAGAAATTGCATTTACATCAAGCATGTGAACTTTTCTACAAGCTCTTCAGAAGTATTTTTTCTCTAAGAAACCCAGTTCCTGTGGAAGTCCAACTTCAGTGGGCCCTTTCTGAAGCTTCAAAAGATTTTAGTGTTGGGGAATTTGTAATGAAGTTGGTTTACAGTGAAAAGGAGAGACTCCAAAGTTTATGGGGCTTCACTGACAAAAAATGTACACCTTCGTCCTCTTTTGTGGAAGAACCTGTTCCCTTGCCATTGGCCATCAATGACAGTTTTGAAGATGACAAGACTATTAAGTGCAAAATGTGCTCAGTGGAATTTCTTGATGACCAGCAGCTTGGAACCCACTGGATGGAGAACCATAAAAAGGAAGCACAAAGGTTGTTTAGAGGTTATGCTTGTGCAATCTGCCTGGATTCATTTACTAACACGGAGGTTTTAGAATCCCATGTCCAGGAGAGACACCATGTGCAATTTGTTGAACAGTGCACGCTTCTCCAATGCATTTCCTGTGGCAGCCATTTTGGCAATACTGAGGAATTATGGCCGCATGTGCTGTCAGCTCATCCTGTTGATTTTAGACGGTCAAAGACTGCTCAACAGCATATTCTATCAGTGGGTGAGGAATCACCGCTGAAACTTGAGCTCGCTAATTCCGCTTCTTTGGAGAATAATTCAAAGAATGTAGGCAGTTTTCAAAAGTTTATTTGCAGGTTTTGTGGCATGAAATTTGATTTGCTGCCTGATCTTGGCCGTCACCACCAGGCTGCTCACATGGGACCAAGTTTAGCTAGCTCTCGTCTTCCAAAGAGAGGGGTTCGTTATTATGCTTATAAACTAAAATCTGGGAGACTAAGCCATCCTAGATTTAAGAAAGGTCTGGGGGCTGTGTCATATAGGATCAGGAATAGGGCAACTGCAACTATGAAAAAACGCCTCCAGGCGTCAAAGTTGATGGACCCTGACATCATTAGTGCAGAGCCTCATGTAACGGAAGCATCAAATCTTGGTAGATTAGCAGAACCACAATGCTCAGCCCTTGTAGAAATATTATTCTCCAATATTCATAAAGCAAAGCCGCGACCTAATAAGTTAGACTTTCTTTCTATTGCTCGCTCTTCTTGTTGCAAAGTGAGCCTGAAGGCCTCATTGGAGGAGAAGTATGGCATGTTACCAGAACGTGTGTACCTTAAGGCAGCTAAGCTTTGCAGTGAGCATAACATTCACGTCGAGTGGCACCAAGAGGAATTTACATGCACAAATGGATGTAAGTCTGTCAAGGACCCAGAGGTTCTGTCCCCATCAATTCCTCTAGCTAATTGTTTTAGAGGTCGCCTATCAGCTGATTCCCTGGATAATGTAGACAAAGAGTTGGAATTGGATGAGTGTCACTATATCATTGGTTCACAGCATTTTAAACAATGGCCCATGCACAAGGCCAGTGTCTTGTGTGATGATTTAAGCTTTGGAAAAGAATCAGTTCCAGTAGCTTGTGTAGTGGAGGAAGGTCTTTTGGATTCCCTTTACTTCTCTGGGGATAGTTCAAAAGGTCAAAATGCTAAATCCTGCATGCCTTGGGAGAACTTTACATACATTACGAAATCTTTGCTTGATCAGTCCCTTGATCTTGATTTTGAGGTAACCTTTGTATTTGCTTTTCTCTATTGCTCCTTCATAACTATGCTTACAATTATACCTCACTGGAGTCTATTACAATTGCATGTCACAATGACCTTACAACCAGCAGTTATTCTCAAGATTTTTCATAATTCCCTTCCCAGGAGATTTCTGGGGTTTTGCTTGATAATACCAGGAAATGTAATTTCTTAAAGACAAGGACTGCATCGTCCTTGTTTCATACAACTTGCCACCTCGCACATGATGGAATGTATTTGTACATTGCTTGGATTGGTTTATCTCATACTTGTGTTGTATTTTTATCATTTTCCTTCTAATTATTTACATATCTTTTCAGGGTTTGCAACTTGGGTGCACTTGTTCCAATTCAACATGCTGTCCTGAGACATGTGATCATGTATACCTCTTTGATAATGATTATGAAGATGCAAGAGACATATACAGGAAACCCATGCGTGGCAGATTTCCTTATGATGACAGAGGTCGAATTATCTTGGAGGTACTAAAATTATTTCTGTTTACCAATATTAATTTTCACTAAAGCATCATGTCTTCTTGTTGTTTGCTTATGGTTAGGGCTGTAAAAGAGCCAAGTTGAGCTCGACTTGACTCGAAAAATTTAAAGCTTTAAATTGTCAAGCTCGACTCGAACTCGAAATCAAAAATAAAAAAATTTCAAGCTCGACTCGAACTCGAAAAAATTTGAACTCGAAACATTCTTAGACTTAACCCGATTATGGCTCAAATTCGAGTTTAAACCTGAACTTTAAGTACTTGAAAACCTTATTGTATTTTTTTAGAAAAACATATAAATACTAATATTATTAATAATTTAATTTTTAAAAAAAGGAAAATTTTAATATATCATTTTTTCTAGTTGCTCACGAGCTTTTTGAGTAAGGTATCAATAGTCCGTTTCGGCTCGTTATGAACTCGAGTTCGAGCTCAAGTGAAGTTGAGTCCGTCCGATTCGAGTGTTGACCAAGCTTTGATCGACTTGAACTGGAGTAGCTCGCAATCTGTATTGTCTCATTTATAGCCAAACTTATGTTGTCTCAAAATCATATGTAAAGAGAATGTGTTGTTAACTTGTCAAAGAGTGCATTATTGATTTGCTATGATACCCATAAGCATCCGGTATGATTTTTTTAATTTCCTTTTAGAATTACATAGCTTCACCTTCACCATTCAGAACATTATAGAATTACAAGCCCCTTTTCACTAGCGGATACTGCTATATGGCCTGGTTGTCATCCTCCTTCCTGCTCCTCTTGATTCTGTGGTTTATCTCTTGAGATTAAACCTTTTGTGAAAAACTTTGCAGGAGGGCTACCTTGTCTATGAATGCAACCACAAGTGTAGCTGTAGTAGAGCATGCCCAAATAGAGTTTTGCAAAAAGGAGTACGAGTAAAACTGGAAGTCTTCAAAACAGAGAATAAGGTAATGATTTCAGCTTTTTGTTGTATTAGAGTTGTATCCATTGATATTGCTTCATGTTGATCTTCAGGGCTGGGGAGTCAGGGCTGGTGAACCAATTCTGAGTGGCACATTTGTCTGTGAGTACATTGGGGAGATCTTAAGCGAGCAAGAAGCAAACAATAGGCTTACCAGGTTTCTCTTTGATTTTCAGAGATCTGCTCACCTTATGCTTGCTTTTATGCTGATATTCTGACTAGGCTGTCTGATTTGATATCAGGTATGATAGAGACATTTGCAATTACATGTTTAATGTTGATTCTCGCATCAATATTATGATCCGATGGATTGAAGGACAAGCAGGATATGTTATTGATGCATCCAAATATGGAAATGTTTCCAGGTTCATCAATCATAGGTGAGGATACTCTTGCATGCATCAGCTATCACATACTGAATGAAATGTTCTCATATTCTTGATTCTGGTATCTGTATTTCCAAGTTGTAACTTGGCAACAGCCAATTTTGTGACTGATTATCCATAGATTCTGAATGTGCGCACCTTTTTCTGATCATGAATAATGGGCCCTTTAGCATTTATGACTTTGTTTTGGGCAGAATTACCAGTTCATCTTTGCTGTTTGAATAATGTGTACCATACCTCTACTTTTGAAGTCCTGAATTTCTGTTTATGCGCTCTTGATAACTTCTTTGTCTTTTTGTCTTTTTAATTCTTCTCAGTTGCTCACCAAATCTTGTGAATCATCAAGTTCTTGTGGACAGCATGGATTGTAATCAAGCTCACATTGGTCTCTTTGCTAGTCAAGATGTAAGAGTGTTTCTAAAAAATGTAGTGTACAAATCTGTGGCATCTGTAAAATCCAGGATGATCTATGTTGAAAATGGTTTGTAGATTTTGGTGTGGTTTAGAAGACCAAGTTTAATTGAGTGACTTGTCAAAGTAAAGCTTAGTTGGGTAAATAAAGGTTTAAAATAGGCATCTCTTTGACTTCTTATCTTCTATCAAGATGTAATAGGTTCTCTCTTTCAATACTAATCAAAATTTGAACTTCTTTGGATTGGTTTTACCATAACTCTTCAAAGAAAAAACTCTTAAAATATATTTATTGTTTTAGTGTTACAAATGTGTTAACGCTGCCATTCTTTCACCACAATTTTACAGATATCTATAGGTGAAGAGCTGACTTTTGACTATCGATATGAACTGCTGTCTGGACAAGGATATCCATGTCAATGTGGAGCTTCTACATGCCGAGGGCGCCTTTACTGAATCGTCAGTGAGCACTGTGGGTTCTCTATGACATCTAAGATATATTGCTTCTGAACTTCACTAATGAGGATACTGAATTCTTAACATAGGAGCTTTACCTCCCGTCAAACCAATCATGGGACTAAATCTGGCACTGTTGTTGCTAACAGTTCTACATTTTTAGCTGGTGGTTCTTACACAAGGGAAACTGTAAACCGCTAAATCTTTATCAGTGGAAATGGAGTTCTGCAGTGTCCATACAGATCATACAACCTGCTGCATGGAATTTTCGACCAAGCCAGATTGTACCTATGGTAGATCTTTCAAACGGGAAGGAAGAAAGCAGTGTATTTGGCGCATCTCTTTTTTAAACTCTTCCCTGTCCCCCAATTCTTCTTTCTTTAGTAGCGTAGTCCACTTTCTGGTGGGGCTTGCTGTCGAAAATTTCCTGCCTTTTGGTTCCCGTTGGAGTTCTTAGGTTTGATAGCTTAGACCAGGGATGTTAGACAACTTTTGTGATGCATGAAGTGCCTCGATCCTTCTATGTGACATTCTCTGTAGTTTGCTTTCCATTGTATAAAGTTTGAGCATTCTTATCGCGCCTTGGCTTCATTAAGGGCACCTATGCAGTTGGGAAAGTAAAAGAAATTTTCAAATGTAGGTGTAAATGTGTACTGCCTGATACTCATTGGTTGAAAATGACATGCCCACACAAGTGATATCATTACTGACATGTCCAAACTTCAGACTCCTCAAGTGGGTCTTAAGCAAAATTTAACCAGAAACAGGAACATCAGCCATTAAGCTTCTATTGTCAGAGAAACAAGGTATATAGTTAAAACTGTCAGTCTTAGCCTGAGGTTTTCATTTCATTTCAAACATTCAACCCTGAAAGTTGATGTTCACCAAGGAATGCAAATGGAAATAAAACTGATTCTCCCTACTTTCCTCTTCTTTCTTAGCTCGTGATCCATGTTCACTGTGAATCAAGATGTCCCCTTCATCATTATGTTTCTCTAATGACAGATGGGTCCATTCTGAAGCTTTTGTTAGGATCTGAATTTACGGCAAAGCAGAGAGGTAATTAAAGGGGGTCAAGGAAATGATGGATTATCTAATCCTACTTTGAGAAGTTGAATTAAGAAAATGGTTTAAATGATGTTTTTAAGTTGTTTGAGTATATATATCTATGTAATTTGCCAATATGATGGGTATTGAAGCTACACATTAGTCCATAAATTATCCAAAACAGCGGATTTAGCCCTTGAATTTATAATTTGATCATTTTTAGTTCCTAGACTTTTCAAATTTTAAAACTTCAATCCCAAGTCAATTTCTACTACTAGCTGTTAAAATATGCATAAGTTGTATATTTTGTTCATGCTCCCTGTAATTAACTCTATAGTAAGAGCTTTTGTTTATATCAACTCACAAGAAACCTCATACTTGGGATATGCATCAACTTATCACGATCCATTGTTTTGATACTCAAGCTATGATGGTTTGATTTTAATACCATGTGGTCGCTTCGAAATCGCATCAAAAAACAAGCTGTTAAAGTGGGGAGATCTTAGATTTCATACGAATAAATCAGATTGCCACCAGCATCAATGAAAACGATGCTCAATTTTGCATCGAAAATCCAGCGGCATCTCACAAAAGAAATAACTTTAAGACGGAAAAGAACCAGAACTATGTATGGGGTTTGGCAAAATATAAATATTTACGAAAAGGGTAAACTACATCATTTTTCAACGAAATTGACTCTCTCTCTTATTTCACTTACTCTATTTTCAAAATTTTGAATTTACTCATAGAAATTTTGAATTGTTCCTATTTTAGTCACTTTAAATTAATTATTATTATTATTATTATATGATGTAAAAAAATTTAATATTTAATATTAAAATAATTTAAAATAAATATTAAAATAATATCCCTAGCCCTAACTCATTTATCTTCTTCATCCCAAACCTCATTAAAGACCACTACCCCTTCTCGTCACCGTCGACCATTGTAGGTTTTCAGAACTGCTAATCGTTTGATCCCAAATTATATCGAGAGACTTGTTTTGATACGTTGAATCCAAATCTGATGGTTGTTTCACCGCAAAATTTCCCGAAACTAGTGAATCTCGATGAAAACATTTTGGTTTATTAACTTTTGATCTCCTATTCATGTCCAGAGCATATTTTGACAAAATAGAGGTCGAATTCAAACTTAGGGGATCGAGATGAAGTGCCCCATGAAATCTTGGACTGAAACTACCATCTACAACGATTGACGATTCGATTTCTCACTTTTGATCGGATACAGAGCATGTTACAAAAAAAAATGGAGATCGAATTCAGATTCAAGATCTACGATCGTCGATAGTGGCATCCAACACCGATGAACAGTGAACAACCACAATTTGTTTTAATTTTATATTTTAATTTATTTTTATATTAAATAATAAGATAAATTACATAGTTCATCACTAAACTTTACCCTTTCTCTTATTTCACTCACTAAACTTTCAATTTTTCTAATTTACTCACTGAACTTTATAGATTCATTTTTCTGTCGCTCAACCGTTATTCTTGTACTACGTTATGACTTGACATAATTAAATATTTTTTAATGCTAAAATTGTTTTTTTTAAACGTTGTCCCCAATCTTCTTCTTCAATAGGTTGTCATGAAACACAGATGGATTTTGCATGTATCATACAACTTGAGGCGGTAAGCAACCTTCCCGATTTTCTCTATAATTCAAAAGGGTCCATAAAATTTGACTGCTAACTTCAAGTGTTTTCTCAGAGCTAGTGAAGTTTGTCTATAAGGTTATATTTTCAGGTAAGCATACTCACCCACCTCAAATTCTCTCTTAATTCTGTTTTTATCTACCTTCTGCTTCATAAGATTTTTTGCTATCTGTAATTATTCTCGAAGTACATTTCTTGCATGTTCACGGTCTGCCAGTAGTTCATTTACATTGTGCATATTGGTTTCTGTTTGCCATGTCATTACTGGGGGTTTGTAGACATGAAAGGCTTGGAAAGGTTTCTTGCATGGGATATCCACTTAGCCCATAGGGTAGGCTTGAAACAATAGAACCCTCGTAGGTACTGCTATAGGCACTGATTTACCCTCTTCGTTTGACCATCTGTTTGTGGATGGTAGGCTGTGATGTACAGCATTTGAGTCCCTAACTCTTTCATGAATTCTCTCCAAAAAGCGCTGGTGAAAGTCATGTCTTTCCCGGATATGACCATTCTAGGTTGGCCATACATCTCAAATACTTGATCTAGGTAGATTTTAGCAACCTCTGCAGCAGTGCAGGGGTGAGTCAAAACTATAAAGTGAGCACTCTTTGTAAGTTTATCTACCACAACCAAAATACAATTTTTTTCTCAAAGATGTATGGAGACCATCAATAAAATCCATTGTTACCACTTCCCAAGCCTGAGCAGGAATAGGAATATGATGTAATAACCCAAGGGTAGCTACATGCTATGCCTTAATTCGTTGACAAGTATCACACTTTTGAACATAAGAAACAATCATCTTCTTGAGTCTTGGCCAGTAGAAGTAGGAATAAATCCTCTGGTAAGTTGCACGTACCAGAGTGTCCACCTTGTGGAGAATCATGTAAGGTCTTAAGAATTTGAAGTCTCAAGTCCCTTGTACTACCCACATAAACTCTTGATTTGTATCGCAATATGCCATTTGAGAATTTCCAGTCTACATGGAGAGATAGTTGTATAGTTACCTTTCGAATCCATTCAGAAGCAGTCTCATCATCCTTGTAGCTATTTTTAATTTTTTCACCCAAGTTGGCATAAAAGTTGTAACACATATATGCATTAACTGTCCTTGTTCCTCAAATTTCCTTGAGAGAGCATCAACAACCGTATTAGTGTTGCCCTTCCTATATTGTATACTATAGTCCAACCCTAATAATTTGGTCAACCCCTTCTTTTGAATTGTTGTGGTTAACTTATGCTCCAAGAGAAATTTAAGTGGCTCGTGGTTGATTTTAATGATAAAAGGTCCACCCTCCAAATAGTGCCTCCACTTCAAAACTGCCAATAAAATGGCAAGGTACTCCCTCTCATAAGTTGACAAGGCAACATTCTTAGGACTTAAGGTTTTACTTCGGTAAGCAATGGGCATACCTTCCTGGGAAAAAACAACACCAATTCCTGTAGAGCTTGCATATATTTCCAAGGAAAAACTCTTAGAAAAATTTGGTAAGGCTAAAATAGGTGCACTCATAGTTACAGAAATCGCTCAACAGCCCACGATCTATGTACCGTACGATGCGATCCAAAACGCGGTACGAACGCGTTCCAGTCGTTTCAAAATCGCGATTCGGTGCGAGCTTTGGGTTCATCGAATGTTAAAGAGGAGCTTGAGGGAGAGGAAATGGGGGAACGATGGGTTTGGTTTAATTAGGGATTTAGTCACCGTATTCTTAGGGATAAATTAGGTTTAGGCCCTTGCAATTTAGCGAATTTTTATAAAACAGTCCCTAATTCATCCCAATTTTCTTATTTTGTTTCAAATGTTTAGGTACCATTTATGTTATTTTACATATTATTTTAGCTTAAACCGAATTTGATCAATTGTATATAGGACCCTGTCACTTATGCGCATTTTGTACTTAGGTCACTGATTTATTTATAATTTTACCTGTTTAATTTTATATTTGTTTCTGGTTAAGGGTAAATATCTGTTTAAATCCCTGGTTTCTTATGTGTTATTTCAGTTATTAAGGAAGTTTTAATTTCTTTTATTTTATTCCTGCTATTTATAGTTACTTATAAAATTTGATGTAGAAAAATATCAACCTATGAAACTGGTACATCATACCAATTTATATGGTACATCGTACCGGAGCGATCCGAAATAAGCCTACCCCCTCGTACCGAATTTTAGGGACCTAGCGAATTGCGATCCTGTTCCACGTTCTCGTACCAGAGCGTACCGCGATCCATGTGACTATGGGTGCACTGCACATTGTTTGTTTAAGAGTCTGAAAAGCTATCATTGCTGCTAGAGACCATAGGAAGATGTTTTTTTTCAGTAGCTGAGTTAGAGGTTTACTGATTGTCCCATAAATTTTTATGAAACGTCTATTGTAACCAGTCAAGCTTAAGAACCCTAGAAGAGACTTTAAGCTCTTAGGTATAGGCCAATCTTGCATTGCAACTATTTTACTTAGGTCAGTTGAAACCCCCTTTGCAGAAATAATGTCACCCAAGTATTCCACATGTTTTTATCCAAAGAGAGACTTGGATCTCTCAACAAAAAGATTGTTGTCCTGAAGTTTTTGTAAGACCAGTTGCAAATGTTGTACATGTTCTGTCATACTCTTACTATAAACTAAAATATCATCAAAGAAAACTAGGACAAACTGTCTCAAATAAGGAAGAAATAGGGTGTTCATAAGAGATTGAAATGTAGCTAGGGCATTATTAAGGCCAAAAGGCATCACCTTAAATTCAAAATGGTCATGATTAGTCCTGAAGGCAGTCTTGTAAATGTCCTCAAGGTGAATTCTGATTTGCCAATCGCCTGGTCTGAGGTCTACTTTAGAGAAATAAACTGCTCCATATAATTCATCTAGGAGATCTTCAACTACTGGAATAGAAAACTTATTTTTGATAGTCTGACTATTAAGTTGTTTGTAATCCACACAAAAACGCCAAGTCCCATCATTTTTCTTGATAAGCAAGCAAGGGGAAGCAAAAAGACTTTTGTTTGGTTGAATAATTGATGCAGACAATATATTGGCTATTTGTTTCTCCACCTCTACCTTTTGGTGATGAGCCAATCTGTAAGGCCTTAAGTTCACAGGTGTAGAACCTGGTTTGAGTGTAATAAAATGATCCTGAGTTCGTCAAGGAGGTAAGCACTTAGGTTCTTTAAATATAGACTGATACTGTTACAAAATTGGCTGAATTTCTATTGGAACTTCTGATGTAGAAGTTTCTAGGATCAGCATATAGATGTAGCCGAAAATGTCAGAGTATGTAGCTGTGATTTTATTTAAGGCATCCTCATAAATCTCTTGTAATCCTTCTGTGTTTTGATGTCCTGTAATTACTATTTGTTGACTGTCTTTGGTAAAGGACATGGTCATATTGTTGAAATACATCAAGATTAGACTATAAAGTTTCATCCAATCCACTCCAAGCACCATATTTGTTCCTCCCAATTATAGCACTCTAAAGTCATGAGTAAAAGAATGGTCTTGCATCATCCAGGTAACTTTGTTACATTTGGCTGAAGTATATAATTTCTGTCCATTGGCAACCATTATAGTGAAGGGGTGGGTATGAACTACTTTCAAATCTTTTTAGTCCAACGAGAAGATAGAAAACTATGGGTGTTGCCACAATTTAACAAAATATTGAGGGTCTTGCCATGTAATATTCCTTATAATCGTAGAGTATAATGACTTGCCCTACATGTTATAGCATATATAGAGATTTCTAAATTATCTGTTGAAACATTTTAATATTTCGATATAACAAATTAAGTTAAATGGATTTTAAGATTTTCCAAATGATTTTCTAAGTATATTCGATATAACTATTCGAATATCAAAACATTACTCCAAATATTTCAAAAATCATTTTTGATCCTTACTTAAGTGTAAAATTAAGTTTTAATCATAAAACAATTTCAAAATATTTTACAAAGTATTTCGAACCAATTCAAAGCCAAAAATTCCAGAATACTCAGAGGGAACCGATTCCCCCCCATAGGAGGAACCGATTCCCCCCTGAATGGTTTGGCTCCGAGATTTCCAGAATGCTCGGAGGGAACCGATTCCCCCCAAGGGGGTACCGATTCCCCCCTGTTCAACGGTCGAAATATTTGAATTTTACACTTAGGGAACCGATTCCCTATGAGAGGGAACCGATTCCCCCCACTGTCCAAGCTGTTTTATTAAATGTTTTCACACTAAAACGGCTATAATATCTTCTCTAATTATCCCCAACGTTCAGAAGTGATCCAAGGTGTATTTAAGCAAGCTTAGAAGCCATTGATCAAAAACAAGAAACATCAAGCAACTAGAATCAAGAGAGAATCAAAGAGAAAGCATCAAACCTCAAGTTTGAGCATTTCAAGCCCATTTTCATTCAATATTCATTTTGCTTTCAAGAACACTTTTTGTGCTCAATTGTATTCATCTTTGAGTGTTCTTTTCTTTGTTCTAGAATTGTGCAAACATCTTACCTTGTGAGGTTTTCTTGTAAGTTTGCAAATTTGTAATCTTCTCTTTGAGAAAAGAGTGTTCTCAAGAGTTGAGGTATACTCTTGAGGGAATTGTAAGGTTATCTCTTTGGCCTCAAAAGAAAGAACAAATTAGTGAATTTGTTGGAAAATCCTTAGTGTGGATAGCTAAGGTAGTGGACGTAGACTTTGTTTGAGAAAGTCGAACCACTGTAAATCGCTGTGCAATTGCTTTCAATTTTCTGCAAAAGCTTCCACAAAATTTTTATTGCCAATTCACCCCCCTCTTGGCCAATTTCGTCCTTCGATTAACTCAACAATTGGCATCAGAGCCTAACTCATTTGAAGGTTTAATCGCCTCTTGAGTCGATCCGGGAAGAGTTACATCGATTACAAAGTCATCAATGGCCTCCACTTCAAACTTCGACTCCGGTCTTGATTCGATGCCCGTCAACAAGCCTCCTTTCTTCAATGGAGCTAACTATGCCTATTGGAAGAATAGAATGATGTACTTCATTCAAGCAAGTGACATGGGAGCATGGAATGCTGTAGAAGAAGGATACATCAAACCTCTCACTCATCCAAGGTTGTGGAGTGAAGGAGAGACAAGAATGTTCCAGCTCAACTCCAAAGCCATCCATATTATTTTTTGTGCTCTTGGACCAGATGAATACGGAAGAGTTTCATCGTGTACAACCGCCAAAGAAATATGGGACAAACTTCAAGTCACACATGAAGGTACAGATGAGGTAAAGAAATCAAAATTAGTATTCTAACGCATAGCTATGAAAATTTCAGGATGAAACCAAATGAAGACATCAAAGCTATGACGGATAGATTTTCAACGATTGTCAATGGTCTCAAATCATATGGAGAGATCATCTCAAATGAAAAGCTTGTGAGGAAGTTAGTCTACTCCCTCCCAAAATCATGGCAATCAAAGAAGACGGCAATCATCGAGTCTAAGGACCTATCGTCCTTAACTCTTGAAGAACTTATCGGTTCACTCCTCACTCATGAGATGATGCTTGAAGATGAGGTGGACCTTGATAAAGTTGAAGAGACACCAAAGGAGAAGGAGAAGAAGAAAAACATTGGAGTTGCTCTCAAATCCACAAAAGATGAGAGTGATTCTAATGATGATGATGACGAGGAAATGGCATTGTTTGCCAAACGGTTCAGAAAAATGATGAGACCTTACCAAGGAAGAAAATTCAAACGAAACGAAGGCCTCAAAAATGAACCAAAAGAGAAGGACCCAATCATTTGCTATGAATGCAAAAAGCCGGGGCATGTCAAATATGATTGCCCACAATTGAAGAAAAAGGGTCAATCAAAGAATAAGCACAAGGCTCATGTGGCTACATGGAGCGATGAAGAAGGTTCCGATGAAGAGGAACAAGAAGTAGCAAACTTGTGCTTGATGGCATTCGGGGAAGATTCTAAGGTAACCTCTAACTCATCTGATTTTGATGATTTATCTTATGATGAGCTATTAGAGGAATATAATGGGTTGGCTTCGGATTATGAGAAATTATTTTTAAAATATAAAATGATGTTTCAAAATTGAAAAATGAAAATAAACTCATATCCAAAACCAACAATGATCTTGAAAGTAAAATTAAAGATTTGCAAATCAAACTAGAAGAGTTTGAAAAGAAAAATTTAGATTTGCAAAATTTACTTTCAAAGGTCAATGATGATCATCAAAAGAAAATTGATGATCTTAAAATCTCTTTTGAAAAAGTTGGAACAAAACGTTTTGAAAAAGGAGAAAATTCAAAATCCAACTTTGTTAGAAAAGATTTTAGAAACTACAATCATAGAAATCCTCAACGAACCTTAAATGGTAAAATATTTAGAAGTATATGGGTTCCTAAAGGACTCATTACTACTAAAGATAAAGATATCCTACAAAAATGGATACCTAAGGGAACTAGGATTTTGGAAACTAATGAATATGGACCCAAAAGAATTTGGGTACCAAAAATCAAAAATTAATCTATGTTTGTAGGGAAAGGAGCATTGCTACAAGGCACGGGAAACAAATTCAAACTCATGGTACCTTGATAGTGGATGCTCAAGACATATGACCGGAGACAAAAGCCGGTTCATTGAGCTTAACGCCAAAAATGGAGGAGAAGTGACTTTTGGAGACAATTCAAAAGGTCACATTGAAGGTATTGGTACAATAGGTAATACCTCTTCCATACAAATTAAAAATGTTTTATATGTGAATGGATTAAAGCATAATCTATTGAGTATTAGTCAATTATGCGATAAAGGATTCAATGTCTTATTTGAAATTAATGGTTGTAAAGTCATTGACATTGCATCTAATCGGATTATGCTTGTTGGTCATAGAATAGGAAACATTTACATGGTGCATTTAGATTCTATTGATATGACTAATTTATGCCTAGTTGCTAAGGATGAGCATGATAGTTGGTTATGGCATAGGAGACTAGGTCATGCTAGTATGAGTGTTTTGCAACGGCTAATTCAAGGTGATTTAGTTCGAGGGTTGCCTAAGCTTAAATTTGATAATGATAAAATCTGTGATGCTTGTGCTAAAGGAAAACAAAAACGAGTTTCTTTTAAATCTATTAATGATGTATCAACTAGTAGAGTATTACAATTGATCCATTTAGATCTTTTTGGGCCAACTAGAACTACTAGCTTGGGAGGAAAACAATATGCATTTGTCTTGATAGATGACTATTCTAGATACACTTGGGTTCTATTCTTAAGTACTAAAGATGAAGCATTAGAAAATTTCATCACATTTTCAAAAATAATCCAAAATGAAAAAGGTTACTCTATCACTAGTGTTAGAAGTGATCATGGAACTGAATTTGAAAATCTTGGATTTATTGAGTTTTGTAATTCTAACGGTATTAGCCACAATTTTTCAGCACCTAGAACCCCTCAACAAAATGGAGTTGTTGAGAGGAAAAATCGAACTTTAGAAGAAATGGCTAGAACCATGCTTTGTGAAAATAATTTGCCAAAATATTTTTGGGCGGAAGCCACAAATACCGCTTGTTATGTTGTAAATCGAGTAATGATTAGGCCAATTTTAAAGAAAACTCCATATGAAATTCTCAAAAATAAAAGCCTAACATTAGCTATTTTCATCCTTTTGGATGTAAATGTTTTGTTTTAAACAACGGTAAAGAAAATCTTGGTAAATTTGATGCTAAAAGTGATGAAGGAATTTTTCTGGGTTATTCCTTAAATTCTAAAGCTTATCGTGTATTTAATAAAAGAACTTTAGTTGTAGAAGAGTCTATACATGTTGTTTTCGATGATAATCCCCTTCCGAGGAAGGATTCTTCTGTTAATGATGATGTAGGTATTGTACAAGCAAATGACGTTAGACATTACGTTGGAGAATCATCATCAAAGGAAGAAACAAAAGATGAGGAAACTCATGATCCCCTCGAGAATCCAACCATTGAAGAAAGGGAAGTATCTTTTCCAAGAGAGTACAACTATGTCAAGGATGGTGAAATTATAGGTGATCTATCAAAAGGGGTAACTACTCGATCTTCTCTTAGAAATATCTGTAATTATGTTGCATTTATTTCATGCATAGAGCCTAAGAACATCAAAGAAGCATTAAAAGATGAACATTGGATTATGGCTATGCAAGAAGAATTAAATCAATTTGAGAGAAGTAAAGTATGGACATTAGTTGAAAGGCCTAGTGATAAATCTACTGTAGGTACTAGATGGGTTTTTAGAAATAAACTTGATGAAAGTGGTAATATAGTGAGGAACAAGGCTAGACTTGTTGCTCAAGGCTATACTCAAGAAGAAGGCATAGACTATGATGAAACATACGCTCCCGTAGCTAGGATGGAAGCAATTAGAATGTTATTAGCATTTGCATGTTTCAATGAATTTAAATTATATCAAATGGATGTTAAAAGTGCATTTTTAAATGGTTTTATAAAAGAAGAAGTGTACGTGGAACAACCTCCAGGTTTTGAAGATTCAAATTTTCCGGATCATGTTTTAAAATTGACAAAAGCTCTTTATGGTTTAAAACAAGCTCCTAGAGCTTGGTATGAAAGATTGTCAAATTTTTTAATTGAAAAAGGTTTTTTAAAAGGAAAGGTTGACACTACATTGTTTTTAAAGAGAAAAGGTAAAGATTTATTAGTAGTTCAAATTTATGTTGATGATATAATATTTGGTTCTACTAATGATGTTCTTTGTCAAGAATTTTCTAAGCTAATGCAAAGTGAATTTGAGATGAGCATGATGGGGGAGCTCTCATTTTTCTTGGGACTCCAAATCAAGCAAAGAAAAGATGGCATCTTCATTAATCAAGCTAAGTACGTCAAAGATATGCTCAAAAAGTTTGGACTGGAAAATGGGAAATCTCATAACACTCCAATGAGCTCTTCAACAAAGCTTGACTTAGATGAAGGAGGTAAATGTGTAGATGTTAAATTATATAGGTCAATGATTGGCTCTTTGCTTTATCTAACTGCAAGTAGACCGGACATTATGTTTAGTGTTTGCTTATGTGCTAGATTTCAATCATGTCCTAAGGAATCACATTTACTAGCTGTTAAGAGAATCTTTAGATACCTTAAGGACACTCCTAGTTTAGGACTTTGGTATCCTAGAGACTCTAGTTTTAGCTTGCATGCTTTTTCTGATGCGGATTATGGAGGATGCAAATTAGATAGGAAAAGCACCTCCGGTACTTGCCAATTCCTTGGAAATATGCTGATTTCTTGGTTTTCAAAGAAACAAAATTGTGTAGCATTATCTACCACTGAAGCTGAATACATTTCAGCTGGTAGTTGTTGTGCACAAGTTTTATGGATGAAACAACAACTTTTTGATTATGGAATTGAAGTAGGTACTATTCCTATCAAGTGTGACAATACTAGTGCTATTTGTCTCACTAAAAATCCCATCCAACACTCTAGAACTAAGCACATTGAAATAAGACATCACTTCATTAGAGACCATGTCACTAAGGAAGATGTAGTTCTAGAATTTGTTGATACTTTGCACCAATTAGCGGATATCTTTACAAAACCCTTAGACAAGGAAAGATTTTGGACACTTAGGAGAGAATTAGGTTTGACCAATCTATCTTCACTTAGTGTTTAAAATAATTTTAGCACTTTTAATAATTCTTGAAAAATGCTTATATTTTTTGATTGCATTCTTGCTATTAGTTAGGGGGAGTTTGTGATTCTTAATGAAAATTAATTTTATGTTCAAAAATCAATTAAAGATTAATTTAATTATTTGAACATAATTAAAGTTTGATATATGAGTTGCCAAAACCACTAGAAAAGATTAATTTAGCATTTTGTGCTTAAAAATTCGGATTTTAGCATTTTTGTGCAGAGGGAATCGATCCCCCCCTGAGGGAACCGATTCCCCCTTTGAAGGGGAACCGATTCCCCCCACAGGGGAATCGATACCCCCCTGGGGTTCTGCTAAAATCGGGCAGAATAACCTAAACTCTCCAAAAACCCTCTTCCTCTCTCTCTCTCCGCCGTTCTCACTCTCTAAACCCCTCAAATCTCCATTTTTGCCTCAAATCAACGATAATAATCGGATTTTGCTTCATAAATCATCTTCCAAACCTGTTGGAATCATTAAAATCGTGCAAACAACATCTAAATCCCCTCAATCTTCATATTTCAAGGTAAATTTTTCTAAACTCTTTATTTCATTATTTTTGAACATAGGATTAGTTTCAATTAGTTCTAGGTTGAAATAGTGATCGGGCATTGGTTATTTAGTGATTAGAAACTAGATGTTACAACTAATTTCATCAAAAACACAAGAATTTTTCAAATTTTTTAAAATTTTCGAAATAAAAAAAAAAAAAAAAATTGTTATTTTTCAAATTATTGTGTTTTGATCAAATTATATTGTTATTATGAAAAACTATACATATATTGTTTCTCAAAACCATATTTTTCAAAAGTTTTTCAAAAACTTTGCCCATTAGGATTGTTTTAGAGAATCTTGAAATATTGAGGACTCATTTGAGTTTTGGGATTAATTGAATTGCATACACTTGTTTTAAAATTGCAGGTTATTATATCTATTCCGATTTTCTTCACCATGTCAAATCCTAAACGTCCTAGGTCTTCATCTAGTCGTTCTAGTCGTCAACCAAATCCACCTCAAAATCCTCCTTCTATTCCAATTTCTAATCCCAATCCCACTGATCCTAACTTGACTATCCAAAATTCGTGTTTCAATCATCCTGGGTCTAGAAATCACCGATATTGGTATTATCAGTATTTCGATTCTTACAAAATCCGGGAAGAACGTATTCCTTCTCGTCAAGCTATGTTAGCTATCAATTTTAAATATCTTCCCATTTTACAAGAATGGAAATTTGATAAACTATTTGATCTTGAACCCATCGTTTACCATCAACTTGTTCGTATATTCTACTCTAATGCCGTATGTGTTAAAAACCAAGCTGAAACCGAAACCATAGGAATTCGTTCCTACCTTCTAGGACAATTCTTATATATTGACCCGGCATATATAGCCAATACTTTTGGATTAGATAATGATGGTATTTCGAATGAAAAACAAATCTTAGGTTCTCGTTATAAAAGAAGGGATAGTGCGAGTGTCTTAGACCTACATGAGCGTTTTCTTCATCTAATGATTTCTTGGTGGTTTCGACCATCCGGAGGTCGTTATTCTACTCTTAGAGCTTTGGATCTTTGGTGGTTACATTGTTTTGAAAACCGTATTAAAATTAACCTACCTCAGATTATTTTTGCTGAAATTGTTGAAACCGTAAATCTTGTTCCTAACAAGAAACACTGTTCATCTCTAGTTTACGGTTGCTTTTTGAGTAATCTGTTTTCCAAAGCTGGGCTTAGAGTCGGTCTAGATGCCGTTTTTCCTCTTAAGAAACAAATAAATCTTCTTTCCTTAACGAGAGCGGGATGGGTAAAGGACAAAGAAACCGGTGAATGGGTTCGTTCTTCTACTCCGGGAGCTAGTTCTTCACAAGCTCCACCCGAAGCTGACGAAGATCCCGAGTTTGAACAATTAATGAGGGATATTGATGAAGTTGAAGAAGAACCTGATCAGCCCGAAGAGCAGCCCGAGGAGCAAGCACAACAAACGCATCAAATGCCTCCATATTTTCAATCCTTTATGGAGACATTCGATTACCGATACGCTACCATGGACTCGCGTTTTTCCTCTATAGAGTCTCATTTATCCACAATGGGAGCTCAACAATTAGAGATTCTTCGGGAGATGCGTGCAAACAATGAATCAACCAACGCTCGTATCAATGAACTCACACACGAGATGGCCGCTATGCGAGCCCGTTTTCCTCCTACCGATCCGGATGCTTGATTTTATGTTTAGCTTTAAAACTTTGAACAAAATGAATATTGTTTCAACATTTTGATATGTTTGATTTTGTGGATTGTTGGATTTTGGATATATGAATGGTGTGAACTTATATGTTTGGTGTGTTTTATTCATTTTTGCATCATTTACATTATCATTAGCAATATGACCAATTTTGCCATATCACATTATTTATGAATATTGATTTATGAAACTAATGGCTAACCTCTCTTTTGATTATGATCTTAGCAGCTTAAGCTTATAATTAATAAATCAATTGGCTAAATGATTTACAAAACCTTGTTTTACAATGTCTTTTTGATTTAACAAAAAGGGGGAGAAGAATAAGTGTTAAAGTAAGGGGGAGTAATTAGTAATTTCTAATTTTAATTTTCTAAACTTGATTTCAAAAATCTTAAAATTACTAAAATGTTTTGTTATATCAAAAAGGGGGAGATTGTTGAAACATTTTAATATTTCGATATAACAAATTAAGTTAAATGGATTTTAAGATTTTCCAAATGATTTTCTAAGTATATTCGATATAACTATTCGAATATCAAAACATTACTCCAAATATTTCAAAAATCATTTTTGATCCTTACTTAAGTGTAAAATTAAGTTTTAATCATAAAACAATTTCAAAATATTTTACAAAGTATTTCGAACCAATTCAAAGCCAAAAATTCCAGAATACTCAGAGGGAACCGATTCCCCCCCATAGGAGGAACCGATTCCCCCCTGAATGGTTTGGCTCCGAGATTTCCAGAATGCTCGGAGGGAACCGATTCCCCCCAAGGGGGTACCGATTCCCCCCTGTTCAACGGTCGAAATATTTGAATTTTACACTTAGGGAACCGATTCCCTATGAGAGGGAACCGATTCCCCCCACTGTCCAAGCTGTTTTATTAAATGTTTTCACACTAAAACGGCTATAATATCTTCTCTAATTATCCCCAACGTTCAGAAGTGATCCAAGGTGTATTTAAGCAAGCTTAGAAGCCATTGATCAAAAACAAGAAACATCAAGCAACTAGAATCAAGAGAGAATCAAAGAGAAAGCATCAAACCTCAAGTTTGAGCATTTCAAGCCCATTTTCATTCAATATTCATTTTGCTTTCAAGAACACTTTTTGTGCTCAATTGTATTCATCTTTGAGTGTTCTTTTCTTTGTTCTAGAATTGTGCAAACATCTTACCTTGTGAGGTTTTCTTGTAAGTTTGCAAATTTGTAATCTTCTCTTTGAGAAAAGAGTGTTCTCAAGAGTTGAGGTATACTCTTGAGGGAATTGTAAGGTTATCTCTTTGGCCTCAAAAGAAAGAACAAATTAGTGAATTTGTTGGAAAATCCTTAGTGTGGATAGCTAAGGTAGTGGACGTAGACTTTGTTTGAGAAAGTCGAACCACTGTAAATCGCTGTGCAATTGCTTTCAATTTTCTGCAAAAGCTTCCACAAAATTTTTATTGCCAATTCACCCCCCTCTTGGCCAATTTCGTCCTTCGATTAACTCAACATTATCATCTTCTTGCATGACTGCCACCTCTTGGTTTCTATTGTTTCTCCCTCCATTTGTAGTGGATCCCTTTCTTCCATTAAGTGCAACACAGTTCTTGCACTGATGCCCCGGTTTATACTTATCGCCACACTTAAAACATAGGTTGTTTTATCTTCGATACTCAAGTAAATTGGTTCCTGGTTGCTGGTTAGATAGGGGTTTAGGTGAATGAGAGCTAGAAGATGGTTTTGGAAATGTTTGTAGGTTTAGGTAGGGTGGGTTTCAAAAGTCAACTCTTTGCCTACTATTTTCATATTCTAATGAAAGCTCATAAAGCTTAGCCTGCTTGCTAGCTTCAGATATGCTATGTGGATTTAAAGCTTTCACCCTATGTTTAGGTTCCTCTTTCAAGCCACTAAGGAACATAGAGGCAAAATTCTTCCCACAATATAGGGTTTTGGATCAACATATAAGTTTGTAATTCTTCAAATCGGTCTTGATACTCGTCCACTGTGCCTCGTTGTACCAATTTATTGAACTCCTCGTTGATATCAGGATAATACCTATCATTGAACCTATGAGACAGATCAGATTCAAATTCATGACATTGAACATGATGTTTCTGTAATATGTAGCCATCAAACCAAGTTTCTACCGTACCTTGTAGATACATAGATGTTACTTCCACTCTTTGCTTATCATGAATGCCAGTTAAGTAGAAGTACTTCTGACATTTTTGTAACCAACCTCTAGGATTTATTACATAAAAAAAGGTAGGTCGACTTTAGGTTTATACGTCATCGAATAAGTGTTGGTAAAAGATCCTGTGACTTTTTTCTTCTTCCTCAAATCCACTAATATTTTGTTTCCAGCTATTATGTTCCCCCATTTGATTCTCTAATCCCAAATTGTGTTGGGTGTTTTGCATCTCATCAGGCTTTAATTTCAAAATACCAGGTTTGCGTGCAACCTACTCTCCAAGGTAGTGATTCTTTCATTTTGTCTTTCCCACCATTTAGGAGGATTGTACTCAGTTGATGCTTGCTTAACTAATGTTGTGAGTTCCTCGATTTGTTTCTGAAGTGCAGAAATTTCCGAGGATCCTGTCATAGTTTGATTTTTCCTTGGCATACCCAAAGTTTCTTGTCAGGATTAATGGCTCTAGATACCAATTTGTGATGGTTTGAGATTAAGAGAAGAGAAAAAAATGAGAGAAAAGAGAGCAAGAGAAAGGATTACAGAAAAAAGTTTCTTCATTCATTCAAAATGTAAAGTAAAATTGATTTCCTCGGTACATGGTATTATTTAACTACAATTGTACTAGATTCTCCAGATGGCTAACATCTTAACTATCTATACAGGTGGCTAAAGGATTGGGCTTGGATGCTTCGACCCGTTTCTTTCTTCACTTATCATTAATCCTTCCCGTGCTTCCCACGTGATTTTTCTTAATTGCATTTCCTTCCAAAATCTACAATTCCGAGTCTGAAATCCCTAACCCTTCTTTCGTGATCCCCTTTTCTTGATCTTCGCAATCTCCATCTTCTCCTCCAACCATTATACATGCATGGAGTGAAACATACAAGAAAACAACCCATCATGCATGGAGTGAAACATATAAAGAATATTGTTTTCTGATACACGATATTACATAAGGTAAAGATACGTCCTACATAAAAGATAATTTTTTATTTGGATTATATGAGAAAACACAAATAACAAAACATATCTTCCAAAAAATAATTAAATTTAATCATTTAATATTTTTAATATTTTTTTAATTGATATGATTTTAAGTCATCAATATTTTTATTCTTCTAATGTTTTAATAAAAAAATATTTCATAATTTTAATTCATTCAATTAATTAGTGTTTACATAATTTCTATTGAAATAATTGGTAATAAAATAATTATTTTTTTAATAAACTTTTGGTAAGATAAATACTTGAAAAATTATGTTATTTGAATAAAAATGTGACTTTTTTTATTATAATTATTAAGATTAGTATTTATAATAAAAGCAAAAAAAAAATCAATTCACAGATAACCTCTACGTGAATCAATTTTCACTAGTATCACCATGTACTGATGAAGTAAATTAGTTCATTGATGTGTTTGAATTATATGGTGATAGATGATAATTTGTGAAGAATACAGCTAGGACTGTATTTGATTAACAATCTTATCACTCAATGAAATTGATGAAATTTTGAAAAATGACATAGTTGAATAGGATGTCGGTAATTGGAATGGATTAGGTAATACTAGTGGAGGGGCACTCTTCAATCAATACCGATACACATATAACATTCGTGGCGTCTGATAATACTCATGTTTACAGACATTATATTAGACTTAATGGGTCTGATGGCATCAATAGTATTTGTTGTGGCATGAGCAACTGCTGATGAAGATTGAGTAGGAAGAATTTTTTCTTCTTTGAATTTCTCTTTCCTGATTAATTAGGGATTTATGGTACAATTTTTAAAATTTTTAATGGTGACGTGATGTTATTTTATAATAATATAGTAATATTACTGTTAATTTTTAATAATAAAATATTTAAATTAAATTAAATCTAAATATTAAATATTAAATATAATAAGATCTTAAAAATTAAAATTTAATTATTAAACCAAAATAAATGATAAAATCACATCGTATGTAAGTATACAGCTTTACTTTATACGGCACCTTGTATCAAAAATTAAATGTAATTTCTTTAATTTAATTTGATTTATCTAAATAATTAAAAACGCTATTATTTAGATAATTTTACCTCCCTCCCTCTAGTTTATAGGTACCAAACTAGGCTAGCCTACAACCCTACATGGGCTAGTGTTACAGTATTGCAGCCTAAGCCTATGAAGAGTTAATGACTCCATCCTAACCCCATGGATGCATGGTTGATGGGCAAAATGAGTGGAATAATCAATGCGGATAATTTATTATGATAGGGCAATTCAAAGTTTATTTTAGCATCTATGAAAAAAAGCACTCATTTAAGAATCATCATAGATTCTTATGACATTTCTCTTTCAAGTATTGGTCCCCTTGTTTTGAAGGGTCCATTTTGAACCATTTCTTTCATGTATTATTAATTAAATCAACCTCAGCTAAATGCTCTTACATCAAGGGGGGGAAAACATTGTTAATGCCTAGCTTTTGCTGTTCTTGTTTCTGGTGTGCATTGCAGGGTTAATTCTCACAGGTTTGCTTCAAAAACATTCAATAAATCAAACAATTCTTGACTAATACATGTTTTTTTTTCTTTCATCAAATACTTTGTTTCGTAGCGTTTCTCTCTCTCTCTCTTTCTAGCTCCCTCGATTCAAGAAAATGGGAAACATAGCTGAAAGTGACATTGCTTTGCTATACTTGTTTGTGACAGTAAAACGTTTTGAGAGACTGATAAGGTTTTCTGTATTGTGCAGCTTGACATAATGATTTTGCCGCTGGAACATCATATCAGAACCCCATTTCCCTCCTTTTATTTTTTATTTCAAATCCTTTTTTGTCCAACAATGTTGATTTTTCACCCATGAAATTATACATATTTTGGATTAAAATGGAACTGATGGTTGCGGCAGAACAAACAACTTGGTGAATCCGAATGTAGAGGTGTGTGATTATATTTGCTTTCCCAAAGGAAAAGCAACATATTAGGTAAAGAGTACTTGTTGCTTTGCATATTAGTTGTTTTGGGTTCCAAGGAACCAAAACCCAACCATTTTTTCATGAGTGAGTCTAAATATATATCAAACAATCTATTAAACTCACCAATTTTAGTGTAATCATTATGTTTTTTTTAATTTTTTATTAAAATTTTCTTATCATTATATAATCATTATGTCCTTTTTTATAATTAAGTAATAATTATTTATTTTTAAATTTTTTGATACCTTTTTTACTTATTTAATTATACATACATATATAATTTTATATTTTATGTTTTTAAGTCAATAACTGTGTCAAATTATTTTAAAAGCTTCGATGTTTAAATAATTTTATATTTATGTTGCACATATTGAGAAATTTTAATATAAATTTAGACGTTATAGAAGGATACTTTAGAAATACAATATTTTATTTAATTTTTATATTTCCTCTTCAAAATATAAAATCTATTAGTTAGTTTAAAATAATGATTTATCTATATGAATATTTTAAATATTTAAAAGTATATTGAAATAATATTAAATTTTATTAGTGTTGGGTGGGAGGCGCATGTTGAGATTACAAAACATGGGATAAAGAAGTATTAAAGAAGATGACAATAAGACAAGTGGGGACTCACATCTGATTCCCCTCTCAATCATCGAAAATGGTAAGTCAGGTGCTGTGCAAGTGAGTTGACTTGGTAGATTTAGTAGTTACTTTTTTCATACTAGTTAGCGTTGATATGATGTGTATTCAATACTAATATGTTGGGGATCTATGGTACATAAAATCATGAAAATACTGCAACAACAATAAAACCTACCAATCTGGTTAACTAGTAGGGGGCATTACACAGACTGTAAGTTGGTTTAGAGCTGTATATTAACAATGGCTAGAACCCCAATCTCTTTCTAGGTAAAACAATGGCTACTGTCACTTTTTTTATACTCTTTCGTTTTCTCTGTCACTGTCGTTTCTTCAGTCAACCGACCGAACAAAGCATCATTATGTAATGACAATGTCTCCTGGGAGTCCTGACTATTTGCTGATTGAAAATGCACCACTCTTCGGTTCTAATCCAAATATACGATGAGACACATATCATACTTTTTAACACACTTTTTGTAGTAGCCTGCCAGGCACTAAAATAATTCGAGTACAAGTTTAGGTTAACAAAGATTACTTTAAGTGCACCTTGCACCCTTTTTCAAGGCTTAATTTATGAGAAGATAAAAACCTTTTCTCACACCAGATTTATAAGGAAGCTGAGGGTGACGTTTGTACTTCTTTTTTCACTATTACTTGATAATTTGAGGTTTAAATCCTTTGTCAACATATAATAGTTTCATTTCATGGGCAAGATTACTCTAATAATGTCTTAAAGAATTGTTCACGTAGGGAGTAAAAATATATTTTTTTCAACTAAGATATTTGTTACGCTACTTGTTAGAATCATCTAGATCACATAATTTATGGAAGACATTTGGATCACCCGACGACTTTTGGAGTGCCACCAGCTATCCAGACTATCGTGCATGCACATGAAGAAGACGTCTTGCACTCCAGACAACTTCGAGAATTCACCATGTGTTTCATGACCCTACTAAAAAAATTAATTTTTCTTGCACTATATATGACCCAGATTTTTTTTTCCAACGCAGTGATGAAATTTTTTATTTTTATTTTCAGAAGTTAAAGATTCTCCCACTAACTAGACTCAAGAAGAATGCATGATAGGTAGATGAAAATACATTTGACATTATCAAACCATTAATAAACCCAATGTACATACCTAACCAAGGTGACCAAAATTGACGTGCCTTAAATTCATACTCATCAATTGTAATCCTTAGGTTCCAGTTCGACCACGTGATTGTATGTGACACCTATTTTCAGTCACAGATTGGTTGCTATCACTTCTCTCAATAATACATAATCCAAAAAGTTTTGCGTATTTTGTATGTGCTCATCTATATATATAAGGTAGCTAATAAACAGCCAATCAGTGTCACTGTAGGCTTGTCGTTATAGTAAAAATAACAAAACTGGAAGAACATACAGGGTAATCTATCGTCCTTTTTACCTAACAAAATGTTATGTTTAGATAGATGAGTAAAAGCAAATTAATTATTGTACAATTAAAATGAAAACGCCAAATGCAACAGCTAGCTAGCTTGACGCTACGTTTATCGTTATGCAGCTTTTGTTTCTTAATAAAATTGAAGGAACAAAGAAGAAATGAAAATGGGATTAATGGTGTTTTTTTTTTCTATTTCAAGAGAATACTATGGAATATGTGATTGAAATTAACAGCCCCCAAAGTCTGTAACCGAGAAAGAGGAAGCTTTATCGGGCATGTTTCCAGCATGGCGTAGACCTAGAGTGAGAGATACATCACCAGCCGTGCTTCCGAACCTTATGAGAGTTGAACCGATCTCAGCGTTACCAGTGTTGGTGGTCCCATAATCTGCTGCAACAATGCTGCTGCCACGATGGCATGTGTCATCAACGCCAGCTAAAAACCTTTGGTGGATATCCGAGTCATGATGGGTTGTGGTGGCGAAAGGCTGGGAGACAAGTGGCGCCACCTCCGTTGCAGTGACGTGGGTGGCTTGGTGTTGCGAGAAGCATTGTTTACTGATTGCGACGAGAGAAGAAGGGTCGTTTTCCATGGAATTGATTTCGGATCTTTTGCCTGCTGGTACCGTCATTGTTGAAGCCGTAAGTGGCGGTGTTGATGAGCCACCAGCCTCGCCTGCAGTGGTTGTCGAAGGCGTTGATGTCTGTGAAATATTGTTGCTGTCCATGGGGTTCCTTTCTTTATTATCTCCCTCTTCTTCATTAGACTCTTGCTGATACATCTCTTCCACCATGGGTTTCCACAACCGAACCCTGGCATTTATGAACCAATTTGAAACCTGCAAAAATAAAAAGCATACATTTTCATTACATTACACCACATGCATTTAAATTCCCATGTTTAAAAGATTGATACACATTACATGCAAAACATGCATATTATAAATTATGGAATGTTAAAGTTGTACATTATGAACCAGTCCAAAAACAAAACACAGAAAGGGGACTCCAGGAAACAATTAAGTAAATAATTAAGACTGTTCTGAGCTAGCTATTATAATATCTTTACTCACATGTTGCTCCATGATGTCTATTCCTTACAGAAAGCTCCAAAGAGCAGTGATGATCAGAGGAGGAGGACTCCATTTATGACCTACAATCACTACTGACTTACAAATTAAAAGAGACGTGGGACTAGAATTAGGTGTTTGTCTTTCCATGCAAACTAAAATACTGCAAAAATAAATAGCCTAACTTACTAAGAATTACCCCCCCTAACACTCAACCATCTTATTAGATTCTAGTTATTAGTAGTATTAACTATGAACAAACTCTTCAAATTGTATATGACGTAATATATATATATATATATGGTGTATTTATGAAGTTTATGATGTGGTTGGAGGGTGTCATACTGATTTTTTGATGTGAGAGAGAAAAGCACACAGAGAGAGAGAGCGACAAACTTTCATGTCTCATCTATTTCTGTACTTTGTCTTTGCCTTTTAAATATTATCTGCTATGTTTCTTCCCCATTCAGTATTTATGGTTTTCCTTCCAGAAATCATAATGTATGTCCTTCGAATTAAGAATCATAAGTAACGTATTTTTTAAATTATTTTCTAACTGGAACAATATAAAACTATCCTTTTTTCTCCTAGAAAAACACGAGAAATAAAACCCAAATCCATGCAAGTTCTTCTGAACTTACTGATGGTTCATTAATCATTCATAAGGGTTTGTTTATTTTTTTCCTCATTTTCTTATAAATGTAGTTTTTCTTTCTTTCTTTCTTTTTTTTAACAAATATGTGTGTGGTTTGTTTAATAATGTGTCGTGAAAGTGAGAGAGAAGACCAACCTGATTTCTCGATAAACCTGTCTGTCGAGCCAACAGATGCTTATCTGCATCGCTTGGGTACCTGGGAAAGAGACCAGAAAATGACATCAGAGTCATTGCCTAAAACCGTGTAAAGTGACACCAATCTTTATGTACCGCCATAGATGCAATTGAACCTTTCTTTATTTACCATGCATGGGCGTGAGAATCTAATAGAAAGAAAGATCATCACACAGCAGCATCAGCAGTTTTTGCAGAAGTATAGAGGACGACAGAAACTTTCAACATCTCTCTCATTATTATTTACATGCATATACTAGTTCTTCATTAACAACAAAAAGGAAAAGAAAAGAAAATATTAGACAGTGAAAAAAAAGGGTTAAGCAGGCGTGTCATCCGTGATAAGACGCTTTAATAAAGTTCTTTTTAAATAACGAAAGAAAATGAATGTTTTTAACAGCTTTATGGCTGACGAGACATGAATCCCAAGGACACTGCATTACTGTATTCTCTGAACACAAACCAGAAAGTATGACAAAGTAGGAAACCAGAACTTGAATTTTGTGAGGCTAATAAAATGTCATTATGTCATACACTTATTAATATGATAGCCTGTTTTTCAACCTGTCAGCTTCCTTTTGCTAAATGTATTTAATATTCACTGAATTAAGAAAGATGCAGATTCTATTGCTAGGGCAGTGTCAGATAATATAGGTAAACGTAAACGTACGGGTGGAGAAAATGTTCGAAAAGCCAGGCCCTCAAAATGTTGACAGATCTTTCAGGCAGTCCCCTTTGGGGTCTCCAAGCTTCATGCTCCATCATACCCATTTGATGGATCGCTCTTTGTTGTCTTAAGCTGTGTTCCAACATCCTTAGCCTCGGTGTCTCTCCTTTGGTTATGCCGGATGTTCCATCTTTTTCACCCAACACCTCACAGCTATGCTTCAGTTGTCCGGATATGGCATCTTTCAAGCACCTAAAATGCCTCGACATTGCCTTCTGAGCCAGGGCTGTGTAAGGCACCGCTGCACCAAACCCCATCACTAGATCAAATGAGTTCACCACCATTTGCATTTGTTCACAGTAATAGTTGTACCTCCGGTCCACCTGCTCAAACCAGATCATTTTATTTTTACATTTTTGTTAATCACAGTTCACGATGAAATAGTAACAAAAATGACATGACATTGGAGGAGAAGAGAACGGCAAGTTCCAATTTGAGAATTTTACAACGCCCAAAAAATCATTTTGACATAACTTAGTTGCTGTTTAAGGAAACCCCCAAAAGAATAAATGCATAAATCAAAGATTGCTATAGGGTGAAAGAAAGAACAAAGAATATCCTACACTTTCTTTCTCCCATTATAGCTTGGGTGCCTAAACAGAAACAAATATAGAAAAAAGAAAGCGAAAATGAGACTGAGTCAACCGAGTTATAATATATTCAATGGCTTTCATTGCAATATTATTATTTGCAATTGCTTAATAATTAGTTTCGTATGTAATATGGTAGGTTAATAGTCAACTTCAGTATCAGAAGGAACGTCGCACCAGCATAATAGTCACCAAAGTATAGCCCCAGATTTTTTTAATAGAAAAATCAAAGTGAGAAAGGCTTAATCAAACTGTACCAACTAGATCCTATTGAGTAGCAGACTGCACCAGCCGGCTTTGCTCTATCTGGGTTTTCTTTATTTGAAAAAATAATTGCTTAAAGAAAGATTATTGGGTCATTGACTCTTGAAAGATAGAGAAGAAAAGAGATTAGATTACATGCCTCATCAAGCATGGATAAAAGTTTGACCTTCCGTCTTTGATGTTCAATTCTATCAGCAGCTGATAAAGGAGGGAGATCCTTTTTTGATGAAGAACCGTCGTCGCCGATACTACCCGGATTAGAACTAGGATTTGTGTTGTTTCTGCCGAGAGTTTTCTTCTTCAACTGGCCTCTTCCCACGCTACAGAATTCTTCTAACAATTCTTGAGCGGCTTTAACGTACTTTGAATTCCTCAACACATTGACCATTCCTAACGAGGAGCCGTACCCACCATGAACCTGGTGGTTTTGTCCTACACCAACTTGCAAATGCAGTGGCTGATGATGATGATGGCTACCCAAATGCTTGTACTGAAACTGAGGGGTAGCAGTAGCAGAAGGGCCTCCTTGGTTATAGTACAGTAACCCGACATCTCCCATCCTCAATTCTTCGGCTTTGGCGGCTTCCAAGTGTTGCAAAGATGATAAAGATAGTGAAAGGCCTTGTCCTTCTACAACTGTACCTCCGATTTCACTTGGGTTACCTCCTTCATGGGAACTATCGGGAACCCAGGTGTACTGAGGTGGAAAATTCCCTCCAGGACCTGATACATTAAACCCTTGAAGAGAAGTTGATGGAGGAGGAGGAGATGGTGACCTTGGCTGTGGATTCATCAGGAAAAGATGCATGGAAGCTGCCGAGTCGGCATTCATGCTTGGTGGTAACTGCTGTTGAGATAAACTGTCACGGTTATTGTGGCTTTTCGATTCACCTAACTGTCCCAAACCCCCAACAACAACACCTTGCCTGTTGCTGTACCACTCGTTGGTATTAGCCGGTGGCCTTTGTCCTCGAAAATTAGCCTGTAGAGGCTGGTCTAATAACTCAGACGAGGAGGCGGTGGCAGCCACGCCCGATGGGAAATAGAACATTTCCGATGATAACATGCCCGGTGTTTCGTATACAGGAAGAGCATTTGATTCTTCCTCTTCGATCCCTACTAATGGCTGAGGTGGTGGCTCAAAGTCTTGAACTCTCAGTTTATCTCTCCGGATCTGTTGTGCCAAGTCAAGTTGCTGCTGCTGCTGCTCTTGGTGGCTAATGGCCGCTGATCTCTCGAAGCCATTAGAGAAGCCGAAGATGCCAGCTGCTTGGTGGTGGTAATCTTGGGACATAGAATTTCGTAGAATTTTTACTACTCTTGAATTGGAATTTAATGGCTAGCCTTAGAGAAACAATCGCTACTCACATACCAATACCTTCTTCTTCATGATCTCTGAAGCAACACCCTTCTCTCACCTTTTTCCCTGCTATAAAACGGATCCATAAGTTAACTCACAAATTAAAAAAAAAAAATCAAAACAATACCCATCTTGAAAAGCAGTGCTATTATTCATCATAAAAAGAAAGACGACCAAAAAGAAGATCGGAATTCTCTCAGTTAAGTGAAGGAAAAAGTAAAGTTAAGGAAATGGGTTTTTGTTCATTAATCTTTTCGAATTTGTTGTAACCCTTTTTATCATTTTCAGCTCTGGGTACATGTAAAAAATATTAAGCAATCTGTGTGTGAGAGAGAGTATGTTTGTAGGCAGAAGACCGCAGACCTTGCTAAGAGTTGCAGAGAATGAAAGCCTGTAAAGCCTTTAGACATCGTTGTCTCTTCTATGGTGTAATTGAAAGCTTCTTCAATTCCCTCTTTCTTTTCCTTTCTCTTTTTCTCAGTATATTTCTGTGCTTTCCCTCTCTGTCTCTCCTCTCTTTCTCTCCTTTTGCAGCAGTCACCCCTTCTCTTATTTAGTTTTCCTAATCAAAAGCTGAATTATGAAGCAAAATAATTATATATAAAAAAACAAAATGGGATGAGAACATCAAGGAATACACTTCGTAATTTAATTAATTAAACTATGATGTGAAAATTTTATAAAATATATGTGAAAAATATTTAATTTTATAATTTTATCTTAATTTTTTTCTATTTTTAACTATCAGATAATAGAAAAACAAAAACCAAAGACTTGCGTTGTAATTTATTATTTATTAAATTACCAAGATAACCCTATCTAGAAATTTTAGATTTGAGTTTTATATTCTGGTTTAAAATCATCCCGCACAAGTTGGAATTTTCTAAAAAAAATATATAGAAATAAATTATTGTTTGTTTCATGGTCCATGGAGAAAACAAATAAAAAAATATTTTTTTTATTTTTTAATAGATGGAAATTAATTTTGAATAATTAATAAAATTACTGTCATTTAAAAAAAGACGTCCTTTGGAAACCAACGCAAACTACCAAATAAAATAAAGTTAAGGTCAGTACACAGTCATTTCAATGATCCAAACTACCACCATCCTTCTACACGTTCAAATGACCAAAATACTCTAGCCAATCATTGTATATATTAATCAATAGCAATAGTTGGTAAGGGCAGAAAGGCCTTTCACAATTTCTTTGCATTAATTATAAAAATAAAAACTAAACGTGGCCAAGCTATGATGAAGAACAAAAATTTGAACATTTCTTATTACTGGAATTTTGAAGAAAAAAATTAACACAATGGCTAAGATCGTACTTGAAATTTTATAATCAATGTTTTATAAAATTTGTTATTAACCCACCATTTCTTATTAAAGTTAAGAAGAGTAAATTATACCATTCATCATTTAATTATATTGTCACTCTCATTTTAGTCACCGAAATTTTAAAATTTTCAATTACGTCACTCAACTTTGAACATTAATTTTTTTTTATCACTCTATTATTTTCTTTCTTTGGGTTGAAATGCAATTTTTTTTATTTTGAACTTCCATGTAGACATTAATTAATATTTTTAATAGTATTTTTAATATTTTTTTAATTTCCCATTGTTATCACTTATTTTCCCGTTCTCGTTCCTCTAAAACAGAATCTAAAAGATATTTATCGTGTCCAAAGTTCACTCTTTGTTCTCAACGAAATTTTTGTTGAATGCAGCCTTGGTGAGGGCAGATAACCGATGAGATGAAGATGGGGAACCAGCACGAAAAGGATAAAAAGAATCACGATGAAGAAACAATTGGAATCAGAGAAGTGTCCTTTCTTTTTTAAATTTCTATTTCTTTTTGGTTTGAGTTTTGATTCGAGTTATTGTGGCTTTTAGTTTGGTTTATTCGAGATCTGAATTGAGGATAGAAAATGGAGAAAAAAAGCGTTCATTTAGTATCTATATCAACACGAATGTTGACCATAAAAGCATGGTGACATACAACGATGATGGTATCAATGTTAGATCTATGGAGTTTAGGGTATTTCATGATTAAACGGACACCATATTCACGTTTAGAATGGTTAGATGAGTTCGATGAGAAATTTTGGGAGTCATCAGCCTTCGACGATGGTGACCGACACTGGTTAAAATGACGGCTGTTATGTTAATTGGAATCTAGGTTCTTAGGTTGAGGAAAGAAAAAAAGAGAAAAGAAGATAAATAAGAAGAAAGAAGGAAAGAGGAGAAAATAAAAGAAAAAGGAAAATAACTTTTTATTTATACCAAAATGATGTTGTTTTGATCTAAATTTGATTTTCTATAGGGATCCAAAACTATGTTGTTTTGAAGTAAATTGTCATGTCAGAACGCCGTTAATTATTTAACGACAGAGTGACCAAAACATTAATAATTCAAAATTCAGTGATTAAATTAACTTTTTAAACTTTTATGACCAAATTAAGAGTGAAAAGATGATGGAATGATAAATGGTGTAGTTTACCCATATATAAAAAGTGTATGCCAGATATAAAATTTAATTTAAATTTAATATTTTAAATATATAAAATAGTATCCTATCAAACAAATATTAATAACAAATGGTGTCATTTTATTTTGATTTATATTAAATTAAAAGTAATCTTTTAAAATTTGAGTGACAACTTTTTTATTTTAATTTTTTTTTAGAAATTTTAAATTTGAATTGTCGATGTATTAGTCAACGACATCTAAAAATATTTTTGGGATGAACACATAATATTACTAATATAAAAATTTTACATGAAGAAATTATTATACAAAAATTTTAGGGTGAGTACAATTAATAAAACATATAATTAAGTAAAAATTAAATTTTAAAATATATACTTATTCACTTTGTCGAAACGATTTTTAAACGAGTGGGGGAGCGAGATTTTGGAAAACCGCGTCATTTTTAATTGTTCTCTTTACGATTGAATTTTAATTAAAAACAATGCGATTTTAGAAAACCTCTCGTTGCGAAAAATTAGAAATTCCTTTACGATAAAAATATAAGGTTCGAGGAGTCGCCACCAATATTTGATTAGGGTGTGATTGGGCACCCAAAAAACATTGTCATTTTAAATAAAAATTAATTTTAATTAAAACGACAAATTTACGGTCTACGTTACCAAAATCCAAGTTCGGGAGTCGGTTACGCGTGGGGAAGGATTAGCACCCCCACAACGCCCTAAATCGGTACCTAGTCGATTAATTAATTTCTTTGCACCGAATTTCACAAGTTCAAATTTGATTTGATTAATGATCCCTTTAAACGACAAACATGCAAATTTGCAACATTCAAAGCAACAAAATAGATTTAATTTAAAATTACCAAGTCGTTAGAAAGATAAAGAATATTCGATTATTTAAAAATATCGAGACCAGATCTTTAGTTCAGTTCTAACGACCTTTTCTCGAAAAGTTTAAATAGTCGAATATTTCCTTTTCTTTCGCTCCCAAATTTTACAGTGATATATCCAAATTTAATTAGACGTTACTGACGGGATACCATTTTAATTTAAAATCGTCAAAACAACTTTCCTGTAAGTTAAGGAAAGCCATTCTGATAATTTTAGATTAAAAGGGCATTACCCTTAATTCCGATTATGTGATTAGATCGAGTCATGCACATGAGGCTAAACATGCATAAAAACTACACCTAAATATACAAACACTAACAACATGCTCGGAATGTGATATTTCAATAAAGATCACATACATATTTAAAATATATATATATATATATATACTCTATACATAGCTATACTTAATGAACAAAGATGGCCTAAACACAACCAACGAAAACATAGCATAACAAATTATAAAATTTCAGAAAATAATTATATTTAAATTAAACTTTAATATACTACTTATGAATAAAATACAAATTAAGGTAGAAATGCTAGCATTATACCGTACTGAATACTAAGAACTGAAATGGAACAATTCTCATTACAAGGGACTAAAAACAAAATAAAACAAAACACGCTCAAGACTAAAATGCAACATACAAAAAGGTGGATGTCAAATGTTTAAGACAACAAAGATTTAAATACAACAAAACATAGGACTAAAATACAAAGAAACTAAATCACAGGATCTTTTCATAACATTTTCATTTCTGGACAGTCCAAACATGATATAACCAAAATATTACATAGGATCAAAATGCAAGTTTCTAAAACTATGCATCCAATGTAAAAACAACAATAAAATCGGCCTAGCAGGATTCGGGACGAACGTGTAAACCGCTGGAAATTTAAGGCCAAAATCAGAAAACAGCAAAGTCACTTTGGGACCAAATCGGAATGGACTTAACCTCTATGGGCCCTGAACGAGATTAACCCCTCCCTCAAAACACGAGATATTTTTCCCACGATAACAAAACGCCGTCGTTTCAACACTACCCAAAGCTACGTCGTTTTGACGTATTAATATAGTGGAAATCAGGGTAAATTTCCTAACCTAAACTCATTTCCCTCTCCATCCAGAAGATACATCCCCTCGCCGTTCTCTGCCTCTCCCATATCCTCTCTGCTCTCCCGTCTCTCAACCCTAAACGAGACAGAAGGCCACCGCGGCCTCCGTCGTTCAACGGCTCCGATGGGGAGCCACACAAGCCCCGACGATAACTCGAAGCAGACCTCTACCTAAAACCGAACCTTAACCCGAGACATAGCTCTCAAAACCCGCTGCTAACCAAACGAACCCGAGCCTCGTTACCCGGTTGAACTATGACCAAACATGTACTGAACCCTTCAAATCCCTAAAGCCCGAGACTTAAAACCGACATGCATGACTCGAAATCAACGGGAGGCGAAAGGTTTTATCTTCTCACAGACGGGGTATGGATTCCTAGTGACGTAAGCTACTGGATCGGAAGGGTAAGTCTCTTTCGCTTTCGTTTTGTTCTCTGGTTGTTGATGAATGATCTTCTGGATATTTCCCTTTTTTTCGTTGCGTTGATGGCTAAAATGGTTGGTTTCTCTTTTTGTTATTTTTGGTTTCGTATCTGATTCGTAATGGTCCACTCTCGGGTTCTCTCCCTGATGCGTGTTTTCTGCTTTCCCCTCTTCAAATCCTCTCCTTCCAGCCGTTTTCTTTCTGGTTATTTCTAGTAGATATTTTCTCTTTTTTTCTATGCCTTCTGCTCTGCTTCTTGTTTGGTGCGTTTGCAGGTCACGGGCGCAAGCTGGTCACGGGGGTGGTCGATAGTTCTGGGAGTTCCTCCCGGTTGATCTGCACGATGGCTCGGTATTCACGGAGAGCTGTGAGCCGTTGGATTGTGAATTCAGATCCAACGGTGAGGGCTCAGCTGCGCATAGAGATGGTGAAAGGAAACCCTAATGGATCTAGGGTTTCCTCAAACGGGCCACAATTCTTGGGCTCCCACTTTGGTTCAGTTTCATTTATTGGGTCAACGGGCTCTTCATCAATTGGACTTGCTGTAATTGATTTTAACAATTTTGGCCTGTAAAATAAAATGATTACTTGGTGAATCCATGTACCATATTTATTTATGTATATATATATATATGATCACACGCATAACCACATAGATAAATAGACAATCACTATATAATTAAACACACCCATACAACTAATAAACTAATAATAGTATAAATAAATAAACATATGCAAAACTTGGTAATAATAACTAATTAGTATTATGAGAACCCCAGACAAAAACGGGTGTCCACAGCTGCCCCTCTTTGCTCATTCTTGTGTTAACAAGAATAGGGCAAAGATAAAGAAGACAACGCGTTTTTGTCTAATTTCGTCTTTGCTTTGAAACTTGATAAGGGATTTGCTCCACTCCTTCTCCAGGGTAGGTGAGACTTGAAAAACCTTCTGTCAACGGGTTCGTTCCCTCTTCCTTCATGGAGTATAGAACTTGAGCAATCATTTGCAAACGAGTTCGCTCCCTCTTTCTCTAGGGAGTATAGAACTCAAACATCTTCTTCTTACGGGTTCGCTCCCTCTTTCTTTCAGGAAGTATAGAACTCGAACATCTTCAAACGGTTCGCTCCCTCTTTCTTTCAGGAAGTATAGAACTCGAATATCTTCTTCAAACAGGTTCGTTCCCTCTTTATCTAGGGAGTATGGAACTCGAATAATCTTCTGCAAATGGGTTCGCTCCCTCTTTCTCTAGGGAGTATAGAACTCGAACATCTTCTTCTTACGGGTTCGTTCCCTCTTTATCTAGGGAGTATGGAACTCGAACATCTTTAAACGGGTTCGCTCCCTCTTTCTGTAGGGAGTATAGAACTCGAACATCTTCTTCTTACGGGTTTGTTCCCTCTTTATCTAGGGAGTATGGAACTCGAACATCTTCTAACAGGTTCGCTCCCTCTTTCTTTAGGGAGTATAGAACTCGAAAATCTTCAAACGTGTATGCTCCCTATTTCTTTAGAGAGTATAAGACCCACAATCTTCAACGATCGCGTCTGCCTCCTATTTCTTCAGAGAGTATAAGACCCACAATCTTCAACAATCGTGTCTGCTCCCTATTTCTTCAGAGAGTATGAGACTCGAACAATCTTCAACAATCGTTGGGAAACCTGTAAATATTTAAGTCATCATGCAATGTCATGATCCTATTCATGCCTAAAATGTATGCAATTTAATCCACTTTCTTCTTCGAAAGAATACTATCCCCTTTGATTTCAGTGGAACTCGGTTTCGCTTTGGGCATAGAGCATTTCACCAGTTCACCCCAGTTGATACTCTCAATACTATAACTTTTGGCTTGACAAGACTTTGACTTCTTTCTTTCTTGAGGCCTGCCAGTACCCCTGACCAATCTTCTTGATAAATGACAACATCCTTGGGTCATCTATTAATGGCTGTGACTTTCTATGAATTCCAAAGTTTTATCTTTTCCCAACCATACAAGCTTATGGGTAAAACCATTGCTAGCTTCAGAATACATGCATTTCCAGAACCTTTTGCATAATAATACAAAATGATCTCATGTACCACCAGTTAAGCTACGCGTTTTAACTTTCTCAAGATTAGATGCTTGTAAAAGGGAAATTAAGAAGGGAAAATATCTCTTTATTTATATAAATGGCGAAGAATTTTTAGGCAACTACATGACAAACTTTTAATCGGAAAAGAACAAAAGGATAGGTGTCTTCAAATATCAATAACACAAATGCTTTTGAACTGGCACGCCGTCAGAATGACTCGAGTGTAGCTTCTGTCAAAAGGACCTCCAAAATGGTGATGACACCTAAGAGTGCGAAACTCTTTCTGAGCCCCAAAATCTCCCATTATTGGATGCCATAAACCAATATTGAATCTCACGTGCATTCAATTCCTCCTCTGGTTGTCCTCATCGAGACTCATTGATCTTTGGTCTCAACCCCAATGGCCATCGTCGTTACCCATGTCAGGAGCTCTTCCTACTTCCAAAAACAATTCAGATTATCCACCATGCACGAACTCTGAATTTAAAACTCAAGTCGCCCTTTGCGGGTTTTCGACTCGAGACCTCCTTTGGTTTCAAGACGCCCTTTTCGAGTTTTCATCTTGAACCCTTCTTTTTTCCATTTTTTCATTTTTTTTATTTTTTTATTTTTTTTCATTTTCACTCATTTTTTCTTCTTCTTTTTTCTTCAAGCAAAATACTTCTTAACTGCGTCAGAATTCACTGGATGAGGTAATTCAGACCCATCCATCTCAGTTAAGACCAGAGCTCCCCCAGAAAAAACTTTCTTGACAACATAGGGTCCTTCCCATTTGGGCATCCATTTCCCTCGGAAATCTTTTTGAATGGGCAATATCCTCCTGAGAGCCAAATCTCCTTCGTGGATTTCTCGAGGGCGAACCTTCTTATCATGTGCTCGTATCATCCGCTTCTGGTATATCTGACCGTGACAAATAGCCTTCAATCTCTTTTCTTCAATCAGATTCAATTGATCATATCTGGCCTGTACCCATTCTGCCTCATTTAGCTTCACCTCTGATAAAACCCGGAGCGAGGGAATTTCCACTTCAATAGGGAGGACAGCTTCCATCCCATAAACTAGAGAAAACGGAGTTGCCCCAGTAGACGTTCGTACAGAAGTCCGATAGGCAAACAGAGCAAATGGCAACTTCTCATGCCAATCTTTATAAGTTTCAGTCATCTTCTCTATAAGCCTCTTAATATTCTTATTAGCCGCCTCCACTGCCCCATTCATCTTTGGGCGATAAACCGTGGAATTATGATGCTTTATTTTGAATTGCTCACATACAGATTTCATCATCTTGTTGTTTAAGTTCAACGCATTGTCAGAGATAATTCTCTCTGGTAAGCCATATCGGCAGATGATTTCTTTCTTCAAGAACCTACATATCGTCGACTGGGTAACACTTGCATAGGAAGCTGCTTCTACCCACTTGGTGAAGTAATCTATTGCTACCAGAATAAAGCGATGACCATTTGACGCTTTTGGAAAAATTTGCCCAATAACATCCATGCCCCACATAGAAAACGGCCACGGAGCTGTCATCACATGCAACGGATGAGGAGGGGTGTGCATTCTATCCCCATAAATCTGACACTTGTGACATTTTCGGGCATAATTGATGCAATCAGTCTCCATAGTTGACCAATAATACCCAAATCCCATAATTTGTCTGGCCATTACATGCCCATTAGCATGGGTGCCACATATTCCTTCATGTACTTCTTCAAGAATCATTTTCGCTTCTTTATTGTCCACACACCTTAATAAGACCTGATCCATGCTTTTCTTATACAAGATCTCACCATTAAGCACATACCCTGCTGCCATTCTTCTAATGGTCCTTTTGTCATTCTCAGTTGCCTGTTCGGGGTAACTTTGATATCTTATATACTGGAGGATATCATAGTACCAAGGTCCTTCATCATCTTCTTCTTCAATGTCAAAGCAGTGGGCTGGATATTCATAAGCCTTCATCTCAATAGGCATCATATTTGAATGCTCGTTCATCTTAAAGGCCGCTGCCAAAGTAGCCAAGGCATCCGCCATTTGATTTTCTTCTCTGGGGAGGTAATTGAAAGTCACTTCTTCAAATTCTTCAATAAGTCCCAGAACTAATTTGCGATATTCCACAAGTTTGGGATCTTTGGTTTCCCATTCACCTCTGAGTTGGTAAATTACCAAAGCTGAATCCCCATATACCTTCAGCATTTTTGCTTTGAGTTCAATAGCTGCTCTAAGACCCATAACACAAGCCTCATATTCCGCCATATTGTTTGTACAATCAAAATTGAGCCGACTGGTAAAAGGATAATGCTCTTCACTTGGTGAGACCAAGATTGCCCCAATCCCATGCCCCAAGGCGTTTGAAGCACCATCAAAGTTCATCTTCCAGTATTTACCGGCAAGAGCAATTGTTTCTTCCTCCGAGATAGCCATTAAATCCTCATCCGGGAAATCGAAATTCAACTGTTCATATTCTTCTGAAGCCCTACTCGCAATGAATTCTGCTATGGCGCTCCCTTTAACTGCTTTCTGGCTTACATACTGGATATCAAATTCGGACAACAGGATTTGCCAACGGGCTAACCTTCCGGACAATGCAGGTACCCCCATTAGATACTTTAAAGGGTCCAGCTTAGATATGAGCCAGGTAGTATGATACAACATATACTGTCTAAGTCTTCTGGTAGCCCATACTAAAGCGCAACACAATTTTTCAATTGGTGAGTATCTGGCCTCACACTCAGTGAACTTCTTACTGAGATAGTAGATAGCCCTCTCCCTCTTCTCAGTTTGATCATGTTGCCCCAACACACATCCCATTGAATTGTCATAAACGGACAAGTAAAGAATTAAAGGCTTTCCTGGGATAGGTGGCGCTAGGATCGGAGTATTCGAAAGATATCTCTTTACTGCCTCAAAAGCCTCTCGGCAATCTTCACTCCATTCTCCTGAATCATTCTTACGAAGAAGGCGGAATATGGGATCACATCTTTCGGTCAGCTGTGAGATAAACCGAGCGATGTAATTTAATCTCCCCAAAAATCCTCGAACCTCTTTCTGTGTTCTTGGGGCTGGCAAATCTTGAATGGCTTTTACTTTATCGGGATCTATTTCGATTCCCTTTCGGCTCACTACGAATCCCAACAGTTTTCCCGATGTCACCCCAAAAGTACACTTATTTGGGTTAAGTTTTAGTTGGCACTTCTTTAATCTTTGAAAGAGCTTCCTCAAACTCTCGACATGTTCCTCCTCCGTCTTGGCTTTGACAATCATATCATCGACATAGACTTCAATTTCTTTATGCATCATGTCATGAAACAACGTCACCATGGCCCTCTGATAGGTTGCCCCTGCATTCTTTAATCCAAATGGCATGACTTTATAGCAAAACGTCCCCCACATAGTGATAAACGTTGTTTTCTCCATGTCTTCAGGGTACATTTTAATTTGATTATAGCCGGAGAAACCATCCATAAATGAGAATAAGGAATTTCCAGCAGTATTGTCCACTAACGTGTCTATATGTGGCAAAGGAAAATTATCCTTTGGACTAGCTCTATTCAGATCTCTATAGTCGACACACATTCGTACTTTCCCATCCTTCTTTGGTACTGGGACAATATTTGCTACCCACTCAGGATATTTGGCCACTGTGAGAAACCCAGCATCAAATTGTTTCTTCACTTCTTCTTTAATCTTGAGCAGCATCTCGGGTCTCATTCTTCTCAGTTTCTGTTGTACGGGCTTGCAATCAGGCTTTATTGGTAATTTATGGACAACCAATTCTGTATCCAGCCCTGGCATGTCCTCGTATGACCAAGCAAATACATCCTTGAACTCTTGAAGTAATTCTATCAAGCTTTGCCTCCCTTCAGTAGACAGGGTGGTACCAATCTTTATTTCTTTTCTATCCTCATCTGTACCCAGGTTCAAGATCTCTGTAAGCTCTTCGTGAGGCAGGATCTGCTCATCTTCCTGTTCCACCATCTTTAGTAATTCTGAGGGTGGTTCACATCCCTCATCATCATCACAACCTTCGATTTCCCCTTGACATATGGGCATCTCGAAATCAATCTCCGGGTCAGAGTCATTAGCATTCGTATTATTGATATCTGAGTTCCTGAAAGGATAACGAAAAAGAAGATATATATACATATATACATATATACATATGGGAGAATCTTTTCCCATATAAACAAATAGGAAGAAATAATATATGTGTATATTCAAACAAAAATGCATGAGGAAATGTTTGCCATTTGGGAATTAACAAAACACATCTTTTATTGAAAGCAAGTAAAAACACACAACTTAACCCTTTACATCAAATCACCTACTGTCCCAGGGTATGAACAATAGGGAAGAGTTCTAGTGTATTACTCTGCAAAAGATTTGTAAACTACAGGCAATTCCTCCGCAGTCCAGTTATTCAACACAAAGCCCAGTGGCGCAGGGTAGATGCCCATAGCTCTCATTTCTTTGAACTCCTCATCGGTTATGACATTAATGCCCAGGTCCTCCAAGGCATTCTCAACTATCCCTTTACTGCTTTCCAAAGTCCCTTGAAACATATATCCTCCTGATACGAAAATGCTGCTCAATGGTGGGAATGTCATGGGCTCCCAGCTTGGGTCCTCACCAGTCAATCTTGCCTTTCTCAATTCCTGAATCTTCTTGATGCTTCTCTTTTTTTCTTTTAAAGTTGGCTGATACCCTAAACCGAACCTGTCTCTTTTAGTTACAGGGTAGATTGGGCCCACCAATCCTTGCAACCGACGTCCAAACCCTTTGCCAGTTTTTGCTCCTCTTCCAAGAGTCAGCTTAAGCCCCATTTTGGTGCAGTTTGACAATCTAGGCTTCGGGATCTTTTTTCCTTCTGCCACAAACATGGCATTGACGTATTCCAACGATCTGAAAGAACATTCAACAGCTTGTTCTTCCACTTCAACGTATGGAGCAGTAGTAGAAACCGAAGCAATAATGTCTTCCTCAGCATGAATGCATATAAGCCTCCCATCCATTGCAAATTTTATCCTTTGGTGTAACGTTGACGGAACCGCACCGGCCTGATGAATCCAGGGCCTTCCCAATAAACAGTTGTATGTAGGCATGATGTCCATCACAAGAAACTCCACTTCGTATATTGCCGGGCCAATAGTCAAAGGGATATCAATCTTGCCTAGAACTTCTCTCTTCGTTCCATCAAAAGCTCGAACCACACTTTGACAGCTTCTCATCAGGGTGCTGTCCACTGGCAATTTTTTCAGGGTCACCAAGGGCATCACATTTAACGCCGAACCGTTATCTATCAGTACTCTGGATAGAACATGCCCTTTGCACCTAACTGTGATGTGTAGGGCCTTATGATTGCCAATCATCCCAGAAGGGATCTCGTCCTCAGAAAAAGATAAAAAATTATCGGCCTGGATGTTGGCAACTAGTCGGTCCAGCTTTTCTGTGGGTATCTCCTTCGGGACAAATGTTTGGTTTAAAACTTTTAACAGGGCGTTGCGATGAGCCTCTGAACTCAGAAGAAGTGATAGGACAGAAATACGGGCAGGCAGCTTGTGCAATTGCTCAACAATACTGTATTCACTATGTTTCAAAAATTTTAAAAATTCCATCGCTTCATTCTCCGTTACTGGCTCATTGACGATGGGTTCATCTTCTCTTATCTTCACATCGATACTTTTTCCTTTCTCGACAGCAATCTTTTTCTCAGGTTCTTTGTGATAACATCTACCACTCCTGGTCATGTGTCCCACTTCATCTACCTCTTCCTGTTGCTTTGTCACCTCTCCTATTTGACAAGTATATCTCCAGGGTACCTGTTTGTTGTCTTTGTACAGGAACGGAGAGGGAGGTGTAATAATCACCTTTGGAGCTACCTTCTCAGCCACTCGATTCTTGGGAGTAATGACGAGGGGACAACTAGCACTATAGACCACTTTGGATGATCCCTCAGAGGCGTAAACTTCCGCTTCTTCTTTCTCAGCCCCTTCTTTGAAGAACTCGATTTCCTTACTATCCATCATCTCTTGTACCAGCCCTAAGAAATCAGAACACTGTTGTATACTGTGTTTTGTGCAGTTATGGTAGTGGCACATCTCTTCGTTATTGAAATGTTCACGTGGCAGATTAGTCTTTAATAGTCCTACCTTGACCATTTGGCGCCACACCCAAGACATGGGTGACATCACCTCCCTAACATCTTTTACAGTCGTTTTTCCTTTCTCCTCAGCGACTGCATTAATCCCGGCTCCTGCATGGTTTGGCAATGGATTCTGGGCTATGTTTGGCTGTTCACTGTCACCAAAGTTGATGACGTTTCTTCTTCTCAGAGCTTGGATGACCTTTTTGAAAGCGGGACAATTTTCAATAGAATGTCCGGAAACCCCTGCATGGTATTCGCACTTAGCACTAGCATCATACCACTTGGGATACGGGGGTTGTATAGGGTCCACATGATAAGGTGAGACTACATGTCGATCATATAATTCGTGGAATAACTCCTTATAAGTCATGGGAATCGGATCAAATTGAGGCCTCTCTCTCCTTGGATCTCTTGTCCCCTGCCTATTGTCAATTTGGGGTGATGCTACCGTTCCCTGTGGTCGGGACACTGTGATATTATGGGAATCATACTGCCTTATTTTGTTGACTTCGTTTTCCTTCTTCCTCATCGGTTGTTTCTTGCTGGAATCTCCTCCCTAAAGCTTCCCGCTTTTGATCGCCATTTCAATCATTTCTCCCGCCGTAACTATATCAGCAAAACTTCGAGAAGGATTACCAACAAAATGTGAGAAAAATGGAGCCTTCAAGGTATTAACAAAAAGTAGGTTCGTTTCTTCCTCTACCAACGGTGGGTGGACTTGTACTGCTATCTCTCTCCACCTCTGAGCATATTGTCTGAAACTTTCACTATGCTTCTTCTCCATTGCTTGCAGCACCATTCTGTTAGGCCTGACGTCCTTCACATGTTTATACTGGTCGAGAAAAGATTTGGCCAGGTCTTTCCATGTCCTGACATCAACTCTCCTTAGTTGATTATACCATCGCAATGCTGAGCCTACTAAGCTTTCCTGGAAACAGTGGATCAACAGCTGGTCGTCCCCTACGTAACCAGTCATTTTCCTGCAGAACATTGTGATATGGGCAGAAGGGCATTGGGTACCGTCGTATTTCTCGAAATCAGGAGTTTTGAACTTGGGAGGTAGGACCAGATCAGGAACTAAACTCAGTTCCTTAGCGTCGAGACCATACAAGCTGGTATCTTCTTTCATAGCTTGTACTTCATTTGCTAGCTGCTTATATTGCTCCTGCAACAACTTGTTTTCGCTCTTCTTTGCTTCTTCATCAAGGTCCGGGACCTGGTGATATGGGCTTTCTTCGGGATGCGAACAAGATCCAGGTTGCGGATTCGCTGCCATGCCGTCAGGATTTATGTGTACTTTGGTATGGACAGATGTTCCTTGGATATTCGGAGACTGTACCGGGGTAAACCCTGGGGGGTAAAGTGGTTCTTCACTTGTTTGCTCATGGGCCTTTCCGTGCTCTGGATTTCTCCCTCCCAGCATATTTGCCAACTTGGACAACATATCCTCTTGAGCCTTAAGCATATCTTCTTGCATTTTTCTCAGATCATCTTGCAACTGCAATTGAGTTCTTTCTATTTGAGCAATCTTGTCATCCATGGCTTTCCTTGTGTTATAGTGATGCTTGAAATTTCCCAGTATTCTGTAATGTATCCCTTATTGTTAATTTTAATGCTTTGAGGATGAATGCAAATTATGTAAAGTGTGATAAAAAATGCAACACAAAACTTAAATTACACATAAAATGCAAATGCATGCAGAAAGGCATTGATTCATAAGACGCGATCAGTCTTAGAACAACTTTCATTTAGGACAAAAGCATCATCTTTACAAGAAAAGTCCATTACAGAAATGGCCTAGCTCTCATGTTCAGCTCTACTATCTGACTGACAAGCCAATCGACCCTCTCTCCTACACCTGATGCTGGATTGGTATAGCTCTGGATGACTTTTGCTTGGAGGTCCATCTCTCCCAACTGCCTCGCAACGCCACTTAACTGATTCATAGTCTCTCGGATCACGTGATTCACGTTTGTCTTCCAGTCTCTAAAGTGATCGTTTGAGTTTTGCCATTGCAGTCTGGTGCCTTGGACGGTGCGCTCGAGACCAGCGATTTGTGTCTGGCAGCTTCGTAAGGCAGCCTCTAAATCATGAATCTTCCTTTGCAAAGCAGCGTTCTCCTCGAGGCTAACCCTTTGATCCACTTGGCAACGCTGACTGTTTTCTGCAGATAAGGAACTTTCAAGCTGCATAACGTAGGCACTGTACTCTTCATTCTTTGCCTTGGCTCGAGCTAGCTCTTCCTCATGCCTTGATTCCATTTCGTGCATCTCTTGATTGAGTAGCTCTATCCGTTCGTTCTTTGCTCCGCACCTCTGTATCCAGAGGAATACTTCATCCTGTTTGCCTTGGAGCACATTCTCCCGATGTTGCCTTTCTAATTTTAGCTCTTCTTTGCTTTGCCTCTTCTCAGTTTCGAGCTCGTCGATTCTTTGCTTTCTAACCTCAAGTTCAAGTTGCATGTTATTTGCCTTCATTCTGAGTTCTTCAATATTAGCATGCAATTCTTCTTCTCGCTTCTTGCTCAAGGTGTACCTTTGTCTTAACTCTTTAGCCTCTGTCCTTTCGCTCTTCAGTGCCCTAACCCAGGACCTTCTCTCGGACTCAAGTTCTTGATTTCTTTTCTTCTTCTCTGTCTCTAATTCTCTGACTCGGTGCTCTCTCTCGGCTCTGACGTCTCTAACTCGACGATCCCTCTCAGCCCGGAGCTCTAACCGCCACTGCTCTGAAGTTCTCCCGAGTCCAGTAATTGCCCGTGCTCGACTCATCTTTTGGTAATCACTCTGTAAACTAGTGAGATTGGCCTCCACTTCATCCTTTCTCTTGCGCATAAGCTCAAACTGTGTATTATAGAATCCCCTATCGATGTCCAACATAAAATTCTTTTGTCTAAGGGCCTCACACTCTGCTTCCTTCCTGGCGATTTCTGCTTCGAATTCACTCTTCAGTATCTCCAACTTAGACGGTACGTATTTAAACTGTACTTCCAAAGGAATTGTTTGGTCGCGATCCGCCAACGGAAGGATATCATTCTTTCGCACCGCCCTCCATGCCACGTAATCTGGTGTCAGCATGACCTCAGCCGCTATGAAATCAGTTCTAAAGGTTGACTTCCACGCCTCTGACATTGCACGAGCAGTCTTCTTGTAATGATCTCCACAGTACACAAATTCAGATGCCTTCAGACCGGATGTAGCTGGGACGAATTGGCGTGCCCCAAATTGCCTTAGTACCATCAGTGGCGCATAACCTACTCCACCCCATAACCCTAATAGGGTTACCCAATCGGAATCCCCGCATTTGTACAACACATCCACAAAAGCTAACCAGGGGACACGCCACACTATATCATGTTCCTGTAAATTTCTGAAGAGTGAAACCCAATCTTTCCTGGTGAGATGCTCTGGCCACTCTTTAGTGAGGAAATCTTTTAAGGGTGAATAGGCCGTAGAAAACCGTCGACTATACTCTCGGTCAATTTTCCAGAAGTGACTGCGTATCCAAACAGTAAGCAGCTGGACACACCCAGTGAAGCGGCTACTCTCAGCTCTTCTGCAACTGCTAAGTGCTCTGAATGTTTCAGCTAAAACCGCAGGAACAGGGTTTACCTTCCTTTCCAAACGCTCGAATAAATCGACCACTGCGGCTTCCACGTGATAAAGAACTTTCGGGAAAATCATCAAACCATAAATTCCCAAGGCGAACATCTCCATGCTCTTCTCGATATCGCTATGCTTGACGATAAGCTCCTTGAGGCATGACCAAGGGAAGCAATCGGACTCTCCCTTCTTTTGGATTCGATCAGCAACCCACTTCTCTCCCATCCCAGTAATCCTTGCGAGCTTGCCCTTAAAGGATTGTGTCCTTGAGGCTTTTGAGTAGATACGGTCCAAGTGTATCGTCTCGAAATGAAACAAGGAGGTGTATTCTTCTAACGTGGGAGTCATGTCTTCCTTGTTGAAAGTGAAGCAGCTATATGCGGGATTCCAAAACTGGACGAGAGCTTTGATTAGGGGTTCGTTTACTTTCACATACAACAGAAGGGCGATGTCACCATACTTTTGCCAGAAAGAGTATTTCACCTCAGAATTCCAACTTTCCCAAATTTCGCGTAACTCTTGCAAATCGTTTTGCTTTAGACTGACCGGAGCAACCTCTGGTAGTACTGATATGTAATCTTTAGTCAAACTGTCGCCTTTCTTCCTCTGAGTTTCCTCGGACCACGACCTCACTTCTGCGTTATCCACTTCCTTGTTATGAAAGCTCTTGTCCATTTTATGACCGCCTTCTACTTTTATGACCACCTTGTGAATCAACACCTTTCTTCATGAATGATGATGCAATGCAGCGGTAATAAATAAAACACAAACACAAACAAAAATAAAACTGTGTTAGTATATACAATGAATAGTCAAACAACATGAAGATAGAAAATATATACATCCTAAACCTAATTCACATGGTATCTACCCAACATGGCATCTACCGAATCATGCTTTAGTAGATCCTACCCAACATGATATTTACCCCCATGTTTTGTTACTCATAAAAAATCCTAACCGCATGGTATCTAATTCACATGCATGTTTGAGAAATAAACCTAACCACATGATCTCTAGTTCGCATACTTTTGCAAAAAAAAAAATAAATTCGAGGGAAAAGTTAGAATGAGTTTCCCCTTTGTGTCTGTGGATAGAGATTCAACATAAGATGGGCAGAGTTTCAGTATTTCTAAAAGGGTCCTCGAATTGTCCTTTGCTGGTGCCCCCTTGGGCTTGCCAGACCCTCGATCCTCGCCCATTATAGGCTTAAAACGGATCAAGTTCAATTTCGAGAGGATACATTTCCCTATGTCCATGCGAGGAAACTCAATGTTTCACTCGTAAACATAAGGCATGTACCCCAGAGGTTACTAGCTAAAGCCCATGCGGAGAAAAATAATTTTTCTCACGTAAGCGTAGCTTTCACCCCTACCTAACGGGACAGAGCACAGTAAGAAGGCTCTAAATATCGAAATGGTTGTAACGACAGTGAGGGGAAACCCATAATCCTTTGCCTCGATCCAAGAAAAACAATAGACTAAAACGAAGGTCAGAAAACTGAAACATGTAGAACACACATTAGTACAACTATTTATTCATTAACCAAATTACAAATTAAGATGTAAATAAAACAATTCAAACAAACAAGGGATCAAAAACCAAATTAAAGCGAACTTACAAATTTCGTTTGCAAAGACAATTAATTAATCGACGATCGGCCTGACTCTCTAAAAAGTCCCCAGCGGAGTCGCCAAGCTGTCGAAACGATTTTTAAACGAGTGGGGGGAGCGAGATTTTGGAAAACCGCGTCATTTTTAATTGTTCTCTTTACGATTGAATTTTAATTAAAAACAATGCGATTTTAGAAAACCTCTCGTTGCGAAAAATTAGAAATTCCTTTACGATAAAAATATAAGGTTCGAGGAGTCGCCACCAATCTTTGATTAGGGTGTGATTGGGCACCCAAAAACATTGTCATTTTAAATAAAAATTAATTTTAATTAAAACGACAAATTTACGGTCTACGTTACCAAAATCCAAGTTCGGGAGTCGGTTACGCGTGGGGAAGGATTAGCACCCCCACAACGCCCTAAATCGGTACCTAGTCGATTAATTAATTTCTTTGCACCGAATTTCACAAGTTCAAATTTGATTTGATTAATGATCCCTTTAAACGACAAACATGCAAATTTGCAACATTCAAAGCAACAAAATAGATTTAATTTAAAATTACCAAGTCGTTAGAAAGATAAAGAATATTCGATTATTTAAAAATATCGAGACCAGATCTTTAGTTCAGTTCTAACGACCTTTTCTCGAAAAGTTTAAATAGTCGAATATTTCCTTTTCTTTCGCTCCCAAATTTTACAGTGATATATCCAAATTTAATTAGACGTTACTGACGGGATACCATTTTAATTTAAAATCGTCAAAACAACTTTCCTGTAAGTTAAGGAAAGCCATTCTGATAATTTTAGATTAAAAGGGCATTACCCTTAATTCCGATTATGTGATTAGATCGAGTCATGCACATGAGGCTAAACATGCATAAAAACTACACCTAAATATACAAACACTAACAACATGCTCGGAATGTGATATTTCAATAAAGATCACATACATATTTAAAATATATATATATATATATACTCTATACATAGCTATACTTAATGAACAAAGATGGCCTAAACACAACCAACGAAAACATAGCATAACAAATTATAAAATTTCAGAAAATAATTATATTTAAATTAAACTTTAATATACTACTTATGAATAAAATACAAATTAAGGTAGAAATGCTAGCATTATACCGTACTGAATACTAAGAACTGAAATGGAACAATTCTCATTACAAGGGACTAAAAACAAAATAAAACAAAACACGCTCAAGACTAAAATGCAACATACAAAAGGTGGATGTCAAATGTTTAAGACAACAAAGATTTAAATACAACAAAACATAGGACTAAAATACAAAGAAACTAAATCACAGGATCTTTTCATAACATTTTCATTTCTGGACAGTCCAAACATGATATAACCAAAATATTACATAGGATCAAAATGCAAGTTTCTAAAACTATGCATCCAATGTAAAAACAACAATAAAATCGGCCTAGCAGGATTCGGGACGAACGTGTAAACCGCTGGAAATTTAAGGCCAAAATCAGAAAACAGCAAAGTCACTTTGGGACCAAATCGGAATGGACTTAACCTCTATGGGCCCTGAACGAGATTAACCCCTCCCTCAAAACACGAGATATTTTCCCACGATAACAAAACGCCGTCGTTTCAACACTACCCAAAGCTACGTCGTTTTGACGTATTAATATAGTGGAAATCAGGGTAAATTTCCTAACCTAAACTCATTTCCCTCTCCATCCAGAAGATACATCCCCTCGCCGTTCTCTGCCTCTCCCATATCCTCTCTGCTCTCCCGTCTCTCAACCCTAAACGAGACAGAAGGCCACCGCGGCCTCCGTCGTTCAACGGCTCCGATGGGGAGCCACACAAGCCCCGACGATAACTCGAAGCAGACCTCTACCTAAAACCGAACCTTAACCCGAGACATAGCTCTCAAAACCCGCTGCTAACCAAACGAACCCGAGCCTCGTTACCCGGTTGAACTATGACCAAACATGTACTGAACCCTTCAAATCCCTAAAGCCCGAGACTTAAAACCGACATGCATGACTCGAAATCAACGGGAGGCGAAAGGTTTTACCTTCTCACAGACGGGGTATGGATTCCTAGTGACGTAAGCTACTGGATCGGAAGGGTAAGTCTCTTTCGCTTTCGTTTTGTTCTCTGGTTGTTGATGAATGATCTTCTGGATATTTCCCTTTTTTTCGTTGCGTTGATGGCTAAAATGGTTGGTTTCTCTTTTTGTTATTTTTGGTTTCGTATCTGATTCGTAATGGTCCACTCTCGGGTTCTCTCCCTGATGCGTGTTTTCTGCTTTCCCCTCTTCAAATCCTCTCCTTCCAGCCGTTTTCTTTCTGGTTATTTCTAGTAGATATTTTCTCTTTTTTTTCTGTGCCTTCTGCTCTGCTTCTTGTTTGGTGCGTTTGCAGGTCACGGGCGCAAGCTGGTCACGGGGGTGGTCGATAGTTCTGGGAGTTCCTCCCGGTTGATCTGCACGATGGCTCGGTATTCACGGAGAGCTGTGAGCCGTTGGATTGTGAATTCAGATCCAACGGTGAGGGCTCAGCTGCGCATAGAGATGGTGAAAGGAAACCCTAATGGATCTAGGGTTTCCTCAAACGGGCCACAATTCTTGGGCTCCCACTTTGGTTCAGTTTCATTTATTGGGTCAACGGGCTCTTCATCAATTGGACTTGCTGTAATTGATTTTAATAATTTTGGCCTGTAAAATAAAATGATTACTTGGTGAATCCATGTACCATATTTATTTATGTATATATATATATATATGATCACACGCATAACCACATAGATAAATAGACAATCACTATATAATTAAACACACCCATACAACTAATAAACTAATAATAGTATAAATAAATAAACATATGCAAAACTTGGTAATAATAACTAATTAGTATTATGAGAACCCCAGACAAAAACGGGTGTCCACACACTTTAATCAAGTATTGATTCGTCGCCAATATTAATATACTTATATTTATAATTTGATTGATATTTTTTTGTTTCCTGATTGTTTTTCTGGTTTAAAGGTTTTGTCTTTACTAAATTAGACCGATCCGTGTCGCACACTTGATTTTGGTAGGTGAGTCTCACAATAGAATTTTTTTGCATATACAATGACTCGAACTCGAGACATTACTTATGAGATATCAAACTACTTTACTCGAACCAACCTTGGTTAGTAATTTGATTGATATTTTTTTAAAGTATGATATACATCAAATTTGAAACTAATACACAATATCTAATTGGATTGATTGATTAACGAAATAATACATTTAATACATTATCAGTGTTTTAGAAATTCAATTAAAAAAACTATCTAAATAACGTTATAATTATTTTATACTATTCAAAATAATTTAATTAAAAGAAATTGAATTCGTACATTAATTTTAAAGTATGTACAGTAATTTAGAAATTTGAATGAATTAACCCTAATAAATAATTTTTTTAGCGGATTATTTTGTCAACATAAAAGAAATACAGTAATAGAATTTGGGGTAAATTATGCATTTAGTAACTAAATTATCAGCTTTGGTTCGTATTTAAAAAAATTCAATTTAACTCCTCAACTTTCAAATTGATCGTATTTTAATCACTCTAATTTATTTTATTAATAATTTTTGTGATACAACATTTTTATTATTATTTTATTAATATATAATTAAAAATAAAATAAAATTTGAAAGTTAGAGTGATTAAATTAGGAGTAATTTGTAAGTTAAGTAATTAAATTAAAAAATTTAAACCAAATAGGAGTGAAAAGATAGTTGAGCGATGAATGATGCAATTTACACATAAAGAAGGTGTTGCGTGCAAATCACCCGTTAAGTTTTTAACGGTGATGTACTAAAACAAAACAAAAACTAAACGTTAGGTATGATTTAAAAAATAATAAAAATTTAAGTACTAAAACAGGCCAAAATTAATATTTTAAGTACTAAACATGTAATTTACTCTAAAATTTAAAATTCTTGTGCACTTTCAGGTAACAATAAATATCTTTCAATACACGACATTGAACAACTTAGACAGTGAGGACTAATTTCTGAAACCAAAAATAATCATAAGTTGTAATAAAGAAGCCATGAAGTTAATTTATTATCAGGTTATTCAGATGAAATAAATATAACCTATTTCAGGTTAATTTATTAAATAAAGCTTATTGTCAATAACTCACCATCTATAAAGGTAAAAGTTAATTAATCCTTCATCATAATGCAAATACAAGTCAGTTGTAATTAATTATTGTTTGAATTTCATATCAGTGGTTAAAGGAATTATTGTTATTCGTAAATGTTTCGAGTTTGAGCATCAGCGACTGCAACATGAATGATTGAGAGTTCATTATCAAACGATTAAGAATATTTAGAACATACATTATTTTATAATTACCTTAATTTAATTGTACAATATATTGTTCTAGTTTCAAACGTCCTATCTCTTGGCAATATGATTTAGATTAATTTGATAAATGTTAATTATTTTAATTTATAGAAATAGTTTAAAATGAATACATAACAATTTTTTTTAAAATGAATGTATTGTTTGAAAAAAATTTAAATTCTAATTTCTAATCATATGATAGTTATTTTATTGTTACACTTTTATTATTTTGTTGTATAAATTAAACTTTTAACATATGGTACTCCCCCCAATTTTAATTTTTTTAAAATTGTTTTTTTATTCACATAAATAAACAATATTAAATTAGAGTATCTTACGCCAATCTTAGATTTAAAATAAATAATTTTGTATACTGAAATAAGAAATATATTATAAAAATTCCATCCGAAATAGGTGGAATAAGGTGTGAAAAGCACACATAACTGCTTTTCTGGTTTGATAGTGTCAAGATGGGCATGTTTGCTTAACCTTTTTTATTTTACTAATTTTAAAAGACACTTCGAAGTTCATTTTAGTATCGATATCGTTGTCTAATATTGATGTTGCATAAGAATAGTATTGATATGATCGTAGTATGATACTTATTTAGAGTTTAACAGTTTCGATCGCTTCAATGAATACTTATACTAAGTATCTGATATTGATACTATCCGAGCATTATCGATACTTTACTCCCAGTATCCACACTATTAACATTCAAAATTTTGAGTTGAAATAAAGTATCAATACTCATCATGATGGTAATGATACCTTTTATTTGTTTAGGCACCGATTAGTCAAATTAAATCTTCAAACATGATTAAAAATCATTCAAAATTTGCCTATACTATATGCAACATGTGACATGATCTACTTCAATCATGCAACATGTCATCAATTTCATCAAGATTTCGCCTATATGAAATTGGACCTTAAATCATACTTAAAATCATATATATCAATGGACATTTCTTCATGTCAATTGTATCTCAAATTCAACTAGATAACAGTGCGATAAATCTCCAGTAAAGTTGTGATTAAGTCTCCAGTAATATTGCGATAAGTCACGACTAATAATTTGATAAGTTGTAAGTAACTACTCAGGAACGAACACATGATTTTATATTAAGAGAACGAACTTGAACTTATAAAATTTTAAAGAGATGAACAAGAAGTTATAAAATTTCAGGGGGCGAAAATATATTTTTAATAGAAAATACATAGAAAAAATCTAAAATGTATAATAATTTTAAATTTTTAGGGGACAACCGCGCCTATCCCACTCGCCTAAGTTCATCCCTGTAACTATCCCTTACAAAACCACTGCCAATGCAGATATGAAAAACAAAATATGGAAGTATTTCCAATGATTTTTTTTACATTATTACTAGATTTTATCAGTTTTAGTTGTATGTGGCAGCATCAGATTTATCAGTGGTTTGAGCATGTCTGGTCAATGTTATGTACATAATCGATTCGGCATTGTGATTATCACTAATAGTACTTTAACATGCTTTATCAAACAACAGAATTTGACCAAAGAAGCACAGTTTCATCTAAGTTCCATAGCTAGACATCATAGTCGGTCTCAGAATTAATCAAATAGAAAACACGACAAAATATTACGTTATCTTATTCTCAACAATGTTATGGCTATGTCACTACACCATAAGGTTAGATAATAGCTTATTCGATTAGATATATTATAATGAAAAATCCCTTACGTGCTCAAATTGAAACCGACGAAGCCAACGAGTACTCTGGGCAGTTTCTTCTTCACATGGTTAACCTTGTATCATTCACCATCTTTCACCATTAATTTATATTATTTGAAAACTAGGTTTCTTGTCAAAATTACATCACAATGTAGTTTTCACTTATATTATATTTTTTTTTTGTAGTCTTTGGTCCCGCCATCAACATTATTATGCATTGTTTTCTTTCAGAGCAAGAAGACTTAAATATTTTAAAAAGAAAAATGTTTGTGTTCCTCCTCTTTTATTTGCCTCTCATGACTCAACCTCAATTGAGGAGATTAATAAGAAAGGAAATCAAAGATATTAAAAAGAGTTAACTTGGGGTTTGATTTGTTTATTCAACTGCAAACCAGATTGAATGTTGACAGCCCAACTTTTCGTCTCAATCAAATTATATTTTTCCCTTTTTGAGGTAAGGTCTCACATGAATCTCACCCTCACACGCTTGACAGCCTCCTCTTTTCGTCTAAAATAATGAAAAATCTTCTCCCCCACTCACGTGTGAAGGCCATGCTCCACGCACGTGTCTTTTCCCTTTACAAATTTAATGTTGCCATGCAAAAGATTTTCTACCTAGAACCTTTTCGGTTCCCTTTATTAATCTCACGTTTACCTCCGTTAGCTCGGCAGACAAAAAAAAATTATGTTCTAAACCCATCAAGTGATATTTGAATGGTTAAAGAGAGTGTTGTTCTTCCTCAAAGTGATGAGTTTAAGTTGTTGCGTATACAAGATGTCTGTGCATTATCAATAATTAAGAAAGATTTTAAATGTATATTATCTTATAATCACCTCAAATTATTTGAGGAGAACTGGTGAAGGAGAGACGGGGGGAATCTTGTAAGGTCGTATATGTTAAAAGTTTCAAAGTTTGGCAACCAATTTTGGAAAATGTTTTTTCAAAGTTTGGTAAATGTTTCTTTGAAAAATGTTTTTCAAAGTTTGGTAAAATTTTGGTAGATGTTTGTTGAAAATAGGAATGGGTAAATTCACTTTAGTCATTGCACTTTAGGGTATTTTCAAAGATTAGTCCCTAAGTTTCTACTATAAATACCCTTACCCATTTAGCTTCAAAATCATCCCAAAACATTTCTTTCTTCCTATACTAGAGAGCTTTCTTGTGAGTAGTGAGTGTTTTGTAAATACATGTAAATTTTCTCTCTTAGTAAAAGATCTGCAGCAGCCCGGAGACGTAAGCACAATTGGCTGAACTCCGTTATCAATTTTCGGGTATTATTTTTCCGCTTTTATTTCGTATTCTCACTAATCTGGTTATAGGGAAATTACTTGTATATGGTTTATTTCCCAATAGTATACAGTTTCCTGTTATCTGTTTCAGCTGCAAGAACAATAGCCTTAAAAGAACCTCTAATGAACCTAACATAATTCTTTGAAATTTAGTATGTTCTACTTGTATGATCTTAAAAGAACCTCTAATGAACAATGCTTTCGTGTCTTACGTGACTGAAATGAATATCAATTTAAAAACTAATCGTCTTTGAGTGTCGTATTAGAAATTAATTTTTAAATAGGATATGATTAAGTAAAATCTGAAGAACAAGAAAAAGACTCGAACAAGCGTGGAAGAAAAAGAGAAAAAGTTGAATAAAAACAAGAATGGGGTGACCACAACTTCGCTTTCGTGCTTGGGGCCGGGGGTTGGGAATTTGGGATTAGTTCCCCTTTCGACATTCTCTTCTCCACTTTTTCATTTTGATCCTTTTTTTCTTCCTTTTTACTCTTGAGTCCATTGAATTTTGTGAAAGCAGTAGCACCGCTAAAATGCTACCCTACCGAACTTCAACTCTCAAAGATAACTTCAATTTTATGAGAGAAGCTGAATTCCCTCCGTTACTATTTATTGGCACAAGGCCGGCAAAGGATGGCCGCCGCCACATGGAGCGGTGGTCCATGCATATAACAAGGCGTTCGAAACGTGGTATGTGTCTTACATTGAGAGGTCACAGGCGGTTTGTCAAACCGCTTGGGGTACTGATTTTGTTCTTTATGAAATGAGGAAGCATGTTAGTAATAATAATTTTACAAAGAGGCGATTACTAAAGCAAATTAATATATATATATATATATATATATATGAATTACTATCTATAGGCATGTAAACAAACTGAATGAACATGAACGAGTGTGTGTTTATAATATTTCGTTTAATTTTAATAGAATAAACGATCTGATACGAACAATTAAATGAACAAAATTTCTTTTTCATGTTTGTTCATTAGGAAACGTAACTTGTTCGCGTTTGTTCGTTAATATGATAAATGAACACAAACAAATATAAATGAAGATAAATGAAAGTAAACGAACGAACATAAAATTAATTTGGTTTATACATGAGAAGTGTCTTTTTTTTTCCAAATAATTTTAGGTTTTATATTTTCTTTAATTGATTTAGATTCTTTTATTTGAATTTAAAAAGAGTTGAGCTTTAAAATATTAATGGGTTTAATGTTAAAATTTATTAGGTCTTAATATTTTAATCGAGTTTGGAGATTAGATTGAATATAAACGGACAAAGATAAATGACAGTAAATGAACGAATATAAACGGACAAATTATTGAACATTCACAAACGTAAATGATCGGACGAGTCATTTGTTTGTATTTATTCATTTAATTAAACGAACATAAAACTTTTTTAATATCCGTTTATTTAATATATAAACGACTCTTCACTGTAACGTCACAGGAACAAATATAAATAATTAAAATTAACTAGATATATTAACAAATAACAAGTGACGTTATAAACATTTCTTGCCAACTATATAGTTGAAAATTAAATGCTTTTTTCTCATTTTTGGTAGAATTATAGAACATTGAAATGAGAATAATCACAAACGAATTAAACATAAAAGATTTTGCTTTACTTGAGGGTTTCTCGAAATACGTTCGGGTAAGTCCACAAGTCCAACTGCAGCATGCTTTGAACCCAACAGTTAATATACGGGACAGATCAAGCTCCGACCCACAAATATTTATTCAAGCCCGACCCATCATTCATTGAAGCCCAACTTTTTTTTTAATTCTCACGTAGAAGGCAAAGCGGCCTTACACGGATATTTCAGATGGCAAAATTGGCCTAATAGGTTAATTATTTAGCCCAATACAGCCCCAAGCAAATTATTAAGAGATCTAAGGCATTTATTACAGTTACTTGAAACTCATCACGTTGACGTAATGATTTCAAATAAAATATATTTTTATTTAAATTTTTATATCTTGACGTGATAAATTTTAATAAAAAAAATTATATTTTATTAAAAATCATCACGTCGATATGATAAAAAAATAAAAATATTATTTAAATAGATTCATCAAATCGACGTAATAAGTTTATTATACATTGTAATATTTATCCTAAATTACAAAATAAATTATGAACTGACCTATCGGCCAATTAAATTTTCTGCCCGGCAAAAATACCTATTTCAGATGGCGACAGCCCATGGTTTATAGCTCTATCCATCGAACTAATGGATGGAATTGTTAAATTACATTTACATGATACTTTTATTATTATAAAATTTTAATTTTTATTAAAGTAATTTATAAAAATTAAGATTAATTAAGTTTTAGTGGTTAAATAAAATAGGTAAAATGGTACACGAGGTATTTGTATTTTTCGAGGAAAAAATCAATGTGACTTTCAAAATTTTTATACTCAATATTACCCTCAAACTTAGAAAATAAATATAATATAATCTTTTGACTAACAATTTATATTATTGATTGTTACGATACAGATATGAAACTTCACGTTGCTAACATGGTGGTCCATGGTGACTAATGATGCAATTGATGACATGACAGATAGACTAAATTAGTATACATATTAATTTCTTTAATAAATAATACATATTAAAAAATAAGAATATAAAGCATAGGGACCAAAATACAAATGAAATAAATTGCATGTACTAAAAGTGAAACAAAGCTCACAAAGAACATCAAGGCTAAAATAAGATAGAAACATAATATAAAGCTCAAATTAAACAAACAGGGAAAATAAATGTTGAAAAAAAGAATGAAATATAAATGCTGGAATTTAAAGGGTAGAAATTAAAACACATAAAATTAAAGGACAGTAATGTAAATAACAGAAAAATAAAATGCATAAATGTAAAAACAAAAATTAAAGAATGGAAATAAAATAAAATAAATAAAAGGGCAGAAATATAAATAATAGAAAAACAAAGTGCATAAATGTAAATAATAGAAATATAAATTGAATAAAAATAAAAGTTAGCAATTAGTTAGACGTTAGCGGTTATTTTAGAATTTTATTAGGACCATAAATAATGCGGATCTTAGCCCAGACCAGATCACCACAAGGTCGTAGAATGATTCGAATGATAAAATATAATATATTAAGATTTAAAAAATAATTTATTAATAATATTAACCTAAATTTATGTGTTAAAATTTAAAAAATGTGGTATAAGATTTTTATGTATTTAAATGTCAAGTTCGACTTTCGAGTTCGAGTTTGAGCTTCCATCGAATTAAGTTTAATAATTTTTTATTTCGAGCTTTTACGAGATTCAATTCATAGTTTCGAGTTCGAATCATACTTTAAAATTTTAGGCTTACGAGTTTTCAAACCGAATTGACTCTATTTTTAAGTTTTGAAATCAAATTGAACTCTGTAATACTCAAATTCAACTCGATTCGATTAGTTTAGATCCCTACTCCTTCCCTGCATCGAAAGTATCACTTCATTATCTAATTACAGAAATAAAGAATCACACCACCCACCAATCTCTTCACAAAGGGAACAGGAGTATGTGAATTGTGAACCGTGAGTTTCAAGATAAAATCAAGTGTGTTATCGACCCAACAGCACGATAAACATGATGATGAGTAAGCCAAATCAGAGAAAGTCACGTGTTTCGCACTTCCTTCTCACAAGTTGCAGCGGACCGTCGCCGTTTCTGTCTTTTTCTCATCTTATAAATAAAAGATCAGCACGAAATTTCTAGTTAAAGCTGACATGACATCTCATCTTTGTTTTCTTTGAAAGGGCAACTCATTTTTTATTATTAACATTTTTGCCCCCTACGCCATGGTTAAACAAGGAACGTCCATGTGATCAGATGAATCAAACCAATACAAGTATTGTCTGTCTTGTCTGTTTTACACCATTATTGTACGTGGACGGAATCATGATTTGGTTCTTGGGACCATATATGTAGAGGAACAAAAAGGTATTTATATTAAACATATGTGCATGTGATTATTTTTGCATGCCTCGTGGCCCGTTGTTAAGAAGTACTTACTACAGGAATATCCTAGTAATTTACTTGGGAAGTTCGCGCCTGTTGGACATGTACACGACCATATTTCTCTCTTTTTACGGTGCAAGTTGAAACACGAGCATCCAGGGGTAAGAATATGCGTGACAGATATACTTTGTTTATTTAATATAGTACGAGATGATTAAATAGTATTATCATTTCAAAAAATTGTTGAATTATTATCGATGTATGTATATTTTATAAAAATAATTACTCGAATTTAAAGTTTTTCAATAATAATTTTATCCCTAGATTCATTTAATGGATTGATAGATAGCTCTACTTTTTTAAGCAAATGGGTCATTTTTCTATAACTAATATAATTTTTATGATTAATTTGTGGTAAGTACAATATAATATATGTAACATCCTCAATACTGAGTTAGTGACTAAATTGTAAAACTTCAGAAGTTTGCGATTAAAGTAAAATAATTGAATAGTTCAAGGACTTGTAGGAGAAATATTGTGCATGATCAAATTATAAAGAAAGAAGAATGGAAGGGAAAGATGGTCATTTGATCAATAAGAGAATTAAAAATTGGTATTGGGTATGTTAAATACACGTGGAAGTAAAGGAAGCAAACATCCAAGCTTCCAGACTTCTCTTCTCCTCATTTCTTCCTTCTTCATACGTGAGAGCCAACAAATGTAAGATTTCTTGTTAGTTAAGTTCTTGCTGAATTTAAGGTTGATTTATGATCATTAGATGATAATTAAGCTTAAGAAAAGCTTAAGTTGTCTCAAAATAACAAGATGAAAAGTATAGGAATGATTAAAGAATGAAAGTGAAAAATGAAATCTTGATAGAAAATTATTAATTAGACTTCATGCATACTTCATCCATGCCTTAATACGATATTATATGAATGAATGACACTATCAGAGAATCAATTCAGGTATATGAAATAATGGAAGTGATCATATGTGTACAAGTGAAGTGAATTATGTGCTTATATGAAAGTGATAAAAGAGATATGAAAATGAGAAATGTATTCATATGTAATCCCATGTTATTTAATATGAGAGTTGTAGGTATAATTGGCATGCTAAGAGTCGAGAGATTATCAGTGGTCCTTCGGGACATAGTGGTCCTTCGGGACATAGTGGTCCTTCGGGACAAATATTCAGTGCCCATAGTGGGATTTTATTTGAGCTGTGGTGACAGCATTGTGCACAACCTTAGTGTACTCACGTACCTCCTGTTCTCAATAATGTACATGGGCATCCAAAGATAAATTAAAAGAAAAAACTTATAAGACATAAATGTTCATTTGTGCATATCGTATTTATATATGACATAGTGTAGTATATACATGTACATTGAAATTTTATAATGGATTGATAGTAGTACATATTCATGATTTATTATTATATGTTCATTATATGCCTCACAGAGACTGTGACTTAGCGTGTAAGTGATTTACACGTAGGTACCAAGAAACCAGAAGACCAGAATTAGGAGTGGCAAGGACAATATCACTACTAGAAGATCAGATCAGAAGTAATGGGCAAAGTATGTGTTTGTTGTATTTAGGTTGTTGGCATGTAAACAATTGGTTAATTACGAATGCTCTGATCGATTTTGTGTTTGTCTGGTCAAACTTGTGTAAATTAACGACTTTTATTTTAATAAAAGTTTCAAAATTTCCTTGATTTTTCTTAAGAGTCAAATTTTGAAAAGTTAACATGGCACATTGGACTCGTATTCGGGTCCGGTACGGGTTGTGGGTGTTATATTTACATTTAATGGTATCAGAGCTATGGTTTAGTCGATTCTTGACATAAATCGAAGTCTAAAGCGTCTTATAATATATACATAACAACAAAATAGTGAAAACTTATGATCTGATAGAATAGTAAGTATGTTGTTTTGCTAATAGAACGATATGGTTATGTTTTTATAGATGTTCAGACATGATAGTTCTAGAAGTGAATTGGGAGACGATAGGTCCGCTGAGAGCAGCAATTCACCTGCCCTAGCCAGGCAATGTGAAGAACATACACCTTCTGAAGTGCATGTAGTTTATCAAGATGTATTCTTTAGGACATTGGACACGATATTGGCGCGTTTCCAACCTCCTGCTACTTCAACTCCGAGAATGAACATTGCGAATGAGTTAAAGGGTTTAGGAGCACCAGATTTTAAAGGAGAAGCCGAAGAAGGTCCTATTGTTACGGACCTTTGGCTCAATGACGTAAAAATCATTGATTTTTCTTAAGAGTCAAAGTTTGAAAAGTCAATGTGGCACCTCATACTCATATTCGGGTCGGGTACGAGTTGGGGGTGTTACAATATCTATTTAAAGATAGCTCTCAATTATTTAATGTTAAAAGCTCATATCTATGATATTTTTTATGCTCGAACCTGAGACCTTAAGTAGGGGTGAGCAAAACTTGACTCGACTTGAATTTACTTCGAGTTGTAATTTCATAAACTCAACTCGACCCGAAAAAATTTCAAGTTCAAATCAAGTTGTAGAATACAACTTAAATAACTTGAATAACTCGAAATTTTTAGTAATTAATAGATTAATTTTCAAGTTTAAGTCGAGTCCCACGACTTTTTATGGTATATGTGTAGGAATTATAGAGATGATTTGTTACCATTCCTATAGAGATATGATTTGTTACCATTCCTATAGAGATATGATTTTGTAAATAGATTTCTACAATCCCTTATTTTAAGGGATCATATCCTAGGATTATTATTTTTCCTTTCTTAGAGTTTCCTACTTTAGAGAGATATTTTGTATATAAATATATAATCTGTCATATTGAAAAGAATAAGAAATTACAGAGAATTACTCTGATTTCTACATGGTATCAGCTTAGGTTACGGTTTCTTTCCAACTTAGATGATGTCCACAACTTCTTCTCCTACTCCGGAGATCACTTCAAATCCAGAAATTTTTTCTGGTTCTGCTGCTCAATCAGAAGGTAATCTGGTCATGAAATAACCAGAAGGTAAACCTCATGCTACAGTTTTTTTCTCCTCCCAGTCGTCCCCTAATTGGATCCTCGATTCTGGTGCTACGGATCATATGACTGGTAATAAAGATTTGTTTTGCAATTTTTTTCCAAACTTTGGTAAAGCTGTCAAAACGGCTGATGGTTCTTTGTGCAAAATAGAAGGACATGGCACTGTTATTCTCAATGACCAGATTGTACTTAAAAATGTCCTCTTCGTACCAAATATGGCTTGCAATCTCGTTTCCGTTAGTAAACTTTCCACCGACTTGCACTGCTCTGCAATTTTTAATGATATTGATTGTACTTTGCAGGCACTGAACCCGAAGAAGATGATTGGTAAGGCCAGCTTGCAGAATGGTCTCTACATTCTTCCTGCCTCTACTAAAACTGAAATCTCGAAATCTTTCACCGCTTTAGAAAAAGTTGATAATGTTATGTTATGGCACTATCGTTTAGGTCATCCTAGTTTTCACTATCTTGCAAAAGTTTTTCCTGCTCTATTCATTCATAAAAGGCCAAATTTTTTTTCTTGCAAAGTTTTCTCTCTTGCCAAACATACTAAATCAACTTATTCTCCTGCTACATATAAGCCTTCTCATCCTTTTGTTTTGATCCACAGTGATATTTGGGGTCCTTCTCGGGTGAAGAATGCTGATAATTGTAAGTGGTTTATCACTTTCATTGATGATCACAGTAGGATAACTTGGACTTATGTGCTAAAAGATAAATCTGAAACTGCAGGTGTTTTTACCCAATTTTATAACATGGTTCTCACTCAATTTGGGTCTAAAATTTAACTCTTTAAATCTGATAATGGCAGTGAATTTTTTGCTAAGTCTTTAGGTGCGTTTTTCATGGAAAAGGGCATAGTTCAGATTAGTTCTTGTGTTGACACCCCATAACAAAACGGTATTGCCGAAAGAAAAAATAGACACCTCCTTGAAGTTACTCGTTCTCTTCTATTTACCACTAATGTTCCAAAATATTTGTGGGGGGAAGCTTTATTAACTGCCACATATTTAATCAATCGAATGTCTAGTAAGGTTTTACAATTTCAAACACCTCAATCTATATTTTTACAATACTTTCCCCATTTTAAAACTATCTCCTCCATTCTTCCACTTAAAATATTTGGTTGTACTGTTTTTATCCAAAACATTGCTCCTAATAAGTCCAAGTTAGATCCTAAATCATTAAAGTGTGTACTGGTTGGGTATTCTTCACTTAAGAAGGGTTATAAATGCTATCATCCTCCTTCAAAACGATTTTTTACCACTATGGATATAACATTTTATGAGCAGGATCCCTATTTCACTCAGGCTGAAATTCAGGGGGAGACATGGAAGGATTTTCAGCCACATCAGGTATCTCCTCCTACTCTTCATTCTCAACCTTCAGAATTGCCACCAATTTTATCCTTACCTACAAATTTGTCACCTGTAACTACTTCCATTGATCCACCGGTAGTACCTATTACTACTTCACCCATACCCACTTTAAATACCCTTCCTGAAAATACACCTACTCCCATTCAAAATATTCCACAAACAACACCAATCAAACAGCTCCGTTTCTATACAAGTAAAAGAAAACTATTTCCTGAGGTTGTTTTGCAATCTGATGCTTGTCAAGAATTGGATTTGGGTCCAGCTGCCGAAATAGAAGAAGAAATCAGTAAATCCACTTCCTCCACTCTAGATGACTTCCCTATTGCTATTAGAAAAGGGGTTAGACAGTGCACCAAGCATCCTATTGAAAAATTTGCTGGTTATAATTCATTGATGCCGTCTTTTCAAGCATTTACAGCAAACTTGGATAAAGAACAGGTTCCCACAAGCATAGCTTAAGCTCTAAAGGATTCAAAATGGAGAAGGGCTATTGAAGAGGAAATTTGTGCATTGGAGAAAAATTCTACTTGGACTGTTACGAACCTTCCTCAAGGAAAAAAGGTTGTTGGCTGTAAATGGATCTTTACTGTAAAGTATAACTCAAATGGTAGCATCCAACGATACAAAGCGAGACTAGTGGCCAGAGGCTTTACACAAACATATAGGATAGATTTCACAGAAACTTTTGCACCTGTGGCGAAGCTGAATACTGTTCGAGTACTCCTAAGTTTGGCTGTAAATTGCGATTGGAAATTACACCAACTTGATGTAAAAAACGCTTTTCTTAATGACAAGCTAGAAGAAGAAGTCTATATGAAGTTGCCACCTGGCTTAAAGTCTGTTGAAGGAAGTAACAAGGCGTGCAAGCTCAACAAGTCTCTCTACGGGTTAAAACAATCACCCAGAGCTTGGTTCGAGAGGTTCACTAAAGTCATCCTAAAAAACGGCTACAAGCAATCCCTCGCCGATCACACTCTTTTCATCAAAGTAACTTCTACAAATAAGAAAGCTATCCTTATTGTGTACGTGGACGACATAATTCTTACCGGAGATGATGAAGAAGAGATTTGCAATTTGAAGAAGTTGTTAAATAAGGAATTCGAAACCAAAGACTTGGGAAAGCTAAGATATTTCCTAGGAATGGAAATGGCAAGGTCAAAAGAAGGACTTGTGATCAACCAAAGAAAATATGTACTTGATTTACTCAAAGAAATTGGTTTTCTTGGTTGTAAGTCGATTGATACACCAATGGAGGCAAGCTTGAAATTTAACAAAGAAGATGGGTCCTTGGTAGACAAAGAGAAATTTCAAAGATTAGTTGGGAAACTAATTTATTTATCCTTGACAAGGTCAGATATAGCATTTCCTGTAAATGTGATAAGTCAACACATGATTAATCCTACTGAAGAGCATATGGCAGCAGCAAATAGAATTCTCAAGTACTTGAAAAAAACTCCAAGACACGGTTTAATGTTTAAGAAGACACAAGACAGAACTGTTAAGATCTTTACAGATTCCAGTTAGGCCGGAGACCTTACTGAAAGGAGATCCACTAGTGGCTACTGCACTTTTGTTTGGGGAAACCTTACAACTTGGAGAAGTAAGAAACAATCTGTTGTTTCAAGAAGTAGTGTTGAAGCTGAATTTAGAGCACTAGCATTGGGAATATGCGAAGGAATTTGGCTACTTAAACTACTGAAAGAACTTGTCACTAATCAAGAGGATCACTTTGAAGTTTTGTGTGATAATCAATCTGCTATACAAATTGCCAAGAACCCAGTTCAACATGATCGGACAAAACATGTTGAAATTGATAGGCATTTTATTGCTGATCAAGTTAACAAAAAGACAGCCACACTTTCATACATTCCTTCAGAAGAACAAGTTGCAGACATTCTTACTAAGGCTTTGCCAAAGCCTGTTTTCAATAAATTCCTATTCAAGCTGGGATTATACAATGTATATTCTCCAGCTTGAGGGGGAGTGTAGGAATTATAGAGATGATTTGTTACCATTCCTATAGAGATATGATTTGTTACCATTCCTATAGAGATATGCTTTTGTAAATATATTTATGCAATCCCTTATTTTAAGGGATCATATCCTAGGATTATTATTTTTCCTTTCTTAGAGTTTCCTACTTTAGAGAGATATTTTGTATATAAATATGTAATCTGTCATATTGAAAAGAATAAGAAATTACAGAGAATTACTCTGATTTCTACAATATGTAAATCACATATGAAAAAAAATACGAAAAAACATATAGGCATGGTATATGATTATAAAATACTATTCAAATTGGAAGCAAATAATATTATTATATTATAAATATTTACAATTAAATTTAAATAAAATTTTAAAAAAATTAAATTAACTTCGAATTATAAAATAATATTCATCAATTTGACTTGACTTCATCGACTCACCCTAACTTCAAGGAGTATCATACTTCATTTACGACTAAAGTACTTATTGCTGCGTTACTAATATAATTATACATGCTTTTGGACCTCTTTTTCTGGTATATAATATAATGGCTCTTCTTCCCAGAAATCACTAACTTGGACATTGTATCCATTATTTTGGCTGAGAAAAGATAAGTTAGCCATGTCTCAACCTTACTGTGTGAGGGAGAACAAGCTGTGCGTTGGGTGGGTTCAGAGATACTTCAAAGACTGTCTTTGCAGTCTAAGAGATGATTTCTCTTTTGGTTTCGGAATTATCAGTTTAGTGTGCTGGGGAGTTGCAGAAATCCCTCAAATCATCACCAACTTCAAAACCAAGTCCGGCCATGGCGTTTCCCTCCTTTTTCTCCTTACCTGGGTTGCTGGGTTCGCTTTCTTTTTCCTTTTCATTTACAAGCTTTGTTTATGGTTTTGTACGATTAATCCCCTTTTGTTTTCTTTGTTGCAGTGATGTGTTCAATCTTATCGGGTGTCTTCTGGAACCTGCGACAGTGAGTGGTTCTTTTTTTTTCCTTTCTTTCTTTTCAGGCTATGGTGAATTTGAATTCACGACAGCCATAGATTACAGTGCCTTTGGTGGTCCAAAAACCTGAAATGAAAAATTGTGGTTAAAATCAGATCACCCTTTGTGCTATCTTTCAATTTTCCTTCATAAAAAGGATATATATTTGCTAACCTCATTGATGTTCATTTCTCGTATATTTTGCGGAGAACTTATACAGTGGAAAGTGTTAATATACGTTTAAGGAAATATATTATCGGTTTTGTTATTATTTTTTTAATAAAATCGGTAAAAAAATACATTAAACATTATTATTTTACTTAAAATATAAGATTTTTTAACATTTCTGGTAAAATGTTCAATAATAACAAAATTAATAGAAAAAATAACAAAATCAATAATACTTTACTGATATATTAATAAAATCGGTAAAGAATTTAATAATAATAAAATTTATAAAAATAATAATATTTTTGGTAATATTTTATTAGTTTTATTAAAAAAATAATAATAAAATTAATAACATCTTTTTCTTAACTGTATATTTTATCCGCTGTACGTGAGACTTTTCCATATTTTGTGTATGCAGTTGCCGACTCAGTTCTACACAGCTCTGGTACAACTTACCACTTATGGCTACTTTCTAGGTCTAAACGTTTCATTACGTATTAAACCCTCCATCTATTTTATAATTACAAAATGAGGACTACTTTTGAATAAACAGTTTGGACAACTTAAAATGGCCCAACTCAACATCTTGGACTCGGTCCATTTCTTATATAGAACAAACCCAATCTTTGTCTACCAACATCTTGTAATAAGTGGTACACTTTGTGATATTGTCTTGAATTTTTGTTACGTGTGAAATTATATTACTTATGAGAACGCTAATTAAATTGCCTAGTTTTGTTCGTCAGCTCTATACAATAAGTACAGTGGTTCTGGTGCTGCAAAGTGTATACTATGACTATATCAGCAGGTGGTGGAAATGTAGAGGGATGAAAACCAAAAGCATGGTACACAGCTTTGACATTGTTCTTTTTTATTACTGCAGATAAGAAAAATGGGTTCTTTTTTCAGACATGGTTTCATGAATATGTTTTAATGTAATGTTAGGTTGAAGACGAGAAAGAGCCTTTGAAACCTGGAAAAGATGAGTCGGGAATTCCCATACCTAAGGCAGAGGGGAGAACCCATCATCGAAGGGAGTTCTATTACACGTGCTCTTCTCTACTCTTCATATTTTATTGTACATTTGTTTCATTATTATTGTATGAAGAGCTAATTCCATGAGACATCTACAATATTATTCTATTTCAGGTTGGCCCGATCTCTGGCTGGTAGTGGCACTCCACCTTTTCGAACATATATGAGGGTAGCTAGAAGTGGTCCTTCCGCTATGGCACTTGAGAATGGTTCGTCATCTGAAGATGAATCGGGTCCGGTTTTGTCCCATAAGTCCAGAACTCGACCTCGGCCGATTCCGGGAGTGGTGGGTCTTGAACTTGCTAACTGATTTTAAACATGAGAGGTATTGAATGACATAGGTATGATTATTTTTTCAGGCTGCAAGTTATGGTACATTTTTAGCTGCATCAGTCAACTTGCCACTAGGAAGTAAGGCTTCGATGGAAGTCAAAACTGGTTTTACCAATAGAAGACTGCTACAGGTATGATAAATTCATGGTTAATTCAAACAACAATTGTTCTTGAATCATTGGATTTTTCCGCAGGAACACAGTATGGAGCATAGTGCTTTTGGACAATGGCTGGGATGGCTAATGGCTGCCATATACATGGGAGGTCGAATCCCTCAGATATGGTTAAATGTAAACAACGAGTTCAATTAAGAAACCATACTTTTTCTTTGTAGTCAGAATAAAATCTCACTTCTTTAACAAAATCATCGGTTCTTTTTTTATTCTTGATCAGATCAAAAGAGGCAGTGTGGAGGTACGTAATACTTTTTTTCCAAGTCTAAACATCAATGTATTTGTGTTGCTTTTAAAACACGTTGAGTGATTAAACGGTTAAATGCGTGGAAAATAATGCAGGGCTTGAATCCTCTCATGTTCATCTTTGCACTGACGGCCAATGCTACTTACGTGGCGAGGTTTGCTCTGTCTCACATAGTTGTTCATCCACTTTTACTTTATTCTGCAACAATTCGACTCGTTTAAAGCATCATCTTTAATGGCTGCTGCACAGCATTGTGGTGAGAACCACTGAATGGGAAAGCATTAAGGCTAACATGCCATGGTTGCTGGATGCTGTAGTTTGCGTGGCACTCGACTTATTTGTATCCTTTCCATCTAGTTAATGATCGAATCATGCAATTGATTATTATTGCTTGCTTACACTGTTGATAATGTTGAACCTTAACACTGTTTACGACAGATCATATTTCAGTACATTTACTACAAATATTTCAGAGAGACAGTGACCAGTGATGGAGAAGATTATGGACACTACGCGGTAGCAAGTAAAGGAGTTAAGCCTTGATTTTAAGTTTCCATATCAGCTAAATGCCTTGATAAGTACATGGTTGTCGTGTAAGCTTATGTTTATGCATGATCACTGGTTTTTATCTGCAAATTTTGAAAATTTTGTCTCTTTTATCTTCACTTTTTGTTCGTCTTATGGAAAAATCAATATTAGATTTTATTGGTGATAGTTCATGTGTTAACTTTGAACAAAGAAAAAGTGAGGTGTTAGTCATTTGGATTAATTAAAAGTGGAGGATCAAATTATGTCACTTTGAACAATAGAATAAAAATAATGGTGTTAATTATTTGGATTAATTAATAAAATTATAGAAGTAAAAGATTAAATCAAAGTAGAAGCATTAATCAACAAGGATTAATTTTTTGTGTAAAAAAGTATAGTAATAAAAATATAAATAATTATTATAAAATAATGAAAATTGACACTAATATAATAGTGAAAAAGTTATTAGCGACTAAAAATTCACCTCTTTCGATTTAGACAAATAACAATGACCAATGTTTACGTGGAGGAGAGAATTGGTCATGAAGGAAGAAGAAACCGACGTAAAGGGTTGTGAAGGCTATTTAGCCTCTATTCCAATCTCAGTTAAAGATATTTATAGTTGTTTTCGGTGTTTGTGTCAACCTAAGGTTATTATGGTTATTTGTAGACTCATATGTATATTTGATCTTAGACCTTGAATTTCGTTCTAATAAGTCATGTGAACATGTCACGAGTTTTGTCTGATCTCCTTAATATAATATAATTGATAAAAGGGTTTACTTTTGAGGAATGCGAGCTTTTGAAAAATCGACAAGCTTTAGTCTATATGAAGATCTATTATTAATGAATTATTGATCTCCAAACTATTAATTACTGATAAACTAAATACGTATTTTGTCGTTTCCCCTTCGGCTCTGGATATCATTAAATTTGAAGTTCATATATATTTTTTTGTGCATCGAGTAAAATGATAGTTAAAATAAAACAGAAAATTGTTTTAATTCAATCATATATGTAATGAGGAAAGATTACATGAGTTATCAGTAAGTAAAAAAATATATATAATGAGGTGGCATCTCCATCATTGCAATTTCTGCTTCAGCACACGAGCCATGAGAGACTTAATTTGAGCTTCCAGTAGATGAAAAGCCCAAGTCCAGCGCTGCAAAATCCGAAATTGGATTGAAATACCTCACCTCAGCCACTTGAGTTATTTTTCTGACCTACTCTATTTAACCAATTAATTCATTTATTAATGGCTTTTTAACCTCTAATGCCAGGTTCTAGAATCCAAATTTTATTTGTTTGATCTTTTTTTTATATATAAAGCCGGCTAGTTTTATTAAAAATAGAAAATATCCAGAATTACAATGAAGATTTACGAGTATAACCGTAAATGTAAATTAAATTATAATTAGGACATTTTCCTATAACCATTGACACAAAAACTAGCCACCTAGATCACACAAGGACCATAAAAGGAAAAGGTTAAAAAAACCTAACCAATGCTCGAATAAAATAAAAATATGAACAAATCTGACTGCATCAGCAAATGAACCACAAAATAGGATAAAACTACTTAAAGACCACCAACAAATCGCAAATCAGAGTTGAGCGACGTGAGAAAACTATCCACGAGCGCAAAACGCATATTCAAGTTAACCGAGTGTCCAAAGCAAGGAAGATCATAATGATAACAAATAGGTGTCATTTTGATCAATCGTGGCTATGTCAAATCCAACCCTGTGAAAAAAAGATAAACGAAAAAAGGAAAAAACCATAAGCTACCAAAAGACAGAGAAAAACGTGCCACAAAGACATAACAAAACATACAATAAAAGCATAAAACATGTCACAAAGACATAATTATTAATTATTCTAATTAAAAACTAAAAAAACAGACGAACGACAACCAACATATATTCTGGTAGTTATTTAATATTTAATTGACCAAAATTAAAAAATTATTCTAAACTCTACATTATTGACTTATCTTAGTGGAATCTAGGGTGGCATGGGAAAAAATCTAAAGTTGATGAATTTTGACTTGTTGAATTAATAAGTTCAATTTTTTTAACATCACACTTTAAGATAAGTGATTTTTGAGTTACCCGCCCAACTCAGTTGGTAGAGCGCAAGGTTTTTAACCTTGTGGTCGTGGGATCGAGTCTCACGGTGAGCAATTTATAATTCTGACTGTCGGAGGTCTTCCACGGAAACTGCTCTCAATCGGCATTGGGGGCAGCTTACTACCTTACCTCCTCCTCACCCCATTATATATGAAAATATCATTAGCTAATTTTTTAAGATAAGTGATTTTAAAAAATAAATTAATTTATTTTAAAATTACGGTCAAATAAAAGTTGAATTATACTTTCATTGTGTTATGTCATGACAAAGAAAAAAATATTTTTATTAAATAAAAACATTGACTTAATTGAAGAAAAAAAATATATAAAGGGGTATTATTATAATTATTCTTAAATATATAAGGTAAAATTATATACATTTTTTGGGTCGGGTCGGATATTTTTTACCCTAAACTCAAACTCGTCCCGTCCCGACCCGAACATCACCTTAAAAAAACTCGATCCGACCTAATCCAAACCCAAAATTAAAAAAAATATAACCCGATTAAGTCGAATCAGATCGTAATCCGTGGAATTCAGTTCATGCCCATCCAAACAACTTTATCAATCTAATAATTCAAATCGATAATAACGTTTCTACTTTATAATTTAAGCATTAAATTTTATTTTAATTTTATCAATGATAAAGATAGTGCGTTTTTGGTAGACAGTCTACAACCAATGACAAGGAAAGATAGCAAACAAAAAATCAAAAAGCTAAAAATACTGTACTAGTAAATTGATTCTTGCTATATATAGCTTATCATGAATAGTATAAAGTGTTGTTCAATATATATCGAAATAATTATTCTAAAAATAAATAAAGATGAAATGTAATTAAATTAATAATTGAAGATATTACATATGCATGGTTGACAAAGCTGGAGAAGTACTGGCATTATAATAAGGTATGGGTCAAATCTAGGAATCCATGTAAATCGAAGAGTCTTAAATTGTGGAGTAAAACAAGGTGAATTTAAATTAAACTTGACATTGGTAGGTCCAACACCTAGTTTTTCAAATGGTCGTGCGTTGAATTTAGGTTATTATGGTCAGACAAAATTCATGCAAGTAATTCAACGTGCCAAAAACGTAAAAAGGGAAGACTGGACATGAAAAGTGAAAATATTTTAGCCTTAATTATCTATTTTATACACTGTTCTCGGCAATACATAGATAAAAAAAGCAGCAGCAAAGATTGTATTTAGATTGTTAATGCTCCCTTAGCTGTAGAATCTTAATTTTCCACTCGGGTTGGCATCATTGAAGCTAAAAATCTCAGCCCAGAAAAGGAAAAAAGGATTTATTGTTGAACATGTACCAGTATTCTAAGATTCCTAAGCAAAGGGTGTTTGCAGAAGATCATAAGGAGCCCACAGAGCATCCAAAGGGCAAGGACTGTTTGCATCGAGTCTCACCCATGGCTTCCCTTTCCCACTCCAATGCAACAAACTCACCGGTCCGGGATGTAAATCTCTACATAATCCTCTGTAATTGTCTCCTCCGAGCCCATGCTGGTTCCATCTATGATCAACGGGCGCTATTTTCCCTGCAAACACAAGCAGAAATGGTGGCAGAGAACCCAGCTCGTAGATCCTTATTCTCTTTTGAAGCTCCATCCATTCAACGATCTTCTTCGTGTAGTCTCCTTCACGCCATCTTTGCAAGTCGATCACCATTACCCCAGTGTTGAAATAGCAAGCTTTTCGATCCGCAAATGTTGAAGATAGTGTAGGGTTTGACCAGAAAGTTGGGGTGAAGTAGGAAGTGAAGTTGGCGTTGCAGTACTCGGGTGCGGCCAAAACGGAATCGTCTTCAAGCGGTGTCTCTGCGAGTTTAGCGATGTTGTCGACGAGGACGAGGTCTGAGTCTAAGTAAACGACTCGGCGTACGCATTGAGGGATGAGATTAGGGAGATAGTTGCGGGCGTAGTTGAGAGGGCAGTCCAGTGCCGAGCGAATGGAGGTGGAGATGAGGCCGGACACTGCGGAGGAGTCGTATGGGTAGATTTGGAATTTAAGGGCAGGGAAACAGCGGGAGATCGTGTAGCGGAGGTGGTGGCGGTCTGCGGTGGCGGAGGCGGCGAAGTGGAAAATGATGTTTTGAGGGCAAGAAGAGTGTTGTAAGATGGAAAATATGGCTGCCATTGAACCGCGCAAGTAGGCGGCGTCGAGTGTCATTGCAACATGAACGGCTTGAGGGGAGCACATTTCGTTGGTGTCATTAATGTCGATGGAGGGACAAGTGGGAGCGTTATAAAACTGCGGAGCTTCTTTGAACCTTTGGTAATTGACGGTGGTACTAGCGGAGGAAGCGGCAGCAATACCGGCTGAGATGAGGAGGAAAAGAAGGATGCAGGGGTGGTGTCGGTGGAGGTGTTTTGGTGAGAATACTAATGCGAGATTGGACATTTTGTTTGGGTGGAGGGGGTTGAATGGGGTGTTAAGATTTTTGAGGAGTTATATCTTCCATTTTATGCATTAGAATAAGCAGGGGTACACATCGATGGTATCCTTCTTTTGTTTTTCAAGTTTGAACCCACGCTTGGCTGAAAAAGGATGCTTCTAGGTAACCCATTTGTAAAAAGGTTTTTGAACCCTATTAATAAGTTTTTGGCTTCATATTTCTTTCCTCTACTTTTATTTTAAAATTACTTTTATAAATTAGTCCAATAAAATCAGAGGGTTTTTTAATGGCAAAAAGGCACACAAATCCAATGAACTTTCCAACTCGAGGTCCTCATTCTATTTTTTGGATCAACGTGATCTTTCAGCTTGAAAAAAGAACTTAATACAATCATTTGATCAATGTTTTTGGTCGTTGACCAATGATTTCGTTAATTCCTTCTGTTATAGATTGAATAAATTATATTATTCATCATTCAACTATTTTTTTCTCTTCTATTTTGGTTACTAAACTCTAGAAATTTTCAATTTCAAAAACTTTAAAGACTTCAGGGACTAAGGATGTTGTTAACCCGTTTTATTTTAGAGGTAAACTAAACAAATACTCACTTTTGTTTCATGAATAAATACTAATAATGAGTCTTTTTGTAAACCCAAAAAGTATGTCAATGTTGTAACAAAAAATACTTTTTTTTATATAGAAGTAACTAATTTTATTCAAAATAGGAAATATCTTAAACTACAATAAAGATTTACAATCAAAATCGTAAATTAAACACATAATTAGAAAATTTTCTTATAATCATTGAAACATAACTAGTAACTTAAGATCACATAAGGAAATATTAAATCTAACCAAGAAACTTGAACAAAAAGAGATACAAACACGTCTTATCGTATCGGCAAACGAACTACAAAAGGGAATCAAACTATTGAAAGACCATCGACAAATCATAAATTAAACTCGAGCAACGTGAAAAGCTATCAACGAATACAAATCAAGTATCCAAATCCAATCTAAGAGTCCAAAGTAAGAAATATCATAAGATATTATATAAGCGCTATCTTAATAAGTCGTAATAATATTAAGTCAACCTTTAAAAAAATATAAATAAAAAACTTCCAAGCGAAAAACAAAAAAAGAAATAAGAAATAGGAAACGTAAATTGAAGCGTGAGACACACACTGCCACGTGATTGAAATGGGCGGACCCACCAAATGCCACGCAAGCAAAACATAGTTTTAAAAGTTTCAATAGTCAAGTCCCACTGGTGGAAAAGTTTATTTGTTAATAAAAGAGATAGGAACAATGTAAACAAGAAAATGGTGGAATGTGCTGCTTCTAAATGTATACTCTCTCTCCTTTTTCTTTTAGTAATTTCAGGGATTATAGAATAATAAATATTCAAATAAATTTTAACTTCATTAATGACGTACATATGTTAGTGATATTGTTTAAATTTAAGATATTCTTTTATCATTAAAATCACTTAATAAAAAGAAATATAAATTGGATAAGTATGTGTGTATTTATCTAAGAAGCAGAAAAATCTACTACAAAACAAACAGGCATCCAGCAAAAAAAAAATGGACATCTTACAATGAGCATCCCCAACTCTCACAAAGTTCTCTATTAACATTGTTCCCTCTGTCAACTTTCCTATGCACACGTTTAACCCGAGTCAAATCACAAATAGCATAAAAAATAACATGATATTCCCTAGACACACCCAATAAACAAGAGCATTACGAGCAATCCTGAGGATAAATGCAATCAACGACTTACCCTCGAGCTAGAATAGCCGCCATACGTCGAGCTAGAATAGCCTCCCAAATGCCCTTAGAAAAAGCGCACTCAAAGAACAAATGATTCTAAGTCTCCAAGCCATCACAAAACAAGCAGTTATCATCATGATAACAATTGTTAGAGATATATTATTTACATTAAATCACATGCATAAACATTTAACAACAACAACAACAAAACACTATTTTCATATGCAATGGGGTAAGAGGAGGTAGGGTAGTAGGTTGCTCCCAACGCCAGGTTTGGAGCCGCTTCCGTGTAAGATCTCCAGCAGTCAGAAAATTAAAAATAAAGATAAACTGCAATGAATGTATAAATAAATAAAAACATAGTTGAACAGTCTTCATATGCAGTCTTCATATGCGCATTTGTAATGGGAAGTAATCCCTGCAAATAAATTCATGCATAAAAATCTCTACATATAAACAGAAACGTAAGACACTGCTAAATTTAACAAGAGAAAACATTTAAATTTATGTCAAAAATTAAAATTTGTAAAAAAAACAAAGTATTAAAACCGATTTTGACCAAAATTCATTATGATGAACAAGAGACATTCATTTGGATTTTGGTACCCAAAATGCTTTGGGTCCTAGAAGGTTAGTACCAATGTCTCTAGTTCCCAAATGAACTCATACTTGTCTAATTTTAAAAGATTTTCTTTTATTTATAGGACAAATATGTACATTGTAACTATGAAAATGGCAACGTGACCATTTTGTCATTTTTAACTTATCCATGATGATCATATAAATGGACACATCACATGCTCCTGGAGATATATAATCTTTGAAAATAGGGTGAGAGCGGTTTATGTTAATCAATTAAGCTTCTAATTTCCACTAAACTTTATAGCAAACCAATATTAAAAGAAATTGAGAGAGAAAAGAAGTTTCATTGCTTAATTTAGTTAGCTTATTTAATTATTCAGAAAAAAAAAAGATTTAACAATTTCTTTTGTATGAGATTATGATGAAATTAAAAAAAATATGAACCAACAGGACTTGGTTTAAGTGGTAAATTATTTGATATCGATTAAGTAAAATCTAGAGTTTGAATCCTTATGTATGCAAAAAATTCCTACTGAGAGATTCACAACCAAAATCATATATGCGACGTGGGTCGGTCTAAAATAGTCAAAATAAAATTTTGAAATCGAAAAGGCGATAAAAAATAAAAAAAACAAAAAATAAAAAGAGAGACTAACTTCAACCGTATCGTTGAATAACACGAGTAGTAATATAAATAAGACACATCACATGGTAGTGAAAGAAGTGATGTGTGCATACTAACAGAAATGAAAGCTTACCCTTCGTTCATTATTAGCGTTTGATTGAACCCAAGGCACAGTAGCATGTGCCAGTCACTGCCCTTCCACTTATAAATAATGCTCGTCTTTTCTAATCACTTTCCATGTTTATATTCAATTTTATTAATATATTTTACGTCAAAATGTATATTTATAAAAAATATTTTTTAAAATAACTATTAGCGAAATGATAAAAGAATGTAAATTTATTAGTCTTGTATATTTTTCTAAAAGATATTCGTTTAGTTGTTGTATTTAGATATTAAACAAATGCATAAAAAAACTTTCATAATAAATCTGAACTGTATTTTTGTTGTGAGTTTAATCATTGTAAATATCTATTTAGAGAAGTATTCTTGTTAATTTATCCAAATTAAACTTTTGTTTTAAAGGGAAGTGATTCTAATTTAACTTTAAAAAAACTAGAGAAATATAAATGTTAATCTTGAGTCTAGAAAAAGAAATAATAAATTAGTGAATTTATTAGAAAATCTTTAGTGTGGAGCTAAGGTAGTGGATCTAGACTTAGTTGAGAAGTCGAATAATTATATATCATTGTGCCAATTTTTCTATCTTTTATTGCTTTCATGTCTAAGATTTTTAAAGGTCAATTCATCCCTTCTTGACGGTTTTTGGTCGTTAGTTTCGACCATAACACACTTCTTTGTTTGTGTGAACGGATTCTCTTCATACCAGCCTTCTGCTCCGACGTCTGAAGAGGTCATGCACCTGACGGGTCTGTTAAAATTTACGACGAGGAAGCCACGATTGTTGAGACTTCTCGTGTGCAAGAACTTCAAGCCTTCGAGGTCTTGGATAGTTGGGTGGTTGCCAAACTCGTCACCCTTAGATCCACAGATGGAGATGTGGTTCTCAAAGTCTTCAAGTTGGTTTGGGGGTCGAAAAAGCTGATCTAAGCTAACTGTTTACGACTCAACATGTTCCTCTTCAAGTTCGTTCGATGGATGACAACACACCATGGAGCTTCGACGAGGACCTCCCAGCTCTTTGTGAGTATGACCCTTAGTATTGAGGAGTATGACTTCTCCCCAAAAAAAATATGGTTCAAGGGTTTTCGATCTCCCTGCCCTACCATGTGGAAGACACCACTTAAATTCCAAAGTGCATCCAATCAAAAGCATTCATCGACTCCACTAACAAATTGTGGTCGAAAAAACACTTTTAGATATCTGAAATACAATTACAAATTTGAACATTGAATGCTTAATTTGAGGATTTTCGAGTAAATTGAGGGAACTAGCACTGAAATCCATCAAAATAAAACCAATCATTAATCTATAGTACTCAAATATTAGGGGAAACACCCGCTTTGATGAACATGGAGATGTTGTTAAGGGTTCGTATTCAATTGAGTTCAGCACGGTCAAAATTTTTTTAAAAAAAAATATTCGAGTTGACGATTTTTATTTGATAATTTAAATTTTAGTTAAAAAAAATTTCAAGTCGAGTCGAATTGTTCAAGTTTTTTTTTAAATTTAATTTTAAATATTTATAATGTTATGGTACTATTTAATTCCAATTAAAGGTTCTCTATAACCATATACATTATATATATATATATATATATCATGCAGGATTCATAAACTCAACTCAACCCTAAAAATTCAATCGAGTAATTACTAAAAAATTCAAATTATTTGAGTTCTATTTTATGACTCTACCTGAAGCTAAATGAAACAAATCATATAGACAACTTCAGCTTTTGCCAAAAACAGAATCCTCGATTCGGCTAAAACGTATTTAAAGACACTAAATAGGCAAGCAGTGGATGAGCTGGAATGGCAAACTATTTCACCAATAAAGCACAGCAAGGAGCACAAAGGCACCCATCAACGAAAAAACATTATCTGCTTGCCATAGGAACAAAGCCTCCCATTATCTGTATGCTCGTTGGTTCACCAAAGTTGCTCGCCATTCTCATTTACCTAACACAACAGATCAACATCATCATAAATAAAACAAATAAAATCGTCTAAGAACAATTCAAAAGGGAAACATAAGAAGTAAGTTATCGGTTTCAATAAACCAAGTGCGAACGCAACTCCCGATTTTTTTGACAAAAACCCCAGAATTAGTTGGAACTATCCCCATGACGAAGGTGACGTAGAGCACTTTTCATTTATTCGTTGATAAAGTGCAAAAGAAACTTGGCGATTGGGTGGCGTCTAAATTATCCTTGGCGGGCCGAGTTACCTTCGCTCGTTCAACTCTGCTTGTTAATCCTAATTATTCTTTGCAGACGGTAGCAATTCCAAGAGGAGTGTGTGATCAACTCGAACAAATCGCTCGTAGATTTATCTGGGGAGGATCAAGGAACACGCCAAAAGATGCTTTGGTCAATTGGAAGACTTGTTGTCAACCTACCGATCATGGAGGTCTTGGTTTATGGCCTCTGCGTGCCTAGAATAAGCCTTCCTTGTCAAGCTGGGTTTTAACTTTATCATGAATTCCGAAGCTCTATGGTCCAAGATCATGAGAGCCAAGTACAAAATGAAGGATAAAATGCCCATTAACATCGAAGCCAGGAACGGCTCGATTGTGAGGAGATCTCTTACCCGGATTTGGCCCGTTGTGCGTGAGAATGTTAGTCGGGCTATCGAAAATGGACGTACGACGAGCTTTTGGTTCGACCCTTGGATTACTGGAATGAACTCGCTGGCTGACAGTATTAACACGAATCAGGTCCCTTCCCCTCAAACTACTGCTCTTGACTTGGTTACCAGCGATGGGGTTTGGAACGTTAAATGCTCCCTGTCGACATCGTTCAACGTGTGCTGGGCTCTCCTCCTCCCTCCGATGATATGGGTGAGGACCTCCCTGTCTGGCGTTGGGAACGTTCTGGTCTGTGATGCGTCAAATCAGCTTTTTCTTTAACTCAGAGGGATCGTTGGGACGCGTCTGCCACTAAATGAAAGTTAGCCTGGAAGTTCGACGGACCCCAGAGGATTCGACAATTTATCTGGCTGTTACTCCAACGCCGACTTATGACCAACGCGGAACGGAAGAGACGTGGTATTACGGCCGATGATCGATGTCCGCTGTGTGGTACTGAGGAAGAGACGATATCTTATAGATTGCCACCACGCCCGAATGATCTGGAACCACATCATTCCCCTCAATCTTCCTCTTTGCTTTTTTCTATGCCGTTGTTTGATTGGCTGCACCTTAACTTCTCAAATAACGCAGGTTGCAATCCTATGAATACCACTGGCGACACGTCTTTGGGGTTCTTATATGGAAGCTTTGGAAGCATCGCAACATCTTTGTGTTTAACGGGCAAATTGGCGCCTCCTCCGAGCTACTTCTGTCTGCCAAAGCTTGGGCAGGATGGACCAAGCCATTCACACCAACCAACCAGTCCGACGCAAAAGTACGATCAAATGGAAGCCTACTTCACCGGGGTCTTTAAAGTTAAACACGAACGGAGGGATGCACCCTAAGTCCATGGAAGCTACAAGAGGAGGACTGATCCGAGATGAAAATGGTTCGTGGATCGCAGGTTATAGCAGAAAAATCGGCAGGTGCCCTGCCATCCAAACCGAACTGTGGGCAGTTTCTGATGGCCTTGAACTCACATGGAAGCACAACATACGTTTTCTTGAGATCAATTCTGATAACATCAATTTGGTTTCATCATGTGACCAACATAATTAGGAGTGGATATGAATGTTGGACTTGAGCTTTAAACTTATCATATTCAAACTCAATGAGGAAAACATTGGGCCACTTCTCCATTTCCCACACTCAATACCCAAACCATGAAAATAAAAATCTCTTCCAACATAAATGTCATTCATGAAAGCTAAAATAGAGAATAAATTTTTGGTTTCCTTATATAAAAAAAATATCAATGATAAATTTATTATTATAATTAAGTTTTAAAGGTTTAAAGGTTTTAGGTTAGATTTGTTGAGTTTAAGATTTTTTTCTTTAGTAAAGCGAACACTAGATTTATGTTCATGGGGTAAAAAAAAACAATGAACTAGAAATTTGGGATCTTAAAATCTTCGTTGACATCAACCAAAATTGACTTACGACGATTAATGGTGGCTGACGGTGATGATATTGGTAGTGAGTGGAGGCGAGATTTTGTTTCAATTCAGGGGCCAAATTATATTTTATCTAAAATTTTGGGTCAAACTAAAAATTAATCATTTCTATTAACGTTTCATGTCATCAAACTAACATAGGTAACGAATCAATGATAAAGTAACAATCGATAACGTAAGTGATTAAAATTTAATAAATCAATAACATAAATCATCAAAATATATTTTTTTATAAATCAATCATAAAAAATAAACAAAATTAAAACGAAAATGAACGTATAATCCAAAAAGGAATTTTACAAATTTTGGAGCATGTTTCAACATAACAGGTAGGCACATGAAAAATGAGTACAAGGTTCCAGTAATGGCAAGTCTTACTAAATTTAGGGTTCATGCAAACAAAATGAGAGAAAGTACTAACAACTGCGAGGGAAATTTAAAAAGAAAAAGGAGACGTCAAATCAAATAGTGGAAGACAGTTATGTGTTGATGTCCCCCTAACCATTAAAATTTCAAAATCCAAAAGAAGACAGAGATTTGAGCTAAGAAACATGAGGCGCGTATCTGCATATCCGAAGAGTTACTTAAGCTCGTGTGGCGATGGAAAAAGCTTCTGGAGGCTCGTGTGGCGGCGACGGTTGTTGGATGACTCCTAGGGTTTCAGAAAACCTTAAAATTTACTTATGTTCTATTATTAATTTTGGTCACTCGCTATTAAAAAATTAATAATATTACTAATATAAGGTTTTATAGAAAAATTATTTTTATGTGTTTTTATAGAAAATATTAATAATATTTTAATTTTTTATGTGTTTTTATTGAAAATTTATTTTCGCCTCTGAAATATTATAATTTTGTCATTTCCTAAAATTTTAGAAGTCCATCCCTTAACATAATTTTTTTTGCGTTTGTCCATATATATATACACATATTTTTTTTTATAGAAAGTCATTAGTTTTATTAAAAATAGAAAATATCCAGAATTACAATGAAGATTTACGAGCATAACCGTAAATTAAATTATAATTAGAACATTTTCCTATAACCATTAACACAAAAACTTGCCACATATATCAAATAAGGATCATAAAAGGAAAATGTTAAAAAAATATAATAAATGCTCGAATAAAATAAGATACAAACAAATTTGATTGCATTGACAGACTAACCACAAAATGAGATGAAACTACTAAAAGACCACCAATAAATCGCAAATCATAGTCAAGCAACGTGAAAAAATTATACACGAGCGCAAAAAGCGTATTTAAATCAATACGAGTGTCCAAAGCAGGGTTTAGCATTTCCTAATCTTCTTTATTAAATTCATAAAAGAATGCATAGACAAATGATTGACAAAGAAAACTCATGAAATAATATTTGAGATTAAAGATGAAAGGTTTCCTAATCTTCTTTATTGTCGACAAAATCAAATCTTTAAAATCAAAATGGTTATTTTTTTCTCTTAATATTTGAAGGCTGAAAATGCAGCGATTTTCTGGAAAAATCATTGATTTTTAATTATTTACGTGTCAGACACCGTTATAGAACATATTACGGATCTAGCATCGACTCATGTTGAAAGACACCTCCATGAACAGTGACTAACGTTAGGGATATAGAGCGGGTGTTAGTTTCATAATTTTTTTATAATAGCTCCTAATGTGTACTTAATTTCTGATAGGATGATTTTTGTGTAAAAACGTTAACTTTTTTATTTATTTTTGTGTGTAAAAAAAATTTATGCATCAAAATTTTTAAATATTCTTTTGCAAATTATTTTATAACTCGACAAATTTTGATTTTTGCATGAAATTACACAATACATATAATCTAGTATAGGAAAACTTTGAGGGTAAGTAATTTAAAATATGAATAATTTTATAAAAATTTTATAACTAGTATTTATTTTACAAAATGATGATGTTGATAAGAAATATTTTATAATTTAAAATATTATAAATTTTATATATTTTTGAAAAATTTACTGATTTTTTAATTAATTGTTTAAAATATAAAAAAATATTAAAATAAACTTTTAATTGCAATTGAGGAATCAAATGAATTATTATTCATTAATTATTATTTTTAGCAATAGTTAATAATGTTTATTCATTTTTAATAAAATTAAAATTTAATATTTCTTTTATATTAAATAAAAGTAATATTAGAAAGAATATTTTAAAATATATATGTGATATATTTTAGCTTTACATTCTTTTTTTATTGAGTTTTGTTACAAGTTTATAGAGTAACACAAAAGAAAGGAAAAATATTTAGATTTTCATGTATAGAGGTGTTTAAATAACCGAACTAATTCGGTTAACCGATCGAACCGAATTAATTCGGTTAATTCGGTTCGGTTACCGAATTAGTTCGGTCGGTTAATGGTTAATAAAATTTTTAGAATTCGGTTAACGGTTAATTCGGTTTGAATTTGGTTAATTAACCGAATTAACCGAATTAACCGAAATTAAATTTTAAATATTAAATATATTATATATAACATATGAGCTCAACCCAAATCATTTAAAACCCAATTAATAATTTAAGATCTAATAACTTTTAAACTTAAATCAATATTAATTAATTAAAAAATTATATAAATTTTTTATTTTATAATTATATATTATTTAAATTAATTGTAAACTGTTTTTTAATTGAAAAATATTAAATATATTATATATATAACATATGGGCTAAGCCCAAACCATTTAAAACCCAATTAATAATTTAAGATCCAATAACTTTTAAACTTAAATCAATACTAATTAATTAAAAAATTTATCTAAAATTTTTATTTTATAATTATATATTATTTAAATTAATTATAAACTTTTTTTGAATTAAAAAATATTTAATTTTTATATAAATTAGAAAATTTTAAAAAAAATTCGGTTAATTCAAAATTAACCGAATTAAACGAGTTATAATTCGGTTCGGTTAATATGTTCGAAAAAAAATTCGGTTCGGTTAACGGTTAAAGAAAAAAAAAGTTTGGTTAATTCGGTTCGGTCGGCCACCGTTTTAACCGAATGAACACCCCTATTCATGTATGTATTTATACTTTTCTTTTAGAAATATTTTATCATAATTTTTCTTAATTAATTTGAATAATAGCAGAATAAATGATTAATTTGAATTATAACTCGTATATTTAAAATTCAATAAAAATACAATAAAAAATAATTAAAAATGAATAAAACTCAATAAAAAAGGTAAAACTAAAAATATCACATATATTTTTAAAATATTCCTTCTAATATTAATTTTTAAAAAATAATATAAATATTAAATTCTAATTTTATTAAAAATGAATAAACATTATTATCTATTGTTAAAAAATAATAATTAATTAATAATAATTCATTTAATCTCTTATTTATAATTAAAAGTTTATTTTAATTTTTTTTATATTTTTAAACAATTAATTTTAAAAGTCAGTAAAATTTTCAAAAATATATGAAATTTATAATTTTTAAATTATAAAATATTTCTTATTATCATCATCATCATCATCGTCGTCGTCATCATTTTGTAAAAGAAATACTAGTTATAAAGCCTTTATAAAATTATTTACATTTTAAATTACTTACCCTCAAAGTTTTCCTATACTAGATTATATGTATTGTGTAATTTCATGCAAAAATAAAATTTGTCGATTTATAAAATAATTTACAAAATAATATTTAAAGATTTTAATGGATAAATTTTTTTTTTCAAAAAAATAAAAAAAATTAGCGTTTTTATACAAAAATCACCATAATATAAATTAATTACATATTACGTATCATTTTTAAAAATATTACGAAACTAACATCCGATCATTACAAATAAGGTACAGTACATAGATCACGTCTCAAGTGACGTTAAGGCGCGTATGCAAAAGTATTAGATTCGTAATATTTTCTTTAACTATATCTTACAAGTAAATAAGTGATTTTTTTTAGAAAAAGGGCCTGAAAACGCATGATGTAAATGTGCTAATGGTCATTTCGAATTAAAATGATTAACTTTCAGCTTTAACAAAAGATAATTATATATATAAAAAAGGGTAAACTATGTACACGTGCTTCTTTTTAATTTTTTTTTAAATATGTACACGTCAAAAAACTTTCATTTCAGGGACAATTGGTCAGCGTGATTTTACAAGGGCGGCAATTTTGTATGCAGAAATTGGTTTCGAGACACGTTTTCTTCATGTTATCATAAAACAATTAACAAAAATTCAAAAACAAAGCATATTAAGTAGGGTAAATTAATAGGAATTACAGGTTGATTAAAGGAGGATGGAAAAATGGTTATGGTTTGACCAAGTAAAAAAGAGAAGCAGGCACACGTGTAACAAATCAGTTCCGACCACCTCAATCTTCCAACATCCAAAATACATTAGTGGAAGTGCATGGCAACCAACCGGACATCAACGAACCCTCCCAAATTTAATCTCCACAAAGCCCCTCAATCCCTTTCTTTTTAACCTCAATTATATGCAACATGTGAAAACAATACCCCATCCACCATTCAAAACCGCCGATCATACGCCGCCTCCGCCGACGCTATGATCGCCGTCGTCACTTACTACCTCTCCCAACACCCTTCCATCGTCGCCTTCCGTTGGAGCCACACTCAATCATGGGGCTCCACCTGGTCCTTCCTCGTCACCTCCATCGCTCTTTACCTCATCATCTCCTCCTCCATCCACCTCTTTCTGTGCCTCCTTTTCCGACGCGGCCGCCCCGTCTCCCTCGGTCCGATCCCCGCGCTGCATAGCCTCTCGATGATCGTCGTATCCGCCGTAATCTTCACAGGGATCTTCCTCTCAGCCGCTGCGGAAATCAAGGAGACCCGATGGTTCTGGCGCCGTTCGAAGACCCCGTTCCAATGGCTCCTATGTTTCCCCCTGGGAACCCGTCCCTCCGGCCGCGTCTTCTTCTGGTCCTACATCTTCTACCTCTCCCGTTTCCTCCACATGTTCCGCACCATCTTCTCCATTTTCAGGACCCGGAAATTGACCTTCTTCCACCTCTTCAACAACTCCATATTGACGGTCATGTCCTTCCTCTGGCTGGAGTTCTCGCAGTCGTTTCAAGTGCTGGCGATCCTATTCACGACCCTCGTTTACGCCGCCGTCTACGGCTACAGATTCTGGACGGCGATAGGGTTACGAAGCGCTTGCTTCCCCTTCGTGTTGAATTGCCAAATCCTGCTGTTGGGCTGCAACGTGGTCTGCCATGTTGGGGTTTTAATGCTGCATTTCATGAAAGGCGGGTGCAATGGGATCGGAGCATGGGTTTTGAACTCTGTTCTCAATGGGTTTATTTTGTTACTGTTTTTGAAGTTTTATGTTCAGAACAGAAGAAAAAATGGCAATGGCAATGGCAAGCAAACGCCGGTGATCGGGGAAATTCACAAGGACAAAGGTTTGTGACGAGTTTAGGTTGTCGGGTTATCTTAAATCTGTAAAGAAAATGGAAAATAAGGCTATTAATTATGTACATTCTGTAATCTTCTTCGTTCGTCCCGTTCAGATTGTTTATATTTTAAATGCAAGTGTGTTTAATGAAGTGTCCACTAATAGGGTAAATTAATGTGGAGATCGTTTTCAAATTTACGTGACATCTTAATTGAAAGAATTAATTCCTAATTTTTCTTAATCCCATCTCTTACTATCATTGGCAATGGTTGATGACATGGGCGGCGCCACCCTATCACTTGGGTGTCAACTGACACCTCAAAGATAATTTATTTTAATCTTTTTTATAAATAAAAATAATTTAAAAAGAATATTAATACCCTTTTTATCTCTGTTTTGAAAACCAGACCGGATCGTCTGGTTCAATCGGGAATCGTTGTTTAGTCCGGTTCAATCTAAACCGGTTGAACCGCTATTAATGAACCGGCCAGAACCGTTGAACCGTTCGAACCGGATCGGCTGAAAACCAGGAAAAACCGGGATTTTTTTTTTTTAAAAATTAAACCAAACAACGTCGTTTGTTAAACGAGTCAAGTCGAACTCGAGCATTGCTGAGCTCGTCTCGAACTTGAAAACTTTAAAAGTAAGCTCAACTCAAACTCAGAAACTAAAAATTATCAAGTTCAACTCAAACTCGAAATATAATATTGAAACTTGAACTCAAAAAGGTTTGAACTTAAAAAAAAATAGAAGCTCGATTGAAGCCTAAAATTCGAGCTTGATTGAAGTGAAAGAATAGTTCATTCAATGCTCACCAAAAGGCTCCATGATTTTGAATATCAAATTATCTCTATTATTTATAGAAGTTAGTTGTGATGCGCTTCTATGTTTCTTAGCAATGTGAGATTGTTTTGTTCTCATATTTTTACTCTTTAGACTTTTGGGATGCTCTTCTATGTTTCTTAGCAATGTGAGATTATTTTTAAAAAAAAAGATATTAAACCAAACAATATCATTTTGTTATGATTTTTTTAACCCCAAATTTATTTTTTAATTATAGTTATATAATTATATTTATTATTTAATATGTTTTACCTTAAATATTATGTTGTAGTTAATTTGAATCATTTTGTTTCACTTGATTTTATGGTTTTTAACTTATATATGTTATGACTTGCTTTGAATATGACTTGTGATATAAAAAATTATTTTTTATTAAATATTTTTGGTATTTTTATTTATTTTTTTAAATAATTATGACGTCGTCCGGTTCTTTCGACTGATCAGATCGATTCGACCGATTAAACCAAAGAACCGATAGCATGACCGATTCGCTAACCGATTCGATTCTGAAAACAAAGCTTTTTTTTTATACACAAACTGTATCAGAAAATAATACAGTTATAACTATTACATCGACATCACATCATGGAGATAGGATAGAATGGACGGTTTTGGTATCAGAAAATGGAATATTTCATCTTTCGTTTGCATATGCAAATGCTAGTTGGAAACAACCATTTAATTTTCGGAGTTTGAGGTGGTGTTTTCTTACAGCAAATCAAGAAAAATAATCTTTTTGTATTCATTCCAAGCCAACAGATTAGATTACCAAGAAGAGGGTTGAAGATCTATGCCACAGAGGATCCCAGGAAGCAAATAAGCATGAAATCAATAATCAATTCTCATAACAGTTACTCCATAAAAGAAACTCGTAAAATTGAGTGGCTTAAGTGGTAAAAAGAGTTTTTTTTTTCTTTTTCTTTTGAAGGTATTGAAATTGAATAGCTGTATTTATAGGGTTTGTAAATACAGTGACGGAGCCATGTAGTCCCCGGAAGGGTCAGTGCTCCCAAATTTTTTTACCATTAAAAAATAGGGATAATTACCAAATTAGACCTTTAAATTTTGATTTATTTTGATATTGCCCCCTATTTTCTATTGTTAATTATACTTTACCCCCTGAACTAAAATTTTGGCTCCGTCCTTATCTATATATTGCCAATAACTAAGAAAAAATCTGAACAAATACTACTTTATAATCACTTGAAACTATAAAAGAAAAAAAATTAAGGTTGAAAGATCAACTACGAACTAGTTCATATTTGTGTCACAATAAGATAAGGCAATGTCATCGTTGAAAGAATATTACGCCAGTTATTCTATTAATTTTTTAATGGTAGATGATCAAATTGAAACCAAAATGTAATGTTATGTATGATTTTGAAAACAAAAATTATTTAGATGACCAATATGGAACAAAAAAGATAGCTGGGTACTAAACCTGTGGTTTTTTCCCTTTATTTTAAATATTTACTTGGTAATTTATTGTTCAAGTTTTATAATTTCTTATTATCCGATTTATTAATATTGTTTGGGCTAAACCCAAAGTGTTTATGAAGGAATTAAATGGATCCATTGGAACTTCAAGTGGGCCAAGACCACACAAAAATAAAATCCTATATCTTTCCACGTTGCTCCTCCAGGATTTCAATTTTTATTATTACTACAATACGATTCATAAATTTAGATTACAATTATTAAATTCTTCAATAAATAAAATTTCAAAAAAAAACATGTCCAGACATAATATAAATAAATATATAAGTTAATAAAACTTTCAAACTCAAAAAATAAGGTAAAAGGAATATAAATATTTTTAAGAAAAAAATTAAATCACACAACAAATTATGATAGATATGAAATATAACGAGAAAAAACGATTTGGGCACAAAAATAATCTTTTAAGTTGAATAATTGTAACAAACTATGCAATTACAATATTATTAATGTGATTTAAAAGAAACACACGCATTTCAATAACAAAAAAATATCTGTGTACGTAGAAATTTTCCGTTGAAATACTCACCAATCAAAATCAAATATGCTACCTAGAACGGTCCAAATTAAATAGGACAAAACCTTGAAATTAGAGAGCAACCAAAAAATATCATGTTTTAGAAATCTCGTAAACTCGAACTTAAACCTGGTTTATTTTTCAAGTTGCTCAAGTTCCCAGCCCCTTTGCACTGTGATTTTCTTAAAGCAGATCTCCCCCTTTCATGGAACACATGGAAAATGCTTGACCAACAAATGGTCTATTAAATTATATAACTGTTTGAAGAGAAAATATATATATAAATGGTTGAATATTAGAGGTACAAAGGATAATGTTTCAAACAAGAGACGAATTGTTAGAAACTTGCAATTACTGAAAATTCCAATGTATTTCTCACACATTTATTTCCTAATTAAAACGTTGATGACGAGTTTAGAAAACATGATTGTTTCACGATGTCTTAAAGGGATTTGTTGAAAGTTGAATAATCGGATTAGATTCGTTGGTAGACGTTGCCAAATTATCAGTCAGGGCATATATATGTTAACAATATAAAATTTTTAAACGGAATGGGTACAAATAAAATTTTAGGGTGTGCACCGCACATAAAATAAGTAATTGATTGAATAAAATTCTGATTTATAGTGAAAAAATCTTTTTCGACTCAACATAATATTATGATTACTTTTTATATATTTAAAGGATAATTATAATGATATATATTTATATTGATTTTTCAGTTAGGTTTTTATTTTACCTAATGAAAATGAAAATTTCTATATGATTTAGGTTGAGTCGAGTATAAATTTTAACCTGGAAAATCATTTAGAATTTCGGATCAAGTAAAAGTCTTTCAAACTCGATCAAATCGAATACAAATGAATACATTTAATTTTCATGTCGATTTGGGTGGACTAAAAACTTGATTCGGCCTAACCTGTCTTGGTCCTAACTTCATCTGACTAGTTGCCCTAAAAATCTAAAATCACACAAATCTGAAGATCGTTGAGCATAATTTTATTCACATTAATCACATGGAAATGAATACTTGCAGCTTAGAATGTATTTGTTTGTTGAGATTTCTGCCAATCACCTTATTTTGGCGATATAATGTCTTGCCATATCACAAATCAAGTGGTCCCGTGGAAAAGAAAGTTTTATTATTCTTTGAGGATTCGAGTTCGAGCACCATAGATTCTATGCTAATGGTGTGAGCGATCAATGTCGTAAGGTTGTAAGTTATCTTTGAACATATACTACTTTATACTTGTCAAGATTAATAAAAAGAATGTATTGCGAGCTAATTTTGAAGAAGTCAAAATATGTAGGTTAATTTTTGTATTTGAATGATTTTGTTTCTATATTCAAATGTTAAAATTTAATTTTAATATTTTGATAAATTGAGAGAATTAGCCCAATAACTGCTACCGAACCCCATTATTAATAATTAGATTACAATTTTCAAATAAATTATTAATTTTAATATATGAAATAAATCTCAAATTTTGAAGAAAAAAAATAAATAAAACTGAGATTGGCTAACTATTCTAACCTTTTGGAAAGGACAAAAATTGATGAAAATTACAAAATTCTCATAAAAATATGAATTTCTACATCTTACTGAGATAAATGGAAATGCTACAACGTGCAGTTTACCTGTTGGGACTTATTTGTCAAACTTGGTAGCTGCATGTGGGGACTCCAAAATTGACTGATTTTTTCCAGATTCGCCTAAAGTGTACAAAAGTATTTCATTTTTATATTTTAGGCATTATTTAAATGAAAAAAATATTTTTCCGGATCTAACCCAATATATAATTTTGTGGAGAAAAAATCCAAATTTTCAGCTTAAATTAATTACAGTAGAAAAAAAGGTGAAATTTGACTTCCAATAATGTCATTTCTTGAGTGATTACATCAGCCAATTGATTTTAAACTTGGATACTTGACCCAATATTTTTCATGTTTAAAGAGGAGAATTAGAGAGAGGATTGACAGGGGAGGTAGAAAAAGAACAGGACTTAAAGAACATTACACAAAGACGCACCTAAATCCTCAAAAAATTGTATTTTTTTTCCTATTGTGAATTTTATAAAACATTAAAACGAGGCCGTTTGAATGCTTGATCCGACGACGACGACGATGAATTGGGGTAAAATAATTCTCTGAGCTCGTTATACCTACGGGTGTCAAAATTATTAGCCTTGATGAGCTTCTGCTGCTTTGCGTTGAACCTGCTCTGGTAAAAACCTTCAAATGAAGGTTCCCTGGATGTCCTGAGGAAAAATGCATAGCCGGCCATGAAATACACGGAAGTCACGTAGAAACAGATGGGTTCCATCACATCCCACGTCAGTTCCCAGAAGGTCAGCCTCATGAATCCGGCGGTCTGAACAACCAAGTAGGACAGGCCGAACCACAGCTCTCGACGGACCAAGGAATCGGCTTTTTCATCAATCACGGCCTTCTTCTTCTCCAACTCCACCAGCTCTTTTCTTCTCGGGTCATTGGGACCCGGAACTGGTAAAGGAATCAGACCTCCTAGTGCTTCTGCTACCTGTAATCAGAAAAACGAAAAACGCTTCCGGGTAAAACGTAGCTCATTATACATTTTGGGATTCTTTTACTTATGACGACTCAAAATAATCACCATTAAAAAAAACAATCAAAGAAACAAAACTTGAAAATTGAATCAATTCTAAAAGAGAGAAAACTTCTGTTTTTATGCAAAATAAATAAAAGGATGGAAAACATTTGAGTACAAGAAATAAAAAGCTTAGAAAAAAAAAGGTTAATGCCAAGTTGAAGCCCATCCTTATCAAGAGTCAAGATGTTCCAACCAGCTTTCAAGGTCAATAATTTTCTCCAATAAAAGCCCACGAATAAAAAAGGAAAAATAACAGCCATGGCCAGCCGGCCAGCCGGCCAAGTGTCTCACCTTCCCACCGTCATCTCCCTCACTCAAAAATTAACCATTTTTTAATTAACAACAAATTTTACTTTTTTTCCCCCTTTCCATTTTTCTGAAAAATGAATGGGGTGGGGAAAGGGTGAAGGCGATGGGGTTGTAATTTGTAAAGATCCTAAATCCCATTGCATTTATTTTGGAGTCCTTCAGTTCTCAGAAATCATCTCAAACCTGGAAACCTTTTACACGGTTTTTAGATCGGTGCGAAAAATTCCTGCCGAAAAAGAAAAGAAAGAAACACAAAAATGCCCACAAAAAAACCATATCAGTTTTCAATCTAAAAATCTAGAAAAAGTATAAATTATATATAAATTCTTGTTAAACATATCTTTTTTTCCAACCTCCATATGCATAGTCTGTAAGCCAAAAACACGAATAGAATCTCATCCGCAAACAAATGAAATTTCAAGAGATGACTATTAGGGGTAGAAAGTTTATCTACCTGATCGGGACGTAAAACGACGACGTTTCCCAGAACGATAACAGATCCAGATTCGTCTAGCAACTTCGCAAACTGCCGTCCCTGCTCGGGATCCGAACAACTCTCTCCGCATATCTGAATAAAGTCCGAATGAGAAATCCATGTTTTACCGGTCTCCCTCAGCCTCGTTTTCACCACCTCCAACTGCGCAACCCTTAACAACTTCTTGGTTTCCTGAATCGACAGTGAGGCTACCTCCGGCACCGCAGGTTTCGCCGCTAAGTGCGGACTCAACCCATCCAAACGGATCCTATCCTTCGACATATCAATCTCCTTCAACCTCTCTTTCAAATCCTTACCCATCGGTAACGTCCTCACTGCCGGTGAAACCGTAGCTCCTTTATGAAGGAATCTCTTGAACACGCCATTTTCCTTACCGTTACCTATACGATCACCTGGATCCGGGGCTATGTCGGTCGTAGATTTGCCGGCCGTCTGCGGGATTCGGTTTTGAACCGTTGATGAGGAAATCCGGCAATTAGTAACAGCCTGTGAAGAAATTTTCGAAATATTGAAAAGCTTCTCCACCAAGGTTTTCTTCAACGCCATTGCTAAAACTACAGAAAAAATAAAGCGACAAGGTAAAGGTAAAGAATTTTCCCCCGATTTAATTGGGAGAGTACAGATTTTGAAAGCTTTACTTGTTTGGTGATGGGAAAACAATGGAGGATGGTTAGCCCATTTTATAGTGTCCAGGAATGGAGGAGGATGACTAGGATTAGGAGATTAAAATTTAAAAATAAAAAAATAAAAATAATGTCAAAATAACGCGATAATTTGAGGAGTTTTGAAACGGCACTCGTTTGGTTTTCTTTTTCCTTTTCCCACGTCTACGAATATTCGATGTAGGGATTTGGCGTTTTTACGAAAAATCACCCAAATTATATAATATTATCTGTTAGGTATATTTTTTTTAAATATTATTGATTTAACATTATTTTTGACAAAGTAATAATAAAACGTGTTTTAGAAGACGTATTTTTACAGACGTAGACAAGATAGAAGTTACAGGAGACGCACCTTCTTAAGGTTCTGTCTGAGATAGTGTCACGGTGAAAATAAATAACCCAACTTGGTACAATAATTTTTTTTTTCAATTGGTCAATTTCAGCTCAAAAAGGCATTTAGGAAATTGAATATATTCACATCATCAGATATGTCCGACTGTCGACTATAACGATAAGCTTGGTGAAGCTTTTTACGTTCCAAGATATATCATGACGACAGCGTAAAATGTTAAACCTTGCCATGAGAACGCTACAAAAATATTTGGACACATTTCATCGACAGGCGTAATGTATAACTCTGGTTTGGTCTGAAAGGATTAATTGGAAGACAATATCAAAAATAAAACTTGAGCATTCACGGAATAACAAGACAGCATTAACCTAAGATTAATTAATAAAACTGGATAACTTAAATAATTTAAAATACTTTTTTCTGACACGTTATAAGTTAGGAGAGGTGATGTATGTAATATCATTTTTTCACTTAGTAAACTTAAAAAAATAGTTCATAAATTCGATGCTTTGAAGACTTTATCCTACAGTATATAATGCTGGATTGTAGTTCATGGAAGTTGGTAATATGAAAACAACAAGAATATGATATTGAAGGAAGCCCTCAGCCTCAGCATCCAATAGAGGAGCATGCATGTGTTGTCTTTAGGAAAATGGACTAAGCATGAACCATTTGCACTGTATTTTTCTCAATGTTTCCATTATATTCTATGAAGATTATGAATATATATATATATATATATATATATATATATATTGGAATAACTAAATTATTGGCCTGACCTACTTAATTGATGCGGATTGTGGGCAAGGGTTTGGCCTATGTCATCTCTTTTTTGTTTTTTTTTGTATTTATTGTTTTTGGATAAATGGAATTTCATCAAATGTGCATTTCTTTTGCAATGCCAAATCCAAAAGAAAAAGAAAACATATATATTGATCCTTATCGTTGAAATTTTTGAAGATTGATTTTAAAAAATAATAATAATAAGTCGAGCTGATAAAGTATATAGTGTAAATTAGTATTTTATCCTGGGAGATAATTCAAGATAAAAGATTTCATTATCCTGCTTAAAGTGAATTTTCTTATGCCAGCAAACTTGTAGATATTGACTCAAGGAAACATTTCAATTTATAAAAAAAAAAACAAAAAATTTATAGCGGCGTTTGTTCAAAAACGCCGTTAATGTTATCCTTCCCCAGAAAGTTGTTAAACGTCTTGATCAACTCTGCTCTAGATTTCTTTGGAAATGTTCTGATAAGGCATCATCAGGTGGAAGGATCAGTTGGGATAAAATAAGCTATCCCAAATCAGAGGGTGGTCTAGGTTTAAAAGATATTAGCTCCTGGAACAAAACTTACATGGTTCATCTTATTCGGAAATTACTTGCTGGTGAAGTATCTCTTTGGGTAGCTTGGATCCACTGCTATGTTATTAAAAGCAATAACTTCACTGACATCAATGAATGTTCAACTTATAGCTGGTGTTTCAGAAAACTTATTAGATTAAGGAGTGAAGCCCTTCCCCTTCTTAACTATGGTATATCAAAGACACGAGATTTATGGGAGGGACTGAGAGTTCACAAAACAAAGGTTCCTTGGCACATAATTATTTGGTTTCCACTCCATATTCCTAAGTTCAGTATTATTTCATGGATGGTCATACTTGACAGACTCCCAACACTGGATAGGCTTGCTAAATGAGAATTATTTCTGATGAGTTATGTATTTTATGTAATGAGTCTCTTGAAACAAGAAACCATTTGTTTGTTAGCTGCTCATATGCTACTTCACTGTGGAATTCTATCATGAATCTTTCTTTATTGAGTAACATGCACAACACTTGGGAAATAAGGATTGATTGGGCTTGTCTTGAATGGAAGGGTAAATCCATGCTTATCACCATTCTGAAACTTGTATGGACTGCTTATATCTACTCGATATGGGAAGAAAGGAATAGAAGAATATTCAGAATAGAGTCAAGATCGCCTGATCAAGTGCGAAAGACCATAAAAGACCTTGTTCAATTCAAACTTAGTGACAGGAATTTTAATAGAATTGACAAAGTTAACATTAATCTTTGTAATTATTAGGGTATAGACTAACATATTTTTTTGTAAGTAGCGTTTATACTCCCAATTGGGACGTGTTGTTGTTGTACTTCTTCTTTGAATAATAAAATTATGCTTATCCAAAAAAAAATTAGTAGCATTTATTTTCAAAAAGCCGCTACATACATGTTTTCGTGTAATGCTCAAAGACCATACATACGGTTAAATGAAATTTAATTATCAACTCATTGTGTTTTTTAAAGCCCGAGATACATCATAAATTCCTTAAAGCTCACAATGATTTCAGAGTGGATACGTGTCCACCCTCATTAAGTTGTGGCTCCGCCATCGAGAAAGACAATGAAAAATTTAGAAATTTTAATTAATCAAAGGAAGTGAAATAGAGATATGGTTTTGCGTTCATATATAAAATATGTGAAAAACGGACGGAACATGCACGATTTGGATGAGTTCAAAAGTTGCTTACGTCTTCGTAATTCGTTAGAACTGCTCAGCATTAAGAATTGGGGCAGACTTTATTGAGTAAGCACGCCAAAAAAGAAAGAATAAAAACAAGACGATACCAATTTTATTTGTCATTGATAAGTTAATTAACCATTAAAATTAGGTCAAATGTTTGTTTATTTATTTTTAATTTTGGAGCATTGCTGATTGGCTATGGTTGTGAGCACCATGAATGTCATGGTTGTGAGCGTTCAATATCAATTGGCTGAGAGTTCGAGCACCATGAATGTCATGGTTGTGAGCGTTCAATGTCAATTAGCTAAGAGTTATCTTTGAGCGAAGTTATTTTTGGGAAAAAAAATAAATTTTTCATAGTAATCGAATTATTTCAGATGACAAATTTAAGATTGTGTTTGGTTAAATAAACAAAAATTATTTTTTTATCCTAATTTGAATTATAAGAGGCCTTTTTATTTGGTTTATCATGTTTCTATTATAAGAAAATAGATAACAAATGTGTTATATATATATATATATTGAAAACGAAAAATTAGTTTTATTTATTTGCTTTTGGGTCATATTTGTTAAAAGGTTCTATTTTTGGTTCTAACTTACCATATAAGTTTAGTTTATTTGATCTATACTATAACCCTTAAAATTGCTAGATTTAATGTATTATTTTTTTATATAAAAAGCCACTAGTTTTATTAAAAATAGAAAATATCTAGAATTACAATGAAGATTTATGAGTATAACCGTAAACGTAAACTAAATTACAATTAGGACATTTTCCTAAAACAATTGTGATAAAAACTAGCCACCTAAATCACACAAAGACCATTAAAGGAAAAGGTTAAAAAACCTAACAAATATTCGAACAAAATAAAGATACGAATAAATCTGATTGTATCGGTAAACAAACTATAAAAGGAGATGAAGCTACTGAAGGCCACCGACAAATCACAAATCAGAGTCAATCGACGTGAGAAAACTATTCACAAACGTATCCAAATCAATCCAAATGTCCAAAGTAAGGAAGATCATCATGATAACAAACAAACGCCTTCTTGATCAGTCGTGACGATGTCAAATCCAAGCTTGAGAAAAAAGATAAACGAAAAAACGACAAAAAATTGAAAACTATCAAAAGGCAGAATAAAAACGTGACACAAAGAAAGAGATAAATGTAATAGATTTAATTTATTATTTGATACTCAAATTTCTATTTTTCTTTATAAATATGGACCAACATCATATTTTAGATTTAAATTAAAAAACTGAATCATAATCAGATAACAGATTTGGATGAACAATAATAAAACTGACTAATTGTAAGTTAAAAAGAAAATATAATTTTCAAGAAATAAAATATTACTCAAATTCGAAACCAAGAAAAGTTATAGTAAACAAAATCTTTGTGATTTGTATTATGTCTCATGAGTGCACATTTAATTGATTGAGAAGAAAATTTATGGCATTCATGAGATGGTAAATGAACAAAACATACACAACCAAAAGATGTTGGTAATAAAACAAAAAGTAAAGAGACTCAAATTGCAGAGTTTTGAATGACATTCTAGGCGTGTAAACGAGTCGAACGTTCAGCGAACCGTTTGACGGGAAGTTCGTTTATTTATTAAACGAACGAACATGAACAAGATTTTATATTTGTTTAATTAAATGAACGAACACGAACAAATGACTAACTCGTTTATTTACGTTCGTGGACGTTCGATAATTTGTTCGTTTTATGTTCATTTATGTCCGTTTGCTTATATTCAGTCTAATCTCTAGACTCGTTTGAAATATTAAGACCTAATAAATTTTAAACTTAAACCCATTAATATTTTAGGAACTCAATTAATTTTAAACCCAAATAAAAATATTCAAATCAATTAAAGAAAATATAAATCCCAAAATTATTTGGAAAGAAAAACTCTTCTTAAATATAAACCCAATTAATTTTATGTTTGTCCGTTTGTGTTCGTTTATCATTTAAACGAATGAACATGAACAAGTTAAATTTCTTAATAAACATACACGAACAAGAAATTTCGTTCGTTTAGTTGTTTGTGTTCGTTGATTTATTCAGTTAAAATTAAATGAACAAACATAAACAATCATCATTTATATTCGTTCGATTCATTTACAGTACTATCAAATTCTATTCATAAGGTAAACTACTTAAGACAAAACTTCGCCGCAAAACTGAAATGGAACACAAGATTCAAGTAATAAAGCATAGTAATTGCTAAGAGCTAATTTTTCACTCGATTATAAATGTGTTAAAGATCAATGCAACTTCTAGAAAAAAATATACAAATATTATTTAGGATATATATATATCTAGAGAATATTCTAAAATAATATAACAATAGTAGATATCTAAAATTATCTATAAAATAATTTATATATTTATAATGCTTAATATTTAATATTTTTGTCTAGAATTATCTATGAAATAATTTAAATATTTACAATGTTAAATGACTAAGATGTTAGCATGTGTCAACAATTCAACAATCACTAAAATTTATAAATAGGGGTAATATTTACCGATGTAAATATAGAGTGAAAAGGAGTGACAATGGTACAAAAAAGTGTGAGTTAGAAAAAAAGAGAACGTAAGGGTAGATAAGAAAAAAAATAATGTGATAAATATATATATATTGTTGAGTCAATGCACGAGCTCTTCTTTCCTTCATAGTTTACAACAAATATTGTAATTGTATTTTGTATAATAAAAAAATTTCTCCTAGATAAGCCTTATAAAGTGATAGCATAATAAAACTCATCAAACAACTTCAGTTGTAAAAAAGAATACTGATCTATCTAGAAGTTTTGAGTTCAAACAGTTACTTTTGTAAGGAATGTTTTGTCAATGATTTAAAAGAATTTTGAACATATATTATTTTATAATCATCTTAAACTGATAAAATGAGTGATAGTGAAATAAAAGCAAAGAATTTAACACATTTGATTGATTTGGTAAACTAATTAACATACACAACGTGTTGATGTATTACTAATATAAACATTCCATCAATTGATCAACGCAATTTTTGCTATTGTTGTGAGATATTTTAGTTTCAAGTTGTTGTGTATTTTTCGTTATTTACGGGGTGAAATGAAAGTGGTTTCTATTTTTAACAAATAAAGAAAAAATATATGAATGAATGTAACAGAAAATTTATCTTTAAAAAAACAAATACGTTATAGATATTAAAATCATATTTTTGTGATACACAAAGGGGAAACTACCTATCTTCATTCCTCTGGTCGGCATTTCCTGGAGCAGGTTCGTGGCAACAAAGCAACCAAACCAATGAGTTATTACTTGATTCATAATCTCCTCTAACATAGTTAAAATGAATGTGTGGTAGCAATGATTCGGCTGTTTAAAGTAAAGGAAACGCAGAAAGAACTTGCTGGAAATTCAGATGGTGGAACCCCAACCAAAAAACAGTCGGCGGGAGAGCTGCGTTTACACAAAGGTTAAGCCCGATTCGGTTATTTCAATCGAGGTTTGTGTTCTCCCCCTCAATTATTTCCTTCATAATTTTCCTTGTATATGCAGACATTGCAGAGCTGAACCTGCCCGATTGTTGTACCATATCATTTCCTAATGGAAAGGATGATCTCATGGAATTTGAGGTTACAATTTCACCTGAAGATGGATTTTATGTGTAAGGAATCGTTTGTTTTCTCGGTAATTTTTTGATGTACGTGTTGAAAATGTCGCATGCATTAAATAATTATCTAATATATATGCATTAAATATGTGGATCTAATTGTAAACAAATGTATATCTACTGCATGGACATCATAAATTTTTTGTATTGAATGTATTCTAAATCAAGTTCAAACACATTCGATGTCTTGACCGAGTGGCTGCTGTTTCTTACAGTGGTGGAGCATTTAAGTTCTCGTTTCAGGTTTCTCCTGTTTATCCCCATGATGCACCCAAAGTCAAGTGCATCCCCAAGGTAGTATATTAATAATCCTTGCTCATTTTTATTCACTCGTTTGCTTCTTTGTTCAATAACAAAAAGGGGAAAAATAAACAATTTGCAGGTCTATCATCCCAACATTGACTATGAAGGAAATGTTTGCCTCAACATCTTACGTGAAGACTGGAAACCTGTGCTGAACATAAACACCATCATTTACGGATTATATCATCTTTTTACGGTATTCCCCGAAACTGCAGATACTTCTAGGAATATTTTTGCAGGCATCTGACATTTGTGGGATCTGTTTTCGTAGGAACCGAACTATGAGGATCCCCTGAATCACGAAGCTGCTGAAGTGTTGAAAAATGACCCGAAGGCGTTTAAGAATAACGTTAAAATGGCTATGTCCGGCAACTATGTGAAGGGTTTGGGTTACACCAAATTTTACTAGTTTCTTTCTTCGTAGGGTACCTTAAAGTGCTAATGTTATTAACACTTTTCCATGGCCTGTCTGTATAGTTTTATCTGCAAATTACCTCTGGTTTTGGTTTTCTCAGTGGGGAAATTGTTTCCGGAAAAGACCAACCAGATAGTTTGTTTTACTTCTAATGTTATTGTATGTTTTTTGTTTTACTTAATTCATCTGGTTATGAACTAAATTTTATATTTATATATATATTCACTCAAATCATCTCTTTCTCTTTCAAAGTGGCCACTCTAACATTGTGACGGTCCCGCCAAAAGAATTTATACAATGGCGTGTACAATAGACAACACAATCCGAAAGGAATCGCCATCATTGATAATAGCCCTCTAGACAATGCAACTGCCTCCCGCGGAGACCCCTTTATCGGATCGATAGACCTTGAATCGTAACCGAACATCTTCTCCGATAGAATACCGACCAAGGGAGCAGCGAATGAAGAAATTGATCCTTCAAAAGCACGGTCGAATGCGTAGACCATGGTTCGGTGTCTAGCGGGGACGACTTCAGCGAACATAGGACCATTTGCAGCCGTAGAATTCCAACTGATGGTTAAGCCCATCAAAAAGAGAGTGACGGCAAAGCTGTGGTAACTACTCGGGGATTGTGGGATCATTTTAAGAAGGAAGAATGAGAATGGGATGCCCATGAATGCACTGAACTGAGCGCACATGATACGGCCGGAATGCGGATATATTTGTGACATTCGATCCGCCATTAACCCGCCAAGAAAGGATCCAATCGCGCATCCGATCGCAAAAAGACTTAAAAGTGCTGCTGTAGAACTGTGATCAAAACCTGAGAAAGGGAATGAAAGACTCATTGGTGTCAAAAATTAAGCACCAATCCGATCATTCTTCTCGAACAATAATCGACATGGTAGTACTTACCGATTAGTTCGAACCACATAGTAAAGAATACCATGGCCGTCCATGGTAGTGAACCAACAATCCCTTGCAAGACAATAATCTGAAATGTTGGAACCTTTATAACAGCCTTCGTTGCCACCCAGGACTCGAACCAAACTGATGACGCTCCGGCCGTCCCTTTCCCTATCAACTCATCCCTACAACTAAAAGCAGATGAATCACTTGAAATGCTACTAAATTTAAATACCAACAACACATCACTTGATCGATTATGGCGAAATGAATCTGTTTCGATGCTAACCTATCGGGATCATAGCCAACATCTCGATTGGCAGCAACTGTTTCCCTAGGATGAAGGATCAACAACAAATAGGAACACAAGGAGACCAATCAATGAACATAAAGTTGCCATCAAAATGAAGGCGCAACGCCATTCGGGTGTACCCCAGAAGAGCTGACCGGCCATTATGGTAGCAGCGACACCGCCACCGATGCCACCCAAGGTACCAACTAGGCTTAGTAGCCCGAATCCAGCCCCTCTATCACCATCCAAGTAACTATCAGCAATGAAAGACTGAAGTGCCGGTATCACAATGGCTAGTCCAAAGCCATTAACTGCTCTCCACAGTGCAACCTGCAGAAACCGTTGGCTTCCGCCCACTGCTGCCGTGGATAAGGCCCAACACAAAGTGCCTCCGGCGAGAACAGTAGGGCGGTCGTAGTTAATTACGAGTACTCCGGCCAAGGGAGAAGCCAACCCCTGCACAAAGTTCCTTATGAAGGTGAGATAGCCAAGATCAGGGGATAATACCTGAATAGCCGGGGTCTTTCTGTTTCATCAGGGAAAGCCGGAAAGTTCATTTTCTCAGGATTTTAGATCGTTTACTGGATTTTTTATGGTTCATAAACAGCTTTACCATGAAGTGAGTATTTTTTCTTTCTATAATTTATTTATGGAACCTTCGTTTTTGCCTTCATGATTGTTTACTGGTTGCTGGTTGATCTTAAACATACCGCAGTGAAGTTTTTTTTAATGTTTTAAAGAGGCATGTCATGCTATTTGATACGTATAGGAAATATCAGTCGTATGCTATTGGATGAGCTCTTATCTTCTTTTGCAGAAAATTAAATAAATTGGATGAGCTATTATATAAACATGATCAATTTATGTGCTTCTTTGGTATTGAGGTTGTGCTTTAACATTTCACAGATCAAGAAAGGTTTTCCGTGTTTCTTTCTGATTCTCTCTACTTCTTATCAACTTGGCTGCCGTCATGGAGCGTGCTGATGAAAACCTCCTCCCATCTGTTTACAAAGAAGTCAGTGAAGCTTTCAATGATCGGATTGGTGCTTAATTTTAATGTTTCTGTTTGAAACCGATAAAATTTTGTTTCTTTCAAATCTCCTAATTTAACATTTATTATCAGACTATTTAACCATATAAAATCATAATGTAATATTTTAATTTCCGATTTACATCCGATCTCGCACAATACATGTGCAATTTAATACTATTTCATATCATAATTTAAAACTGTCTAATTTAAAATTTAATCGATTCATCTCTATAATATAATATTTTACTACACTCATACATAATCATTTAGTATCTTATTATATTTTTACCTTTCTTTATTACATTTCTTATGTTGTATTATTTTTCATTTGAGCACAGTTTCTGAAATTTTCTTTTTATAACTTTATATATAAAATATCCGTAACATCTATAATTAGATTTATTTTAAAACAAGTTTCTTTAGTGGTTGTCTACCTCCACACAACCACCCGCTGATAAAACATTTTCGGTATAAAAAATAACATTTTAGGTAGTGTTTGACATTAATATTTCTGATAGAAAAAATAACATTTTAGGTAGCGCTCTATCGGAAATATTAAAAAAATATTAATATTTTCGGTAGCACATTTTCTTAGCCTTATATTAGGTTGTCTTTCTTTAGACGTCCATCGCTTTGAATCCTTAGTTGGAACCACATGCTTCCCCCTCTTTAATCATAATTAATTAATGGTTTAATATAAAAATAAATTTCTAAACTTTACCTTCAAAAACGATTTAGTGTCTAAAAAAATTTCACTAAAAATTGGCGCCTAATGTTTTCTCAATTATACTTCTAGGTGCTCACCATTATATTTTTACTATTTAGCGTCTAACAAATTTTTCACTAAAAATTGATACCTAATGTTTTCTCAATTATACTTCCAGGTGCTCATTGTTATATATTTTTATTTTTTTAATAATAAAAATATTATTTTTAATGAAAAAAGAAAAAAATTAAAAAAAACTTAATTTATTTACAAAAGAACCCCAAACTTTTAATAAAATTATAAAAAAGTCTACCCTAAACCTTTAAATTTTAATCTCCAAGATGGAACGCCAGAGAAGCATCGACAAAGCGAAAGAGAGGATGAGTTTTGAGTGGAATTGCACGGTGTTTCAAATGGTGTGGCTTATGAACATCGAGATTGGTCGAAATCGACGAAAAAAATTGACGGTGACTTAAAATCTGATGAACCTTCGAACGCATCTCCACGACAAACAGTGGCAGCTTACGCAAAAGACCAATAAGGTTTTGATCGGGAGTCAACGTCGGTGCTAATGACGGTGACAGTGACTACCACAGATGGCTGGTCGGCGACCATGTAAGGGGAAAGTGGGAAGAGAGAAGAGGGAAGAAAGGGGGCTGCTGAGCAGTCGGGGATTTGGGTTTTTTTTAATAAAAAATATTTTTTAAAAAATTTAAAATAAATTCTAAAAATTACCAGTGCTCGACACATGTCACTTAAAGGCTAAATTTAACGGCCGTTACGGTCCAGACACCTAAAAGTGCCCCAAAGAAAACATTAGACACCTAATTTTAACGAAAAAATCTTTAGGCACTAAAATATTTTTCGAGGCAAAGTTCATGCACTTATTTTTGTATTAAGCCTTAATTAAATGTAAACTATTATTTGTATCTAGATTTTTTTTTGAATAATCTAGGGTAAGTACATGGTGGTATCTGTTTAAAGATAACTCTCAACCTTTCGACATTGATTGCTTACACCCCTGACATCTATGGTGCTTGAACTGTGTCGCTTTAGTTTGTGCCTATTTTTAACTAAAGCTTGTGAAACATTTGGATCTTTTTTGAGATTAAGGTAAAATGCACAAATGGTCCCCAAACTATATAATATTGCTTTATTAAGCCCCTGATTATTAAATGTTATAAAATGGTTCATCAACTATATGGAGTTGCTTTGTTGAGTCCCTTGGGTATTAAAAGTTACAAAATGGTTAACTGACTACTCATTATGTTCCAAACTCGTCCTTTTTCGTTAACAAATTAATGGTCGTATGAGTAAGTAGGTTAACGTCTAGCTCAAACTGTCGTCAAATTTTTAATGTAAAAAGATGATTTTAGAACATAATGAATAGTCGAGTGACCATTTTGTAACTTTTAATAGTCAAGGGACTCAACAAAGTAACTTCTTATAGTAGAAAGATTATTTTGTAACTTTAATAGTCGAAAGACTTAATAAAACAATATTCCATGGTTAGGGGACCATTTATGTACTTTACGCATAAGATATATTATTGGTATAATATTCTAGCAAGTATACCAAACTTGATGGGTATATGGAAATTTTAATGTTTTTCTTCGGCCAATGTTGTTTTTTTTTAATCCCACGCGTTGCTTTCTTTAAAGTCCAAAATATTGTAATTTTTTATTAACCAAAAACAAAACAGTTTATGTTAGGTATGGCTCATAAAACTTCTAGCGCCGCCTAGGCACCGATGACGTAAGTACATTGTTGAACCTCGTTTAAATTCTTGTGTTCTTTCGTTTTTTTCTTTACCCGATTCTTCAACAATTTAGATTATAAATACTTGGAACAAAAAGGGTAATGAAGGTAAGCCTTGAATGAGGAGGTTGAATATTGTGGAATTCTATACTATAGTTATTTTATTTTATAGAATAACTCATGACAAGGAATTATGTATTAATTTCTATAGTTAAATAGTTAAAAAGATTGTTATTCTCTACAAGGATTTTGGGTTCAAAGAATTGTTAACTCTGGGTTCAAAGAATTGTTAACTCGTTTGTCCCAAATCGTTAAGCCTGTTAAAAATACAAGAGTAAATTACGTAGTTAATCACTCAATTATTTATGTGATTTCATTTTAGTCATCAAACTATTTTTCCTTAAAAATTATCACTAAACTTGAGTTTTTTCTGTCCACTCATCACCGAGCTGTCTTTTAAAGCAAGCTATGCATGATTTTGCTATTATTGTAACTTCAATTCTCTCGACATTCAACCAGTTTGAAGCATGAAGCTTTCGTTCTTGGAACTTCCAAGACAAAGCATGACAATGGTGGATTTGAGATTCTAATCACAACCGCATCGATCCCGAATCTAAATGAGAAACTTACAGTCTTCGGAAAGGATACTGTTCAGGTAAAACAAACTTCAATTTCTTTCCTTTCAAGTGTTGGTGATAACCTTAATTTTCTTCATTGGTTACCGATTGCATAGTTAATCGGTACTCGTCGTTGGTTAATTCAATATTTGAACAGACAATATTTCTCGTTTATGTAAAATAGCCTCACCCATCGTGTGAACACTAGCGATCCCACCCGGACAGCCTTCGTCTTTCTCTTGGGTTATCTATAGAACTGCAAGAAAAGAGCCAAGTATGAGCGTAATCAGCATAGAAGTTGAGGTAAAAAAATCAATAAAGCATCACTGAACGGTGTCATAAAATAGTTGGTGACCGAAACGAAACTGCATAAATAGTTGAGTGACAATTTACATAGTCTGAGAACTTTGGTGAGGCCTGTGACTTTATAAGAAAATAATTGTGTAGAGAGAAGTTAAGCAAAAAGTGGGAGGGGGTGAATTGCAAAGAAGTTGTCATCCTTGTCATGTCAATAATGGAGGCCTAACCATTTCCATGGCCACAGCGTACCACAAACTGACTGCGTGCGCCCATAATGCTACCAAATTCACTCACGCAAAATCCTTGGATGACCAACCTTTGACCACTCTTTTTTAGTTATTTTTAACTTATTAATTCTGCTGATATAATTATAATTTTAAATATTTAAAAGTTAATAAAACGATCTAATAAATTAGTTCATTTACTAATAATTTCATTATTTTAATAATTAAAAGATGTTGGCATTTTTGTAAAAAAAAATCATGTTTTACTTTTAGCTTTTCTCTAGCGTCCTCTACACCTTTACTAAATATTCCACAATAATTTAGCTCAGTTTTCTTACCAAGCAGACAGGGTACGAAAATACAATTTCCCAACAATCAGACCTTTTGGGACGTTTTTTTCCAGGATTAACTGACAAACGATTATGATTTTAAAGCAAAGAAGATGCCATAGATTCACCAAACTCTGCACATTTCTTCTTTTCCACGAACCAAAAATTCAAAACAGAAAACATGTCATAAAAAATCGTTACTCAAAAAACCAATCCACCATGTGACAGGGCAGGGCAGTTTCAGGTTTTTCAACCTTGATTAGGCTGACATCAATTCTAGCATTGTTTTCTGGGTTTATATCACTTTAGATTACTTCTATTCAATCAAGTGTGAAAGCAAAAGAGAAAGAGAGGGCGAGAAACATAAGAAGAATCTAAGAAACCAACGTTGCAAAAGCCTAAAACTTTCCAAACTTCAACTATAAAGCAAAGCAATATTTTTGTGAAACGGAGACATATAGACTTTTGTCTCCTGCGTGTCTCTATTGGGACTCCACACATTTCTGCATCTTCTTCTCCAAGGTTGGAACTTGAAACGAAAAGCTAACATCTTTACAAGAGTAAAAAAAACAAGATGACAGGGAGATTACCCACATGGAAAGAAAGGGAGAACAACAAGAGGAGAGAACGGAGAAGAAGAGCCATAGCTGCTAACATATACTCTGGCCTCCGAGCTCAAGGCAACTATAAGCTCCCCAAACATTGCGACAACAACGAGGTCTTGAAAGCTCTTTGTGCCGAGGCTGGTTGGATCGTTGAAGAAGATGGCACCACTTACCGCAAGGTTTCCTTTTCCCATCCCTTCACTTGTACATCTTTCTTTCTTTTCTTTTTTATGCTTGTTCTAAAACGGGTTTCTGTTCATCTTTTGATACAGGGATGGAAGCCACCTCTATTGGAGCTTGGAGCTGCTTCGACCAACATCAGTTCATGTTCATCTATTCAACCCAGCCCACACTCTTCATCTTTCCCAAGCCCCGTACCTTCCTACCATGCCAGTCCCTCGTCTTCCTTATGCCCAAGTCCGACTCGTTTCGATTCAAATACCTCGACTCACCTCCTTCCATTTCTCCGCAACATTGCAGCCATATCCAGTAACGCTCCGGTGACCCCGCCACTTTCTTCCCCCACTAGAGGATCTAAGCGCAAATCTGACTGGGAATCCCTTCGCAAGGACTCCCTAAACTCGTTTTGCCACCCAATTTTCGCTACCTCAGCCCCATCTAGCCCCACAAGGCGGCACCACCGCACACCGGGCACTATAACAGAATGCGACGAGTTCGATGCCTCAACTGTTGACTCCGGTCGTTGGGAGAGTTTTCTGGCGGCAGCGGCTCCTCCTTCACCTACTTTTAACCTCGTGAAAAGGGTGATTCAATTTCAACATGATCATCTCCAGGGGAATGTTGCAGAGATGGGGAGATGCTCAGAATTTGAGTTTGGGGATTGTAGAGTGAAGCCTTGGGAAGGAGAGAGAATACATGAGATTGGCGTAGATGACCTGGAACTTACACTTGGAACTAGCAAGACCTGTGTATAAAGCTCGGATTAATCGTGCATCGCTCAGAGATCATCGATCAGTGGTCATCTTTGTTCCATCTGTACAGATTTAAGTTTCTGATATCGCTGCTTATTGCTTATATCCAGGATGAAGAAAGGAATTTAGGGGTTTATCTAAAAAAAGTGTTCCGCCTTCTGTGTTTATGTTTGCATTATCTCTAATTTATTCATTCATGAATATGATTGATAGGATTCTATCTTGTCATGTAAAGAGATTGTCTAGTTTGCAGGATTGTAGAGAACGCAAAGTCAGGATTTGGGAGGGAGTAACTGCCACTCTTTACTTATAGGTTACCATTCCTTCCAAGTTTTTATTTTTCTAAATTACTGGACATTCATATGTAAAAAGTGAAAAATGCTAGAGCCGAGTGACTTCTTTGTGGGGGAAATGCAATGATTATGAAAAATAGTTCAGTCTTGGGGTTTCAAACTTGTAAGAGCATCTTTAGAACGAATAAAAATAAACCCATTCCCCCCCCCCATCAGGGTCATGTGATGTGTTTTTCATTCAAAAGTGCAAAGTTGTGAACCCAAATCGGCCCATTAATTTCGAGGCTCCAGTTACATGTCCTAGAAAATCAAGACGATGATGCAGGTAATTTGGGTGGTTAGTCCACCAGTAGAGAATGATTCAACAGCAACAGTTTTTAAGACAAACAACGGCTACACCGACTTCCCAGACAGAAAACGGGCAGGCTGTTCCGATGTGGGCACCACCTAAAGCTAAAGTCTTGAGCCACCCATCCGTAGGTGGATTATTGTCTCATTACAAGAGGAATTCAGGTCTGGAGAGTATTGTCAATCGTGTTTCAATTAATGAGAGGCCGCTGTTTGCCAAACAGAAGATGAATGCACCGGTACTGGCTGAGCACATCGGAGCTGCATCTCAGGGTGTGATTGGGGGAAGTGAGAGAGGCAATAATCAGAAAGACGGGTGATTAAAGGGGGGAAGCAATCCTAGCCAGGACGAAAATGCTAAAATCATGAATGCAAAAACTGGCTAATCTTCATCTTGGGGGTGATATTTTGTACTGCATATTTTCCTTTGATACATAAAACGGATGATGATTCAAACAGAAAGATAGTAAGGGGATTTTGTATGACAATAAAAAAGAAAATGCAACCCTTTTTTTCTTTATTAAATCAAACTTTTAACTGAAAATTATACAAACCAGGAATCCCGATTCCCACATATAGACATCTTATTTGACAAGACAAGACAAGAAAAGACGGAAGAATATCAAATCATGTACATCATTCCCGAATGGAATTGGCAACCATGAAAGGAGAAAGTGGATACCAATAATTAGTGACATCTTTCATTATGGGTGCTAACAGTACAAATGCCAAGACCAATTCACAAAACCAAACACAATTCAATTAATGAAGAACAGATTGAAGAAGGGAGAAAAAGAGGAGTATGTCATGCCTGAGAAAGCAGCCTTTTGACCACACCAGCCATGTACTTCCCCTGATGCTCTGCAAGAGCCAGCTCTATTTCACTTGGTTCTCTTGTGCCATCACCGGCATAAACTCCAGCACCATAAGGTGAACCTCCTCGTATGGAATCCATTTTGAACATACCAGCTCCGAAAGTGTAGCCAATGGGAACAAATAGCATTCCATGGTGTGCCAACTGGGTTATTGCTGTCCAACTGAGCCAGAAGTAGCACGAGAAACGTCAAAATGTCAATAAATATAGTCTTTGGTACATGAGTCCATTCACAAGTACATAACCCATATTTTTTTCATTGTTTTTATATATACTCTCATAAAAAAGTATTAATCTAAGTATCTAACCCTTCTAGTTTTGATTGCATAACAATTCCATTTCAACATTTCTCTGATATTTATTAAAAATATGGTAGACAGCAATTATTTGACCAACAATCCAGATGTACAAATAGATCTCAAAGGAACTTGATAGTCCATTCTATGGAAAATCATGCCACTTTAGATCCTCAAGCATTTAGCTTCTGTTTTAGTGTAGATATGGTATGTCCAAAGGAACTTGGAAAGATCAAAAGCTATAATCACATGGAAATTGACCAGCAACTGTGATCCAATATTCAGAGTTCATGTTGGGCATAATTCATCTTTCATTGAGCATGAACAAGATGTGAAAATCATAACTTCCAAAGGAAAATACTAGTAAGGAGAAACCAGGAAGCAAGTGTCCATTGGCTTAATTTTCTAGGCTAGTAGAGTGTTGAATAAGCACTCCTATTTGTTAAAATAAAATCAATGAATTTAAGAATGTAGAATACCTACCAGAATTGTAATCAAACAATAAAATTCCTCATAAAAGTCACAGATCATAGTAGCCAAAACTCAATTAGATAATGCAGATTCGAGAAAATTCTTTATTCTCCCAAGAAAAATTAAAGTTACAAAGTGCACACTAGAATAGCTCCAATTCCTACCTATTTGATTTCAAAGAAACTATCTCCCATGATTTCTAGCCATTAAATTAATCCATTAGCACTTTGTTCAAACATAGATGATAAACTAAACAGCATAAATCAGTATGACAATACTCATACCATCTAACCTAAATAAACCCAAGGCCAGCATTATCAAGTTACTAAATTTCTCTTGTTTTGGATAACAAATTCAGGAAACGAGAATGAATCAAAACTGTTACTCAAAAGTTTCCCTGCAAAACTGAGTTCCCATTTCACTCGCAAAGCATCATTCCAGCAACAGTAGAGAAATTGAATCAAAATTCTAACTTACGCTGTGGTTTCTTGGCCTCCTCCTTGAGTTCCAGTACTAACAAAGAACCCAGCCGGTTTCCCAGCCAGCGTCTGCTCCTTCCAGAGCTGACCCGTGGAGTCAAAAAACGCCTTCATCTGAGCCGCCATACACCCATACCTCGTCGGAAACCCGAACAGTAACCCATCCGCCTCCGCCAATTCCGCCGCCGTAATCTCAGGTATCTCCGGGTCTTTAGGTGGCACCTTCATGAGCTCCAACACATCAGCCGGAAGCGTCTCGGGGACCCGAAAAAGAACTGCCTCAACACCTTCCACTCCCTCGACTCCTTTCTTCATCCGCTTCGCCAACTTCTCCACATGACCGTACATAGAGTAGAAAACAATGAACAGTTTCAAATTCGATTGGGTATTCGTGGAATTCACCGCCGCGGCAGGGATTTCACGGATTTCTTCATCGGAGGCGATGGGTGGGTTGTTGGAGATTGTAGTGGAGGACCCACGGCGGCGAGAGGCGTCTTCAGCGGAGGAAGACCGTTTCTTCTTGCTCGGGACACAACCACCGCCTTTGCCCATGGAGGATTAAGAATGACAAAAGGAAAGAGTCAAAGGGAAGGTGAAAAAAAAAGCCCTTTTAGAGATCTTTGGATCCAGAATAAGTAACAATCATAGATAACGAAGATTCGCATGCTTTTCCTTTTTTCAGTTCCAACCTGTAAAAACGAAATATATACTTTGGATTCCGATTCCAGCAGTAAGTTGAACGGAGGGGACTGTAGCCGGGAACTAGAAGACATTCTCGTACGACACGTGTCCCAAACTCTAGCTTCAACGGTGTCGTGTTGGTTTAGAAGCCGGAGTAGATGTGGCGAAGTTTTAAGAAAATGGCCCTTGTTTATTGGATCAATAACTAGGCTATTCTAAAATCTGCTGACTCCGTCCCATTAAAAGGGGCTCAAAATCCTTAACATAAAGCCCACATGAATTGAAAATGTTAATATAAAGCCCAAAACGATTGCCTTAGAATTCTATAAAAGTGGGCTCAAAATCCGTTAAAATTTGGCAATCTTCTAAGCTAAACATTAACATGCTCACTCACTTGGATATGATAAAATCTGATTTTGGAACTGTTTGACTTATATTTTATGGATCGAGTATCTATTTATATTATGTCATCGAGCGGGTGCTTAAAACATTATGTTGTTGAGTCAATGCTTGAAAGCATCATTGGTGCCAATAAACATCATCAAAGTATGATTTTATCATATCTCAGTTAATAGGTTAACGCCCAACTCAGACAACTATTAGTTTTGTAACAGAAAAAGATGAGTTTGGAACATAAGAGTAGTCGAGTGACCATTTTATAACTTTTAATATTTAGTTCATATAATTAAAAGATCATTTTAGTCAATGGGTCATTTATGTACTTTACCCTTGAATTTAAACATAATATTTGAATGGAATTTAACAAACCTAATAGTTGGACGGATACAATTTATTGAAAATGATATCTCTACCACTTATTTGGTCAAAAGTTCATCTAAAATGTTGTGAAGTTCAAGAACTAATTTAAAATTTCTATTATAATCCAAGAATATTTAGATAATAAATTTATTTATTAAATAATTATAAAAGTTTAAAACAAGAACAAATCACGACTCGACAACGATTGAACCGTCACAAATGACGAATCCAATCTGTATGTAGGCTCATATGTCGACAGCCCAAATTATAAAATTAATTAGTAACTCAAAGAATCTCTTTAATTACTTGTCCTAAAGGCACGGACAAGCTTCCACCTACTGTTTTTGCACATGGTTAAGCCAGTAATCTCCTGATTAAGCAAGAACATATCAAAACGACTTAATCAGACACGAACACGTATCATTTCACGTGCAAAAGACAACATGAAAGATAGCCTAAAATTACACGAAGATGTGTACAAACTACAATGCAGCTCTAAAATAATGTCTCTTCCTCATTGGAGAGGTGCTTTAATTTCCTTTATTGCATGTTTTTTTTTTACTGCCCAGCAGTAGAATATCACATCAAAGATGAAACAAGCGAGTTGATGGGAGTTGAAAAGCCAAGGAAGGTGGAAAGGACATGGCAATGGAGCCCTAAAATAGATGCATAAATAATGAAGAAACGCAAAGGGGCATGCACCATTGTCTTCGGATCTCAGGACATCTGAGTTTGTGGAGCAATCTAGGGTACCAAAACTCGATTCAATTTGAATTTTTTTTACTTGATTCGATATTGAAAATTTTGATTTGATTTGTAATTTTATAAAATCGATTAAAAGAATTTTAAATTTTAGTCGAGTTATAAAATAGAACTTGAACAACACAAAATTTTTAGAAATTAGTTGATTGATTTTTAAGTTCAAGTCAAGTATCTCTACTTCAAATAATATATGTATACTACATATGAATATATATATATATATATATATATATGATTGTAGAAAATCAATTAAATTGAAATTTAATAGTAGTATACATTATTATAATTAAATTGAAACAGAAACACGAATAAATTCAACTCGACTCGAATTTCATAAATATAAATGAAATTCGATTTATAAAATACAACTCATCAATTCAATTAATTCAACAAAAATTCACTCAATTAGATTAAATACTCACTACTAATCCTAACGAGCCTTTGGCTGAGCTAACGACAATGGGTACCTATCCCCAACAATGGCCAAAACCCTTGCCATACACGTGTTAACCAAACTCCCATCAATGCCCGAAAGAATCGTACGGATATATATATATATATATATATATATGAAAACAAAGTTCCAAAAACCTAAGGAGAGCATTATAATGGCTACCATGTGAGGAGCTTTTTCATCATCAAATGGAATTAAAGATAGAGAGTTTGGAATTTCGTAGAAGTTTGGGCATTATAAAAGTATATGCCCCGAATCCACTTGTCCTCCATTAAAGATCTCTCTTTTTCTGATACGATCCATTCATATGTTTAATCATAAATTATGGGGTTTAATTAAATAAGATGTTCGGGTGTTGTAGAATCATTAATCATTGTTTAATGCACCCAAAGACACAAAACCTAGCTGTTTGAAAAGATTTATTGTGCTAAGTATAGGGAATATAATCCTATGTGTGTTAACGTGTACTTAAAAGAAAGCGAAAGTGACAAGCTAAAGTGTTTGCTTCCAATAGAGAGGATTAAACCCTAAAAAATTTAAAATTCATAATTAAAGTAGTAAGATGAATTTTTTTTTATTAATCTATAGTAAGCACAAAATAATATTTGTTTAAAAATAATTTTCAACCATTTTATATTGAAACTTGCACCTCTAACATTCATAATACTCGATCCTGTGATATTAAAAAATAACAATATTTTATTTATCATGTAGATCACTTGATTCATGCTATTAATTATGTCATTCCGACTTTGATTTCTTTTTTTTATTAGGTATGTTATTCTATTCTATTTTCTTTGGTGATCACGTGATCATACCAGTGCAGTGTTGCATTGTAGAACATTCCAGTGTGAATTAAATTAAATTAAAGATTAAAAAGTTTAAATACCCTATGCTACACTTAAAAGTCGTAACTAATTTAGATAATGCCTTAAATTAAGGCGTAATTCGAGGGTTGATCTAAGTTTTAATAAATTAAAAGAATAAAAAATTCACCATCCTTCAGTTGGTGCATCCAAATATCCGCTACGGATTTAACATTGAGGAAGTAAAAAAAAAAAAAAAAAAAAAGAGGTTTTCTTTTAATTTTCTAAATTAAAATTTCGAATCCTTTAATTTACAAAAAAACCGATAGATTAATCGTTGATTTGAAAATAGATATCTTAACGATTTATATTTAATAAATTCATAAAAATAACAGTCTAAAGTTTATATGCTTATTATTATTAAAGTTTTTAAAGTAAGATTTCAAAGATCAAATTTGGTTAAAAGTTAACTAGAAGTCCTTTTATAAAATCAAAATAATTCTTTTGGTCCTTTTATAAAATCGAAAGAATTATTTTGGTCCCTCTACTATTAAAAAATAAATATTTCAATCTAATATTACATCAATTGAAATAGTATGTTTAAATATTCTTTTGGTTGTAGATCATCGTTAAAGTACGTGGTTAAAAGCTTTCCATCAACACCGTTTATCTCTTAGATTGTGAATTCAATACCCATCAAGAATAAACTCCTCTTTTCTCTATAAAAAAATTATTCAAAAAAAAACTTTCGATCTATATTAATTTATGAATTAATAATTTTTCTAAAATGTAACAATTCAATACATACATTTCAAAAATGAGGAAATGAAATACAACTCGTTACCAATTAAAATTTTCCTTATGGGCATGTCCAATTATGATTTGATAGTTTCTATAAATCTTAAAAATTCTATTTTTTTATATAATATTTAAAAAATATTAAAATTATTCGAAACTAAATCACAGAATATAATATTTTTTAAATATATCAAAATAATTATAAAAATAATAAAATATACAATATTAAAAAATTATTATTATTATTATTATCTTCATGAGTATTAGCTGTACTCCTCTACTTCTACTTGTTCTATTTAACATTTTTGTAATTTTTATAACCATATTAATTTTTAAAAGTTTTTTCCTTAAATATTATAAATATTATTTTCTATTCTTTAAAAGTGTAATATTATTTATATTTTGAAAATCTCTCTATTTTTTTGTATTTTTTTCAAAAACAAAATAAAATTATATAATTTTTTATTTTTTTTATAATTTTTCTTAACATTTTTATTTGTAAAATAAAGATAAGTCGTATTGTTTGCACAAAGGAAGGATGGAGGGTGGGAATCTGTATATGCATAACACAGACAAATTTGACTTGAAGACGAGAGAAAGAGGAAGCTGAATGGAGATGAGATTTGATGAGCACTCTATCTTCTTGTCATTACACTAGAGTTGGAGCTGGTCAACTTTATATGCACCAGACAGATAAAACGTATGCACGACAAATAATGGTGTAATTTTCTCAGTTCTCACAGACCCAAAAAAAAAACACTTTGTCCTGTGAAACTACTGATTGGCGGACATGTTGAAAAACCAAAAAGATGTTTCATTATCAGGCTCAGTGCTATATGTCATCATCTCATTTTTTACAACCCCAGAAAAGGGAATCTTACAAGAAAAACTGGGTATTGATCATAATGTCATAATTTTGCAGTTTCGAGCTGTATCACCAGTTCTGTACGATTTATGATCAAAATGATGGTTTAAGAATATTCTGATCGAGCTGTGTTTGCTTTTTCTTCATGCGGGTTGCAATTTGCTTGATAAATAATCTCTCCTTAATCAAGGGAAGAACTTCCATTAGCCAACAAATCTAATCGCCCAATTGCTGTTGAGCATGTACACGAAGTTTGAACTGGGGAAACAGGACCTCCAAATGTCGGGATAAACATGGCAAATCATTAATTTAATGTTTTTTAAGCACTCTGATTAAGAAAACGCGGTTTTTTAAATTAAAAAAACAACTCAAAAGCATGCATGCGCAACTCTTTGTTTATTTATTTTCTTCATGAAACGAGGGAATCTCTTTGCTGGTTTCATCCTTATCCTTTCTTAATCCATGTTTAACCTTGGTAAAGAGGAAACGGAAAGCAAAGTAAAAGAAAAACACCAACTATTGATTCAATAAACAAAAACCCTTTTGCAACTTTCACTTAATTAGCAACAAAGAAATCAATATTTATGGTATAGTAGCGACAGCCTTGTCGTTTCCCCGTCCTAAAGTACAAAATGTATATATTTTTACAAAGATTTGCATTATAGCACAGATTTAAAGGGAAAACCCTTCACTGATTTAGTCCATAATGGAGTCGTCAGTGTAGTTTTTATGGGAAACCCTATCCATACACGCACATTTTACTCATAAACGTAAGTATTCTCTTTAGATAAGATGATGCCAAAGAGATAAAGGAGCGAAAATCTAAAGTTACCCAGCTTTTGCTAGTTTTCTCCTTTCCTTACAAGCACGGTTTGTTTGATCAAACTGTTGGGATCTTTTGGGGTTAAGTTTGAGAGGCATTGACCTTTGAGGTTGAAGGAGGGGGAGGTAATAAATATGGCGGCTGGCGGGTTTTCAACAGTGGAAACATAGACGGAACTGAGGTGATTGGTTAGCAGGTGAGACAACTGTCTACATCGCACTGGAAGTAACACGTGTAACGTCCAACAAGGTGGTCCCGAATGGGTACTTTCTGGGGGGCGTGACACGAAATAAAGCGTCTTTGCACCCCATGTGCATGTCCTTACCACCAAAATTGGTATTTGTTTTTTGTCTCCTTTTTCTCTCTTTTTGTTTCTTCAATCATGACCTGAGTGGTTCGAGTTTGAGTGAGTCACGGATCAGTTCAAACATGACATCAGAATTACGTTGTACTTATTGAGACTGAATTTTAAAAAAAATTCTCACATGATGGAAAAAAAGTTCTCAGTTTTGTTTTTTTAAAACAAAATTAGTAAAAAATATCATAAATATTTTTATTTTTATTGATTTTTTTTATTGGATATTTTACCAGTTTTGTTAACTTATCCGATAAATTATTTTCGGTTTTGTTATTTTTTATGGCACTTTACCATAAATATTAAAAAAATATTAATATTTTAAATAAAAATAATAATATTTTAGTCGTATATTAAGATTATCGTATAGTAGAACTTTCCGAATTTTTTAGTACAGGAGAAAATGGAACAAAACATAACGTAACGTAACCATTGTTTCACTCGTGAAGTATTTTGCTAGATGACTACTTCCAACGGTTAACCACAGCTTCTTCCCAAAGGAGGAGTGGATCGAGAGGGAAGCGGGTGAAAGAATTTTCTATTGAAAGTATATTTTCTTTCTAAGTTTAAAATTACCTATAACATAAAATCATGTGTCATTCACTGTCCAAAAGTAAAAGGTTCAATGACCTCATTTCAAGTAATTTTGATATATGTTCTTGGGTTGAAAAATGCGGAGAGAAGAAATTAAATTCTGGTAATTTTTCTATGAATCATTATTCTTAATTTGAATGGAGAGATATAAGTGATTGTTCAATAAACGAAGAGAAGAGAAAAGAAAAGATAGTTGAAGAAGTTAATAAATACTCCCTATGTATCATTAAAATGTCTCTTATTATTTTTTAAAAGTATAATTTTTTAAATTTTGACTATGATTATTTTAAATATTTTAAATACTTAAATTTTATAAAAATATATATTTAAAAATTACTTGAATAAATATTTTTAAAATATATTTATATATACTTTTATCAATAATAAATTTTAAATAATAACTCGTCTAAATTTTTAAAAAAAATTGAGAGAGATAGGGAAAGAGAGTCCTCATTTCTCTAATTTTATATGGTTATTTGTATGTATATATTTTTAGCACCAGAGTCAGATATAGTGTGAAGAAGACTATTTGTAGGTTAATAGGTAGGGATGGTAAAAGGGTTGGTAGGGTGCGGATACCCTCCTCATTCCTACCTATTATTTTTAAATTTACTACCCGGTCATCACTCATGGGGTAAATTTTTTTAAATTCACATTCGTTCACGCGGGTACATTCTCAAGTTTATCTCAACTACCCAACTGGAGATATACTTAGCTAGACCCGCATGATAACATATATCTTATACAATATTAAGATTTATAAATTAGTCTTTAAAATTATACTTAAATTCATAATAGTCCAAAATTTAATGAGTATTTAGTGGGCGGGCGGATGCGGGGCGGGTAAGGTCTCAAACCCATCACCCACCCACTACTCGCGATAGATATCACTTTCTAAATTCACATCCGCCCACTACCCGCAATGGGTACCACTTTCTAAATCTACACCCGCTCACTACCCACTAAAATTATATCTATTCCCGCCCCAATTGAAATGGGTACTGTACGAAATCTATAAAATTATACATGTTTGCCATCCCTATTATTAAGGTAAATAAATTTGATTATCATATAATTGATTTAGTTGATATATCAAATTCTAAATTTGTGTGCAATTATATTAAGAAACTATAACCGATCAATAAATTGATGCTTCTAAAATATCGAAGAATTCCAAAAGTTTCATAATTTGGTGGATGAAGGAATGAGAAAGAAAATATAAATTGTCGAGGTATACCCAAAAAAATTATAAAAACATTTTTATATTTCAACTAAATAAATGAAATAGTACCAATAAAATTGCCCATAATTTTATATTTCACCCATTACGACCTTGGAACTTGCAAGGGTTAAAAGTTAAAAGGGGCAAGGTTATTGGCTAAAGCCAAAAGAGGGGCATGAGTTGGCTAATGGTGGTGATAGAAAGAGTTAAGATACCACCTAATTGGACAACAAAAGGTGACTCGCCATTGCATGTCCAAATCCAGAGGCCAACTACAACTCCATTTCTTTAAGGTAATCAGATTTTTGATCCCAAAACCCGTTTAGATTTTGGATTTGTTCCCTTCTCACCCTCTCTTTTGCTCTTAATTACCTTACCAGGAAAGTCTAATCCAAACCAAGGGAATCGAATGTTAATTAGGATACGTATTTTCAAGTTTTTTTTTAGAAAAATAGGAAGCTTCATGGGGTATATCATTCCTTTATTTTCATTAATTAGTTATGTCTTCTTTCTCTATTAAGTGAGATGAGGAAAATCTCTTTTATTATCCCTTTTAATTGGTATATCTATAAGATAGGTGAAAACTGACTAATCAAAGAAAGACTTTATTATATCAAATAATGGCATTGTTGTTATTCATGAAACAATGAAGTCCAATCTTTGATAGAGTACCCAACAAGGCAACAAACAACTGCTTAAGTAGTACTCAAACTCAACCCTATAAAGAAACTATCCTTCTTCCCAACATATCCACTTCTCCACCATAGGCATCACCCATTGCTAAATTCAAGAGAGAGAGAGAGAGAGAGATGGCAAACCAAATGAAAGAGCTTGAAGAGCATATGGCTCTTATCTCCCAAATGTACCCTGGGGTATACACTCAAGTTGTACCACGGCAAGGTAATAATTTGTGTAGTAAAACTAAAACTTGAATCTTCTTATGATTTTCGACTTTTCTTGTTAGCTTAAACAGACCCTTTTTTTATAACGAACAGGGGGACTGAAGCCTCGACGGCGGCGGAGAAAGAACAAGACTGCGGAAAGCGGCGCTGCAGCGGCTGCTAAGAAAAGGAAGCTTAGTGACGCGCAAGCTCATCTTCTTGAACTTAATTTCGGAAATGAACATAAGCTCGAGTCGGAACGGAAAGACCGGCTTGCTTCGGAGCTGGGGCTGGACCCTAGGCAGGTGGCGGTTTGGTTCCAAAATCGAAGGGCCCGATGGAAGAATAAGAAGCTTGAGGAGGAGTACAGCAAGTTAAAGACGATCCACGAAGGGGCTGTGCTGGAAAAATATCGACTTGAATCGGAGGTATGTATAATTATTTCAACCTCAAATGAGTTCATACATTTTACGAAGGATGATTAACTCAGTTGGATGTTTAAATACAAACCCTTTTTCTATTAAAGTTTTCTTTTTCTCAGGAAAACCATCCCCCCCCCCCAAAAAAGTATTCTGGTTTCTCAGGAATCAAACAGATGTTAAGTTCTAACCCAATATCATGTTTTCCCGCCGTTTTTCAACATGAATTATTTTATTACTTAAAACGAAAAGATGATGAGAGCTCACTTCCGCAATTTATGAGATTTTTTAGAATTTAACAAAAGAATGAAGAGCGTTGGCTCGAAGAAAATCAAGCAAGTGCCTGTCCCTAGCCTTTACTCTTTATACCCTTGGAAAAAGACAAGGTGACCCACCATATTAGGAACGTGCATGAGCTCTAGGCTCGAAGAAAACCATGCCATGCTGTAGGGTTAGGCCATTATAAAACTTTATCAGCAAAACTTTGGACAAAAACATTGACAAGGAACAGCACACTTTGTCACTTCATTACACTACAAAAAGTAGCAGAAAAAAACATGGGTGTTCAGTGTGTACGGTCTTTTTTATACAGGTTATGAAGCTGAAGGAACACCTTGCAGAGGCGGAGAAGGAAATCCAAGGGCTGACGGAACGTATGGACGGGGTTTCAAGTAACAGTCCGAGTTCATCATCAATGGACCCACCACCCCCTTTCCTTGGGGAATTTGGATATGATCAAGATGTTTTCTACATAGGACAAGACACCTGCATCCATGGCTTCGACTGGGTGAACCTATATATGTAATTAATAAACTAGTATCTGTAGAAAATCATCATCTCTAGCTAATTATCAAATATAATGTAATTAATCCTTAACTTGGTTCCTCTAATTAGTTTGCTAATGTTAACAAGGAACTCCTTAATTTGGAAATATCAAGTAATTTACCTTTTGACTAAGATGATGAGTGAATTGGCTGATAAAGTCTAAGTCTAACAATTTCCCAGCAATATTATTTTTGTCTTCATTAATTAATTATCATAAATCCCCTCAAGCTTTTAGATTCTTTAGTTTCGATCCTTTAGTCTTAACAACAAAAGTAAAGATGTGGGTTTAGAAATAATGAAAGTAAATAAATAATAAAAATAAATAATGAAAAAAGAGTGATGAGAAAACTAAAATAGGTTTTTAGTGGCCTTTTTTTAGCTTTATAGCGTCGTTTTTAACAGTTTTTACGAACTATTAAAAACTCTCTAGGCGCTATTAAAAGCGTCGCAAAAAATGTTGATAAAATTAATACTGTCAAAGGTCATGACTTATAGCCGCGTTTTAGAAACAAGTGCAGGGTCAAGACATATATTGGAATGTTGAAAATAAGCGCAGCTAATTGTCATGATCTATAGTAGCGTTAATTGTCAAACGTCGCTAATTACTTTGTCTTTAGTGACGCTTATTTCCTCTAACATGGCAATATATTGTTATATGTAGTGGTGTTTGTCCATAACCAACGCTATTGCCTATGTATACAGTGGCTTTTTATTGAAAGAATGTCAAATTATTACATCATTAGCAGCGTTTTCATCCTAAAACGCCACAAAAAATGCGACTTACATTTTCTTCGGTGCTACCTCCATTGTTATTCGTACTTTTCTGCTTTCATTTTTCTAGTCATCCCAAAATCCTCATTTCAGCCTAAGATCCTTTATAAATAGCAAGTGGTAAGTGAATGAACAAAGAATGCTACACTTGATTATGGAAGAAGTCTTCTTGTTTGCCACCATACAGTCTAATCAAAAGAGTTTAGATTTAATATCAATGAACTTTGCTCATAAAAGCAAGAATAAGAGCATGTTATTTTCCTTTTTTCTTTAATAAATAAGGCATTCGCTACAGCAAAATGAGTCTATAATGGCATTATTGGCAACGTTTTTATAGTAAACCTTCTCAAAGAAATTAGGCAAAGAAAAAAATAAAAAAAAATTAGGGTCTCCTAAAGAACTAAACATGAGTAAAGAATCATGAAACAAGATATATTGTTTTTGAAACACAAAGTCAATAGAGGTCTACATATTGAATCTAATAGGGTTCTTGTCACAATGAATTGTTCTCTCCATTCATTGATGAGCGAAAGAAAGCTAATATTAATAGCGACAAAGTCAATCATGAGATAAACGTTCAAGTGGACAAACCAATTTATGAAGCTGTTGTTGACCTTATCTCAAAAAGCGGGGGAAAGATCATTAATAATGAAAACCAAAGCAATAAGAAACGAAGTGCAAATAGAGAAATTCAAGCGAAGACAGAAGCAACACATAACCTTGCTTAAAAAATTTAAAACCAACCTGACTAAGAAGGTGGATGAGGCCTCAACAGCTAAACCGGGACAGTCAGTGCCTACAGAACCAATGAAGGGAGCTGTCAAGCAGTCCCGTCGAGAGCCATGATTATTTTCAGCTAGAATTGTCGCGGGCTTGGGAACTTGTCAACAATTCGTGAACTTAAGAGATTCGTCTCTTCTAAAGACCCAAGTTTGTTGTTTTTATGCAAAACAAGGTTGCGAAAAAATAAAACAGATTGCTTAAAGACCAGCTTCGGAACGACGAGATGTTTTGTGGTTGAAAGTGATGAACAATGTTCGAGGCTTATTCTAACGTGGAAGGAAAATGTTAAAGTCAACTTGTTCGGGTACTCCAAAAATTTTATTGATGTTAAAGTCGAATGGCAGCACAAGCTTTTCCGGTTCACTGGTTTCTGTGGTTTTTATAACCATGCGAGGAAGACTGAAAGCTGGAATTTACTTCGTCGGATTAAAGGTGCCTCGCCCCTTCCTTGGCTTGCTGGAGGAGATTTTAACGAGGTTTTCATTAGAATGAAAAGTGGGAAGGTTGACGAAGAAGCGATACTGATATGAGGAACTTTAGGGCTGTTCTTTCGAATTGTGATATGTGGGATGTTAAACCGAAAATATGTTGGTTCACGTGGTACCACGAACATCTTGCCTCTAACCACATCCGAGAGCGTTTAGACCGTTTTGTTGCCTCATCTAGCTGGTTACACTACTTGAAAAATTGTGTGACAAGTTCGGATCCCTTCCATTACCTATGATCACTCAAGTATTAGTATAAATATTCAAGGTACAAGAAGCGAGTGCAATCAACACGGTAGGAACGACTACTTTAAACTGTTGCGGAAGACGGCTATCGGATAGAGCAAAATCGCAACTGATAATTTGAGAAAATAAAAATGAAGATAAAAGAGACACAAAATTTACGTGGAAAACCCCTAAATAATATAGGGTAAAAACCACGGACATCAGTAGAAGAATTTCACTATGAGAAAATAGGAATTACAACTTCTCTCGATCTACCAAGGAGAAAACAATGATAATTCTCTCTTGATAAAAAGGAGAAAACAACTCTAAAGAAACTCTCTAAATTCTCTCTAGTATTGGAAGAAAGCTAGAATTCTTTGGGATGGTTTTGAAGCTAAATGAGCTAGGGTATTTATAGTTGAAACTTTAAGGACTAATTTATAAATACCCTAAATTTTAGGGATTAAAATTATCCCTTTATTTTTTCAACAATTTGGTTGCCTAAATTGACTATATTAGCCGCCCAAAACCATTTTTCCAGCCGCCCTATGTGCTTTGATTTTCAACAATCTCCCACTTGAAGATTTGATTGGAACAATCATATCTTCACACCATTCTTTCTACCTTGTACCTTCATGTTGCTTACGTCTCTGACAGGCCACAAGAGGATCGACACCAAGTAAATTTATCAGTGTTGATTGCCTTCGTCATGAAATCTGCTATGTTGACTTTGGTATGGATCTTCTGCATATCTACCGTCCCTTCTTCCACCTTTTCACGAATGAAATGGTACTGAACTCGTATGTGCTTTGTCCTTGAATGAAATGTTGGATTCCTTGCTAGATGCAAGGCGCTTTGACTATCACAAAACATAGAAACATGCTCTTGATTATGCCCAAGCTCCTCCAATAGCATCTTCAACCAAATTGCTTCTTTACTGGTTTGTGTAGCTGCTACATATTCTGCCTCTGTTGTGGACGTAGCCACAACTGAATGCAATTTTGAAACCCAACTTACAGCTCCACCAATAATTTTGAACACATATCCTGTAGTAGATTTGCTTTTATCCAAATCCTCTGCATAGTCAGAATCTACATAACCATTGATTAGTAAGTTTGATCCTCCGTAACATAATGCAACATTTGAAGTCCCTTTGATGTATCTAAGGATCCTCTTTACTGTATTTCAATACTCTTTTCCTGGATTCGCCATGTACCGACTAACCACTCTCACTGCTTGTGCAATGTCTGGTCTTGTGCATATCATAGCGAACATTAAACTTCCCACTGCTGATGCATACGGTACTCGAGACATCTCCATCATCTCTTCTTCACTGCTAGGACTCATACTGGAAGATAATTTGAAGTTAATAGGAAGATGGGTAGAAATTGGCTTACAATCTTGCATGTTGAATCGTGACAAGATCTTCTTCAAGTAATTCTTTTATGAAAGCCAAATCTTCCTATTACTTCTGTCTCGGTGAATTTGCATCCCTAGAATCTTGTTTGTTGATCCCAAGTCCTTCATTTCAAATTCCCTAGCCAGTTGTGCCTTCAATTCTTCAATATGATCTTTGTTGGGTCCTGCAACCAACATATCATCCACATACAACAACAATATAACAAAATCGTTATCACCAGACCTCTTGAAATAAGCACAAGGGTCTGCATTAAGTCTGTTGTATCCAAGGCACATAATGGAGGAATCAAATCTCTTATACCAACACCTCGGCGCCTACTTTAGACCATACATAGATTTGTTCAACCTGCAAACCAAGTTCTTCTTTTCTTCTTCTTCAAAACCTTCAGGCTGAAGCATGTAAATCTCTTCTTCAAGATTTCCATGAAGAAAAGTTATTTTAACATTTAGCTGCTCTAGATGTAAATTTAATGTAGCACATATTTCCAAGACTACTCGAACTGTTGTTAGTAAAACCACAGGAGAAAAAATTTCATTGAAATCAATACCTTCTTTTTGAGCATATCCTTTGACCACCAGTCTTGCACGATACCTCTCAACTTGATCGTCACCATTTTGCTTGATTTTGAAGACCCATTTGTTATCAATTGGCTTCCTTCCTTGTGGTAGTGGCACAAGGTCCCAAGTATTATTTTTATGAAGGGCTTCGATGTTGAAAACATTTTGATATTTCGATATAACAAATTAAGTTAAATGAATTTTAAGATTTTCCAAATGATTTTCTAAGTATATTCGATATAATTATTCGAATATCAAAACATTACTCCAAATATTTCAAAAATCATTTTTAATCCTTACTTTAGTGTAAAATTAAGTTTTAATCTTAAAACAATTTCAAAATAATCTTTCAAAGTATTTCGAACCATTTCAAAGCCAAAAATTCCAGATTGCTCAGAGGGAACCGATTCCCTCCTGAACGGTTTGGCTCCGAGATTTCCAGAATGCTCGGAGGGAACCGATTCCCCCATAGGGGGTACCGATTCCCCCTGTTCAACGGTCGAAATATTTGAATTTTACACTTAGGGAACCGATTCCGTATGAGGGGGAACCGATTCCCCCCACGCTCCAAGTATTTTTATTAAATGTTTTCACACTTAAACGACTATATTATCTTCACTAATCATCCCTAACGTTCAGAAGTGATTCAAGGTGTATTTAAGCAAGCTTAGAAGCCATTGATCAATAACAAGAAACATCAAGCAACTAGAATCAAGAGAGAATCAAAGAGAAAGCATCAAACCTCAAGTTTGAGCATTTCAAGCCAATTTTCATTCAATATTCATTTTGCTTTCAAGAACACATATTGTGCTCAATTGTATTCATCTTTGAGTGTTCTTTTCTTTGTTCTAGAATTGTGCAAACAATCTACCTTGTGAGGATTTCCTTGTAAGTTTGCAAATTTGTATTGTTCTATTTGGGAGAGAGTTTTCTCAAGAATTTGGGGTATAATTCTTGAGGGTTTGCAAGGTTACTCTTTGTCCTAAAAAAAAGAAAAATTAGTGAATTTGTGGAAAATCCTTAGTGTGGATAGCTAAGGTAGTGGACGTAGACTTTGATTGAGAAAGTCGAACCACTCTAAATCGCTGTGCAAATCTTTTCAATTTTCTGCAAAAGCTTCCACCGAAATTTTAATTACCAATTCACCCCCTCTTGGTCGATTCCGTCGATCGATTAACTCAATAATTGGCATCAGAGCCTAACTCATTTGAAGGTTTAATCGCCTCTTGAGTCGATTCGAGAAGAGTTATATCGATAATCAAAGTCATCAATGGCCTTCGCTTCAAACTTCGACTCCGGTCTCGACTCGATGCCCGTCAATAAGCCTCCTTTCTTCAATGGAGCTAACTATGCCTATTGGAAGAATAGAATGATGTACTTCATTCAAGCAAGTGACATGGGAGCATGGAATGCTGTAGAAGAAGGATACATCAAACCTCTCACTCATCCAAGGTTGTGGAGTGAAGGAGAGACAAGAATGTTACAGCTCAACTCCAAAGCCATCCATATCATTTTTTGTGCTCTTGGACCAGATGAATACGGAAGAGGTTCATCGTGTACAACCGCCAAAGAAATATGGGACAAAATTCAAGTCACTCATGAAGGTACCGATGAGGTAAAGAAATCTAAAATTAGTATTCTAACGCATAGCTATGAAAATTTCAGGATGAAACCAAATGAAGATATCAAAGCTATGACAGATAGATTTTCAACGATTGTCAATGGTCTCAAATCATATGGAGAGATCATTTCAAATGAAAAGCTTGTGAGGAAGTTAGTCTACTCCCTCCCAAAATCGTGGCAATCAAAGAAGACGTCAATCATCGAGTCTAAGGACTTAACGTCCTTAACTCTTGAAGAGCTAATTGGGTCACTCCTCACTCATGAAATGATGCTCGAAGATGAGGTGGACCTCGACAAGATTGACAAGACACCAAAGGAGAAGGAGAAGAAGAAAAATATTGGAGTTGCTCTCAAATCAACAAAAGATGAGAGTGATTCGAATAACGATGACGATGACGAGGAAATGGCATTATTTGCCAAACGGTTCAGAAAAATGATGAGACCTTATCGAGGAAGAAAATTCAAACGAAATGAAGGCCTCAAAAATGAACCGAAAGAGAATGGCCCAAACATTTGCTACGAATGCAAAAAGCCAGGGCATGTTAAATATGATTGCCCATAATTGAAGAAAAATGGTCAATCAAAGAATAAGCACAAGGCTCATGTGGCTACATGGAGCGATGAAGAAAGTTCCGATGAAGAGGAACAAGAAGTAGCTAACTTGTGCTTGATGGCATTTGAGGAAGATTCTAAGGTAACCTCTAACTCATCCGATTTTGATGATTTATCCTATGATGAGTTATTAGAGGAATATAATGGGTTGGCTTCGGATTATGAGAATTTTTTTTTAAAAATATAAAAATGATGTTTCAAAATTGAAAAATGAAAACAAACTCATATCCAAAACCAACAACGATCTTGAAAGTAAAATCAAAGATTTGCAAATCAAACTAGAAGAGTTTGAAAAGAAAAATTTAGATTTGCAAAATTTATTTTCAAAGATCAATGATGATCATCAAAAGAAAATTGATGATCTTAAAACTTCTTTTGATAAAGTTGGAACAAAACATTTTGAAAAAAGTGGAAATTCAAAATCCAACTTTGTTAGAAAAAGTTTTAGAAACTACAATCATAGAGGTCCTCAAAGAACCTCTAATGGAAAAATCGTTAGAAGTATGTGGGTTCCTAAAGAACTCATTACTACTAAAGATAAAAATATCCTACACAAATGGATACCTAAGGGGACTAGGATTTTGGAAACTAATGAATATGAACCCAAAAGAATTTGGGTACCAAAAATTAAAAATTAATCTATGTTTGTAGGGAAAGGAGCATTGCTACAAGGCACGGGAAACAAATTCAAATTCATGGTACCTTGATAGTGGATGCTCAAGACACATGACCGGAGACAAAAGCCGGTTCATTGAGCTTAACGCCAAAAATGGAGGAGAAGTGACTTTTGGAGACAATTCAAAAGGTCACATTGAAGGTATTGGTACAATAGGTAATACCTCTTCCATACGAATTAAAAATGTTTTATATGTGAATGGATTAAAGCATAATCTATTGAGTATTAGTCAATTATGCGATAAAGGATTCAATGTCTTATTTGAAATTAATGGTTGACACTACATTGTTTTTAAACAATAAAGGTAAAGATTTATTAGTAGTTCAAATTTATGTTGATGATATAATATTTGGTTCTACTAATGATGTTCTTTGCCAAGAATTTTCTAAGCTAATGCAAAGTGAGTTTGAGATGAGCATGATGGGGGAGCTCTCATTTTTCTTGGGACTCCAAATCAAGCAAAGAAAAGATGGCATCTTCATTAATCAAGCTAAGTACGTCAAAGATATGCTCAAGAAGTTTGGACTGGAAAATGGGAAACCTCATGACACTCCAATGAGCTCTTCAACAATGCTTGACTTAGATGAAGGAGGTAAATGTGTAGATGTTAAATTATATAGGTCAATGACTGGCTATTTGCTTTATCTAACTGTAAATAGACCGGACATTATGTTTATTGTTTGCTTATGTGCTAGATTTCAATCATGTCCTAAGGAATCACATTTACTAGCTGTTAAGAGAATCTTTAGATACCTTAAGGACACTCCTAGTTTAGGACTTTGGTATCCTAGAGACTCTAGTTTTAGCTTGCATGCATTCTCTGATGCGGATTATGGAGGATGTAAATTAGATAGGAAAAACACCTCCGGTACTTGCCAATTCCTTGGAAATATGCTGATTTCTTGGTTTTCAAAGAAATAAAATTATGTTGCATTATCTACCACTGAAGCGGAATATATTTCAACCGGTAGTTGTTGTGCACAAGTTTTATGGATGAAACAACAACTTTTTGATTATGGAATTGAAGTAGGTACTATTCCTATCAAGTGTGACAATACTAGTGCTATTTGTCTCACTAAAAATCCCATCCAACACTCTAGAACTAAACACATTGAAATTAGACATCACTTCATTAGAGACTATGTCACTAAGGAAGATGTAGTTCTAGAATTTGTTGATAATTTGCATCAATTAGCGGATATTTTTACAAAACCCTTAGATAAGGAAAGGTTTTGGACACTTAGGAGAGAATTAGGTTTAACTGACCTATCTTCACTTAGTGTTTAAAATAAACAATAATTCAGCACTTTTAATAAATACTGAAAAATGCTCATAATAGTAATTTTTTATTGCATTCATTGCTATTAGTTAGGGGGAGTTTATGATTCTTGATGAAAAATTAATTTTATGTTCAAATATCGATTAAAGATTAATTTAATTGTTTGAACATAATTATTTTTCAATATATGAGTTGCCTATACCACTAGAGAAGATTAATTTAGCATTTTGTGTGCTTAAAAATCGGATTTTAGCATTTTCGTGCAGAGGGAATCGATCCCCCCCATGAGGGAACCGATTCCCCCTTTGAAGGGGAACCGATTCCCCCCCACAGGGGAATCGATACCCCCTGGGGTTCTATTAAAATCGGGCAGAAAACCCTAAAACCCTCTTAATTTTCTTCTTACCGCCGTTCCCTCTCAACTCTTTCCCTATCTCCATTCTTGCCTCAAATCAACAATATTAATCGGAATTCGAATCAAATATCATCTTCTAAACATGTTGGAATCATTAAAATCGTGCAAACAACATCTAAATCCCCTCAATCTTCATCTTTCAAGGTAAATTTTTCTAAACTCTCTATTTCATTGATTTTGAACATAGGATTAGTTTTAATTAGTTCTAGGTTGAAATAGTGATCGGGCATTGATTGTTTAATGATTAGAAACTAGATGTTACAACTAATTTCATCAAAAACACAAGAATTTTACAAAATTTTAAAATTTTTCGAAATTAAAAAAAATGTTAATTTTCAAATTATTGTGTTTTGATTAAATTATGTTGTTATGAAAACTATATATATATATATATATATATATATATATATATATATATATATATTGTTTCTCAAAACCATATTTGTCAAAAGTTTTTCAAAAATTTTGCCCAATAGGATTGATTTAGCGAACCTTGAAATATTGAGGACTCAATTGAGTTTTGGGATTAATTGAATTGCATACATTTGTTTTTAAAATTGCAGGTTATCCAATCTATTCCGATTTCCTTTACCATGTCCAATCCTAAACGTGCTAGGTCTTCATCTAGTCGTTCTAGTCGTCAACCAAATTCACCTCCAAATCCTCCTCTTATTCCTCAAAATCCTATTCCAAATCTTGATCCTAACTTGACTATCCAAAATTCTTGTTTCAATCAACCGGGTCCTAAAGATTATCATTTTTGGTTTTACCAATATTTTGACTCGTATAAGATTAGGGAAGAACGTATCCCATCTCTTCAAGCTATGGTTGCTATTAACTTTAAATATCTCCCTATCTTGAACGAATGGAAATTTGATAAACTTTTCGAACTTGAACCCGTTGTCTATCATCAACTTGTTTGTATCTTCTATTGTAATGCCGTTTGTATCAAAAATCGTGACAAAACCAAAACCATAGGAGTACGTTCCTACCTCATAGGTCAATATTTCCATCTTGATCCGGCTTACATAGCCAATGCCTTAGGCTTGGATAATGAAGGTTTATCAAATGAAAAAACAAGTTTTAGGCTCTCGATATAAACGAAATGATAGTGCAAGTGTTCTAGATCTTCATGAACGTTTTCTTCATCTCATGATCACTTGGTGGTTTCGACCATCCGGGGGTCGTTATTCTACTCTCAGAGCTTCAGATCTTTGGTGGTTGTATTGTTTTGAACACAATATAAAAATAAACCTTTCCGAGATTATCTTTGCTGAGATTGTTGAAACCGTTAACCTAGTGCCAAATAAGAAACTCTGTTCTTCACTAGTTTACGGTTGTATCCTTAGTAATCTCTTTTCTAAAGCCGAGCTTCGAGTTGGTCTAGATGCCTCCTTTCCTTTTAAGAAACAAATCAATCTTCTTTCTTTAACAAGAGCGGGATGGGTCAAAGATAAAGAAACCTGTGAATGGGTTCGTTCTTCTGCAACTACTCCGGGAGCTAGTTCTTCACGAGCTCCACTCGAAGCTGACGAAGATCCAGAGTTTGAACAATTAATGAGGGATATCGATGAAGCCGAAGATGAGCCTGAGCAACCCGAGGAGCACGCACAACAATCGACTCAAATGCCTCCATATTTTCAATCCTTTATGGAGACATTTGATTTCTGATATGCGACCATGGATTCGCGCTTTACTGCTATAGAGTCCCATTTATCCACAATGGGAGCTCAACAATTAGAGATTCTCCGAGAGATGCGCACAAACAACGCTTCAATGAATGAACGTATTGATGCACTCTCACACGAGATGGCCACTATGCGAGCTCGTTTTCCTCCTCCCGATCCTCCTACGGATGTTTGATTCTATATTTTGCTTTGAACTCCAAACTTATTATTTTAACATTTTGAATATTTTAGAATGTTTGAATTTGTGGATTGTGAATTTGTTTGGATTTATGGATGGTGTGAACTTATATGTTTTGTGTGATTTATTCATTATTGCATCATTTACTTCATGTTAGATAAATGACCAATTTTGCCATATCACATTAAATATGAATATTGATTATGAAGCTAATGGCTAACGTTTCTCTTGATTGTGATCTTAGCAGCTTGTGCATACATATACCTAATCAATTGGCTAAATGTTTTTCACTTTTCTTTGAATCTTTTTGATTTAACAAAAAGGGGGAGAAGTGTGTGTTTTAAGTGTGTTTAAGTGTGTTTTAAAATGATAAATGGGAGAAGTGTTAAAGTAAGGGGGAGTAATTTCAAAACTTGATTTCAAAATCTTAAAATTACTAAAATGTTTTGTTATATCAAAAAGGGGGAGATTGTTGAAAACATTTTGATATTTCGATATAACAAATTAAGTTAAATGAATTTTAAGATTTTCCAAATGATTTTCTAAGTATATTCGATATAATTATTCGAATATCAAAACATTACTCCAAATATTTCAAAAATCATTTTTAATCCTTACTTTAGTGTAAAATTAAGTTTTAATCTTAAAACAATTTCAAAATAATCTTTCAAAGTATTTCGAACCATTTCAAAGCCAAAAATTCCAGATTGCTCAGAGAGAACCGATTCCCCCCTGAACGGTTTGGCTCCGAGATTTCCAGAATGCTCGGAGGGAACCGATTCCCCCATAGGGGGTACCGATTCCCCCCTGTTCAACGGTCGAAATATTTGAATTTTACACTTAGGGAACTGATTCCCTATGAGGGGGAACCGATTCCCCCTATGCTTCCAAGCATTTTTATTAAATGTTTTCACACTTAAACGGCTATATTATCTTCACTAATCATCCCTAACGTTCAAAAGTGATTCAATGTGTATTTAAGCAAGCTTAGAAGCCATTGATCAATAACAAGAAACATCAAGCAACTAGAATCAATAGAGAATCAAAGAGAAAGCATCAAACCTCAAGTTTGAGCATTTCAAGCCTATTTTCATTCAATATTCATTTTGCTTTCAAGAACACATATTGTGCTCAATTGTATTCATCTTTGAGTGTTCTTTTCTTTGTTCTAGAATTGTGCAAACAATCTACCTTGTGAGGATTTCCTTGTAAGTTTGCAAATTTGTATTGTTCTCTTTGGGAGAGAGTTTTCTCAAGAATTTGGGGTATAATTCTTGAGGGTTTGTAAGGTTACTCTTTGTCCTCAAAAGAAAGACAAATTAGTGAATTTGTGGAAAATCCTTAGTGTGGATAGCTAAGGTAGTGGACGTAGACTTTGATTGAGAAAGTCGAACTACTCTAAATCGCTGTGCAAATCTTTTCAATTTTCTGCAAAAGCTTCCACCGAAATTTTAATTGCCAATTCACCCCCTCTTGGCCGATTCCGTCGATCGATTAACTCAACATTCGATTTCTTCTTGGATCTCCATCATCCACAGTGAAGCATCTGAGCTGTTTATTGCCTCCTGGTATGTTGATGGCTCACCGTCCTCTGTTAAAAGGCAATATGCAACATTTCCTTCTATAACATAATCTGAGTGCCAATTGGGACGTCTTCTCACACGATCTGATTGATGAGTTGTTGGAGCTTCAGAACTCTCTGGTTCTTGTTCATCATGTGCTAGTTCTGCTTCGGAAGAATCTCCTTGTTTAACCTCTTTTTCCACATGTATCTGTGTAGTCTCTGACTTTTCAGTGCTATCATCGTCTTCTTTTCTTTGTAGCTTATCTTCTACAAAGATGACATCCCTGCTGATGATCACTTTGCGGGCAGTGGGATCCCACAAGCGATACCCCTTTACTCCATCAGCATACCCCAAGAATTTGTATTTCCTGGATTTTGGATCCAGCTTTGATATTTCTTGGGAGTTGTACATCACATACATAATACTTCCAAATATATGGAGGTTTGAATAATCAGCTGGTTTACCAGTCCACATCTCCATTGGTGTTTTCAGCTCTATTATAGTTGATGGAGCTTAATTCACCAAATAACAGGCGGTATTGACTGCTTCTGCCCAGAATGATTTTTCTAGGCCTGCATCCCTTAACATTGCTCTTGTTCTTTATAACAAGGTTATGTTCATCCGCTCTGCCACTCCATTTTGTTGAGGAGTGTTCGCCATTGTGAACTATCTTTTGATGCCTTCTTTCCTGCAAAAGTCATCAAATTCTTTGCTTGTGTATTCTCCTCCATTATTTGTTCTGAAACACTTGATCTTATTTCCAGAATCAAGTTCCACCCGTGCCTTGAAGTTTTTGAAAGTTGAAAACATATATGACTTCTTCTTGATAGGGTACACCCAACATCTCCTAGAGTAGTCATCAATAAATGAGACAAAATATTTTGCTCCATCTAGGGATGTAACTGGTGCTTGCCATACGTCAAAGTGAACCAATTCTAGAACACTTTTGCCTCTAGAATTTGATTTGTTGAATTTCAACCGGTGTTGCTTACTTGTTATGCAATGGTCACACAAAGGAAGTGTTACCTTTGTTAAGCTTGGAAGTAGGTTTTGCTCTACAAGGACTTTCATTCCTTGTTCTGACATGTGTCCAAGTTTCTGATGCCATAACATTGCAGAATTTGAACTACATGAGGCAACAAAGGCTTCTGCTTCTAGCAAAGTCTCTCCCTTCAGCATGTACAAGTTTGCAGCTATCTTTTCGCCTTTCAGCACCACAAGCGCTCCACGAAACACCTTCATGATTCCTTTTCGTGTTTCAATCTTGCTTGCATTATTATCCAACAATTCGTAGGATAATAAATTTTTCTTCAGGCCTTTCACGTACCGCACATCTCGAACAACTTTAATTGTTCCATCATACATCTTCAATTTGATGGTTCCCACGCCAATGATCTCTAAGGCATGATCATTGCAACTATATATAGATCCTCCTGAGATAGGTTCATAATGATGAAATCATTCTCTTCTTGAGGTCATATGATATGTTGCTCCTGAATCAATGAGCCATATATCTGCAAATCTTTTTCTGCCTTCCACGGTAGTTGACGCTTCACAGCATAGAGCATCTCCATCATCTGAAGTGTTTGCGGTATTACCTTGTGGATTGTAGTTTTTATTTAGACTCCAATAATCCTTCTTCAAGTGATCCTTCTTTCCACAGTTGTAGCACTTTAAATTCTTCTTGCTCCTCGACTTCGATCTACCATGTTTGTGACTGCTGCTTTGGCCACGTTCTGTTGATCTCCCTCTCATCGTTGTCAACGCTTCTGCTTATTGCAGATTTACTTGTCTGTCTTCCTTGTTCTTGCGCCGATTTTCTTCTTGGAGAACAGTAGCTGCAACGTCATCGAAGACTAGACTGATGACATTACTGTTTGTCAAGTTGATGATGAGTTGATCATACGAATCAGGTAGACTTTGAAGTAGAAGTTCAACACGTTCTTGTTCTCCTATTGTACATCTTAAGGATGTAAGCTGAGAAAATAACATGTTCAGTGTGTTTAAGTTCTCCGTCACTGAAGTAGATTCTGATATACAGAGAGTGTACAATTTCCTCTTAAGGAAAATTTTATTGTGTAGCGATGTGGCCTCATACAATTTGGTGAGATGATCCCATATCTCCTTAGTTGTCTTCTTTTCCTCGATGCTTGACAATACTTCATATGCTAATGCTATATGAAAGTTTGTCATAACATTCCCGTCCATTTCGATCCATTTGTTTTCATCTGTGAAATCCACCGGCCTTTCACTGATAGCTGCTAGACAACCGTCTTTCCTCAGGATGACCTTCATCTTCAATTTTTACAATGAGAAATTTCTCTCATTGAATTTTTCAATATCAAATTTCGTTGACATAGCTTCTAGATAGCTCCCACTATTTCACTATCGTGAATAGTTCTCTGGAACCTTCAAAGAATGAGTAATAACTTCTTACTTTCTTATGTTGGAGGATCCACCTTTTTGGTGGCAACCACAAAGACAATAAGTAGATATTACACACTCTAATCTGGCTCTGATACCAATTGTTGCGGAAGACGGCTATCGGATAGAGCAAAATCACAACTGATAATTTGATAAAATAAAAATGAAGATAAAAGAGACACAAAATTTACGTGGAAAACCCCTAAATAATATAGGGTAAAAATCACAGACAACGGTAGAAGAATTTCACTATGAGAAAATAGGAATTGCAACTTCTCTCGATCTACCAAGGAGAAAACAATGATAATTCTCTCTTGATAAAAAGAAGAAAACAACTATCAAGAAACTCTCTAAATTATCTCTAGTATTGGAAGAAAGCTAGAATGCTTTGGGATGGTTTTGAAGCTAAATGAGCTAGGGTATTTATAGTTGAAACTTTAAGGACTAATTTATAAATACCCTAAATTTTAGGGATTAAATTTAGTAATTATCCCTTTATTTTTTTCAACAATTTGGTTGCCTAAATTTGACTATATTAGCCGCCCAAAACCATTTTTCCAGCCGCCTCATGTGCTTTGATTTTCAACATAAACTTGATGCTTGTTGGGCCAGCAACGAGGCATATGCTTCGATTATGAAGACTCATTGGACTAGTACTCAAGGCTCGGTGTTGGAGGAAATTCAACCTAGAGACTTAAAGATCCAGAGCAGATTGGCTCAAAAATGGCGATAGGAATACAAAGTTCTTCCATACTAGAGCAAAACTTTCCTCTCTCGTTCTTTTAGACCCGAACCTACAAGTTAGATCCTCAACACTATTAAAAGATGCATTACATCAGAAGCAAATGCTAAACTCTGTTAGAACTTTATGTTCAAATAAGTACGAACAACCTTCTCCCAAATCAACCCCAACAAAGTTCTCGGGTTAGATTATATGACTGGCTCAATTTTTTGTTCCTTTTGCCATGTTATTAGGGATGATGTCATTTCTTTATATCTTGGTCTTCTTAATAGGCATGCTAATTTTGATTCTGTTAATCGTACGGTACGGTTATTGTAATCATTCTCAAAATTGATAATCCAAGCTTAATGAAAAACTTTCGACCGATTAACCTTTACTTGGTTATCTTAAAGCTGTGTCAAAATCCATTATTAACCAGTTAAAATGTATTATGCCCATATGTATTTTTGATATTCAATCCACCTTTGTGCCTAGTAGACAAATATCAGATAATCTTTTAGTGGCACATGAATTGTTACATTATTTTAAAAGTCCGAACAATAGTCCTAATAAAGGGGCAACTCTAAAACTTGATAAGGAGAAAACGTACTATAGGTTTGAGTGGAATTTCATTGCTAAAGTTATGCGGAAAATGAGTTTTGATCCTTCTTTTATCCATCTTATTTTGATATGCATTTGCATCGTTTCTTATTGTATTAGAATTAATGGTCGACTCTCGAGGACTTTCAAACCAGAGAGGGGACTCCGCCAAGGTGATCCCTTTCTCTAAATCTTTTTCTATTTTGTGCGCAGAGACTTTCTGCAGCCCTTCTGTTTGAACAACGTAAATGTTCTATTAAAGGTTTCCGAACAAGTGTTAGAGGCCCTCGGATCAATCATCTCTTTTACACTGATGTCAGTCTTCTCTTTTTGAAGAATTCTATCCCGGAAGCTGAATGTTTAAAGAGAGTTCTCGACTTGTATGAGACTGCTTCGGGGCAAAAATCAATTTTGACAAGTTCGTTATTTACTTTAGTCCCGGAACCTCCACTGAAAAGTATAGACGGATCAAGAATATTTATTGTGTTCAAGAACAAGAGTCTCTTGTTTTTTATTTGGGTCTTTCCCTCGCAATTGGAAGAAGTTAATACCTTTGATTTTATTAAGGGTAAAGTCAGCAATCGTATCAATGGGTGGACAAGAAATCTACTCTCTTTTGGTGGTAAAGAAGTTTTGTCAAATCAGTGGCTCAAGCTCTTCCTACCTATATTATGTCGTGTTACCTGGAAAGCAAAGGAGGCTCTTAGACACGAGTTTTTCTAGCGGATAGGTTTTAATGGGACTGCTTGCATCCTTCTCGACAAATGGGGAGGCACCAAAACAGTGGTTTTCTCATCGCCATATCTTGATAATCCCGCACAACCTCTGTTGGTCAAAGAATTCATTATCGATGGCCAACCAAAATGAGATTCTGATAAGAAGATGGTTTTCCAAGAGGATGATGCGGCAAAAATCCTCAATACGATCATTTCCCCGACTAAGACCTACTGGATTCTATGGGAACATCATGATGGAGGATGATTCTCGATCAAGTCAGGCTACAAGCCTACAACTGTCTCCTCATGAAGAAAGATATCGCCCGAGATTCGTCTAAGATTTGATGAACGATGAACAAACTTCCTACTCTCCTAAGAATTAAGCTTTTTGGCTGGAGAGTTTGCCACGATGTTCTCGCAACGGGAGAGAAGCTGCTGCAAGCCGGATTAGGTGATGGTCTCTGCCCCATCTGCAAGCAAGCCGTTGAAACCTCATTGCATGCGTTAAAGGACTACTGTCAGACCAGGAAAATCCTTGAACTCTTAGGTTTGGAGAATTCACTTATCTCAGATTATATTCTCTCCTGCAAAAATTGGTTTAATAGGGTTGCTTCCTCTGTCGATCAAGATGGTTTCACTTGATTTCTCTCTTACTTGGAATGTTTGGAATCAGCGTTCAAGCTTACGTTGACTTTGTCTCAACCCAGTTCTTATGTGAATAGTGTTCCCCCAAGCTTTATTGATGCAGACATGCTGAAGGAAATATTAAAATCAATGTTGATGGAGCTTTTCGACGAACTTCGGGGGAGGCAGCAATCGACATTGTAGCTAAAGACCACCACGGGATGATCATCGGAGGCATGTCACTGAAACTCAACCCCCCAAAGCCCGACTCTGGCATTCATTTTCGACATTCGAATGGTTGCTTAACAAGGTTGGAATCTGGTGATTGTCGAATGAGATGCAATTTCTATCTTCATGAATAAAGATTTCTTTTTTCTTGAATTATTACTTAATTATTATTTTGAATGATGACAAGAATATTACCATTTTATATTAAATAAAATAATAATTATTTTGAATTTTTTTATATATCAAAATAAATAATTTAATTTGAAGAAAAATCATATATTACAAACTATACATCACTAAATAGGAAATATCAGTCTTAAATGTGATTATTTTTTAATTAATCTAAGATACTTATAAATAATAATTTTTATTTAAAAGACTTTTAACTATTTAATAATAATCGTTTAAATATCAAATAGTCATTAAAGATAACAACTCCATATTTTACTACATGCATGGTAGAGTAGTTAATAATATATTCATATTTTTTATCACAATCGTATTCAAATTATTTTTTTAATAATAGGAGTATCTAATTTTATTAAAAAAATATTTAAAATTAAATCAAAGTATATAATCCTAACTGTAAAATAAACACATAATTAGGACATTCTTCTATATTCATTAACGTAAGAAATTAATCACTTCATACAAGAAAAAAGTGAAAAACTCATCAAAAAAACTCGAACAAAAGATAAATACAAATATATCTTAATGCATCAACAAACGAACTACAACAGAGATCAAACTATTGAAAGACTACTACAAATGTAAATCTAAATCAAACATCGTGAGAAAATTATCTACAAACTCATACCACGTATTCAAACCAAATCTGATGGTCCAACAAATAATAACAAATAAGCATCATCTTAATTAGTAGTAACGACGTTAAATCAAATTTTGATAAAAAGTAAATAAAAAAGTCAAACTATCAATAAAAAAAGTCAAACAACAAAATAAATTTATTAAAAATAAAAAAAAAATAAAGATGTGAGATAATCGACCGTACCACCACCAAAATTGATGTTGTTGCCTACAGGCCAAAGATCAAAAAGAAAGAGCAAGCGGGGTTAATCAATCTAATTCAAATTATTAAATTCGAATTACATGTCATAACATATTTTATTTTATTTTGTTCCGAATACTAAATATTTAATATACTGTACATAATGAAGTAAATTTCAATTTATGTATGTTAAAAATACATATTTCTTAAATAAAACCTTAGTTGATTCCATTGGCAGCTATATTAAAAAGGAGCCAATAATTACTCAACACCTTTGGCTTATAATAAAAAGAAAATACTTTTACGAGGAACACTTGATTTACATTACAACTTGATACATCCATAAATATCTTTTAGGGTGGAAATACATACGTTAACAACGTAAAATTTTTAAATGGGCATCATCTATAAAATAAGTAATTAATCGAAGAAAACTCAAATTTTAGAGTGGACATGAAAAATTTCAAGATGAACACCATCAGTAAAATAAGTAACGAATAGAAGAAAATTCAGATGGCAGGATGGGTACGTATTCACTCCACCCTCACCAAGATGCGGCTCCGCCACCGTATATGGGGAAAAATTAGAGTCAACTTACTTAGGTATCAAGGTTCAAAACTGGCACGACAGGGGAAGAAGTTTGAAGCTCTCAAAAGTTATTGGAACATGTTTAGATTCTGGTTTATATCATTCACGAGAAGAGATGGTCTCCCATTACTCCCCTTAAAAAAGAAAAAGGCACCTTTGCCTTTACACAATCACACTACAAATTAATATTAATGTTTCGAAATTATTAAATTTATTTAAAAATAATTATTACAAGAAACATATTTATAGATACAATACTCACATATGAATTTTCAACTCTAATAAAAGGTGGATCTTTAATCTTAATTCCTCAATCTTCTACCTAGCAAGTAACCATACAAAACCTCCTTTGTTCTTCCAATAGGGAGCATCCATGAGGATATGTTGATTTTGCTTTGGGGGGAAAATACCCTTTGATTCATTTAGTTTTGTTTCCCTTTCCCTTTTCCTTTTCAGTGGCAATATGGATGATTGTGAGTCTACAGGTGTGGGGGGGGGGGTTCCTATTGTTTATTTATGCTATTTGATGGGGTTGGCATACAGTTTAAGATTGGATGAATGTGGTGTATGATTGAAGTCCTAAAGGTATTAAAAATAAGTTAGTGGATGACGCATCTAATCCTTTAATTAAGTTTAAGAGTTCGAACACTTATGTTTACAAATGTAATAAAATGAGTTAGGTGAGTCATCTCCATAATGAGCCTCTGTAAAATTCATTCCGGAATAGTCGATCAATAGATCGAATATTAGTGGTTAAACAAAAAAAATGTCAAAACTGTAATATTTTCTGTTTCTCGAGTATAGCTTAAGATACCAAAGTCCACAAATATGGATCTTAAGTTCTTAACCTCAGTAACTTAGCAGTTTGGTAGGCAAAGATCAAAGTTTGTAAACTAAAGGAATACTGAAAAGCAATAATAAATATTTCTTTTTCAATGGCCAGAAGTAACAGAACTAATGAACCTCTCCAAGCCTAAAAACCATCGCAGATAACCACTCTTTAAACTATGCAACGTCTCGACAGGTTCACCAGCTCCGACGAGACTCACACATTTGCAGGGCTAGTAATATAGGAAACAACTACAGTGATGTCATCAAGCTTGCCGCCGTTATAGCGGAACCCAGCATCTTGGGCAGCTTTGGCAAATGGTGACTGCCTGTTCTTATCCACCGCTCGTTCGCGAGCCAAAGCTGCTATCTGTTTAGCTGTCGATTCGGGACTCAAGCCAGCTTTTAAAGCACGAACAATGACAGCAGTAACCTCATTGTTGTACAGATTATCAAATAGCCCATCTGTTCCAGCGACAAGGACATCACCTGGCAGAACAGGAATTCTGAAAACCTGGGCATATTTATTCCAAACTGATAGTTAGGTTTTTCAGAGTTGTGATTGGGGAAATAGGTTTAAGAGCTACATACTGATTTTATGGTCAGAAAAGAAAAGAAAAACTGTATGGCTTCTTAAGAAGTTTCAAAGTCTCGAACAAATAAGAGACAATATAAACATGTTTTTGTGTTGTAATGATGCGCACCGAGCCAGTTAAGAAATGCAGCCAGATGAGGTCCAATGGTCAATTTCAATGCTCATCAGTATGATTTTCATAACTCCAATATTAAGGCATTAAACAAACAGGGTGCTAAAAATATCCAAGAGATTGCCAGGATTTTCTATCCCATTCAAAGATATTGCCTTACAGACGGTCAAAAACGAAAGAAATAACACCAAAGCCCTTGTATTCAGGTGGAGTAACGAGCCATCAACTAACCTGACCAGAGCTTGGTAGATCACCATTATTACCACTATCCAACTGATAAGTAAAATTGAAACCATGTTGCTGCACTGGGGAATGGAAGACAGTTGAACCGTCCCTAACCACTATGAAACCACTGTCCCCCAGATTTATTGCATGTATTCCCTGTCAAGAAAAGTAAGTATATAAAACCACATGGACATAATCTACTTGCAAAAAATTTGTCCTTTATAGACTCCGCTACACTAGTTATTCCAAAATGCAATTACAATTAAGGTCGATATATTTTTAAGACGATTAAAAATAAAGTCAATTCCGTAGGAAGAAATTGAATGAAATGATGGCAGTTGATGCCCCTAAGGCTTCCCTGCTAAGTTCAGAGAAAATCAATGTTGTGGCAAGAATTTCAAGTATACGAAACAAAGAAATCATGCATCATACAACTATACCAAGACCAAAATTTAAAAGCTTGTGTGTAGAAAATAGACGTACAAAGTTCAAAACACCAAATCGTTCACATTCAAAATAAAGCAAAATTACTCTATTCGGGGGACCCAAACTTTTGAGCTATCCAAAAAAATCAATAAAAGGCAAGAACTTAGTTCCTGTGATGAAATTGAGACCTAGCCTTCATCAAGATATGTCAAAGAAAATTCCTCTAAATCCCATCTTCTCTCATGCTTATTAACATCGAAAAAAATGATAAAAGACTAGTCTTTGAAAGTGAATAATAACCTCCTCTTTAAGGGCAATGATGCATGCTGTTGAGGATCCTTGTGATTTTGTGCTTGAATGGGCCTTTTCTAATACTCTGGCAGGGTCAATAAAACCCTTGGGTTCATCTTGAATTGCAGTAACTGTATTAGACATAAGTTCACGAGCAAATTCTCCAGCATCAACGCCAACTTCTGCCCAGCCACCTACACCATCAGCTACACCTATGGCTTGTTCATCAGCACAAATGAAGTGAGCATCCTCTCCTCCCTTTTCTACCTTAGCAGGATGCGGGAGATAACATGACCCAGAAACAAGCGTCAAGGTTTTCTCACCTGGAATAGCTCTGAAACCGACACCAAAGAACCAAATTGTCGAGATTTAGTAAAAGTGTCAAAAATGTTTACAGCATATAGCTGGCCATTACTTAAAGATAATTTTCAAAGGAAGAAAAAAGGAAAAAGATTAAATAAAGAGAAGATGAGAAGACATACTGTTCAGGCAAATTTGTAGTCTGCTCACCACTATAACTGCCATCAAACGACACATCATGAACAGCCCTAGCAGAGGATGACAAAGATGAGGCGTGGATACTTTTAATCCTTGGACCAAAAGGAGGATTACATTTGGAGTTTCTCGACGTTGTTGCAGAAATATAGTATCCACAAGCAAAATGGGATTGTTCCTGCTGTCTCAAAAGCATACAAGCTTTTCGGCAACTGGTATGGCTCCGATCAGCAAAATAAACCCCTTTAGGTTTCAGAAAGCCGAAGCCGTTCCAGCAGCTTGCCAATAATTCATCCACATAAACATCTCCAAAAACAGCCTTGGAACCAGACACGGCCATGTTTCTGCCCTGTTACAGAGCTGGATTAGAATAAACCTATTATTGGATAACAAATTACTCGAATAAGAAAAAAGGACCAAGTCAACCCTGAATCCTTTAGCAAAAATTTCTAAGTGGTGGGCTAGTTGAATTACACAAACGAAAGCATATTTCTGCAATTGTCCTTCAAAAACCAGTATATATTACAGGTTGAGCTTAGAAAGCTACACCACACATTTGAACTCCTTATATCAAGTTCCCTTAGTTCAATCCCAATCAGAGAAAATGTGGAACCTTGAACCGGATATAAAAGGTTATACATTTACACGCTTATAACACATATACAATTTGAACTAGTTCTACACTTCTACTCCAATGAAGCATATTTCTTTCAACACAAAAATAGCACACGAAGTTGTGATATAAAACATATTCCAAAGCCTTGTTTTCTAGGTGAGTAGATGATGACTAAGATGCGTCAAAACGCGCTCAAAATTTAACAACAAAAATGAGAAAGAATGGAAAAGGTTCAACTCACCTAAACTAGTTACATAGCTCAAGACTACCTCAAATTGCAAAGAAGAAGCAAATTAGAAGTAGAATTTCTCCTTTTCTGGACAACAAACTGAAGGATTTTGACTTCTATACCCAGTAATTATATTTGAATATACGGTCCCTAATAAATAAAAGAAATATATTACTCATTTTCAACAAAATATAACAGTTTTAATAATCCCATTTCAAAGCTAAAACTTTCAGGAAAACTACAGGCAAAAAGTAGATGAACTTAGGATAGTTTTAATGGAAACGAAATATAGGTAATTGTAAGAATCTCAATGAGAGGAATATAATTCACAAAAATTGGAACTTTTCACAACACCCCATCAAGCAAAACGCAAAAAGGCGTTAAATGAAACCTGTTCAAGTAGCTTGTAGCGGTTAATCTAGTAGTATTTTGATACCTGAACCTTGGCTAAAGCTATTATCGAACCAGAAAAATCGTAAGTGTAAACAAACTATCGAGAGAGAGAGAAGTAAAGAGAAAAGACCCGAAAGCTTTGAGTCATTTTGTATTGAGGTCCAAAGATGTCCCGGATCCGATTCGAATATCTGCTGGGCTTCTGCCCCCCTCTCTCTGCAGCTAGTTTCACTTTCTAATTGCACTATATATCCTTGATTGTGATTTTTTTTTGATACACTTACAGGCTTAATTGCACTGTATATCCTCAAATTATGGTTTAAAGTTTGATCTAATCCTCATACTTCAAATTATAGGTGCTTACAGGCGACATATCGAAAGCTCTTTTTGCCTTTTTGAAGATTAAACACCTTAAATATCCAAGCCAAGTGGGGCAATCTTAAATCATTTATTAGAAAAATCTACACAAAATACGAGGATAAGTAACATTTGAGGTACAAAATGAAAGGTTGATTGGTATGGAATGGACAAGTATTGAACAAGGTCTAAAATTAAGATGAAAGATCACCACAGAACGAAGAGCTTATCCGTTCTTATCTCTTCTCTGTTTCCCAGAAAGAAGGGACATGGTTCAGTGGTGTATTTTACCCTACCAAGTAAAAATATCAAATATTCTACAAAATCATTCTATCTTGAAATTGTCCTTTTCATTTCATAGCTTTGGGACCCATTAATGGCTCCTCCCCAACACCCATTAATGATTTTGCTCGTTCCAATCTGGGAATTGGGTTTTGTTTCAATCGATTAACCCCAAAATGGGTTTTTAATGGTGGCCCGTTTCAACAACAATCGAGAGCTCCATTGATGAGAAGAAGCTCCTTCTTCCCCCTTTTGTAACATCAGAAAATAGTGTGTACATCTGCACAAAATTCAAATTAAAATTGATACTGGTGAATGGAAGGCCCCCATTGCTTAATCGACAAGTCGTTAACTCCACATTAATGTTGTCTCATTATCCACCATGACGGGAGCTTTTTTCCCCCTGATAATTTTTACTATGATGCTATTATAACACACCGTGCAACATCAAAGCATCGCCTTAAAAGGGCTTCGAAGTTGATTTTCTGTACTGCAAAATCAGCCTGGGGCTTTACGACAATGGAAGCAAGAGGACCCTGGCCTAAACACGGCATTTAAAATTCTATTTAAATGAGAAAAAGGAACATTGGCCATTGCATTGTGTAATAATATGCAACAATAACCACGACTTAATATTTTCATGGTAAAATATATAAATAGTCCCCCGATTATAAGATATCGTTTTGTTGAGCGATCGATTATAAATAATATGTATAAAACTTGTAATAATTTTTATCTGGGTGATCATGTCTAAAAAATACGTATGAATCAAATCGAATCACACCAAATAATTTTTACCTAATGTGAAATTTTTTCCATTATCAACACACATAGATACACATGGGTAAAGTATATAAATAGTCCATGAACTTTTAGGACGCTTGCATTTTGGTCAATTAACTTTTGAAATTTGTAATATAGTCATTAAACTTTTAGTTCGTTTTCAATAAGGTCTCTGATGTTAATTCCTGTTAGTTTTATCTGATGTGACACTTAACTCCCATTAAACTCCCCTTCTTCTTCTTCTTCTTCTTCTTCTTCTCCTCCTCACACACACATAAAGTAACTCGTTCACCCCACCTTCGGTCAGCAGTGACTCACACCGCTATCACCATCGTCATCGACAACGCCTCCCAACTACACCCCGACCCTCGATTCATACTTATTGTCCGCCATTTATCCCAAATCGCGAGAAGAATGTTTGAACACTCATCCCCATGCTCCGTCATTAGTCGTCGATGACCTCACCACCAGTACCAATAGGAGCGTCATCCCATTCTAACCAAAACTCCGCTATCCACTTGTCGAGACTCACCTCCGTTCACCATAGAGAGGGCCCTAAACCTCTTTAAAAAAAACCCTTGATTACAATCCTACCCCGAAGAAATCAACTAATTTCCCCCAAATTCCAAAAGTATTTGAAATAGAGACTTCAATTTAATAACACTGAATATGCCAATAACACATACCAAGGATTAAAAATCTGAAACCAAACTATAAATTTAGAGAGAAGAATTAATCTAATTAATTACAAAATTTTGGAAAACTCAATTGTTCTGCTTGGCTTTGTTTGTGGGTATATTATTATTATTATTATTATTGGTTTATGACATGTTAACATGAACACTAGCATTTTTAGTGGATTTACAAACGGGGCAAGTATGAACCGTCGACCCACAACTAGTACACAAGCACAAATGCCTGTGCGGCAATAGCCGCGCGCACGATTCCTCCTTCCTGCAATTTCTACAGACTACAGATACGATCGGCACCCCTGTCTTTATGACGAGATTTAAGGCCCTTTCCACGGCGAACAGGGTGAGTCTCGGTGAGTGACTAGCAGGATTTTGATCGGAATGGGACGACGTTCTTACTGGTACCGGTGGTGACGGTCACCAACAATTGACAACAGAGCTCGAGGATGAGTATTTGAACAATCTTCTCGTGATTTGAGACGAACGGTGGATGGTGAGTATGAATCGAGGGTTGAGGTGTAGACACTGGCGACGATGGTTATAATATCCCAAACTTTGGACTAGTAACTAAAATGTAAAATTCAAAAGTTTGGGGATCAAAGTGTAAAGTTATAAAAGTTTAGGGACTAAAAATATAAATTTTCAAAAATTATATTTTTTGTCTGTAAATGAGTAGTTCGGCCCAAAAATAATATTTTAGTGGGTTTTAGATTTTTGAGTTGGAGTTTGTATAAAAGTCTATTAAATAATAAAGTTCAGTATAATATTCGGATAACCAGATCGAATCGAAAGCTTATAAAAATTTTAGGGGAAGTAGTTTATGGTTAGAAAAATTATATGGATATTTTTAGTTAGTAGAATTTTAGGTGAATCGGTGGAATTTTCATCATAAAGTGAAATAGTATAATTTAGTGACTAAATTGAAATTTTAAAAAATTGGAAGGGCAAAGAAGGACATTGATAAATACGATTTTTATATTTATTTAATATTGTTATAATGGAGATAAAATGATAGCATGGAAGTAAATATTAGGATTCATTAATGGTAATTTTGACTTTTGGGTCAAAATGAATTTCTAATTCAATTTTAATGGGTTTTAAAAGTAAGAATTGGAAGATATTTTTCAAGAAATCTCTTGAATTTTCTTCTTCTCCGGATGCTGGCCGAACCTCCATCGTAGGTAAGCGATTTTTTTTTCATTTTTGATCCATTTTATTGAGTTTTAAGACTAAGATGTGAAATAAGAAAATGTTCTACACTAGTTTATCTACAAATTGGTACAAGTATTTCATTGTTTCATGCTTGAAATGTGAAGTTGGTGATTTTGGTGGATGAAGGGATATGTGAATTCAATGAAATTCGGTGAGTTTGGAAACTAGTAAAGGTTTGAGGATCAATTTGAAAGTCTTGGAAAAAGTATTAGTGATTATTTTGCAAATGTGAAAAGTTGAGATACTAATTTAGAGATAGTGGAGGAATGATGAAAATTATGATTAAATTAAAAGGAAGTGATCATCAAGGGATTAAATTGGAAGTTTATCGAAATATAGGGGTTGAGAGTAATAAGTGCTTAATTGGGGGCAAAATGATATTTTGTGGAAAGTTAAGTAATTAAGGTTAGGACATATTACTCTAAGGACTAGAAATGTTATTTTGGAAGGTTGAAATGAAATGGATTTTTAGTTAAAGGAAGTTGTATTGAATATGCAATTGTTATGTTTTGGTTTTAGGTGAATGCAGATTTAATATGTTAGTTAGATATTAGCATATATTTTGAAATTATTTTTGTCGGATAACTTATTCTCGGATAGATCATGATCGTAACCAAATCAAACCGATCAAAAAGAGAAAAGCAAAGGACCAGAGTGAAAGTAAAATCAACACTAAGATTTACTAGTGAGGTAAAAAGGTGAGTGCATTTAAGTTATTTAATATATTTATATATAGAAGAAGACTTGTGATGAGTCGACATCGGTTATTTAAAAGAAATTTTTTTTAAACATATCTAGAAATTATATTTTTATATAATTTCATTACACTATGCTTTTGGATATGAATTTCACGAGACATTGTTTTCTAATATTTTATTTTTTTCATATGTTCGAATGAATTTACATGTGAATGTTATTAAATTATGATAAAATGTCCAATGTGTATAAATTGAGAATGTGAAGTACAAATGGAATGACATGAGGTGGAGTGATTATATGATATATGCGTTTATATGGCACCTACGGTACAATACTACGAGGCACTTTCAAGTACAATACTAGATCTACGAGGTACTTTTAAAGTGCATATAGCGTGCGCACCTATGGTTTGAATATGAATAGTACAAATTATATAAATTAGAAATTTACAAGAATTTTGTTAGATATTTGATTTGTTTTTATATGATTACATGTGAATTATTCTTGAATAGTTGAATTTTATGTGTTTTAATATTATTTTGATGAGTTTTCAATATTTAATTTTTACACGATATTTTGTATATTGTTTAGTTTTATTTGAATTTTTCTTAACGTCTCACTAAGTAAATACGTAGCGTGTGATCGGTTAACACTTAGGGAAAGTAAAAGAAAAGGTTGTTGATTAGGGAGCATATCAGCATTTACTTTGGAAAATTAGGTTATCGTCCGAATCAGTAAGGACAACTGTTTCGATATTTTGTTTAGATAGTGGCATGTATAATATAAGTATTTTAACTGCTCTAATATGAAATTTTAAATATGGTTTGTGATATAAAAAAATAGTACTGTTAAATTATAGTAATATTAATATGGTAAGCAGCATTTTATAAATTAGATATGAATAGTATTTTAGTTTCGTAAAAATAAATTTTATATTACCATTTCTAATGAGATTTATTATTATAGTGATTTTATTAAAATGGCTGATTTTAAACGAAACAAAAAAAATTACCGATTTTGAATAATATATGTTTTATACTATTGATGTAACATCTCTAGCTTGTATAAGAGAACGTATATGAGATAGGGGTGTTACAATGGTGATGGCGGTGTGAGTCACCGCTGACCGAAGGTGGGGTAAACAAGAGTTATTTTTATGTGTGTGAGAGGAAGAGGAGGTGAAACAAGAGAAGAAAGGGTTTTTAACGAGAGTTAAGTGTCACGTTAGATAAAACTAACGATAGTTAACGTAAGAGACCTTACTAACGATAAACTAAAAATTTGAGGACTATTTATATACTTTACCTTATATATATATAACAACCACAAACATAAGACCTTATGACCCTCTTATATAGGAAGGGACACAAAAATTAATACTAGAGGTGACAAACTTATAAAATTTTAAGCAATATTAAATTTATAAAATTTTAAAGGTAAAAAAATATTATCAATAAAAATATATAAAAAAATTATCTAAAACATATAAAGTTTTAAAATTTTTAAGTTTATCTCCATCTGGTTTGTCCATTTGGGCTCTTATAAATACATTGAAGGTTTCAATTAGGGATGGCAAACAGGTGGAACGAGAGTGGATACCTTTTCCCCCATCTCCATATCCACCTAATATTTTCGTATCCACCACCTACCTAGGAATGGCAACAGGGCGGGTTTGGGGCGGGTTTTGCTCCCCCCGTCCCTGAAATGAATCATCGTCCCCGTCCCCGCCCCATTCCCGGTCGGGTTTTTTATCGGGGCGCCCCATCGGAGATTTTTTTTGCCTCGTCCTTGAACTCGACCCAAAATGTTGTACCCGAACCCGACTTGATCCTGAGAAAAACCTAGCAGCCGTAGTTTTCATAAAAAATAGAAAAAACGATCACAAAAAACTGAAAAATTAGTCTACATGATTTACAATTTAAACTATAGTCACAAATTCAAACCCAATTCTAAATAATTGTCTAAACTCCAAAATAAAACACATACACAATTAAATACAAACTTGTTCTGATATTCAAATCATACAACAAAGATGCATATGTAATATTAAGTCAAATAAAGTCATCCAAAATCGTCGTGCCACTTTTGTCACTTTTTTTTGGTAGCTCCCTACATTGAGAAATTTATCAATAAATCAACCAAATTTTACTTTAATAATTAATATAAAATATTATATATATATATATATATATATATAATCGGGGTGGGGCGGGGATACCTTGCCCCGAACCCGAACCCGAAAAAATCTCTGAATTTTACCCCGATACTCGACCCGACCCGATATTATTCAAACCCAACTCGAATTTAGCCGGGTTTCGGGTTTCCCCGTCGGGTTCGGTTCGTTCTGCCATTCGTACACCTACCCACCACCTACGACGAGTAAATTTTTAAATTTATGACCGTCCACGCTGGAGGAGAAGGGGGTTTTAACGAGAGTTAAGTGTTACGTCAGATACAACTAATGAGAGTTAACGTTAGAGACCTTACTAAAGATGAACTAAAAATTTGAGGACTATTTATATACTTTACCCTATATTTTATATACTTTACCCTATATATATGTTTAATAACCACATACATAAGACCCTATGACCCTCTTATATAGGAAGGAAACAAAAATTAACGTTAGAGGTGATAAACTTGTAAAATTTTAAGTAATATTAAATTTATAAAATTTTAAATATAAAAAAATATTATCAATAAAAATATATAAAAAAATTATCTAAAACATATAAAAATTAAAAAAATTAAGTTTATCTCCATTTTGTCTGTCCATTTGGGCTCTTATAAATACATTGAAGGTTCCAATTAGGGATGACAAACAGGTGGAACGAGAATGGATATCTCATCCCCCATCCCCATATCTACCTAATATTTTCGTATCAACGACCTACCCACGACGAGTAAATTTTTAAATTTACGTCAGCCCATGCTGGTGCATTCTCAAATCCACACCTGCCCATGTGGAACCCTGTTAGCACTGATAAAATGACACATGACATTTTAATATATATATATATATATATATCAAATTTTTTAAAAATAAAACTCATTTCCCTTTATTTTGACAAAAACATATAACACATATTTACACCAGTGTAAGTCGTTAAAATAAAAAGTATAACACTTAGACAAGTATGTGTTTTACGTTTTTGTCAAAATATGGAGGAAATGAGTTTTGTTTTCTTAAAATAAAAAATTAAAAAATATTTTTATAAAGTGCCACATGTCATTTTGTTAGTGGTCACAGGATTTCATGTCACTTTCCGTGGCGGAAATGATGGCAGAAAACACCATGTATGAAATTAAGAATTCTAAAACATTACGTATGAAACTGAGAATTTGATATACTTCATATATGAATAGGTAATTAACCCAATTCATATTGGTCTAAAATTTATATATATTGTAATTAGTGGACGAGCGAATGTGGAGCGAGTGGATACGAGGCGGGTGGATATAGGGCAGGAAAGGTCTTAAACCTATCACCTACGTACTACCCACTACATGTATGACTTTTTAAATCTACACTCATCCACTATTTACTAAACTTATACACATTCCCACCTCAATTAAAGCGAGTGCAGTATAAACCTACGAAATTATACCCATCTGCCTAATTCCAATCTTCGAACCGCGATGCCTGGACGGACCGACGGAGATTTAGGGGGGAAATCAAGTTATTGCAAGGTTGAGTTTTGCTGAAAATGACCTATAATCATGTACTAAAAGGTCGACAACTTGCACTCTTATTAGGCCATAAACAAATATATGACTCATTTATCTGCAGTGCATGCATGAACCAAACCTAATCTACTGGTCTATAACTATAACCTAATCCTTGCAAACTCTCCAAAAATAGAGAAATAAATTAGATGGAAATGTTAAGGAAAGTGGGAACTCCGGGGACCAACCGGCACCGGAGCTTCCATAACAATGACACAGACCCACAATAGCAATCAGCAGTGCAACAACCAAGAGATAAAAAAAAGTAATTAATTTTCTTGACTAGTTTCATGGGAAGAAGTGCTTATCTTAGTCGGTTTCTCTAAGTTGGTAAAGAATCTCTGATACCGTGTAATCTCTTCAGTTTTGCTTGCTTGAAATTATTCTTTACTGGAAGTTAAAAGATTTGGCTATTTGCGTGTCATTTATTTTTGGAATTGAGTGTAGGAAGTAGATTATGGAACGCCCTCCAACCAAATAAAATATTTTGACTATTAAATTATGGAACATAGCTTACGATTTGTTGGTATAATATTACTTTATATTATTGCATATGATATTCCCAATTTCATAAAAAGAATTGATAAATCTTTCAACAGATTAATATATTTTGCATTAATATTAGGGACAAAGAAATTAAGGGTCATTAATCAAAAGCAAAAGAAACTCGAAAACCAGTAGATCTTCGAGAAAACAAAGCCTCCCAAATCTCAGAAAAAGCCTGAACAATGACCCCATGATGATGCCTAGAATTCAAAGACAAGAAACAATGCAAGAGCTGTTCTAAATCTTTTTCTTCAAACACTTGCTTCTCTAATATTATATCCACCATCGACCTCTTAAAATCCTTGTACGGATCAAACGATTTCTTCACCACGGCGAAACTCTCTCTCACTTTACCTTCCACCGTGCACGGTATCATCCGTTGCAAAAAGCTCGACAACCGCGCTGGCGATTCGCTCTCTGAAGCGTACCTTTTTGCCTTCTTTACCTTCTTGGATTTCTTCTTCTTTTGCCTCGTAGGCTTTGTTTCGAGTATGGCTTGTAAGTTGGCAATGAACATCTCTGAGGAGGAATCGGTGGAGAAGCTGCTCGAAGAAGAGACTAGGGTTTCCGTTTCTTCGTCGTTAATTTCATTGTCTTCCAAGCTTTCGCTGCTAAACAATCCGCTCTCGGCCGACGATGTGCTTATCCGGATTTTTGGCGTCGTTTTCTTCCTTCTGTATCGTCGTTTTTTCTTCTCCGTGTTGGGAGGCGGTGGAGGTGGAAATAAACCGTCATCTTTTTCAGAGCTATTGTAGATTTTGCGACGAGGGGTTTCATCATCGCCGTAAACTTTAGCAATAACATGCCATCTGTCTTCTTTATCCCAGTGGAACTCCAATGTCGACGGCGGCGATGATCCTCCGCGGTCAGTTTCAGACGAAAACTTTGCAGACGATCTTGACCCGAGGCAGCAGCCGATGAACGAAAACGCACAGGAAACGTGTCGTTTTAGGGAAGAGTAATGAGGCAGCTTTGACGACGTCGGTTGTGGAGGTAGGTGGCGTGTGATAAGGTTTCGTTTAACTGAAGAAAGTCTGAAGAATGAAGGATAATGATTTAATGGGAGATTAAAAGGGTCTTTTGAACGGTAAGATTTGAACGAAGTGAAGACTCGTGATAGCTTAAGCTTGAAGCGTTTCGCCATTTTCATGTTTGTAGATTTGTTCTTACTGTTTAGGCTTGTCTTGGAGCGATATCAATATGCATGAATTGTCTGATAAAAGTAGAGTTATATATACAGAGGTAGGAATGAAGACATCACGTGGCTTCCCTTGTCGATTTTTTTTCGTTGTCAGCTACTGCAGGAAAAGGAATAAATGAACTCGGAGCACTACAGTTTATTTGCTGTAGGAAAACATGTAAAAAAGTACAGTGACTCAGTGAGTTTATTAGGAATCACTTGTTTTGACTACTTTTCCACCTTGTCTAGGAAAGAGCGGGCCTACTTGATTTGATAACAAGTTAACAACAGAGAAAGGGGTTCAAGCGTATAATTATATGTAGGAGATTAACCAATCATCAGCCAAAATTGATGTTTGCTATATGAGAAAAAATTGTAAACATGTTGATAATTTTTGAATCATTGACCGATTAAGAATTGAGTGAGCAGCAATGATTTCTACCATTGGAATAATGTACGTTAAACGTTTGTAGAAGAAAACTATTCATTTAGCAGGTAAGTTCAGCTTTTAATGGCAGGGAAAAAAGGGTAGAGCACGAAGAAACACATCGACAGTAATAATGGCGATGGAGATGGTACAATAACAAAGCAAGGAAGCCAGTCGATGAAGGATCATCACTTATCGATATTGGGGATGCCTAACCTAATCAATAGCAATCATGGGGATGACTCGAAATGGTAGGAGTCGTCAATTAGTCATTTTTATTCCCTCATAAAAAGAAGTGTTCATCCATGGCCTACCCTTCTGAAAAAGGAATAATCAAAGTTCACACTTTATAGCACATCGTCGTCCTTAGTTATATAGCATTACGATTAGGGAAGGCAACTCGGGCCGAATATTGGTCCCCGTCTCCGTTTTCGTTTAAAAAATTCGTACCCGTCCTCGTTTAAAAAATCGTGGGGATTTAAACGGAGATCCCCATCGGGTAATCGGGTAAAATCGCGGGGAAACGGGTATCCCCGTTTAGCATAAACTGTTATTTAAACGGATATCGGGTCGGGTATCGGGCCAGATATATATATATTTAAATTAAATATATAAATATTATATATATTTTTTAATCTAAATTAAATTTATTAATATTATATATATATATATATATAATAATTATTTTTAATATTTATCGGGTCGGGTATCGGACTAGGTATGGGACCGGGTAATCGAGTAATCGGGGCGGGGATTATTAAACATGTCCCCGTCCCCGTTCCCATTTAACATAAATAGTTTTTCCCCGTCCTCGTCCCCGTTTAGCATAAACGGTTTTTCCCCGTCCCTGTTTAATTCGATTTTCGAATTTCCCCGTCGGATTCAGATTTTTTTGCCATCCCTAATTACGATTTGCATGTTTACAACCCTGAAAACATGTTGGATAATGGGGCATTTTTTATATTAAAAACCTCAAATAAATAATTATTTAAAGAAATAGGACACTCGAGAAATTATTTGAAAGAATAACCCCCAAATCATTCACATTAAAAATCTTGCGGCCTGCAAACCTCGTGTTAAATCCTCGCACCCTTCAACACGCGAGATACATCCGACATGGACGTACTTTCCAGGTAAACCAATAAAACAATTGGATAAAATGACATCTTGTATTGCGAAGCGTGAGGTAGCCTTTATGATCTAAAATATCGCGAGATTTATGAGAGAACTCACGGCCTGCAAAGAGCGAGGTTCTTTCGAATTCCTTATAACAACCTAATTTGAAACATATAAATTAAAAAATATAATAAATAAATATAATACTAATAATTAAATATAATAAATAATTAAAATATAATAATGTATAAATATAGTAATTAAAATAGATATTTTATAAAAAATAATTATAATATATTTTGAAAATTTTGAAATAATGAAAAATTATATGTGTAAAATATTAAATATAATTAATAATATTATAATTATAATATATTTTGATATTTAAAAGACAAAGTAATCTCGTGTCTTACAAACCACGAGGTACTACGAACGGAATAAATTTCGCATGTTTTCAACGTAACTTGTGTCTTGTAGGACGCAAGTTGCATTTAAAAGCGCGCTCTTCTAAGTGCGAGAAGGGCTATAAATAGGGCCCCCCACTCCTATTCATCACCACACCCATTCTTTCATATATTCAAAGATTCAAATATTTCATATCATGGCGACGAGTCTATTAAGACATGATCGAAGTCACGTATTCGATTATTAGAGGCGAAATGATGAGATAAATTAATTAATATTATTTTTTATTTTTACTATTTATTTATTGATTTAGTTTATTTGTTTTAGTATTTAAATACTTTTTTATATTTATATTTTGTAGGGATATGGACATGTATTAGAGTGTCATATAAATCGTGTGACATCGTCCGATGTGAATATTATTAACTATTTACATTTAGCGGGTTTCAGATATATCAGTCGTATAACTGATAACTAAGTGAAGTTGTATCCTCTACTTATAAATGCGTTGGTGGAAATATGGAGACCGGAGATGCACATGTTTCATGTACCGTTTGGGGAGGTAATTATTACCCTGCAAGATATTGCATTTCATCTGAGACTGCCTATTAATGGAGTAGTTATTACTGATGTTGGCGGTGCCCCTAGAAACGTATGTGAAGTATTGCTCAGAATTGATCCGCCTGATGATGCACACGATGGTGGAAAAATAAAAATTAAATTTTTGAATGAAAATTTTACGAACCTACCCAGAATGCGGAGCATGAAGTGAACGAGGTAAATATAAATATTTTTATCTATAAATATTTATTAATATTTCAATTTATTTATTTAGAAATTAAGTAGTTATATTCTTTTATTAATTTTTGAAGCGATTTGCTCATGTTCATATACTACGAGTTTTTGAGGAGATTTTAATGTCAGACAAATCCCGAAATAAGATGCATTGATGTGGTTGAATCATTTGCAAAATTTGAGTGATTCAAGAAATATAAGTTGAGGATCAGTAGTTTTGACATTTTTATTCCGGCAACTTTGTAGAGTCATAGATCCGATGAAAAATTTCATTGGAGAGTGTTTATTGTTGTTGCAGTCATGGGCCTTAATTCAAATGTCATTTTTATGACTTATCCTTAAGAGGTAAAAAAATAATTTTTATCTATTTTTTATAATATTATTAACAAATAATACAATTATATTGTATTAATGATAGGTGGACTGATGAAACCTCTCACGCCCACTTACCAACACACCAACGAGACTTCAGAATTTTGATCGATAAGTTTGGACATCAGGTAATAAAATATTTTCCTTCGACTTTTATCTTATAATTTTATAATAATTTAATTTATTTGAGTTTTTAGCTAATAAAGTTATGTAATTTTAATTTTATAGTTCTTTTGGATGCCTTACTGTGATGTTTCTATTGTCGACTGTATACCGCATGAGATTCGGGTGACTAATGCACCCGCGTACATCGTGTCAGTCCCGCTGATGTGTTTTGAGATAGTCGAGTGGCATCCTACCGAGTGCGTCTTTCGATAATTTAACTATTGCGACCTGTATTTTTTGGATGTGAACATGCTTTCTGAAGCCTTCATTCCGCTGCTCAAATCAAATTCACGTGTTATGGTACGTTGTGACCTGTATTGCTTCAGTTACATCGTTATACGAGTACACAGTTGTCTACAACAAAGCATGATATGCAAGGTATCGGCCCCAACAAAAATTGTTCGGCCAATGGGAGAAATCATACAATGAATTACGGACATGGCTTAAACCGATACAGAAACACATTTCAAGAACAGTTGTGAAAATGGAAATAGTCACAGCGTACGAAAATGATCATGTACAAGGTCTATATCAATTCTACCGGCTCTTTTGGACTTTTTCGCAATACATTAATGCATTCCGACACTGCAAGCTGGTTGTTCAAATCGACGACACTTAGTTATATGGTCGATACACTCAAATGATGTTATTGACGTTTACACAATACGACAATAGGAAAATTATTCCCAACGTCTTCGCAATTGTCGAAAAGGAATATATCGACTGTTGGGAATTCTTCCTTACGAACTTACGAACATATGTTCTATCACATGTGATGTAGAATATAGATGATGGGATTTGTTTTATTTCTGACAGAGGTGTTGGTATCAAATATGCACTCTAACATATGGGCACGTTTTGCCAACCCCCTAATATTTATCACCGGTATTGTTTACGACATATTGCCCCAAACTATTTACAGAAGTTCAAGAGTCAATATGAGCGTCCAATGGTGCTTTGAATGGGTATGTATTTCATCCTTTTTGGTTTACCATATCTTTACAAAAATTATTTCAAATTAATTGTTCCACTTTTTATTGATAGGTTACACACAGTGCGTAAGTGAGTTTGAGGACCTGATGCATGAGCTGAGAAACATGAATTCTGAGGGATTCAACTACCTTTTTCTAGAATCCCAAAGGAGAAATGGCTTTGATCATTTGATTGGGGTAGACGGTATGGTCACATGACAACGAACTTGACTGAGGCAATAAATTCATCACTAAAAGGAGTGCTTCATTTGTCTATCATGTCTGTTGTCAAAGCAACATATTATTGGATGGCAACCTTTTTCACAACCTTGGGAAGGCAAGCAGCTGACTGGATGATAGGTGTCCATCAAATCCACCCAAACCTCCTCAGAAAATTGCAAACATTCTAGCACCATTCCAACGCGATGAGTGTCATATGCTTCTTTCGTGAAATGTCATTATTTTGTGTATCAGAATTTGTGAGGCCATTAGAAGGCATACAACACAACCCATACGTGGTTAATTTACGAGAAAAAATATGCGAGTGCAAATTCTTCCAAACTTTCAAATACTCGTGTGCGCACGCCATTGCTACTACTTCTTCTGTTCAGATACCCTACATAAGATTCGTTGATCGGATTTACTTACTTGAAATTATATTCAAGGTTTATGAATACGAGTTCCCTACCATTGGAAATGAATGGGAACCGGATGAAGCTGATGAATAACCTACATTACGGCTAGATTATGCACTACGAAGAAAAAAAATCGGTCATCCACGGTCAACTCGGTTTTTTTGTGACGAGGATTTGGTCGAACATTAAGAAAGAACCGAACAACTGAAATTATGCTCTATATGTAAGAATCCCGGACACACGAAGAACAAATGTCCAAATCGCCCAAGCCCACGTATGAATTAAATGGGCTTTTTGTATTATTTCTTTTTTAATTAACAACACATATTACTCATATTTACAAGCAAGAAATAACACTTCAATATGTCTATCAAACCATTTTTCTTCTTCCTTCACAATACCATGTTTCTAACCATTTTCAATGTCATTTTTACCCCGCTTAAAATATCTTATATATGTTGATATTACAGTTTCCTTAAAGATAAATTGCAACACTACGCATTTATAATTAAAAATTAAAAAAATATCAGTTTCTCACCTGGAAATAGCATCTGAACAAGGCTATGGATACTAAAGGGAGGGTAGGGAATCTATTGTTCTCGCGCTTTGCAGGTCGCGAGGTTCTCATAAATCTCGCGATATTTTGGATCATAAAGGCTACCTCGCGCTTCGTAATGCGCGAGGTCATTTTATTCAATTGTTTTATTGGCTTACCGAGAAAGTGCGCCCACGTCGGATGTATCTCACGTATTGGAGGATGCGAGGGTTTAACACGCGATTTGCAGGCCGCGAGGTCGTACGATGTGAACGATTTAGGATTATTCTTTCAAATAATTTCTGGAGGGCCTACTGATTTTACTGCTGCCTGCATCCCTGTCGGTTTGTTTTCGTTCATCCTGCTTGAATACAACCTAAACATTTGGGAATATTGTAATAATGATGATCTGCCTATGCTTTCACGAAAATATGTATAGAGCTGTATACATATAGGTGCATGCTATCGTATTCTATTCTTTAAGAAGGCCATGCCAACCAAGTCAGGACAAAGTTCGTATCTGAAAGTTGGATTTTCATGATCCTTTCATTTCCAGATTTCTTTCATTTCTTTTGAACCAAAAGCAGGAAGAAGAAAGGGTGGAAAAATAAAACCTTGAATACTTGTATAGTTTTTATATTCATTAAATATATTACTTGACGGGTGTAAATGAACAAGTATTCGTTTATTTATTTTTAAGTTGTTAGTGTTTAATGCGTGTTCGTTTAAATTTTCAGTATTGTGTTTGTTATCGTTTATTTATTTTTTGAAGTTATTCGTGTTTGTTTGTTTAACATTCGCATACATGTTCGTTTAATGTTCAACAACTAACGCTCTCTTTTTACTCTTTTATTTGTAAGCAAAGAAAAATGTGAAATTATGTCATTAGTCTTTAACAAATATTTAAAATATAAAAAAGAAAAGAAAAGAGAGAACCAAGTAGATGAGCTTATAAACAAACTTGTAAACTCGTCAATAAATGAGCTTATAAACAAGACAATAAAAGAGTTTATTCGTGAACATAAATGAACCGAACACACATATATTTGTATTCGTTCGTTTATTAAATGAACATAAATTTTTTTATTCAAATCCGTTTATTTAACTTAATAAACGAAAGTTTATGAACAATTCACAAACAATTCACCTTGATGAATAGTGTAAATATTTTGAAATTAAACAGGAAAAGTAAGCCTATGCCGGTGCATTTCGACTGTGTTGCAGAAGAAGTGTAGTAGAGCATTTATTTAATAATTTAATGCTACAATTTTCACGAGGAATCTGTAGTTAAACCAAAAAGCTTGCATGCATGGGGAATAATAAAAGAGAGCAATTTTTGACCACCTCTAGCTGTTTACTTTCTAGTGAAAGAGGAACAGTTTGCAGGATCAAAAAGAAAAGAAAAGTAAAATGAACTTGAATTAAAGCAAGTGCTGTCCTTTACAAGTTTTATAAAAAAGGTTGCATCTGGGTGAAAAGATTATACATATTATATGTCAGAATTCAAATTACATGCTTTATAGGAAATGAGATATGGCAGAGAATTAATAATGAGTGCTGAGGGTTCAAACGCGTGCAAACAGGGAAAAGGTTGCATTTGTAGAAGATGAATATAAAGAAAAATCTGTGGGGCAGAGGGAAAGATTGTAGACATGAAGAAAGTCAATCCTAAGAGCGCGCATGATGGGGATCCAAGGAGACAAAATCATACAAATTCCAAATGTTTTCTCCTTTTTTTTTGTTCATTTACTTACTTTCAGAGGGACAGACTTCATTTTGAATGCTTATGTATGACGGCGGGTGTGGGGTTTAATTCGGCTTAGCTCAGCTAGCTCTAAATTGAATCTGGCCTTGTAACTTATCTGGCTGCTCCCACAATTGGGTTTCGCGTGTATAATTGAATTTGAATCATGGTTTAATATGTATAATTAAATCAAAATCAAAACTTTACAAACTAAAATATGTGTCATATCACATGTAAAAACTGATACGTAGTTAGGGAGATAGTTGTTACCTTTTGGAGTTTCGAGTTCGAGTATATTGTATGTAAAATCTTTATTTTTTTAATGATTTAGGGTAATTTTTTTAAAAAAATTAACCAATTGACAATACATACATTCATGCAATTACTTTTATCGTTAAAATCACTTGATAAATTCAATTAAGTGTTAACTCTGATAAGGTTAAGATTTCCAAATATTCTATGCGCAATATGCTTAAATTTATATAATTACTTTACTTAAAAAAAAATAGGGTACACTATGTCACATATCTTTAAAGAATATTATTATTTAAAAATAAATTAAATATTTATTTTTTTAATAATATTAACCTGTTGAAGAATCGGGAAAAGTAAACGAAAGAACACAAGAATTTTAACGAGGTTCGGCAATGTGCTTACGTCCTCGATGTCTAGGCGGCGTTAGAAATTTTATTCAATGTCTCATAAGTTTATGTTACATCTCTATTTATAATAGAAAACCCTGATACATAATTACAAAATTAACCATGTACAATATACACATACATACATATGTAACTATTTGAATCCATGACTTTTAAAATATAATATCTCATTTTATCATTAAAACCAATTGATAAATTCAATTAAGTATTCACTTTGATAAGGTTAAGATTTCGAAATATTCCCCAATAGGTTTAAATTTCACTTATGTAAAATTTACTAAGGACAAAGGTACTAGTGCCCCTGAATTTCGACAGAACTTTCAATATGATACCTGTATTTCCAAAATATTCAATTTCTCTTTGCACTTTATTTTGGTCTTCTATTATGATCATTGAGACAAATGTTGTTAAAGATGTTATAACAGGACATGTTGACTTTTCACTGCTGTCACGTAACAATTCCTACATAAAATGTCCTCAAATTTTATTGACATTTTTTTTATCAAAACCTTAAGGATCACTTAATAATTTATTCAAATACTTTACTTTAAAAATAGGGTAAATTATGTCAGATATCTTTAAAAAAATATTATTATTTAACAATACAATAAATCTTTATTTTTTAATATTGGACGATTATAAGGGAATATTTTTTTTAAAATAACTAATGGAGATCATACACATACATACAAATGCAATTGTTCATATGCAAGACTTCTAAAAAGAATAATATCTTGTTTCATTATTAAAACCACTTGATAAATTCAATTAAGTCTTCACTTTGATAAGGTTAAGATTTTGAAATATTTTACGATAGGTTTAAATTTCATTCTATGTAAAAAAATTTAGGGATAAAGACAATAGTGTCCTTGAATTTTACAAAAGTTTCAATAAGGTACATGTATTTCCAAAATATGTATTGTATCCATGAGAGTAGAACAATACCACCAACATTCTACTATGTACTCAATGCAACAACTAATACTCTATGGCATGCCAATTATACCAAGGACTCACAATGTACATACAATGGGTATTTCCATTAATGATCACTTGTTAATCAATTAACAAAGATAACAATATATCAAACATTTCATATAATAGTACAATATGCAGTTCATACATTAAATATTTCATTTTCACATAACATGAATATATCATGAAAATATCATTGATCACTTACCTTTTTGACACGTAAAGAACATGTTCATCATATGATAAATATCATAACTATCAACTCAATATAACATGGTTGGCTCATATCAATCCTTTAAAATAACATATAACATAAAATATAACATAAAGGTAACATAAAAGGCATGATTTACCACTCATTTTTCAATTTTAGCAACTTGCACTATTCTTAAAGAATTTATTTTTTGTATTAATCTACAAAATGAAATTTTATTCCGTTTATTCCACTATAAACTATATTTGAATTCAAATATAATCATATAAAGTCACTTCATGCTCTCAATTCTGTATATCTGCTTTGGAATCTCACTTGTTAACTTAATGGCTTTAATCTGCACATATAACTTATCAAGTTACATCGAGTCACTTCATGCTTTCATTTCTTCTTTCAGGTGTTTGCAGTTTAAGTTAATGAACCATAGGCTTTTCTAGATCTCAGAACCTGTTTATGTAAAAGATTGTAGAGTCAGGACGGGATCATTCTTTGATGGTAGTTACACTTACTGCTTCTGGTTAAACGATGAGGTTTCAATGTCTTAACGAATAGTCTCCTAGTAGAAAACTTTATCATGCATGAAAACCCGAAGAGTAAAAACAGCAGCTAGGAACAATTGAAAATGGAAATTCTTTACTTCATGCTGTTTGCTGTTGTTTTCATTTGATAGCTTGGTGGACAAGACTGGAATTTAATTGACATTGGCGTTGGGATTTTCACCATATATGTTGGTACAGTGTAAGGGAACTGAGCAAGGGTGTAAAACGATCACTGACAGGTGGATCCTGTGTAACTTCAAGCGGAAGTGGTCAATGATGAGAAGAAGACTGGAGTCGAGGTTTGATGAGAATCAAGGGTATACGAAGAGAATTAGGATGTAGAAAATTAAAATTACGAAGATCAGTCGTAAATGTTGAATGGCCAAGTAACGTCCCTAGTTCACACTCGGTCTGTTTTGATGGGATGGATAAAATACTATATATAATACACGACAGAAGGTACATGGCCCTTTTAAAAAATTGATCTCATGTTTTAAAAATATTTGACAATAAAATTACATGTTTAGTACTTAAATTATTAGTTTTATTTTATTTTAATACCTAAACGTTCATTTATTTCAAAATCACATATAATGTTTACTTTTTATTTCATTTTAGTACCCTCGCGTAAACTTTCATTTATTTCAAAATCACACATAATTTTTACTTTTTATTTCATTTTAGTACCTTCACCGTTAAAAACTTAATGGAAGTGTTGCACGTGAAATTTTTTTATAGGTGATGTTAGAGTTTGACTCGAATTCAAAGTGATACAAATTAATTAAATGAATTGAGAGAAACAAGAAACCTAGTTTGATTAAAAGTAGAAACTTTATTTTTCCTTGTGCGTAGAAAATCTACTTTTGATGTTGAAGAGTATTTGTACTACAATCACATTATTGGTAATCGCAGTATTGGTAATCACAATATCGGTACTCGTAGTATCGACACTCATAATATTTGTACGAACAATATTGGAACTCATAATACAGATATTGCAAGAACAATATCAATATTACAAGAATAATATCGATACTATAATCTAGAAAGCCCATAAATAAACTCGAGAATCACTTAAAAATCCTCCCGAGAGGCTTAGTTCGATCCCAAATAATGTGCTAAAGCTTAGGGAAGTTAATTAGGGTCATCTAGCACCCTAAAAACACAATCTAAGCAACAAAAATGTCATATATGGCATAATCAAGAAAAAAAAATCCTAAAATGCTTAAATACTCAAATATCAATAAATCTTCATAATTATGAAATCCTTAACACCAAAAAGGAATAGAATTACACTACCTTGATTCTAGAATCCCGAAATGAATCTCTTTAGACAACTAACACTCTCCTTTAAAACTTGGTTGCTTGTCCACCTTTTTCACTTGAGCTTGAACTAGGCACTTTCTATGGAGGAGAAACATGAAGCTAAAAAAGAAGAAATAAAGAGGAGAAGACAATGTGGGAGAACCTCACGCCCAAACCACCATTATAATTTAAGATATCATCTTCTTTTTCTTCAACGGTCTATTTGTGCATTTGGTCCCTCATACTTTAATCCTGAATAAAAAAAATATTCCTTTTAATGTCAATTTGGCTCAATTCACATCCAATCAAGCCCACACTTATCCCAACAACTTTAATTGTGAACTCCACGCGATCCACATGCCTTTTGAGTAAATCCAAAACTACTACCCTGGAACTTTAAGTAAAAAATTACTGAGTATATTTTACTTTATAAGTTTCCTTTATAATCAAGTATTTATCCATATAAATATATACTAATGATTAGGGTTAGAGATTAGGTTGTCCATGAGGACTTGTCTTGTAATCTTTTTATCTCAAAAATAGTAAATTTTCTCATCTTCTGCCCGTAGTTTTTCCTAAAGAGTTTTTCACGTAAAATTTTAGTGTCTATTTTATTGGGCGATCATTATGCATGGCGTTGTCTTCTAACAATTTGTTATCAAAGCGTTTGAGTTGTTTGACTCGATCACGATAATGATTTTTTAAAGTATAAGAAGTCGTTATTAGATCACAACACCAAATTCATGTTGTGAAAGGTAGAGGTACGTAAATTTGCAAGAGCTCTTTTTAATATGATGAAAGTGTAGAGAAAGACTGCTAAGTTTTATACTCTATAGGGTTCAACAATTATAGAAGATGAACTGTTATTTTTTCTTTGTGGCAAAGAAGGATTTTGGGTTGAACAAAACAATTGTGGGCATAACAATTTCGGGAGCAGAAAAGTGTTCCATTTCATGGGCATAACGGATTTGAGAAGAAAATGAGAGTTCAATTCTTTGGGCTTAACAAATTTTAGAAGAAGAAAATTTAGTTTCGTAAGTATAACGGAAAGATATAATTGCCACTGATGATCAGGATGGTGTTGTGCATGATGTTGCTTGTAGTGAATAAGTTGTGAGCAAAGTTAGCACTTATTATTTTCTTAACTGTTGTGAAGATTAAATCCAAGCTTCGACAAACTTTGAATTTAGTTGACAATCATTGATAGAGAATAGCCCTCTAAGGGGTTTCGTGGATGAAGTGAAGAATTTGTTCTCATGGTGGAGAACTTATTCGTTGATGTGAGAATTATTTTTTGTTGAGTTTGAGTGTCTTATCGAATTTAAGTGTTATATCTTGAAACTTTTGCACTTTCAGAATTCACGTCAGATTTGTTAGAGTTTGACTCTAGTTCAAAGTGATACAAATTAATTAAATTAATTGGGAAAAGTAAGAAACTTAGTTTGATTAAAAGTGAAAACTTTGTTTTTCCTTTTATGTCGAAATGTTACTTTGAGTATAATTCTACTTTATAAGTTTCTTTTGTAATCAAGTATTTATCCCTATAAATAGATACTAAGGGTTTGAGTTTGAGATTAGGTTGTCCATACTCCTATTGTATTCTTCTTCTCTAGACAATAGTGAATTTTCTTCTATTCTACCTATGATCTTTCATGAAAGGGTTTTTCACGTAAAATTTTGGTATCTATTTTAATGGGTGATCATTATGTACGTCGTTATCTTCTAACAAGTAAATTACATTATTCATCACTTGATTATCTTCTCACTTGTATTTTGGTCACTAAAGTTTAAAAAATTTCAATTTAACTACTCAACTTTTAAATAGTCTGTGTTTTAATCGCTCTAATTTTCAAAACAATAGAGAAAAGGAGAGAAAGTAGAAGAAAAGAGAATTTTTTTTTACGTTTTTTATATGTATCTAAAACGATATTCTTTTAATGGTTTTTGTAGAGATTCAAAATAACATCATTTTGGTGTATCATTATATCATATGTCACGTCATTACGTTGTTTTTTATTTAACATATAAATGATTAAAACACAAGCAATGTTAGAGTTGAACAACAAAACTAAAATTTTTAAAATTTTAAAGACTAAAACAAGAGTGAAAATAAAGTTGAATGATAAAATTGACGATATACCTTCATTCAATAATGAATTTTTTTTCTATTTAAGGATTGCTCATTATGGTATCTGCAACTCGATCTGATAAATATCATATTATTTTGCCAAAGATGGTAATATTTATTGATTCCTAGGATTTATTGCATTTAACTTCTAATCCAGAGTGATCTTTTCTGCACCCGATGGCCTATGGTATGGTGAAATGGAAAGATAATTTATACAGAAAATATTCAAATTAAACAATCATTTTTTAAATACATTATAAATAGGCAATCTATTTTATGTGCTCCCTAAATTTTGACTAGGCCAAACATGCTGGATTTAAGGAAGAATCATTGAAATGAATAAATTTTTGAGGTTTCATATTGTCTAGGTTATACTTACAAAGTTGGTCCAAACTTTTGAGGTTTCATCTTCCAATTGATTATCCAAGAGCTTTCTGTTGTTTGCATGAAGGAAATCTTTTTTTTTTTTTTTTGCTTCGTCGGAATCCACCGGAGAACGTCAGAGAGTCCCCTTTTTCCGATGACAATTTCAACATACACAATTTTCTCACGTTCCCTTGAGAACCCTTTCGTCTTCTTCCATCAGGTACCTTCTTCTACTGGTTAACATAAAGTTCATTGCATGAATTTTACCATCCAAGATCAATGCATAACACATATTATTTATATTACAAATTGTTGAAGGTTCTTCCTTTTTTCTCTCCTTGCATTTGCATATGTAAAATATATGGTCTTAAGTCAGTTTTTTTCTCCCTTTCAATCTTCTTCAGGGTTCTTCAATTGTTTTCCCCTGAGCCAATGAGATGAGAATAGGGTTCCTCGTGCCCTTCAGGGTTCATGTGGTGACCTTGCTTTTCTGGGATCGGACTTTGGCAAAGCCAACGAAACATGGTACCAACAGCTTCACCTCAAAATTCCCCATCAAGTAAAAATAGCTCCCGACCACCTTCGAATTCATACCGAGATAACCCCAAATCAACACAACGAAGCTCACCACGGCAACCAACACATGAATATAAAAATCAATACCACCCTCCACCTTCACATGGTCATAGACGCAGCGAAAAAGACTCTCCCTCGCCTCCTCGAAAAAATGGCGGTAATGCGTCACCATCGAAAACTCCATCCAGTAAGATCGAGTCAACTGATGGGAGAATGATTATAGGAGTAGCCGCGGGTGCTGGATTATTGGTCGTTGTTGCTATCTTTTTTGTAGCCAAATGCGTTATTCCACAGAAGAAGAAACGCCAGCATAATCCACATTTTGAACCTCAAGGTGACGAACCTGCAATACCTTCCTTCCCAAGCAAAGAAATACCTTTGTTTCCCGGGAATCCTCTGTTTCTTCATTGATAATACTTTGGAGAGGAAAAATCTTGAAATTTTACAAATACTTGCAATAAAGTTCTCACTGTCATGAAGAAGGGCAGATTCCTCTATAAATTTTCCTTATAAATTCAATGAATCTAGGTCAACTTTAAGAGTTGAGAACTGATATGAAATTTATTATGGCTTATGAATGAGGTTTTTATTCTGTGGATTTTGCAGCAAGTGGTTATCCACATTTTAATAACTCCAACAATCCTCCTCCTTTTGGCAATGGTTTTCAAGGTCCAGAGCATGCTACCGGACTACATCCGCCTACCGGTGGTAGTAGCCGTCGTAGTGGATGGGGTTCATCATCCCAACAGCCACCGACTGGTGATGGCGGTGGCTATGGATGGAATCCATCATCCCAAATGCTAGGACCAATTTATACTGGTGAAACAAGCAACAATTTCTCAGCCCCTTTCCACCGAGCTATGCCACCTCCTCCTCCCCCGGGCATTCCTCTTGGATTAAACAAGAACAGTTTCACTTATGAGGAGCTTTCGATTGCGACAAATGGATTTTCTCAGTTAAATCTGATCGGCCAAGGTGGGTTTGGATACGTTCACAAGGGTGTGCTACCGGATGGAAAAGAGGTCGCAATCAAGAGCTTAAAAACTGGTAGTGGACAGGGAGAAAGAGAATTCCAGGCTGAAGTTGAAATAATTAGCCGAGTCCACCATCGTCACCTTGTATCACTTGTGGGATATTGCGTTGCCGGTGCACAACGAATGTTGATCTACGAATTCGTTCCGAACAATACGTTGGAATATCATCTCCATGGTAAAATTTGATTCCTTGCTTCATCATTCATCCAGTTTTATGCAGTCCTGAAACCATTCCAATGGCATACTGCAGGAAAGGGTGTTCCAGTCATGGATTTTGCCTCTAGACACCGTATTGCAATAGGTTCTGCTAAAGGGCTTGCTTATCTACATGAAGATTGTAAGGATATATCACTTTTCCCCTTTCTCTGGGACTACATTTCTCTCGATGCTTCTCATTTCTCTATCGAACCATACATGCAGGTCATCCCCGCATTATTCATCGCGATATCAAAGCAGCAAACATTCTTCTTGATAACAACTTTGAAGCTATGGTATCATTTTTTAAAATTGATTTCTTTTTTTTTAATACGCCTTTGGAAGAAATGAATATCAAAACTACCAAGTTCCTATTTCTTATAGGTGGCTGATTTTGGGTTGGCTACGTTGTCCACTGACAACGACACACATGTCTCGACTAGTGTGATGGGAACATTCGGGTAAGGCACTCGGATTCCACGTACGAAAGTGAAAGATCGCTATTTCTCCTACTTAGTAAATTAAAATTCGAATTCCTCTAATGATTTTGGTTTTGTCTTAGGTACTTGGCTCCAGAGTATGCCTCAACTGGCAAGTTGACAGAGAAATCAGACGTCTACTCATTTGGGATCATGCTTTTAGAACTTATAACTGGAAAACCTCCTGTTGATAATACAATGGAAGACACTTTAGTAGATTGGGTTTGTGGACCCTTAAAACTCTCTTCAATACAATAAAATTACATAGAGAATGCAACCCTAGTTGTTCTTTCCAAGCCATCTAATGAAGCACTGTATGGAACAGGCTCGACCACTTCTGGATCGTGCAATAGAGACCGGCAACCATGTCCAGCTCGTCGATCCACTCTTGGAGGGTAACTACGATCGTATGGTGATGCAACGAATGGTGACCTGTGCTTCAGCCAGTGTTAGACACTCGGCCAAAAGGCGACCAAAAATGAGCCAGGTTTTCATAGTTTAACCTTTAATCGTATAATGTTATATTTTTTTCAGTATTTCTCATGGAATATCATCATTGAAAGCAGATAGTGAATGCCCTACAAGGAGACGCGTCCCTGGATGATCTGAAGGTGGGGATAAACAGCTAGCTCATATTACAACAACGGTTCGTAAAAGACAGACATGAACAAGTTGAAGCAATCAGCTATAATCAAGCCACGACTTTTTTAGCATTGAAGATGGCAGCGAGCACCCAAGAGCAAGAGTAATGATTTGTTTAACATATTGCACTAAAACCCACACAAAAAAAGAACCAAAACATTGGGGAACAAGACAATTGCTTATTTTTATTTTTTTTGCATTGGGGAATTGGTTTTGTACACATCATTTTTAGGACATTTTGTTAATGTCTAACATTGTTAATTAATGTTGTATTTCAATAGGATAGAGTAATTGTACATAAATTAATGGGTCTAGTCAATTACGATATTTACTCAATTCTTATGAAAAATTATTTTAAAAATCCCTAATTGCTAACTCTCTTTCCTCTCCGATATCTTACCTAAAACCATATCTTTAACTTAAGCACCGTACTGATTTAAAAGTGTCAATTCTGCAATACCTTAATATATATATACTAATTTTAATATTTATCTAAATTCATGATAATACCAAATTCGAAAGAAAAACATATAGGGGTAACCATTAACTAGGACGAAAATTTTGGGCATGATAAAAGTAAAATCGTCTCTCTAGTGTAAAATATAATTATGAAAATAATTTATTTTTCATTTTCCCCTTTTAGTGGTGTAGAGTGAAGACATGACGTGGTTAAAATAGAGTTGTTTATAGACAGTTAATCGTATTATTTAGTTTAAACAGTTAGTTAACCGTTATAACGATTATTAAATTTTATTAATTATATCTTAATCATTAAAAACGGTTAACAGTTATTAACAATTCACTTCAATGACAGAGCCACGACTTCAACTTGGGAGACAAAATATAACTTTTCTAAAATTGGGAGGATAATTTCACAATTATCCCATAAATATTTAAATTTTATATATAAATTAAAGATAAAAAAACAAATTTTTAGCTTGATAGGAGGCCGCACCCCCTCTCAAGCTCTTAGTGGCTTCGTCCCTGTTTCGCTTATAAGATATATATAAGCTATGTTTAAAATTTTTAAATTTTCATAAAATTTACGATGATGAAAATATATATATTTGTAATGATCTTATTTATTTATAGATAAATTTTAGCATTTTATTAATCTTAATCCAATAAAATTTGACTAGTCAAATCAACATGAGACATACCTTAGAGAAATATTCATATAAAATTTCAGTTTTCTTATTAAGGTTCATACAATTTCAATATTCAGAGATCATTATTAAATTTTAATTTAATTGATATATAAATGCTATAATAATTTAAAATACGTAAATTTGAATATATTTGGCATATAATTTTTTGCACTTGCCTATTATATAATACTTATCAACACATTAAGGTGGTGTTTGGTTCGCTGGAATGTTTATGAGAGAATTAGAATCTGTGGAGGAATTAGAATCTGTAGGAATTGGAATCCAATTCCATAATTTGTTTGGTTGGCAGGAAATAGAATTGGATTCCAATTCCATATCATGTTTAGTTCGCAGACATGTCAGATGAATTTGATTTTAGTAATGTAAAATGACAGAATTGTCCTTCTTGTTTTTTTGCTTTATTTTAGTTTATTTTACAACTTACATGCAGTAATATATTATAAAAAATTAAAAAATATTAAATTTTCATTTTATTGATTGATTATTCATTTCAATAAATTATAAAAATCATGCTAATAAACATTATAAGTTAAAATCATCGCAATCAAAATATGTTAATAAGTTACCAAAAGATAGAGTAATATTTCGATACATTCCAACCGGAGTATGTTAATTAGTTACCAAAAAATATACCAAAAATTATTTTTATTCAATATATGAATTAGAAACTCGACCCGACACGACTCAAAATAATAAAAAATATTTTTATTCAATAAAAACATTGACTTAATTGAAAAAAATTATATAGAGATGGGTATTATTGTAATTATTCCTAAATATATAAGGTAAAATTATATATTTTTTTCGGGTCGGGTTCGGGTTTCGGTCCGGTTTTTTTCACCCTAAACCCGAACCCGACTCGAACAAAATAAAGTTTCATCCGACCCGACCCGAATATATAAATTAGAAATCCAACCCGACCCGACCCGAAATAATAAAAAATTATTTTTATTTAATAAAAACAGTGACTTAATCCGACCCGACCTGAATTATATATTTTTTCGGGTTGGTCCAGTTTTTTCACCCTAAACCCGAACCCGATCCGACCCGAATATCACACTTAAAAAAAACCCGATCCGACCCGACCAAAATAAAGTTTCACCGGACCCAACCCGACCCGAATATATGAATTAGAAACCTGACTCGACCCGAAATAATAAAAAAATATTTTTATTTAATATATAAATAAGTTACCAAATGATTAATGAGGGTATGTTCAAATTTTAATTCCCTTCAACAAGGGAATTGAATTCCATCCATTTTTTGATGGAATTGAATTCCATCAGGGATTCTAATTCCCTTGAAAAACTTGAACCAAAATGGGAAAGTGGTGGAATTGAATTCTAATTCCCACTAATTCCAAGGGATTCTATCCAACCAAACGCCACCTAAGGGTTTTATTTTGACTAATTCAAAGAAAATGAAATCCAAAACTCATTTCATTTGCAATTATTAAATGGATTAAGTACATAAATAGTGTAACACCCCCAACCAGTATCCGACCCGGATCCGAGTCCGAGATATCACATTGACTTTTCAAAACTTTTGCTTGTACAAAATTAGTGAATAATTTAAAACTTTTATAACATATAACTTATTCAAAACTTTTACAAAACTATTCAGAGCTTATACAATACATTATTTTGAATACATGCCAACTAAAACTTTAGTTGTTAACATACATATTATTCATCTTTCTTCTAATCTGACCATCTGTAAGGAGAACTGACTTGTCTAGATCCACATTGCTCTTTACTCTTCTCACTTCTGTAACCTACGTGTGAAACAATCACACGCTAAGTCTATGACTTAGTGAGGCAATAAACATATAATATAAACATTTACTAGTAATCATTTCTTACAACTCATATACTATTATATGTAACAAATACATACATACATACATACATACATACATACATACATACATACATACATACATACATACATACATACATACATACATACATACATACATACATACATACATACATACATACATACATACATACATACATACATACATACATACATACATACATACATACATACATACATACATACATACATACATACATACATACATACATACATACATACATACATACATACATACATACATACATACATACATACATACATACATACATACATACATACATACATACATACATACATACATACATACATACATACATACATACATACATACATACATACATACATACATACATACATACATACATACATACATACATACATACATACATACATACATACATACATACATACATACATACATACATACATACATACATACATACATACATACATACATACATACATACATATATGTCATTATCATTCATATCTCTTATCTCATGTTCCTATGATCTTTTATGTCCATATTATATATCTGATAGACTTGTTATTATATCATCATATCAATCAATTATACTCATTCACATATACATTAACATGTATGACATATAACATATATATATATATATATCATGTCAGGTAAAACATATATACTATCGTAAATCAAACACACAAGCAAGTATATCATCATCTTCATTCTTATCACTATCATTGATTCATTTTATCATATAATCTTATAATTACCATTTGTACCATCATATATCACACATAACATTTCATAAGGAAACAAACATATCATCATATTCAGTTTATTAATATTATCTCTTTATTAACCCATGGTACACATGTGAGAACTGTAGATACGTGAGTCTATTGAGGTTGTGCACCACTATGCTGTCACCACAACTCGTATAAATGTCCCGAAGGACCTATCCAGAGGTCACAAAGACCCCGGTAACTATCCATAGGTCATAAAGAACCTCGGCAACTGTCCATAGATCCCGAAAAACCTAGGTAAACTGTCCATATGTCTCGAAAGACATAGGTAAACCCTCGACTCTTGGCATGCCAACTATACCCCTAGCTCTCCTATCACATAACATGGGCATTATCATTTATAACATTTCATATCACTTTTTATTTCTCTTCTGTCACATACCACATGTATGTGTAACCATATATCTCATATCATATCACATGTATCACAAGTGCATGTATTCACGTAGATCGTTTCATATGACTTATATCATTTCTCATTTGTTCATGTAACTCGTATGTCGTATCATGTAACATATAACACATATATCACATACTTATATCAATTCACACTTAGTCACATGGGTCATTTCTCATAACATATATCACATCACATATGTTCATGGGTATATCCCATATCATATAAAATAACATATAAACTTATATATGTATTCATGTGTATACTTTCATCTAGCCTATATATCAATGTCATATAACTTATCTCATAACTTATTTGATATTTATATATATTCTCATCTTATAACTTATATTACCTAATCAACCATACTTTGTTTATCTCACTTTTCATATCATTCATTTATCACATATATGTCACTTTGCTTATAACACTTCTCTGGTTTTCATATGACATGTAAATCATTGTTATCTCTTGTTCTCATATAATTCCATATAGTCACTTATTACTTATCACATAGTTTACATCCTATGATCATAGAATCATATCAATAACACATATACTCATGCACACATATAAATCATAGCAAACACATACCTCTATGAATTCATGCATTTTACTATTGGAAATAGACTTATCGTAAGTCTTATTTTCCATTTAACATCATATACTAAATAATGTGCACTCACCTTGGCCTCACTAAGTTTCAATCCACTTTATGATTTCCTCTCTTCCGATCGAATCTTAACTTGATACACAACCTGGAACTTGTTCGTGTTCGATATCTACATAATTATACATTGATACATATCAGTATCCCATTGTTATAATATAATCTATCATTTCTTAGACCAGAAGAAATGTCTATTTCAATTTCCCCTTGAAGTGCATCGATGCATGTTACAGTGCATCGATGCACTACCCATGCATCGATACACAAATTACCTTCGATGTTTTCATTTTAAAGGGATGCATCGATGCACTCCTTATGCATCGATGCACCATTTGCATTCGATGTTTCTTCTTTAAAGAGTGCATCGATGCACATTCAATGTGCATCGATACACCTTGCCCAGAATTTACATTTTAAGCCTGAAAATCCATTTAATTCAACTCAAATGTTTCATATTTCATCCCCTTTCATATTCCTTACTTACATATACATATTTGCCCTCATTTCTACTCAATAATCACTTCTTTAACCTCCATATCCTATTCTCCTTAAGAAATTCAAGAATCATACCCAAATTTTAACATGTTACAAATCCAATTCTAATACTTCATACATGTTAATTAGATTGATGATAAGTCAAATTCACTCTAAAACCTCATTAAAGAACCCTCTTTCAAGATTTCACTTATTTCTCTCTTTTCTTTAATCCCCTCTATTCTCTTCATCTTATTGTTTCAAGATAATTTAAGCTCTTCTTATGCTTAATTATCACCTAATAATCAAAACTCAACCTTAAATTTCAACTAATAATCAACAAATAAAGAAACTCACATTTGCCTAGCTTGAGCACGTTAGAGAAGAAGAAAACAAGTGAAGAAGAAGAGAGTTTTCATCTTCCTCTCCCCCACGTGTTAATCTCCTAATAAAGGGGAGAAAATATCTTTCCTTGTCAATTGACCTTTTTACCTTTTACTTCATTTAATAATTACCAATAACTTTTATGATTTATTTCCAAATAAATCATTGAACTAATCCATGGTTCTACTCTAGTCACCAAATTCTAAAACTTTACAATTTGATCACTAACCCGGTATTGAGGATGTTACAAATAGTCCCCGACTATAGGATATTATTTTATTAAGTCCCTCGACTATTAAAAATTATAAAATGGTCCTTCATCTATAGAGTGTTGCATCAGGGACGGAGCCAGAATTAAATATTGGCAGGGGCCGAAATATTAGATTATTTTAAAATATATATAAAGACTTATTAAGTATTTAAACTCGAAATTCAGCATGAACCAAGTGACCTTAGTGATTAAGGGATTGTTGTTATCCTTAAGGTCCCAAGTTCAAGCACGTATGTAGGGGTATGAGAGTTCATTGTTAAATAGTTTAAATTATTTGTACATATATTACCTTGTATTCACCCTAAATTAAAAAAAACTCAAAACTCAAAAGATAACTTCTAATTTCTATAATATTTAAACTTACAATGACTTAAATTGTAATTAGATCAAAATTTTGATAACATGGAGTTATCATTCTTTAGTTTGACCCTTAATTGATTAAATATTTAATATTTTTTTTTATATTTTTTAAATTTAAATATTTATGTTTACATAAACTGGAGTACTATCAAACCAAAATTATATCGAATATATAAATTTTAACAGGAGTCGGGGCCCCCTTGGGCCCTAAAGGAACTTCGTCCCTGTGTTGCATTGTTGAGTCCCTTGACTATCAAAAGTTATAAAATGATCACGCGACTATTCATTATGTTCCAAACTTGTCATCTTCTATTAAAAATTGATAGTATTCTCAGTTGAACGTTAACCTATTGATTGTGATATGATAAATTTGATCCAAGAATCTCAAATGACTATCATATCTCAGACATCATGTTAACGTCTAACTTAGACAACCGCCAATTTTTTAATGAAAAAAGACAAGTTTGGAACATAATGAATAGTTGAATGATAATTTTGTAACTTTTAATAGTCGAGGGACTTAATAAAATAATACCTTATAGTCATGGATCATTTGTGTAATTTACTATTATTAAATTAAGATATTATCAATCCTGCTCAGTTGGTAGAGCACAAGGTTCTTAACCTTGAGGTCGTGGGATCGAGTCCCATAGAGGTCATTTCATAATTTGGAAGTCTCTTACGGAAGCTGCTCTCAACCTAGTGTTGGGGGCAACCTACTATCTTACCTCCCCTTACCCCATTACATATGGGAACAAGAGACCGTCATTTTATCAATCATGCAATTCTAGAGAAAGGAAAAATCATTCGACCATTTTTTCCTTGGCGGCAATGTTTCTAGAAACGTTAATGAAGGAATTGTCAAACGATAGAAGTTGGTGCAATGCCATAAAGCTTCGGGAATTAGGAAGGGCCACCGAATTTATGACATAGTTCGATAGCTCATAATAAAGGCCAACTTATGGACCATACTCTATACGGGACAGCTCTAATTAATAGCTTTAATTAAAGGCGTTTTTATAAGTTGGATAAGTTTGAATTTACACTGGCTAAAACTATTAAATTATAAATAGTATATGAAACATTTTTTTATAATTTAAAAATAATATTTATAATTATTATATATTGATGGAAAATATTATCTTTGTTTTAATTTATTTTAAGTTTAGGGTATAATGTCTAACTACTCTTCCTCTTTCTTATTAATAAATAATATTAATTTCCAAACAACTTTCCAAAGATATGATAAATAATAGTATGTCCACAAAAAATATTGAAAGAAAAAGTAATATATAATATTTTTTAAAGCAAAAATAATTAATATAAAAATATGTTTTAAAAATATAATTAAAACAGTATTTTTATATAGGATGAATTGAGATTTTGAAATTAAGTGAACTAAAAAGATTATTTTTATATAATATTGTGTGATTATGAAGTTGTATATGTTTACATATTTTTTAGTCATTAATAATGAACATATTCTTTAAACACAATTACCACTGAACGACAAATTAAATTGGATAAATTATACGTTTATTTACTGAATTTTATTTTTTCTCCTATTCACTCACCGTACTTTTAATTTTTTCAATTTGATCATTGAACTCTATACATTGAATTTTTTTTATCACTCTATCGTTAATTTTTTTGTAGTTTACCCGCCAATTTTTAGCCTTCTATAAAAGTCGTCTCCCTTCAAAGGAAAAAAAACAGAAGAAATTGGCATAGCATTCCTGGGTTAGGTCCCACAGTGTCGTCCTGACTACCAACACCTCTCGTAAATACGAAGATTCCCCGCCCTCTTTCTCTCTTCCTACCGTCAATTGAAGGGCTCTTTCTTAGACTCCCAATTTACATCACTTTCTAGCTTCCTTGCACAAAACCTGCTGGTTTTACTTCCTTGCATTCCTGCAATCCTCGATATTAGTAGGTAATACTTTGAAATTGTTGTGAAAATAGATCTATCTGCATTGGCTGCTTCTTTTCTTCTCATTTCAAATTCGTCGATTGATCAAAAGAGTTAAAGTAAATATTGTTTTTATTGAAAATTGATGTAGAGAGATCTGTTGTTTAGAATCTGTGTTTATGGATGAATATTTAAAGGCTCTTTTGGTCGTTCATTGAATGCCAATGGCAATGGTTGAAGCATTGAACCGGGTCGTATATGTATTATTTTTTCTTTTTATCTTTTTTGGTTATCTGTTTTCCTTCTATTATTTTCATTAAATAGAGGTGACATGACATATTAATTTCTTGTTAGGTGGGGACTTAGCTGATAGCGGATGCTAACTGCTATCAACCTTCTTCTTTTTTTGTGAAACCCATAACATTTTATAAATTTTAATTTTCTTTTTAGATTGTAAAACGGGGATAATTAATATTGTGATTGAGTTTTGTGTGCAGTTGAAATGTTTCTTCGGAGAAAGCATACACAGAAGGATGATCCTGAGCAACGAGATTCAAAGGTAATATTTATTTACTTATTTATTCATATTTGCATCTGAAGGAGAGCAAATTTCGTTAATTTGGTTTCTAGCTTTATCATTGTTTTTTGATCAAAAGATTGGAAAAACTGGCAAGTGCAGCAAAGTATCGATTTGGGTTATGCAAACGGGCAGATGTCAAAATTCGAAGACTCAAAACATTCGAATTTTCTTTTAACCAATTGTTGAGTTGAAATTAAAAATGGATGTAAACTGTAAATACTTGGTTGTTATGCAGGTCAGTGAACTCAGGGCTGCTATAGGACCATTGTCCGGTCGCAGTTCAAAGTACTGCACTGATGCATGCCTGAGGAGATATTTGGAAGCTCGGAATTGGAATGTTGACAAAGCAAAGACAATGTTGGAAGAGACATTAAAGTGGAGATCGACTTATAAGCCTGAAGAAATCCGCTGGGTATTTTAGATGAATTTCTGCCTCCAGACTTTGCAATTTTGGTATCGTGCATGGGTTTTGATATTTAAAAGCCTGTTGCAGTTTTATAAACTTTGTAGTTTAGGTGGAGTTTGAAACATATTTAAACAGTTTTGGCATTTTAGATCTTGATATGCAATCAAATTTTGGGGATTCTGATACTCGAAATTGATCCTGGCCCCCTGCCTTCTACTTTGCTCACTCATCATGTGCTTCATTATGAGTATATGTGTTATTAACTATTCTATTGACTCGAATGTGGATGTAGGATGCAGGCACGTGTGATATGGGTATGTTCAATTTTTTAAAAGTTTGCATTTGGAAAATCCTCAAGGGCAATATCCTTGTACTGATGTCCATATAGTTAAATATGCATACTTCAAGGAAAATGAAAAGTCAGCAAATTTTTGGTGATAACAACTTTATTTTTTATTGCTTGAACTCACATCATGTCTTATTCTTCTCCAGCATGAAGTGGCGCATGAAGGTGAGACCGGAAAAGTTTCCAGGGCAAATTTTCACGACCTTCAGGGAAGGACTGTGCTTATAATGAGGCCTGGAATGCAGGTCTGTACCATGTTTCCCCTCCATTCAGTTTTGTTTGTAACAAAGCTTTTCTAAATTCGCCCTTTTTAATTTTTCCATCTGTATTTCTTGGTAGAATACAACATCAGGAGAAGACAATATCCGCCACTTGGTCTATCTTCTAGAAAATGCTGTCATGAATCTTGCCGAGGGCCAGGAACAAATGTCCTGGTTGATGGACTTCACTGGCTTTTCATTGAACACCAATATTTCTATCAAAACATCCCGTGATATCATTCACATTCTTCAAAGCCATTATCCAGAGAGGTTGGCCATTGCTTTCTTGTACAATCCACCAAAGATTTTTGAAGCATTCTATAAGGTTTGATCTCCTGCGTTTCTTTTTGTCTAGTTTAGGCTACAAGTCCAATTAATTGAGCATCCTTATTTCTGATCTTTGTTCCAAACAAATCTTTGTAACTTCTTTCTCATAGAAGTGGGTTATGAGTCGGTGCTGATTTATACCATTAATTGCGAGACAGGCGAACTTAGTGACTCTGGCCAGTAGAGTGTAATAGGCTACTCATAATGCAATTAGTTTCGTTAAGTTGCCATATGTCAATCCTAGATTGGGACTTTATATAATATGAAATTTCGCATGACTTTTGATTGATCTTTCTTATGTAAAATTTCGTAGGCGACGAGGTATTTTCTGGATCCTAAAACAGTTCAGAAGGTGAAGTTTGTGTATCCTAAAAATAAAGATAGCGTGGAGCTCATGAAAGCATACTTTGATGTTGAGAACCTCCCGAGTGAATTTGGGGGAACCGGAACGCTGAAGTATGACCATGAAGAATTCTCACGGTTGATGGTTCAGGATGATGTAAAAACTGCTAAGTTCTGGGGAATTGACGAGAAGCATCATCACATTGGCGATGGCAATGGGCATTCATCAGCTGAAGTGGCACCACAGCCAGCGCCGATTGCGCAGCAAGCAAGCTAACTAGCTATTGCCCGGAGTGTTCTGTCAGAAACCAAGTGATGTAAAATATACGTAGGGCCGGGCTTCAATAGGCAGACTTGTATCAGTTTGAATCAACTCATTGGCACTGTATATCAATATCCACTTGCTAGCTAAAAGCTCATAACTTGCTCTCAGTGCTAATCATTAAGATCAAAAGAAACCCTCGCTTTTTTTAGTAGTCTGGTTGGTGTGATTATAAGTAGGGACAAACACACTATTTTATGTTAAGTAACGAAATTATAAAAATTTAAAAAGAGTAACTTTTTAAGTTTTAGCGTATGAAAATAAATTATTAATAGAAAATACTAAATAATTATTAATGCTATCTATTTAAATTAAATAATAATATAAAATATTTAAGTGACTTTCTTTTTATTAATATGATATAAGTACAAGATAATATCTGTTCAAAGATAACTCTCAATCAAATTTTGAAGGAGGTTGGGAGGGGCACTGATTCGTAATGTTCGTGGGTTGGGGCCGTAGTTGGATCACTAGGATGGTTTTTGCTTCAAGGGAACACAATCGACTGGTAGACTGTATGGCGAAACTGGCATAGACGAGACCATTTGAGATGAAGGTGTACCATGATCCACCGCAAGAAGTGTGGCAAGCTTTCTATGCAGACAGATCCATCATCTAAGTTCTGCTATGCTTTCCTTCTTTAACATGAAAGATAATTCTTAACCATTTGACAATAAATACTTTCATCCCTGAAATTTTTTGTTGCCAAAATCAAGATATCAAAAGATAACAATAATTCATTTTTCATAGATATCATTTGGTTAAAAATATATTATTTTCCCTAACAATACCCAGAATATGAAATAGATGATGAAATGAAAATTCAAAAAAATATTAAAAAAATATCACATCATTATCTTCAATAATTTCTTAACAGTGTCCTACTAAAATAAAAATAAAACGATATGATAAACGTGTTTCTGAAAAATAAGAATTGAATGACCCAATCATAAATAAAGTAATAGATGAGTGACTGAAGAGATAGTTTACCCAAAATATAATCAACGCCTTTAAAGCACTTTCCCCCTTCTTCCTCCGAAAGCATAGTACAAGAGACGTCTGTGAACCAAAGCCGTACAAACGAAGAAGAAGAAGAACCGGCGAAAATGACTCTGGGCTTGATCAATGCAAACCCGGTGGTTCACGCCAAGAAAGAACGTGTCGCTCGTAATGAAGGTCCTCACGGTGACGACGTCGTTGATCCACTCGAAATCTATGATATCCTTCTTATACTGTTCTTGGTTTCATCTTTTCTATCTGATATTGAAAGAGTTAATTGGCTAAGATCTAATTTAGATTTCAATTGCATTTTTAGCTGAGAAATAGTAATTTCCGTATTTGCTTTTTTCTCTTAATTTCTTGATCATTATAATTGGAAAACGATGCTAACGAAATGTAAAAAAAATGTTGTGATCTTTGACTGGAAGTGCAAATTTTGTGAGAGATATTAGAGATCCTGAACATCCGTATTCTTTAGAGCAGCTTAGTGTTCTGTCTGAGGAATCAATAACTGTTGATGAGAAGCTGGGCCGAATTCTGTGAGTATTTTCTCTCTTTAATTTCGATTTTAACTTCGTGAAATTGTGTAAAATTGAGCTTGAAATTAGTAAATTTTAGTTTTCAGGTTCAGTTTATGAACTTTGGTGCTTGATTTATAGTTTAATTTAAGGGGGTTTTCTTTTTCGTTGGTTCTTGAAATTAATTCTTCCACATTTATTTATTTATGAGGTAATATAATTGATTAATTGTTTAGGATAACGTTCACTCCCACTATCCAGCATTGCAGCATGGCGACAGTAATCGGTCTGTGCCTAAGGGTTAAATTAAAAGAATGCTTTCCTCCACAATTTAAGGTGAGTTTTTGTTCTATAATCAAAGTTTATGATGTTTTTTGTTCTATTGCATTGTTTTCGTAGAAATCAATACTACTGAAAATAGATTCAGTTCCCTCTTAAGTTCTAAAGTGATGAAACCTAAGCTGTTGTTAATGATTTGTCCTTGTAGGTTGATATTAAAGTCGCCCCCGGATCTCATGCTGATGAAGAAACAGGTGAATTTATAAAGCTTGTAAAAGTTTTCTTTGCAACAAATTTTGAGTATTTTCCCCACAAGCATTATTTTTTAGTGTTAGGGACTTGTTGTTCAAGTTCCATTGTCGACATAATAATTTATGTGGGATAACTTGAAGAGCATAGCCAACAATTTTGTTTTCCCTTGCTAAAGTGAGAATTCACTGCATTAAAATATATCATATGGGAAAAGATGTAAAAGATGTCTATAGATTCATATAGGTGGTCTTCTTTTAATGGAATTTCTTTGATATGATTTTAGGCGTAATGGGATTTCAATGTTTTAACTTGTTCTTTCTTAACAAAAGTTAAGGGGTTTTATTTCCTAGAAAGATGAGAGAGAGATTAAATGAAGAGAATGTATGATACTGGAATTCAGGTGCTAGAGTCGAATAAGGGTATGTATTCGAAAAACACGTTCAAAGTTTTTCCGCGTATTTGAAGTGTCCTTATAGTATTACATCTCAATATCCATGTATGGATACGTGTTAAAAGGGGGGAAAAAGTAGACTTTGAGCAATAAAGAAGAGATTAAGAGAATAATACATTTGTTTGAGTTATTGAACTTCTTTACTAGTTTTCCGTTCATCAACCTTTCTTGCTCTTGTAAGCTATAAATTCTATTACAATTTGCATGTCCGGCGAGCGATTTCTAGCATGTAATGTTTTATCACTATAGAAGCAGCTTATCTCTTTCACCATTCATACCTCTGAGTCTCCTGTCTCCTTATCTAATTTTAAAAATGTTCACCATGTTCAATCTTCAGTTAATAAGTTGTTGAACGATAAAGAAAGAGTTGCTGCTGCCTTGGAGAATCCTAACCTTCACCAACTTGTGGACGAGTGCCTTTACTCCAAAGAACTTTGAAAACAAGTGTGCTCAGCTGTTTTAAAGCGTATTGTACAGGTTAAACATCAGCCACCTCTAAATACAGTAAGAAATAACATAGTTGCAGCGTAATTCTCATTTGCAGAATGTATATGCCTTATGCGTGTCGTCGTCGTTGCGTTTTGCAGAAGAGTATATCTAGGATATCGCTATGGTTTTTTTTATTATGATTATTGTATTTTTTTTGGCGTTCTTTCATATGGCAATTTGTGACGATGAAAGCATGAGAAACTTTGTTTTTTTTTTGTATGATGGAATTCAGACGCAGGGGCATGTTAATGGTTGTTTTTATTTAATACATGCAGGTATGAGTTACCCTGGATTGAATATTTGCAATTTCTGGAAAATTTAAAGGATAAGGCCAAAAATATCACTAAATTATTTCAAAATGATATTTTTAAGCATTGAACTTTCTAAAATTACAAAATGGACATTAAAATTTGCTTATTATTAGCATTAAATTTGAGTATTATTATTCTAATTTCAATTATCTATAAAAGTAAAATGGATTAAGATAATAAATACATGAATCCATTATATGTGAAACAAAAAGGAATTCTGATGATTAATTTTTGAGAGTTTATATTAATGTTGTTAGAATCAAACTGGTCGATTGAACTAAATTAATCAAGAATCGGCAGTACGATTGGTTCAATCTGTGGCATAAAATCGGATATGGAGTAACCCGTTACAAATTGCTAAATGAATACCAACCGAAAAAAGGGCATGAACCGGCTACAAGGCCTTTTATTATTTGGTCGAGTGATCAAGTTCATCTTTAATTTTTTTCATATTTAAATTCATGAGTATTATCTACATTTGCAATATCTAAATTCATGAAAGATGAATTGAGTACCACAAATGTCTGAATACGACTCCGGTAAACAAATGGTAGTGGGAGCAAATAATATATACAATATGATAGGTATAAGAAATAGGACAAAGCACAGGGTTGAATTGCAGGAAAGCTGGAATGGTGATGGTTCTGGTGAACAACTCGGTGAGCTTAATAAGCACAAATGAAGAGGGAAAATGGCAAAGACAGCAGAAAAATGTAATGAGATTCTGCCAAAATTTAGTACATGAAGAATTACTTCAATCATACAAAATTTTTTGGTAGCATCCGAGTTCGCTTGTTAAGAGTAATGTGATGTGCCGTTCTTAGGAAAATATTGATGTATTCGTGGATCAAAATGTGAAGCTTCTTCAAGCTGGTAGGATATGCTGGTCAGAAGCTCCTACTGTTGTTGTCATCCAGAAGCCATACACAATAGCTCTGTTTCCTAGGCGTGTTGAGTTAGTGTGACTAAATCCAAAGATTGGATTTTACCTATCTTAAATTTTGTGCACTTTCACTTATTATTTGCAGATTCGCTCCCTTCGATATCCATATCCTTTGGTACAGACTATTGTCCTCCATATGCTCGTCATCTTATAAAAAGTAACAATGCCATAGTTGTAGCTTCAAATAACTCAGTTTATGGGTTCTTCCCTGTTCCTATTGGTGCACAGGTATTTCTATATTCTTAGGAAGTTCAGTGCTATCATATGAAACTTGATCCATATTTTATCCCATTGTTTATGCTTTAACATCATATTTTGTTTCAGAAACCCTTTTAAAATTTTTGTTGACTCTGGCATGCAAATGCTAACACTAAAGAAGTTCTTTGAACATTGCATCAAAAGATTCATTCTTGCATTGCAGATTGTTCAATTAACAGCATCTGGAGATTTTGAGGAAGCACTGGCCTTATGTAAACTGCTTCCGCCTGAAGATGCAAGCCTTAGAGCTGCAAAGGAGGGGTCTATTCATATAAGGTGGATTTTCCCTCTTAACAGTTATTACTTTGTGCAACTACATAAAGTTAAGTGGCCTGTATGATGTTTCATAAGAATTATTGACGTGCTTATCTCATGTTTAAAATGCTACTGTATCTGTATACCCCTTTTAGAAAACTTTTTGACATAGCCTACTCTTCTCAAGGTCCTTGCCATAATAGCATATGAAACATCTATTTCTTACTTGAAACCTGTCTTTTCCCTGGTATATTAATCATAAATTTCTACATTCTATTCAGGCATATTGTTTGTTCCTTGCATTATACAGTATGGTTAAACTGTATTATCATGTTGTTGCAGATACACTCATTATCTTTTTGACAATGGCTACTATGAAGAGGAAATGGAGCACTTTTTGGCATCTCAAGTAGATATTACTTACGTGCTTTCTTTGTATCCATCAATTGTTCTTCCAAAAACAACTACAGTTCACGGGCCAGAGAAGTTGGTTGATGTCTCTCTGGATGCTTCACAACTTTCAAGAGATTCATCTTGCCTGTCAGATGATCTGGAAACCTCGCTTATACGACCATCAGAATCTGATGAGAATGCAGCACTTGAGTTCAAGAAAATGAGCCACAATACTCTCATGGCTCTTATTAAGTGCCTACAGAAGAAGAGATCTGGTATTGTAGAGAAAGCTGCCGCTGAGGGAACAGAAGAGGTAGTTTTAGATGCCGTTGGGGATAATTTTACTTCAACTAGGTTTAAGAAGTCAAATAAAGTGAGGTTAATTTCACTTTTCATCAATGAATGCTAAAGTGAAGCATATTTTATTATCCTATGAGTACATTAGAGTTCAACTTTTTGCTGAAACGCACAATTTTACAGACACAAACCAACTTAATTTTTCATATATTCAATCCCTATATGCTGTTAATATCCCATTTCTCTTCATATCTTATTTATAGAAGTATTCTTTTTCCATGATCTTATACAATGTTTGGTCCTTTAGGGGCGTGGCAACATTTCAATCAACTCAGCTGCTAGGGAGATGGCTGCTATACTGGATACAGCCCTCCTCCAAGCTCTTCTTCTTACTGGACGATCAGCAGCAGCTTTAGAATTGTTGAAATGTCTTAACTATTGTGATGTAAACACATGTGAGGAGCTTCTTCAGAAAGGGAATCATTATACTGCTCTGTTAGAACTTTACAAAAAGTAACTCAATGCACAGTGAAGCTCTTAAACCACTACACCAATTAGTGGAAGAGTCGAAAACAAACCAATCGCAGGCTGCGCTCATCCAAAATTTAGTTCTGAGGCAATTATTGAATATCTCAAGGTCAGTTTGCAGTAGCAGGAAACATTTCTTCGCTTATTGCATTAAATTATTTTAACTTGATTTATCGATACTAAATATGTTTATGCTGTGGGAGCATTGGGATTTTGGGGCAATCTATCTCATGTGGAACATGGAAGGTAAAATCTTCCTTCTTTATGAAGGAAACTTTTTGATGTTTACCCAGAATAATATGAGAAGACATAATTTTGTTATGGTCTGACCTTATGGACCATGTTTTCTTGGCATTCAGCATTTTTACTGCCTTTATTTGATGCGATCTTTTTGTCCTCGGCTCGAGAACATTCCGTGATAGAACTTAACGAAAACTTTGGCTGGTTTTGTTTGCAGCCTCTTTGTGGCACCGATCCAATGCTTGTTCTCGAGTTCTCAATGCCTATTCTTGAAAGCTGCCCAACACAAACCATTGTGCTGTTTTTGTCTGGAAATATTCCAGCAGACATGGTCAATTCTTATTTAAAGCAGCATCTTCCAAACATGAATGAAAATGGGATCTCAGAGAACTTGCAGAATGAAATGGTAAAGACCTTTTGCTTTAATTAAAATAACTTATCATTTAAAGCCACTAGAGTTCTCATTGTTGCCACTTCTGTTGATGTTGGTTATGGTGTAGCTCATATTAATAGCAATGACTTTTGTAGGTACAAATCTATCTCTCAGATGTACTTGAATGGAATTCAGAACTAAGTGCTCAACGGATATGAGAAGGCTTATTCTCCAACAAGGAAGAAATTATTGTCTGCACTAGAAAGCATCTCAGGATACAATCCAGAGGCTCTGTTGAGACGTCTTTCTCCAGATGCTCTATTTGAAGAGCGTGCAATTTTGTTGGGAAAATTGAACCAACACGAGCTTGCTCTATCACTATACGTTCATAAGGTAATTTCAGCCATGGTTCATATCCTAAAAAATGCTGAACCTGTTGTTATGCTAAGGGCTAAGGCCACAATAACACAATTTTTCAGAAGAGTAGCATATATATTGTTCATTCATACCTTTTCACCCCCTCTCCTTTTCTTTTCAAAGTAAAATCTGTTGTTTTTCCTTTTAAATATGCTTCTAATAATGAATTCCTCTTGACCTTTATAGCTTCGTGTACCTGAAATGGCATTGGCCTATTGTGATTGTGTCTACGAGTCTGCGGTTCATCAACTACCGGGAAAATCTTCTGGCAATATATACCTCACTCTTTTACAGATTTATCTGTATCCTCAAAAAACAACCAAGAACTTTGAAAGGAGAATTGCGAATTTGGCGTTATCCCCAAATACAAGTGTTCAAAAAGTTGGTTCAGGAGCTTCAATGAGATCAAAAGGAGGACGTAGGAAAATTGCCTCAAGAAAAGGTGCAGAGGATATGCGTATTAGTTCGAGCCACACTGATAGTGGTAGGAGTGATGGTGATATTGAAGAATCTAGTGAGGAAGGAGATTCCACTGTAATGTTTGATCAGGTACTTGATCTTTTGAGTCGAAGGTGGGATAGAATCAATGAAGCTCAGGCACTCAAACTCTTATCAAGGGAGACTAAACTACAGGTATTTTGTAACATCTGAATGCTTGCAAAAGATCATGAAACAGTTGCATCTGATTCTGTGGTTATTGATATAAAAGTCCTTCATGAATATGGTTGGCCCTCAAATATGCTTTGTTAGATTCCTTTTAGGCATCTGAGTATCAATGGTAGGTTCTTTCTTTAATGTATTTTGTCTTCCACCTGCAGAATTTGCTTCCATTTCTGGAACTTCTTCTGAAAAAAGTCCAGTGAAGCATACAGGAACTTCTCTGTCATCCAGAGGTTGAGGCAGAATGAGAACCTACAGGCATGCGAGTTGTGTTACTTTTAAATCTGAGAATAAATGACTTATGATATGAGATCTTCCTGGTAGCATATGTATGTATAAAATTATTTTCATGAAATGGTAGGTCCCTCAAGTGTAATTTGTTTCTTGGCCTTCTTTCGTTCAAGATCTTTCTCAACTCACGAATCATATGTGACAGGTGAAAGATGAACTCTACAACCAAAGAAAAGGTGTTGAAAATCTCGAGTGTTAGTATGTGCGCTCTCTGCAACAAGAAAATTGGAACAAGTGTATTCGGGTAGAGTATTCGCCGTCTACCCAAATGGGAAAACATTGGTTCACTTTGTTTGCTTTAGAGATTCAAAAAATATGAAAGCAGTAACCAGAGGCTCAGTACGATGATGTTGAAGAACATTCATGATATAAGTAGGGTGTATACTCTTAGTCATGTCAATATGCAACTCCAATGCCAGAATCAAAATTGGAAAGCTCTGAATCAGTTTTGCAGACATAAACGAGTCTTACCTCACGAGTATTGTACTTTTCGCATGATTTGACTCCAGCTACGAAGCTCTGAAGTAGAAAGCAATGCTTCAATGGCAGCACGGCCACGGCAATGGGAGTAGGTCTATTCTTTGATTTCAGAATCATCAATCACCTAAACTACTTTGAAGATGTGTGATGATGGAGTTTTCGAAACTCTTTTCCTCTATTTTTGTACTGTACAGTTAAAAACCTTCTTCAAAAAAAAAAAAAACTTTTATTGTAAAACTATTGTTGTACTTGTGTGAAAGCGCTGTTCATTTATAATTAGATTTCAGCTTCATCGTTCTTTGTCCACTTCTCCACTTATACAACTTAATCTCTCTAATAGCTACAACTTTTGTACGGTAGGAGTAGGGTCGCATGAAATCGTTGATACCGACAAACAAAGACTGTAATGCAGCGAGTCAAATAGTGTCATACGAGCTTTCATTTTTCAATTAAGAATGTACTCCTCAAGCATTGATAAATTATTAACTACTAACAGAAAAGAAGCTACAAAGGATGGAACTTAACCATCAATTTCATTAACAAAATTTGGTAAATTGAAGAACAAGAGGAAAATAGTTGACATTAGATTTTCCCTACAAAAGCATAAACAACAACTCCAATTCGAGACCCCTCCTTCGGGGGATCTGTGTGCAAAACCTCAACATCAAACAGTTTCTTCGATTTCTTGAAAAACGTTGAGTCCTTCTTCCACCTTCTCAGGTGAGCCATAACGAAAACTTTCCTTCTATCCCCATTCAACAGGAAACGCAGCGTTTGGATCAATGGCTCGAACAGATGATCGTGATAAACCACATCGGAAGCCAATACAAGATCGAATTCCCGCCCAATAACCTCCATGTCATCATCCTCTCCCCACCTCAGCGGGGCCACGTCGACGGTCCCACCTCTTTGAGCTACCACGTCAGCATTCGCTTCAGCGTTGAATCTGAGGTTTGGGATGACGTGCGGCAAGTCTGTCACCGTCACATTAGCTCCTAACGTGACGGCCGCCGCGATTCCGACAAGGCCAGTACCGGAACCGAGCTCCAGGATTTTTAGTTTCCGACCATTACCGCCACCGTTAGATAAGGCTGTTAGGGTGCTTGCGAGGGGGCTTTCTCTTAGGTGACTAAGATGGTCATCAAGAAGCGCAACGAGCGTTGTAGCAGCTGGCCAGAGCTGGAAAGAAAGCCCTTCGGAAGGAAGCTGTCTAATCACAACCGTTGACTCGGTGGAACGGATGTAATGTTGCTGCAATTGTGGCGTCGCTGCACCGTCACATAGCGTAGTAAGCTTCTTCTCTTCACCTTCTTCATCAGGGAAGATCATTTTAACGGGATCTATATCGACTTCATCGTCTTCTAGAGTAGCCATTTCTGCTTGACAACGTTTCTTCGCGCCGCTAATGACTCAAAGCTGGTATGTTATCTTTCTCTAGGGTTGGCCAATCAAAGACGACGTGGATTATTATTTTAACATATTTATTATATTGTTTGCCAATTGACTGTATTTCCAATTTTAGCCTTTTAACTTTCCTCGTTACTATCGACTAACTCAAGCCATTTTTGTCCATCTATCAATTTCAGGATTATATATAGCCTTGGATGTGAAATTTTAATTTTGAGAGGTCCGAAGGCTTGTTTGGTTAAGAGCGAGAGGAGTACTCGAGGAGGAGCGAAGATGATAAAAGCTGTGATGGTCATGAACACTCTAGGCAAGCCTCGCCTAGCAAAATTTTCCGAATATCTGGTAAACTTGCTTTCTCTTTTTGATATTTTTTCTCTCATTTGATTTTTTTTAAAAATAATTGTAATGAATACCGTGACCTTCTTAATATAAACTAATTTGATTTCCTTTGCTATCCATGTCGCTTTGAATTTGTTGAAATCAGCCAGTGGAGAAACAGCAGGAGCTTATACGCAGCGTTTTTGGAGTTCCGATCTCTCATTTACTACTTAGCTTTAATTAATTTGAACTTCCGTCGGTTTGGATAGTATGAACATTAGATGCATTTGTGTATTCACGTTCATTATTAGACCTGATCGATTATTCTTGACTTTGCACTTCGATTTTTCGTAACATTTCATTTTCTTCATTGCTTTAGTTTTTTTATATTGGTTATTCAACAGTCTTGTGCAGTAGACCTGAGAACGTTAACAATTTCGTAGAGGCTGAATCAATTTTCGGTCCGGTAATTTCCTTTATTTTCTTTTTAGTTTCTTGATTTGTAATTTGATTATTGTTAATCACTGAAATAAATTTATTTTACCTGTTCTTTGTCATAGAACTCTGTTTAATTGCTTTTTAATTCTCACTTGCAGGATAGTCGCCTTGTTTACAAGCATCTTGCTACTCTTTACTTTGTTTTTGTATTTGATAGTTCTGAAAATGAGCTAACCATGCTTTGACTTGATTCAGGGTAATTCTATTTTATTCCTTGTAGAGTTACTTATGGTATGATCCTATCTAAGTTAGAATTTCAGTTACTCAATTGTTTGAGCTGTCTGAATATTTTATATCTTAAATTATAGATATGAAAGTTTTCACAAAGCTTATTACAACCAGTTTAATGGCCTTTGTGGTGATTTGAAGTTGAATTCAGCTTAGTTACTCCGTTCTATGAAATTGATTTTATTGTTTGAGCACTGGAATTAATGATCACTGTATTTGTGTCATTAACTTTTGTGTCTTTCAAGTGGAAAGATTCGATCGTGTCAGAAAACTTATATACTTTTTTTTTTGCATGAACGATGCTAGCAATTATTGTTATTAATATGCTGGGTTCTCATGTATTTCCTTAACAAACTAGAATGCTGGATGTAACAATAATTGCTGATATTTGTTTCCAATATTGGATAATTTTACTTACTTTAGATGTGATGCCTTCAGTTCTTGTGGAAACAATAGACAGATGCTTCAAGAATGTTTGTGAACTTGACATTGTGTTCAATTACAGCAAGGTTAGAATCCTCTCATTACTTATATCAGTATATATTTAGTGCCAAGGAATGTTAGATTCTGCATGCAAATGAGAACGAGATCTTGTGTTTTTATTGGAATGGTAAACACAAAGTGTGTTTTTATTTAAAACTTTTACTTTCAAGTACAAGAGGATAACACCTTTGCTAATAGGAGCTGGTTTTGGAATAATATATTTGAGGGCATACTTCAGGTTTCTGATATTATTTGACGGCAGGGAAGGCCTTATCTACGTTACTTGGGCTCGTTCAAGTGTAAATGTTAGATGCGATTACATGCCGAATACAGATGTGTGTAATCTCTTTAGTCTTCCCATATATTTGGAGGGTCCTTGCAAAGTCTCTCCACACCAATTTCCTAATATATGTCGAACATTGGTGTCAGATGGATACTTCAAGAAAAAAGAAAACTTGGAATAACATAGTTTATTACGATGCTTGGTTCTCTCTGTTATAACATCATGATAATGCCCTAGGAGTACACTCAAAACTGATTTAATGGAAATTGAACAATTCATTACTGCACTATTCTGATTTAAGTCTATTGCTTTTGTTTGGTGCTTTTCCATCCTCACCACTTTTGGCTTTGTCTATATCTTCATTTTATTCAAACCTTCGACAACTTTTATGCAAGATCAGCAGAAATTATCAGGGCAGTCAAAGAGATATCAAAGTGCTCTCTCTCTCTCTCCTCTCTCTCTCCTCTTTATGTGTGTGTGTGTGTGTGAAGCATGCTACGTCACCAGCATCTGCATATTTTGGGCATGAGTACATGGATATAACCTTATAAATATAAAGTAATTTAAAAAAAAAACTTGAAATTACTTGTGACAGACACATAATCATATCTAACGTTTAAAGTATAGTAATCATGTCCATGCATGCATGTGATTTTTATTTTGCCCCCATTTGCATTGTATTTATACTTATTAGCAGATGACCCTTAACCATGATGCAGGCTAGAAGCTGAGTCAAATGCTATCAATTCATCCCTAAATCTGCTTCTGGTTGGCTAAGTAGGTAGCTCTACATTCAAATGCCTGTTCAAATTGATCGTTGAATTATTTTCTTCACTGAGTTGATAACTGTTTTAATTTTAACCAACATTTTGGGCCCATGGTGAAGGATGTGTATGTTGATGAAAACATTAGGTCCTAGGTTTGGTATCGAATAATTCCTTCTCCTTTCCCTTCTAAAAAAAGGAAGCTATAATAATTCCATTACATAAGAAGTTAAGCCTAAACTAAACATATTATAGTAAATGATTTGGCCATTACATAACCTTGTTGACCATGAATCCATTAGAGCAAATATAGATAAAAATAATCACCAAGGACTTGAGAGATTAATTAATGGGAAATATGACATAAAGCGGAGTTGTGTAAGAGTACTTTCACCCAAACCCAACCTAATCTTGCCCCTTAAAAAATCCGATCCTATCAGATTGGGTCGGGTTAAAACCGTCAAATTTGAGTTAAATTACCATCCCTAATTGATATAGCCTAATTATATAATTTGCTTATGTTCAAGTCCGTGAATAACTAAATTTTTATTTTATTTTTCTGATAGTATATATAAAATTTATCCATATTTGAACCAATTAATAAATTTTGCTTTGTAACGTCAATATAAGTTATATACATTGTTGTATAAATCAAATCACAAACGAAGGGTCTAACTCAGTAGCATTTCAACTTCCCTCTAGCCTTCAGTTCGCAGGTTCAATTTCCCCCTTCCTCAATTCTATGTAACTTTGTTTTTTTCTTAAGCAAATCGTGACATGTGTTACCATTTGGTTGGATGAAAAAATATTATATTAAATAAATTAAATTCATAAAAAAACTCTCCAATAATATGGTTGCACGTGTCACCATATAATTAGAGAATTAAATTTATTGAATTAAATTAAAATTAGGACTAACTTGATAGAATGTATAAATATTGAGGATTAAATGTGGAATTATACCATTTTGATTAACTTCGACATCACAGCCGCTCATGACTCGATTGAATGCATTTAAATAGTTTGGTGACCTAATTGACAAAATTTTAAAAATGATAGTCAAAATGAAAAAGGACAATAGTTAAGTAGTCAATGGTATAGTTTACCCATTGATTTAATATTCAATAACATGTTCATTTATTTTATTTTTACCATCTTATGTTTAAGTCAAGGGAAAACAGTACAGATTATGGTACTAAATCTCTCTCAGCTCCAAAATCAATAGGATTAAAGCTAATCAAGCATGTAGATCCTAGAGGCGACGTCTTGAATCAACCAACCGACTAAAGCCCACAAGAAGCCCTACAGCACTGTATGCACTGCACTACAGCCTAAAATTTTCCAATGCCTTGATTTTTTCCATGATAATTGGTATGAGAGCCAGATTTATTAACAAGACTAATTGTGATGGCCCGACAAGGAAGTGAGGTTGTCGGGTAAGAAAGGGTTGAGGCCCGCAATGGGAAGCAAAAGGGAGCATTCTCAAGGGATATTTTTTTAATCCTTTGATGGAAGGGTGAACCAACTTGAGAGATCAACAAAGGATGTAGAGACTCTTGATATTTATGCATTGTTGTGCTGAACTCCAATGAAGATAATCTCAAGGAAAGGATACAAGACGTACTAAATGAACTACTAAATGACCATCCAGCTCAGTTGGTAGAGCACAAGGTTCTTAACCTTGATGTCGTGGGATCGAGTTTCACGGAGGGCATTTCATAATTCGTAGGTCTCTTACATAAGCTACTCTCAATCTGGTGTTGGGGGTAGCCTACTATCTTACCTCCCCTTATCCCATATATATGGGAAAAAGTGTCAGTCATTATTTTATTAAGAAGTGATGCAAGATCTCAAAGGAAATTGCTTTTATGAAAGGCTGCAGGGGGCAATGGGATTATGATTGTTGTACTCAAACCTAAGGTGGAGGCCGTAAGGCTAGAGGAGTTCAAAGGGACTAAGTCGACCCCAAAAGTAGAGAACTTCATGTAGGGCATGCAACCGTACTTTTAAATTGTCTGGGTTTCATCTTTTACGTAATTAAATCATAAATAATGCCCTATTTTTTCCCCAAATATCGAAGTTAAAATCTGAAGTAGATCTGATGGCATAGTGGAAAAGGGCACGTATATGGGTCTCAAGCCCGAAACCAAGAAAAGCAGGCGGTGCTGTGTTATTCACTGCTACAGTGCTCGGGCCCCATAAATTTGTGGTTATTTAGGGTATAAGCCTTTCTAATAAGTAGCTAATAAAAAAAAGTCACAAAACATATCTGGAATATCATGAAACTCACTGTTAGTAATGATTGTTAAATGAATATTGTTCTCTTTAACGTGCCTGCCTGACTGCCACTGAGAAAAAACAGGGAAGTGACTTCCAATTGACAAGTTTTGTTTTTGTTCAAGCCTCAACAACACTGCAGCATACCAAACGAAAGGACATTGACTGATTACCCTTCTTGATTGATTTTTATTTTATTTTTCACCGTTGGTAGACAAATCAATGTCTAATACTGGCCTTAGTCTCTCCACTTTTCAAACTCCTCAACTTATATCCTTCTATTTTCAAGGTTTAGCATATGATTGATTAAACTTTCAATTAGTTTCTGTTAAATTTGGTTTTTAAATTATACCTCTCATTGTTAAAATAGTAAAAATTTAAATTTAACGAATAATCAAACCAAATATTAAATTCCTGGTACTAGAAGCAGAGGGATTAAATTTCAAAAGACCGAAGAATACAGGGACAATAGGAAGAATTAAACCGAAAATAGGAAGAGGTAAACGGTTCTCAAAGATCCCGAAATTCTGGGTTTTCTGATCCGAAGATCATTTCATCTGGGGCTAAGATCTTCAACAACAGTACCCCCGAACTTAAAACCAATTAAAAACATGTAATGGAATCCGATTTTAACCTAAGATACAGATTTACATATCCAAATTCATGTAATTTCCAGCAGAGATCAGCGCACAAAGTTTCAGATTTGGACTGAACTGAAACTGGAATTTGACACGATTATGAATTGCCAGTCTGCTTTTTTTATTCCAAACAAATTTCTCAAGGAATTCCTGACGTTAAATTATCACGCTCTGTACGCTGCCCAAAACCAACACGACAAAAGACGAAGGCGAAAAATGTAAATATAATCGACTCAAAAATGCAAAGGCTTTCTGGCAAGAGCCAGCTGATCATGAACTTTTATTTTCCTCGAAGCAGGGCCAGGGGAATAAAGATGCAGCAGACAAGATATTGGAAAAGACCAGTCAACAAATTTGTTGAAAAACGGGGATCGATAGGGTACCTTACCTATTAATAGAGTTTACTGCAAAGGATCCCAAAACCTACTGTTTGTTCAACGTTATGATTCGGGTTTTTTACAAATACAGGAAGAAAAGGAAAAGGGAACTGGTGGAAGGAAAGTGTCCGTATCGTAAGCCTCAAGAATTAAAATATAAAATGTTTGGGTTTCGAAAAGAATCTGTTTGGTTCCCGGGAAGAAAGGGTATACGCAGAGATTCAAAGTAAAAAAAGAAGACGAAGAAATGGAAGACGGGAGACCAGTTTACGTAAAGGGCGTGCATCCAAAATAGTCCAAGGAAGACTAGATCTAAGCCTTGATTCCTATCCCACTTATGAGGCATTCATTTCACCCCCTTTTTCCTTTATTTATTTTTAATATTAATATATACAAAATAAAATATATAAATTAAATTTTAATTTCTAAAATAGTGTAAAAACACCATTTTTGTTTAATTCTGTGCTCTTCGTAATCCATTTTAACTCTTTATAAAAACATGACAGGTATTATGCATGGCAATGATAGACAAAGAAATTAGTGAGAAAACTATGCTAAAAAAGGAAAATAGTGAAAAAAATATGTCACACATAGGAAAATTTGTAGTTTCCTTTAAACATGTTTATAGAATCGCATATATTTTTAGAATAATATTAAAGGACGTGGATGATTTTTTATTTATATATTTAAATTAAAAATATTTTTAATAAATAAAATTAAATCATATAATTAAATTTTATAAAAATATTAACTTATGTACAAAAACCCATAAGACTTATAATTAAAATATTTTTTTATTATTTGATTTATATTTATTTATTGATTAAATTTTAATAAATTAATTTCTTTCATTTATATCACGAGTTTAATTAAATCTAAATTATTTTAAGCAAATATATTATTAAAGGGTAACCAAATTAACAAATAAAATTTTATATATATATATATATATATATATATATATTAAATTCCACAATTTAAAATAAAATACTTACATGATTCAAAGCAATACAAACGAAATAACATAAGCATAATAAAAACATGAGGAATTTTTGTAAGAAAAAAACATGCGTATTATTTCATATACGATAACAAAAATAAATTTTATAAAAAAAGTACATTTAAAGTAGGTTTAATGAAAAAATTATTACATAGACCCGGCTCACTACGTCATCCGTGGTCTCAACTAATGAAATTTTTTCATCTCGTTATTTTTTTAAGGTGAATGTCCACCTCTTTCATACGTGTAAATAAAGAGTAAGCAATTATCTGAATAATCATTTTAAAATTGATAGATATAATTCACTGAAACTATAGATGACACGACGAGCCAATACCCTAAAATAATTTCTCGTTGTAATGAGTTTAGGACACCAGGAATAAGGGGGTCTATATAGGTTAGACATAAGATTGGAGGAGTCGAATGGGGACTACAGTGTCCCTCATTCGTCATAAATCCGACAACTTATATGTCATAGGACGGGCTTATTAAGTGGTTTACTTTTCCCTTGTTATTTACAAACAAACACTTTTTTTTTTGTTTGTAAACGTTGGTCCATTGTGTTCTCCTCCTCCTCCTCCTTCTCATTTGTTCCACCTTTTCCTTTTTCTCATCATTCGTTGATTCGATTCACTTGAATTCTGGTTGTTGCTTTTAAAAGAAACATCCTTTCAACCACAGCATCACTTGACCAAGTTTCAATAAAGGGTGGGAAGAAATCCCAATCCCCCAAGAGACATTCCAGTTGTACTCTCGTTGCTTTTGAGGAATCTTAACATTATGCGCTACTGTTCCAAAGACATCGGTAATTTAAATGTTTCGGTAATCTATATAATAATCTACACCACCTTTCCATATCTAAGACTCGATCTGTCGACTTCCCTTTCTATTAAAATTTCATTTTTTTTTATATTTACAATATTAATAAAATATTAACAGATTTGCATGAACGGTAATTGGCAAGCAGAGGTGAAATCTATATATACATAGTGACAGAGCTACACTTGTACAAGAAAATATCATCTATAGTTTGGGAATAGGGATTAGATACGATTAAGTGGAGCCCACGAAATCCAAAGAGCCACATAACGTCATGATTAAGTGAGCATGTAAACATAAATGCGTATTAAATCATTAATCTGTGGGTTTGGGAATAGAGATTAGACATGATTAAGCAAATCCCAGAGTTTCCCATTAAAATACATTATAAACGGATCCCCTCTTTAATCACCACTCCGGTTTATTTGAGCCTATATGATTTTATTTCGAGTCGCTTCTTGTCCCCTGCGCGTGTGTTCCACGCTCAGATTGAAAACATCAGCACAGCCACCCCGCCGAATCGTGGATCGCGTGGCGTTAAAAAATGATTAGAAATGACGACAACCCAGAAAAGGCAAAAATAAAAAAATGAAACTGTCTTGGGCTGATCGCGGTTTTTTTTTTTTTTTGGGTTTTCCTCGGCTTGCAAAGTGGCGATATGAGAGAGTGTCTTTTGGAAAGCGGTGGTCGTCCAGTTTGTCGCAAGACCCTCGCCGATCTCTAGACGATCAGATTCTTTTTGTTTGTGTTGTCCTCCGTTGCGTTGTGTTTTTCTAATCTTTTGATCACATTCTCTCGAGTCTCGAAGGACTCAGCATTTTTCATTTGTTTTTAATCTAATTTTCATTTCATTTTATTTTTCACCTCTCTTTTTGGGGTACAAATCTGCCAGCTTTGAGTCGAAGGACTCCCTTCTCTCTCTCTCTCCGTAAACTAAGCCAAGATGGTGGTAGCTTTGATGATTGCATTCTATGAACACCTTTTGTTTCTATTATATTAAACATTTAAATAGGAAAATAGGTAAGATCTGACGGATTGGACTGCCTAAAATAACTAACGGAGTGGGCAGGTTAAGAATCACCGGTGATGATTGCTCCATAGAGTAAAACTAAATTTCTTTTCCTTCTTTTGCCTTCATTTTATCCCAAAGGCAGAACCATTGCGTGACGAACACCCTTGTTTCCCTTGTCGACGAAGAGCCCTTCGAAATTATTCATGAACCGACAAAAAGTTTAACTACAAGTAATTAATCAAGGCTTATTTTTGGGATTTACAAAACACGTCTCTGTGCATTAAATCAAGACCATCAAGGTTGTATGTCCGTCGTTAATTTGTCATATTTACCTTGTTTTGTAGACGTAATAGAATCTCCAACTCAGAAAAGAACAGTTTGGTGGATTACATTCTCGTGTTGGGAGCCGGGACCATTTGCTGATAAACCTGACCACCGAATGAATATACCTTTCGGGAAGCGGAAGGATTTTATTGAATCGGCTGACGTTACAAAATATTTAATGTTTAATTCAAGAAATTAGCGATTGGCGGCGCGTGAGAGAGACGCGGGGAGAAGGAGAAGGCGGGGAGAGTATTCCATTTAGCTTGGGGAGGGTGGCACTGACAAGAGCAGAGGGGCAGAGATACGGTTACGGACAGAGGTTTTTGATGCATTGGGTATGAGAGTAATAGGGGGCCTCGTGATCGGAGAAGGCTGGTCCATGGAAGACTGTTCCCTCTAGTCACGTGGGCTCTTTTGACTACCCACTGTCCAACCCCCCATTCGCTTTGTTACCAGCGTCTCTCCCTTTTTCTTTTTTAAATTTCTTATTATCATGTCTAATATATCATATTTACATTCGAATTCTGAATTTATTTTTATAAAAATATGCTCAAAAATAAACAATTAGTTTACGTTCGAGGTTTCATTTTCTTCATACTGACTGAGGCTGACCGGCTGACTTTTTATTTTCTTTTACTAGTAGTATTTATTTTTTGAACCAAATATAGCACTAGTATTTAACATATGTACATGAAGGTATGTTTTTATAGGGTTTTTAATATTATTTTTTTTATCTAGCTGTAACGTGTAACCTGTGTCCCCCACTGTCTATTATCTTTATTTTCTCGATTGCTATATATACGCATGTACATCTCTCCATTTGCAATTCACGACAACGTGGACTGCAGGTGCTGACTGCTATTTTCTCTATTTTATTAGCTTATAAAGCTACCAGACAACATCTCTTCTGAGTCTTCCTCCCCCCCCTGCCTTATAAGTTTTTCATTCAAACGCGCTATTATTGCACTTGTGTCTCAGTTAATTACTATTTGGCTCCTACTCCCCTGTCATTGCTCTTTAACTATAAACTCACCATCCCCATTTTCATTCTCGTTCCAATTTCATTCTTCTTTTTCTCTTCATCGTCTGCAAGTCCTTTGTTTCTCCAAATTCCCATTTGATCCCTTAACGATTTAGTGCTGAAATTGAGGTGGGAGGTTAGATAAATCATTGAGAAGAAAGAGCTTGGACAGAAAAATGATGCACAGGTGCTGTAGCTCTCAGGGAAACATCGTGGGACCGTGTTCATGTGGCTTGTTTCACAGCCAAAACAACTCCTCGATGCTTTTTTCCATGCCCAACCACATATCTTACGACGAAACGGATGTGTACAACTCTTTCACGTCCTATTCGTCTTCTTCGGTTGATTGCACACTCTCCTTGGGAACACCTTCCACTCGTCTCTGTGAAGATGATGATAGGCGTTCACGCCATGACCGCCGCTCTGGTAATTCTTGCGTGTCTAACTTCTGCTGGGACTTGTTGCAAAACAAGAACGCGCATGGTTATTCGCAGCAGACGACGAAAGCTAGCCGTGGAAGCAATGGGAAAAGCGGTAGCAGCTCCGGTAATGATTCTCTCCTTGCTCGTCGTTGTGCTAACTGCGACACAACTTCTACACCGCTTTGGAGGAATGGTCCAAGAGGTCCAAAGGTACTTCAGTTTGCAAATTTTAACGACTCTTTTGATTATAGTGGCTTTATTAATGTTTAGTTATTTATTTATTTTTGTTGTTTGACATTGCAGTCACTTTGCAATGCCTGTGGAATTCGATTCAAAAAGGAAGAAAGGAGAGCATCAGCAGCAAATGCAAACGCTTCAATCGCGGAGCAGCAATATCACGGCTACGACAACAGCAACAGCAATTCGTGGGATTCAATGCAATGCTTCTCGTCGCCCGTCAATGAAATCAATTTCATCGAAGATGGCGATCCTTATCTTTCTTGGAGTCTAAACGTCACCGATATGCCAACAAGCCTTGTTCATGACTTTACGAGATGAAAAACAAAACAAAAGGAAAAGGAAAGAAACCCACCACGCCATTGACGGTCAAGATCATGCAACAATGGCCGAAGCGTATTGCAATGATGACGTTGGTGGAGATTTTGTTTTACGACTTCGTTGATAGTGATATGGTCTTTCGTTTCGTCTAGTCAAAATTCCCTCTTCCTTTTTTTTAGTTTGTTTGCCTCGTTTGTCTTCCATAGATGGAGTAAGAACGGGACAATTCTATGTTCTTAGGTGCTTTTTTTGAAGTTTTATTTTAACTTTACTTTCTTCCACTTTCAGTTTTCTATAAAAACATTTCTGTTTGAAGCGACTTTCACTTTTCTACATAATGATCATCAGCAGTTCAGCACCGTTAGATTCGATTACTGGTCTCCCTGATGTAATGTAATAGATATACGACGTGTAGTCAAGCTTACATATGCAAAAAGTACTTTTCTTTTCCATGTTATATGAACTGAAGTTTACTTTACCTGAGACTCTGGACTTTGAAGCTGCTGCTTCTTCCTGTTGGTTCTTTCCCGTTTCTCTAAATTTCACAACTGAAAGAGAATGTTAAGCGAGCAAAAAGAAAACCCATCGTGAATACAATTATCACGATTGATTCTTGTCTGGGTGATGAATCTAATCACCCAATTGCTTTTGTGCTTAAGGATCTGTGTTTGTTCCGAGTCGGAAAGGACACTGTTCGGTTCAGACGCTTTGCCGGTTTGGCCTTTTCCAAAGCCAAAACTTGTACTGATATGGTCATTTTCTTGACATCTTGACCATTAATTTGGCCTCCACTGCACCACCGCTTCTCCGCCTTGGGACGCTCCAAAATGCAAACACTTGAGTTGATTTTATGTTTTTAACTTCGGATTTGTTCTGATTTAAGGTCTGATGATGAAGTAGAAATTTGATGCCAAATTATTAATGCGTTTTAATAATATTATGTTTCAGTGATTTTATTTTTAAGCTCAGTTGGTAGAGCACAAGATTCTTAACCTTGAGGTCGTGGGGTCGAGTCCCACGGAGGACATTTCATAATTATGAAGTCTCTTACGGAAACTGCTCTCAATCTGATGTTGAGGGTAGCCTACTATCTTACTTCCCCTTATTCCATACATATGAAAAAAAGGGACAGCCATTTCTGTCATTCCCAAATCCATGTAGATTGATTCTTTTTGTCCATCAGAGTTCAAAATGCTATTCAACTTCTCTTGGATTATGGATTTTGTGAAAATATTTTTTACCAAAGGACTAAAAACAGATGTTTATAGTATTTTATTGATTGTTTAAATCAAAATTTAAAATTTTGGGATTTTTCTCATTTTTCTCATTTCTTTTACTTTTTTTTTCTTTTTTACAATTTGTATCAATTTTATTGATCAATCAAACATTTTCTTTTTTAATTTTGTTTTAATCGGCGGTAACACTAATTTTAATGTTGATTACCGCCCGTCAGTTATCTTTTTTTCTTTGTTTTTTAGTTTTTTAATAAGAATAATTATGTCTTTGTGACATGTTTTTCTGCCTTTATGACACATTTATCTTTGGCTTTATGACATGTTTTTCTCTGTCTTTTGGTAGCTTACGGTTTTTTGCCGTTGTTTTCGTTTATCTTTTTTCTCAGGGTTGGATTTGATATCGCCACGACATATTAAGGGGGCGTTTATTTGTTATCGTGATGATCTTTCCTGCTTTGGGCCCTCAGATTGATTTGGATACGCGTTTTGCGTTCGTGGATAGTTTTCTCACGATGCATGACTCTGATTTGTAATTTATCGGTTATCTTTCATAGCTTCAACCTCTTTTGTAGTTCGTTTAGTGATACAATCATATTTGTTCATATCTTTATTTTATTCGAGTTTTTTGGTTAGATTTTTTTAACATTTTCCTTTTGTGGTCTTTATGTGATCTAGTGGCTAGTTTTTGTCTCAATAGTAAAAGGAAAATGTCATAATTATATTTTAGGTCTACGCTTATACTTGTAACTCTTCATTGTAATTTTAAATATTTTCTATTTTTAATAAAACTAACGACTTTCTATCAAAAAAATTTTGAGACTTCTTTTTGGCTTATATATATATATATATATTTGGTTGAAAACAGGAGAAAGGGGTCGCCTAGCTGCCCATAATATCATCTAATAACAATTCCTCGGCTTTCTTAGGGTAATTTTACATAAATATTGTTTCTTCTTGATGCTTCTACATCTGTTTGGCGATGAAAGCAGCAACACGATTAGCTTCTCTTGGTATGTGCTTTAGATCAACCACACAATTTCTCCTTAATAGTTTCTCAATGTGTTGAAGAATAGTTAGTTTCTCAAGTTTTTTTTTTTTTTGCTTATATTAATGTATAGAGATAAAAAGAATGATAAAGTGGAACACTATCTATGGCGTTAAAGACTTGAGGTGTCACCATATGATCTATTATGATATATTTAATAAATAAATAGATAAAAGTACATGTGGTAATCTTTCATCCCTAGAAGAAAATAATTAATAATCTTAAATACACACACATATATATATATATTTGTATAGAAATAAAATTCATTTATATTATATAAAATTCATTAAGTTTACATGATAATACAACAACTAAATGAATCTTAATAAAATAAATGATTAAAATTAAAAAAAAATCTATTTTATCATAAAAAATAAAAGAGAAAACGATAATTTTAAAATATAAAATTTAATTTTAATTATTTATACATATTTATCTAATGGTTATATTGATGGTGAATATGAATCCTATCTCATTTATATATTTATATTATATTGTAAAGATGATGGTGAGGGGAGTGTAATCATCAAAAGGAATGTTTGCTAAGGATACGGTGTAAGCATAGAAGCCACGTTTCAGGCCGAATACGGAATGCCAAGCGGTTTGTTCATCCTTGGAAACAGCGACGCAGCCCAACCCCACATTTTAAATTATGTGGACAGATATCATGACCTATATTCGGTAATGATCAGTTCCATGTTTATTTTATTTATTAAATTAATATGAAAGTTCGAACGATAGTAGGGATTGTTTTTTTTTTTAAATTTGAAAATTTAAGTGTTAAATATTTGATAAAAAATAATTACTATTATAATTTTATTTGATTATACAAGATTAGTCTTTGTTTAAATCGTTGATTAAATCAACGGAAGATATTCGTGATTCACATCTCAAAAATTAAATTTAAGCTTCAACATTTATGTATATGATTAATTTTATCTTAATTATTTTCTTTAAACTAAATTCGGTTCTAGATTCTTATCATAAATGATAATTAGATGGTTATTTTTTTGGATAAATGCAGAATTTTATTTATCCATAAAGCAGCTCAAGCTACCGATAAACAACAACTAAAACCAAACAAAACCACACCCCAACGACCCAGAATCCCACAATAACCGAAACTACTCCAGCTTTCACTCGTTACAAAGAGTCCTATTGATCAGACTTGGTCGATTAATGTTTTTTCCAGACAGCCTCCAACGAACAACATCTTGCACTTGGGCAACAATCCCCAGCACATAACCTTGTTTCCCTTGGAATATTCTACGGTTCCTCTCTCTCCGGACAAAATAGTTCATTGCATTCCAAGCTAATTTCAACAAGATTGAGAGAAGAGATTTACCTTTAAATCGATGAATTACCCAACTCAGTTCAAACTCTCAGTCTACCACATGCCTTTCAAGGCCACAAGCTCTCAAGATCAAAGTCCAAAACTCCCTTGAGAAAGGGAAATCAAGGAACACATGATTCCTAGTCTCCTGATCAGCTCCACACACGACACACTTCCTCAAGCTGAATACCAAAAGAAACAAGCCTATCTCTAGTAGTCAGTCTATTCAAAATGGTCATCCAAGATATCATTGAATGCCGAGGAATATGAAGACCAAACCACACCACCTTATGCCAAGGAATCTTCTCCCCCTATTCTTAACGTCACCCTAAATACTGTCGGAATCAGAATTCGGAAACTGGCCCTAAGCTTCACATCTTCCAAATCCATCTCCATCCCACTTTATGTGACAGTTTATGTATATTTCATTATTGAGCTAAAACAAATCCAAATACATTCTAATCATTTTCCAACAAAGTTCAACCATAACAACCATTCTAAAACAACATACCGATATCATCACACGTAAAATCAAAATATTGATATACCATGTGAAATCAAGGCTTAGAACTTAACTTAAAATTCAATTTCCGATTACCAATCCGACTGAAAAACACACTACTAGCCGTATTTATCGCAAAAATCTTAAATCATATAAACCCGAAAGGATTCCAATTCTATAACCCAATTTTCACTTGGAACCTACAACATGGAAACTAAATAATGAACTATGAACCTCGGTAGTGGTCTTAATGATGGATGAGTACGCATTCTAACAATACGGCATATAATGAATGCATGACCAATTGAAATTAATGTTATGCACACTTCAATGTCACTAACTCACATCTACAGCTTAGATCATTTAGGAAATTTACATGCTCTTCTATACCATAGTATCTATGTATTAATCAATTGTTCAATCTCGGTGGGGACTATAATATATCGATTGTTGATGGTAAAATTACTATCCATTTTCAAACCACAACCTTAAGGTGCTAAGTTTTTTTTCTTACAGTTTTTACCCCTGGTTTCAGTTTTTCGCGTTTGCCTGTTGCGAGGACAAATTTGTAAATGGACTATCTAATTAATTAATTCACTATTAATTACTTTGCTGTGCAAGAATCCAAGACTGAAATCTTAATACGCCCCCAGTCCAACATAATCGTTTGTCGCCAAAGCCCAAACCCACATTCTCCCCCCCAGGGAAAAAAAACCTAAACAATTCTCAGCCATGGACCATGCTGCGCCCCAAACCACCGTGATCACCACCCGAAGCACCGTCAGAAAACTTCGTGAAAGCCCCTCAGTGTCCTCCAAAATCCCATTCCAATCGCGCAAAATCCGGAAACTCGCCTCCCCCACCACCGTCCACGATCCCGTCAAATCACCTCATCAACCTTCCCTCGTCAAAATCCCTAAATCTCTAACGACGAAACCCGAAATCGACGTGGCTCTTAACCACCTCCGCACGTCGGATCCTCTCCTCGCCACTCTCATTTCAACCCACCCCCCACCGAAACTCTCTCCTTGCAACTCCGCGTCCTCTCCCTTTCCAAATCCATCATCTTCCAACAACTCGCCACCAAAGCGGCCAGCTCGATCTACACCGCTTCGTTTCGCTTTGCGGTAATGAATCCAACGTCGTTCCAAACACGGTCCTCTCTTTAACCCCACAAAAACTCAGAGAAATCGGTGTCTCAGCTCGCAAAGCAAGCTATCTCCACGATCTTTCTGATAATTTCTCAACCGGCTTCTTATCGGATACTTCCATCATCACGATGGACGATGAAACGCTGTTCCAGAGCTTGACGTCGGTGAAAGGGATCGGGCCTTGGTCGGTCCACATGTTTATGATATTTTCTCTTCACAGGCCCGATGTTCTGCCCGTGGGAGATCTTGGAGTCAGGAAAGGGGTCCAGTCTTTGTATGGGTTAAAGGAGTTGCCTAAGCCGTTGCAAATGGAGCAAATTTGTGAGAAATGGAGGCCTTTTAGATCAGTCGGCTCTTGGTATATGTGGCGGCTTCTCGAAGATAAAACTAAAGGAAATGGAAAGGTTGAAGATGATCAAAGTGGAGGCTTTTAACATTTTAATCATTATGTTTTCAAGATTCAATGTTTCAAGCATTTCTCTATTTGCTCTACTTTCTTGTATGTTTGAACTGAATGTAAATTGCACATGTTTAATGTTTATCTTATAGTTAAAAAAATATTGCTTAGTGTCCAAAATAAGTGTCTAAATTATGTATTTTTTTATTAAATAAGTGGTTACGATTTTTTTATTATCTATGTCTAACGCTACAAACGTTATTTTTTAGGTGCTCAGGTCGTCAACGTCATTAGTTTTTTTCGTTAAATGTCACGTGTCAATATTTGGTAATTTTAAAATTTATTTTTTATAAAAAATATTAAAAATATTATTATGTTTATAAAAAAACCCTAACTTTCTTATATTATAATAACCCAAAATATTAAATTCTAATCTTAATCTGTCGCTGTTGCCTTCTCGACCACCACCATCAACGCCAACATAGTTCTTGACATCATTCTAGTTATATGTTGTCATAGTTGTCGTTGATTCACCGTCGAAATCACGTAAAATCATGACTTCCTCTTAGGGTTCATGAGATTTAAAACGTCGATTTATGGTCGATTGATCGTCAATCGATCACGATGTTATAGGGTTTATGGTCGCTTGGGGTAGGGGAGGTCAGATGGAGCTTCTTTGATGTAAAGGGAGGCGATCGACGTGGGTTTAGAGGTTCAAAAGTTTTCAAAGTTTAGGGGATTTATGTTTTTTCTTTTTTTAAAATATATAATTTTATTTTTGAAATTTTATATAGTTTCTTAAAAATTATCATGTGTTGACACGTGTTACTTAACGGAAAAAACTAATAGCGTTGATGACCTGTGCACCTAAAATGATAACATTTGTAAAGTTAGACACTCAGTTGGACAAAAAAAACCGTAGGCATTTATTTGACACAAAAAGGGATAGTTTTGACACTTATTTGGGAATTAAGCCTAAAAATATATAAGCATCATAGTTAAGAAATTTCTGATTGTTATTAGTTGATATTTAATAAAATATAGAATAAATAAGTCATAATAATTTATTCTATTTGCATGTGGATTTAATAACTTTCTCGTGATATTAGTAAGTGTTAAAAAAATGAAAATATTTCTATGATAAAATATAGCATTTTCTTAATTTTCCAAGTTCCCATGGATATGGATGGAATTATTCTATCTATCCTTTTTATGCTAAACTACAACCACTACATTGAAGATAAAATAAACAGGGAAGAGACATACTTTTTTTAGGAGGGGAATCTGAATTGTTCAATATATTTTTGGAAGATAAAATATAATTTTATTATCGAGTCGACTTTTAATTTTATAAAATTTAAAATAATTAGATTATTTGATAAATGAACGTTCAAATATATTATTGTTATTAGTGTTTGAACTCGAGACTTTTAAAAATAATAATCATTCTCTTGATTATTAAAGTCACTTAGATCATGTAGTTCGTGTGTGTATATATATATTAAGGTAATTTTAAGACAACGAAAGGTATCAAGATTTTAATTTTCAAAGTGTTAAATATTACTTCTTAAAAAACGAATAAATGAATAATTATATTAAGCTTAAGTTAATTGATTAATTTGTTATCCATTACTTAAGCTTAAATATTTTATATTTGTAAATATTCTGTGCAAGACTGAATCGCTGAGGAAGCTCTTGATCTTGTTTGAACATTTTTTTTTTGGGCATAATGTCAAAATTAGTTATCAATATTTATTAAAATGATTATTTTGACTTATAATGTAACTTTTTAGACTCAATCTATGCGATATGATTAGATCTAACATATTACAATAAATATTTTCTAGAACATTTTCAACCTTTTAAAATCATAATGTAACCGAACATCTTTAAAAACATAATTAATAATAAGGTTAAGATCAAGTAATGTAAACATAAGACATCATGGATAAGTGCGTAATACTAGGTAACAAGTATGTAAAAATTTCATACATCAGTACAAGGTAAATACATCATAAAATTAATATATCAAAAACAGACATATGTCACCAAAATAAAGGTTATCTGGAAGATGAAAATATTACAACAAAAGGTATAATACGTAATGTGTCGATCCTCCAAATGTCTGGTAGGGAGCTTAACCAATAGTATCTAAAAGGGAAAAAGTTTAGGGAGTGAACTAGGGAGCTCAATATGTTCCAATAAGTGCATATATAAATACATACTAGTAAATTTCAGAAAATAGTTCAGTAAAATTTCATAAAAGTGACAATGATATTTATGAAAACACGTACCCTCCACCCCTGCACCAAAATAAGTTCTCAGAATTGCATCTATAAAGATTTATCCTATATCCTATGGGTATAAGAGCCAACTAAAGAAGTACTTTGGAGTCAATGGGTCTATCCAAATGTTACCTTAGATATATAAGAAATTAACAATTTGATCAGAGTTGAACCTCAAAAATCAAAATCCTATCAAGATAATACCCAATAAAATAGTTCATACAGTATACAGTAGTTTAAGAAAATGTGCATGAACAGATCCCATCACCAGTAACCTAATTTATCCATCATATCTAGGGATGGCAAAAAACTCGAACCCGTCGGGGAAAATTGAAAACTGAATTAAACGGGTCGGGTTTGGGGATGATAAACGGGGAAGGGGACGGGGAAAATTGAATTTTTTAAACGGGGACGGGTTTGGTAATCCCCGTCCCGATTACCTGGCCCGATACCGACCCGATAATTATCTATTTGATTGTTTTGTTTTTATATTTTGGATGCATTTGGAGGTGTTTGACGTTTCAAGTAAGTTTAGATCCGATAATGACATTATTTTTTAAATAACTCGTGTTATCGTGTGAAATTTAAACGGTAACGGGGATCCTCGCGGTGAAAAATAACCATCTAAGGTAAACAATTATTTAAACGGGGATACCCGTTTCTCCGCGATTTTCCCCGATTACCCAATGGGATCTCCGTTTAAATCTCCGCGTTTTTTAAGCGGGGACGAGTACGATTTTTTAAACGGGGACGGGGGACCAATCCCCGGCCCGAAACTGCCCCGTTGCCATCTCTAATCATATCCGGTACCATCACGTTTTCAAGGTTGATTACACCAGTCGCAATGTAGTGATCGATAAGGGTTTCAAGCTCTTCCACCCACAGATCGTCAATCACCAATACTCTAAGAAATATTCTGCCGAACATCATCCCAAACTAACATCACAAATTTAAATTAGCTGACCCTATTCCATATATAATGGGGTAAGGGGAAGGTAGGGTAGTAGGCTGCCCTAATGCTAGGTTGAGAGCAATTTCCGTGGAAGACCTTCGACAATTATGAATTGCCCACGTAAGACTCGATCTCACGACCACAAGATTAAGAGCCTTGCGCTCTACCAACTGAGCTGGACGGGCAATTCATCATCACAAATTTAACATTAACCAATATTAAAGTATCTCTTACTATTTTATCACAAATTTATTTGATAGAAAATTTAATAGTTTTAACCTAAATAAAATTAAACAAGAAATCGTACTATTATTAGTTATCAAAATTTCAATCAGTAGAACATATCAAAATATATACGATCGAATGTACGAAATTACCTCGCAGCTTGACCGTTCAAGAGAGACTGCTATGTCAGAGCGTGGTACATCAGCGTCACGAGCTACCCTCTAGACCCTCAGCCACCCGTTGGATTCAATAAAGTAGGAACCACGAGTAAGATCGACGGTTGTATATAATCGTATACATCACAAGCGTGTGGGGATAACTGGTGCGACTGTTAGGAGCGTTTGAAAACATTTTAAAAAAAGTCAGTTGCGAAGCTTTAAAAATGACTCGGATGAATGTGATGCCTGTCTGGGTATCTATCAGTGGAGATTGTAGAAGGATAGGAATGGCCCTCTGACGGGTCTTTTTCCTAATTAATATTTATTTTATGACTGTCTATCAAAATTAAGAAACTTTCGTGCTTTTTCAAATTTCATCGTCATCTTCTTTGCAAAGGCTTTCATTGTCCAGATTTTGTTTTTTCACGGGGTTTTTGTTTTTTCTAAAAGCTAAAGGTTCTAATTGGCGATCGTTTTCTTCTCTTGGAGTCTTTTCTTTTTAAAATTTTAATGATTAATACTACCAAGATGGAGTCTTGAGTGTTAGGATTATCCCGTAAGCAACCGTAAACAAAAACTTTTTTGTCGAGGGAGGGGATTATGCAATCGGCTTGCTCATCATTAAAGCTTTTTTTTTGAATTATTGTTTTCTTTTTAGGTTGCTTATCTATGGTAGACCTGCGAGAATTTTACTTCTGAATTGAATTGCGATGATTTAGTTTACTCTTTATTTTGCTTTTTACCCCCCTCTCTGCTGGTTCTGTTGGTTCAAGTTCTTCTACCTTTGGTGTTGTTCTATAACTTCAAAATTCGCATCCACAGAAAAGAAATTCTCCTCATTGCTCTGGTTGCCTCATCTTTAGGTGAATTTCTCTTCCTTTTCCCTCTAATATGTTCTCCAATTCCTGTAAGGATTAAAATTAGCAGAAAATATTCCATCTTAATGAAATAGAAATTCAAAACCAGTTTTCATATTGTTTTATGTTTATCGTGACTAAGCATGCTGATTGGTGGGGGTTGATGACCAAGCCCTGGACACCAGGTTGATATGTTTTGTATGTTTTTCTTCGTTGACTGAAGTTCAGCACAAAGTCTGTGAGCTAAAGATTTTTAGTTAACGCAAACCATGAAGCTACACTTCAAAAATGTCATGTGAAGAATCAATATAGAAAAAGGGTTTTCATCTTTTATAGCTTGATAGATACTTGGCAAGTCCGAGAGCTTGTGAAGATGAGGTGGTTTGCAGCTCTTGATCTGCTTAACTATTTGACTTGTGTTTTTGTTTATAGGTCAGGATATATCTTTTAAATGGGGACTGATACTACCGAAGTTGTGGAGACTCCGTCTTATTCCTATCCTAGTTCCTTTAAGGTACAATTGCCGAATGCGGTTCGCTTTTTCTGTTCTAATATGGAATTTCAATATAAGTAATTGTATTTGATCTGCATCCTACGTTTTTGAAAAATATATGTTTTTCCAATATCTTTACAATTCAAACTACAGCTCTGTAGTCTGATCGTTACTGAATGTAATTATGCTCATTTGCGAGACATGCTTAAATTTTCTTTGATTGTAGGTGCACCACGTGATGTGCATGGAGCTTAGAAATTTTGTTGATAGATTTCTAAGGATCTTTCCAGAGATTGAAGCTGCACGACCTAGATGCTCGTCGGGAATAAAGGCACTATGCTCATTGAATAATGCCATTGAGAAAGCAAAGCTGCTTCTTCAGTACTGCAGCGAGTCAAGTAAACTGTATCTGGTGCGTTTTTGTAATTAGTCATATTTTCATGTTTATAGATTCACTTATCATGAAGGAAAGTTTTATTGCTATTTTAAAACTAGTTGTATCTGGATGTTGTGTGCCTATTTTTTTTATATCTTATGATATGTAGTCTTCCAAAGGGTTCAAATTTTGCATTATTGGCCTCTTTTATGGAGATAGATCCTCCATGGAATGCTTTGTTGGTGTTTGTGGGCTTAAATAGAAAATTATGATTTCTCTTTATTTTATCACTTATTCAATTGATCAAGTCAATATCATTTGGTTGATAGTTATCTGCAACTATTTTCAGGCAATAACAACAGATGCCATGGTTTCAAGATGTCAAAAAGCAAAGAACTTGTTGGAACAAGGTTTATGCCAGATTCAGAGCATGGTTCCAGTTATGCTGGCCGTTGAGGTTTGTCCAATTACATATCTTCCTTCTTTATAATTTCTTTTATTTTAATTTTCCATTGTCCCAAGCAAGGGCCGGTAAATGGCTGATTGAATCCCATGTGTTTTTAAATGGGGTTTACTGTTCCTAGTATAGTGATTGAGGATGATCGGACGATGCCAAGATATCATATTTGGATAATTTTTAAACTTGGACATTTTCCTAAAAGCCATGCTTTTTGTTCGCTTGTTGATTTAATTTTATCCTTGTTTCCATGCTCAAACTTTACCAATTTTTGAAAAGAAATCGGGAGTTCTGCATTCTTTGATATCTTTAGGCGTCCGCTCCCCATCCAATTGGAATTTAAGATAGTTAAAAGGAAAAAGGGCAGCGACGTGAATGAAGCCAATTGTTTTGGTGCTCATGAGGGTCAGATGTATGCCTAACCCTGTTTTCATAAAGCTATTTTTCTTCCTGAACCTGTGAGACTTCCAGGCTCCATTGGAATCACCTTACCGTCAAATCAATTATATTTTTTGTTTGAGATACTTTTTCTTTCTTAAGTTCACTTCTGTGATCAAGTGATAACGAAATGTCAGTGCAGATCTCTAAAATAGTTGATGATTTGCGTGCTGCAAAGTTTATCCCTGATAAATTTGATGAGGAGGCTGGGAAGGTTGTTAGAGAGTTGCTTCAGAAGGGAGCATCAACGCCAGATTCAATGGAATATGCTGAATTGAGAGCTCTTCAAACTGCAGCATCACAACTCCATATTACATCTTCAACAGCCATCTTGATAGAGAAAAGGTCTATTAAGAAATTGCTGGAAAAAGTTGGCGATACTGACGTGCAAAAGAAGAAAATCTTAAAATATCTTTTGTATCTATTGAAGAAGTACGGTCATTTGATTATCGAAGAGCAAACAGACAACACAGTTGATCATAATGAAGGAGCATTTACAGTTAACAACCCTGGTACTAATTTTGTATCCACTCACCCTGTTGATGTGGATTCTCGTATGGAGTATAAGCAGTATGATGCTCAAGCTGATAAGTTAAGTGGAGCTTCACCTCCGGAGGAATTTAAATGCCCCATATCTTCAAGATTGATGTATGATCCTGTTGTTATTGCTTCCGACAAACATTTGAAAGGGTTTGGATCCAGAAGTGGTTTGATGATGGTAATGATACGTGCCCAAAAACTGAAATGAAACTTGCCCATCTGTCATTAACACCAAATGCTGTCCTGAAGGATATGATATCAAAATGGTGCACAAAATACGGAATCACCATTCAGGACCCAAGGTTGCAATCAGATATGCTTCACTCATTGGAAAATTCTTCCACTTCCATAGCTAGTTTCGGCAGTTCTATAAATGATATGCGCTTTCCAGTGGACATCAGCAATATCTCGATTGGATCTTTAGATACCAGTTATAATTCTGATGGATCACGAAGCAAGGTTGCTGATGGTTCAAGAATGATACGAGAGCAGGCCAGTGATGATCTTTGCCAATATCAAAACCCTAGCAGTGCAAGCAAAATGGATGTGAAGTCTCTATGTAGCCTTCCTGAGCTTGACTGGGAATCACAGTACGAGGTTGTTGAAGATATGAAAAATCATTTGATATGTGATGATTTAGCTTGTATGTCCATGTCATCCAAGAATTTTGTCGAACCTCTGATTAAATTTTTGAGCTGTGCTCATGATATGTGTGATATTAGAGCACAAAGGGCTGGATTTCAGTTGTTATTGATGTTTCTGAGCAAAAACAGGTATTTAGTCCATACGTTTTCTGCATTGCACCATGTTTTATGATGTGAGATGCCATTAGTTTGGATTATTTTTTATTATTTCCTATTTTCCAAACTGTGCTAAAGTTCAATGGGCTTGTTGAATTTTGGTATTCCATAATTTCCTTGTCAGTATTTTTAGTCGCATGCTCTCACAAAGCGTGAGATGTCTGTCACTGAATTGCATGTCGTTTTGATAATTTAAAGTGACATTTGATCTCCTTTTTCATACTTTACCTTGTTTGTGGACATAGATCTTTTAAAATAGAGGGGCTTATTTGTGACTTTTTCATTTTTGTGATGTTCTTGCAGGAATGGCATACGGTACTTAAATGAAGATGCGTATAGCCTGCTGTCATTGTCTCTCAACTCAGAAGTGACTAAAGAGGTTCTTGACATTATAGAAGTATCATCTGGCCAAAGTAGTTGCAAATCTAAGATTGCTGCATCTGGTGCTCTTATTTCCATTTTAAATATTCTCGACTCGAAGATCACAGAGTTCCAGGTTCGAGTAATTAAAATTTTGCACAATCTGTCCTTGAGCGACGACATTTGTTCCAATTTAGCATCTTTGGAATGCATCCCAAAGTTTGTCCCGTTCCTAGAAGACGCTAATCTTGCGAGACACTGCATAGTAGTGTTGAGAAATTTGTGCAATAACCAAGAGGCCCGGCTTTCTATTACTGAAACTCCGGGATGCATTATTTCTATTGCCATGTTAATTGAGACTGGCAGTCATGAGGACCAAGAACATGCGCTGGCTATTCTCCTCACATTGTGTTCTCAACGTGTTGAATATTGTCAATTAGTGATGGATGAATGTGATATATTCCCTTCCTTTTCGATGTTTCTGTTAATGGGAGTGAGAAAGGAAAGGCTAGTGCGATGGAACTGCTGCGGCTGCTTAGAGATACCAACCATGATTATGAGGAACAAGACCGCCTTCAATCTGACAATGTCACATCCAAAGATGCTAGCAACTATTCTAAAGACAAGAAGTCTCATAAGTCATTGTTCGGAGTGAAACTGCCGATGTTCTCAAGATCTAGTACACAGAGAAAGAAGAAGTGAAACTCGGATTTTCTGCTGTCTTTTTGGATTCGGGTTAGTATTCTCCCTGGTAAGATTCTTTCCCCTTCCGTGGGATGGATTTGCTTACGGGATTTGGGAACATACCATCATATTGTTACTAAACGTACCTATGTAGCATGGGTACGGCAACACAGTGACGTACCAAGTACCCAATGAGTACGGAACGGATACATCTTGGGTACGTACCAAGGATAGGATATTCCCGTATCTGTCCCTATACTCGTATAGCCGTATCAGTGCAACATAAAAATGTAGTTGGTGTAATTTTCATCATCTAGTTTCTTAGGTTTGATTATTATCATTTGAATGATATATCTTATATCATTTTCTGATTGTATAATTCTTCAAAATGTACAGTTTTTGGCTAGTGTTGAATTTTTCTTGTAACTTTTTTTCCCTTGGACCAACAAAAATCTAGTGCTCTAATTTTCTTCTTGCTTTTTAATATTGATGGTCAGATTTCAGGTCATCCATATAACTTAATCATGATGGTAGAACATTCTACATGTTCCTTTGTTTAAGTGCATTAGCTGCGTTTTGTGGTGCATGCATTTGTTAAACGTGTTAGTGCCTTAATTTTAGGAAATAAGTTACTTTCCTTAAGCCATGTCCTTGTGTTTTTGGCCATGGCAAAGTTGGATGTTTTTTATGTTGGTTTTAGGCTTAAATATACAAAATGTGCTCAATCTATGGCCTTTTTTTCATTTTAGTGCCCGATGTTTATTTCATTCTAGCTTGGTTCGGGCCCCAACGACATTAATTTCCCACTTTAAGTGACATGTGTCACAATCTGATAATTTAAAAAAATATATTTAAAATTTTAAAAAATAAAATTATATATACTTTTTAAAAAGATTTTTTTTGAAATAAACTCAAAACTTTGAGAACCTTCATTTTATCCCCTAAACCCATGTCGCCTTTTGCCGTCAATGAAGCTCTACCCAACCTCAACTCCTCCATGTGAGCAAAACCCCTATGAAATCGTGACCAATTGATGGTCGATCGACCATTAAAATCACATGGGATTGCGATTTTCATCATAGAGTTCGTAGGGTAAAAACGTTGATTCATCATCGATCAACCATCGATCGGTCTTTGGAGCTTCGTCGACGGCAAAAGGCAGCGACCTGGGTGGGTTTAGGGGTTGAAATGAAGGTTTTCAAAGTTTTGGGTTTATTTCAAATTTTGTGTTTTCTTTTATATATATATATATTTTTTAATTTTAAATAAAATTTTAAAATTACCAGGTTGTGACATGTGTCACTTAACGGGAAATTAACGTTGTTGACGGCTCGGACACCTAAATGAGTAACATAATGAAACGTTAGGCACTAAATTGAAAAAAGAGACATATGTTAGGCATCTTTTGTATATTTAAGCCTAGTTTTTAATATGGCTAATTTAGTGGTAGTTAAGTCATGCTCTCATGGTGTTGACGATGGCTAAAATAGTGGACCGTGATCAAAACTTTAGGTATTTTTATGTTTTATTCTAGTGGTTGCATTGGTTCTATTCTTTCTATTTCTGGTATAGGTTATTTCTATTTGTGGCATAGGTTTTTAACCTCGTAAGCGAGTTAAAGAAACCGTCGCGTATCGTTTCATTTTCTTTATACTTTCTTTTTAATAACAAATAGAGACATGTAGCAGTTTTTTTTAACTTCGTTTTTTCTTCGAACATGGTGGGCAAGTTTTGGATCAATGGTAGGTTACTTCAATGAGTTGGCATCGGGGAATGGGGACAATAGGAAATGGTCAGGTTATTGAAGACGACGAAGCCTTCAGATTGATGGCTAAATCCTGTTGAGACATATGAAGTTGGTGAAAGACCTTCAACACACCCCCTTACCCTACCCTACCCTACCCTACCAATACCATCATTGGTAATCTCGTATTGTTCTTCAGTTCTCGTACTCCATTATAAGTATGGTAGTGCAGCTCGATAACGATTATCGGAACGAACCGGTTGCGAGAATTTGGTCCTTTATGTTGTATTACATGAAGAATTGATATTAGTTGTTTTAGAGGATATTAAATAAGGGAGATGGTTGGTGGGAATTGTTTTTAAGTTGCCCTACTTTTGCACACATTGTCGGTGGGACACTCGTATAATCCAGTCGGTGTATCCATGCATATATTCTTTGCCTGGAGAAACAGATATACACCCTTACCCTAAACCTTATCCTCATCAATGAGCTTCAAGCTATATAGGAAGAAAAACACCCATACATGCATATATACATATACCTGTGAAGTACTTATATTTAACATGTTTGTCCCTGAATCAGTCACAGGATATGGCAGTCTATCTTGTTGTGCATTCTGCTCTTTATCCAGATTGCCTCAAGCATTAAGCAAACATGGAGATTCATTTTCGATTAAACATGATTGATTGAGTTTTTACACGTTCCCCTAATCGACCGTGTAACCGAATAAAGTAAAAAAGAAACCATGTCATCAATTTATTATCAGTAATTAATAATGATATCAATTTATACTAATAACGATATAAAAGTAGAGGACTGAATTATGTTAAATTATAGTCACCAGATTAAGTCTCGAATTTTAACATAATAGAGGGACTTAAAAGTTTCATCAAGCAACTTGAGTTTTAGAGCTAAAGGCAGTATGACGTTGAAACCACACCAAATCTAAACTTTTTCTCGTCTTTTTAATCCGCATGTGATAGGCTCGAAATATCGCTATTGATTTGAGTGAGTTGCACCAAATCTTGAAAAGACTAACCTCAACCAGAACCAAACCTGGTACCCCCGTTTTAAACCTCTCCGTTTTCTGTAATAAACGGACATTCCTACATGGCGGTTATGTCATCGGGGTCCCATAGCCCACAAGCTCTTGTTAATGGCTTACATTCATTATAATTCATCTTCTATCCAAAAACCCTTTTCTTAATAAATTCATCGTCAGCTCTTCACCTCACTATCAACTAGAGATAAATAAATAAAGAAATTCCATTTCTCCTCCCTATAGATTACCAGAGATGTTACATGGTGTGCACTCCATGGAAAGCTGTGTTCATAATGGGATGGACATTACAGAACTTGAGAGACAACAGGCAAGGTTGAAATTGCAGCAAAACCATGTGGTCCAAAATGACAATCCTATTGAGTTATGTCCAAATTCAGTGCCTCAGTTTCAGGGTTTCAGTGGAGAGCTTCATCAGGGTAGTGGTGATTTCCACAATTTTTTGAAGTATTCAGCATCTGGACCGGATTTTGGTGACTGTATAACAATGGAGTCTCCAACCGGAAGAAGAGCTTCAACAAGAGAAAAGCAGAGGTTTGGCACTATGTATTAACTGTATATCTGTTCATTTTGAGACTTTTTCTTCTTGTTGTTGGATCGAAGATAAATCTATTCAGTTTTTGCTATACAGGCTGTTGTCGATGATAAATGCAAAGATAAGAGGATCAAATGAGAGATGGAAATGGAATCTGAGTCCAAAACGAAATGCAGTACAGATGTTTCAAGAAACTCTTCAATGGAGAATTCGAAGTCTCAGCAGAAGCCAGATTACATTCATGTAAGGGCTCGTAGGGGCCAGGTTACTGATAGCCACAGTTTGGCAGAAAGAGTAAGTGGGGGGTTTTTTGTTTTAGAATTTTGGATTTTTATTGTTAAGTAAAATCAACCTTTTGTATGTTACAGGCAAGGAGGGAAAAGATCAGTAAGAAGATGAAATGCTTGCAAGATTTAGTCCCAGGTTGTAATAACATCACTGGAAAGGCCGGAATGCTTGATGAAATAATCAACTATGTTCAATCTCTGCAAAAACAAGTTGAGGTAATCAGATAAGACATATGGTCAATGTTGTTAGCCTTCGAACATTTTCATTAGCACAAAAGTTCTCTATGTTAACTTATGACGTTCATGCTAATTGTTCTTTTGTCACTGATCATTGGAGGAAAAGTGGATAAAAAAACAGGCAACTTCTTGTCTGACTGACTTGTGGTTTAAATAATGGTGCAATGAATCAGTTTGCTGCTTATGTCGCCAAATTTCCAGCAGCCATTAAGTCACCGGAAACGGCTGGTTTGCCCTTTCTTCAGTTGCAAAAGGAAGCTGTAATTTGCATGTTGGATACAACAACGAACCCTCCCCGAACGGTCACGGAAGGAATGAACGCAAGTGCTTCTTTATCTATCCCGGAACAAGCTCTTGGCTCATCCTGCATAACTGTAATTTATTCGTACTCTCTCATGCATGAATTTCTGGTTCTGTTGATGTCTTAATTGTGTCAAAATCATATATATTGCAGCAACTACAACCATTTTCAACTTGGAACACTGATCCCCTAGGCCCTCACAATGCGCACAATTTGGGGTTTCCTTGAGGGTAATCAATCAATTTTGGTCCCAACATCTAGAGGTGCATATGTTCATTTTTTGAAGTTTTACGTATTTAGAGATTCTTGAAGGGCCATGGACGATTTCCTTACTGGTATCCGGATATGTCTCGGAAACGGTTATCCGAAAAGGGTACCGAGTAAAGAGTCCAAGCAAACATTTGTCTGTCCATTCTCTCCCAGCTAAGATTTGTTGTTTACTGGTTTTTTCTGCAGATACTATTCCTGGAATCATATCAGACTTCAAGATCCTCCTACAAGATTTATGTCAAAGATTCCTGAAATCCAACACGTATCAAAGATGGAGATTTTATTTCCTTATTTTTTTACTATGATTCCAACAACTTATTAAATGAACATATTCTTGTTTTTGTGTGGTCCAATTTTTCAAATGAAATGGCATCCATATCATTAATCACAAAGCTTTTCCATATATGCACTACAACGACTAGAGATATGTTTCTTGTCAATATGTTTGCCCAACTTATATGTATGTGTGTGTGTGATAGTGATGAATGGTCGGGTGGAGGATTAGGTACGGAGCCAGGATTTTAGTTAAAGGGAGATAAAGTAAATGGGGTGAAATTAAAATAAATCAAAATTTAAAGGCTTAAATAGGTAATTATCCTTATACTTTTTAATGGCAAAAAAGTTTGGGGGATAGTAGGGCCCCAAGGACTTATATGGCTCCGTTCCTGTGGGGGACCAGAATAAGAGTGGCATACAAAAGCTGATAGTAATAGAAAATGAGATTTGGTTGAGAGGTTTAATCAGTGCGAGGGGCAACAAAGCTGGTGGCGCTAGTGGCGGAAGTGGCCCTACTTGGTGGCTCCTTGGCTTAACTTTGCAGACTAAGGGGCTGTTTGTTTATTTTAAAATGATTAAGCGCTGGACGATTCAGATGATCTGTATGAATTAACTCTGAATGTGACATGTTGTTTGATAATGACTCTGAATCATTCAGAATGTACTTATGTGTTGAATCATTCAGCATTGTTTTGCTGAATCAGTCAGTACCGAATCATTCAGAGGTGCGAAACAAACGCGCTGAATATTGAACGGTTCAACATTCAACGCTTAATGATTCCATTAATAGACAAACAAACAGCCCTAAGAATACACTTGAATTTCATCTAAATTTTTCAACATTTGATTCAATGATAAACATTATTGGTTAAATCTAAATACCCTTTTTTTTTATATAATTTGATTCAATTTGAGAAAATAATAAAAGCTCAAACATAAGAAAAAAGGAAAAGATTAAAAATTAAATTATTTTTAAAAAATTTGGGATCGAACATATAATTAAATTTTAAATCAAACACAACACGTTATTATCTATGTTAAGTCATGATCAACTTTAGGATCATAAATATTTTTTTAATTAATCACTGGTATCCGATCTATTGACCGATTAATTCAGATTGGTACTACAGAGACGAGGGCAACCCTCCCAACCCAATTTAATTCATTTGCAAAATTAACAAAATTATAATATAAAAATATTATTTTAAACATTAAATTATCATAACATAAAAACATTATTTTAGTTCATTTATTTATTTTACTTTAAATTCAGGTTCAATCTTAACAATTAATAATGTTATAATTTTAATGCGTAAAATAAAAATAGATACTTAAATTATGTATTCTTTTTTACTTTAAGTACCTAAACTGTTTTTTTGTCAAATTAAGTACTTAAATTATTATATTTAAATATTTTAAATAAATTAAAAATGTATTTAGCGAATTATTTCTGTAAAATTCAATCATTATCATTAAAGTATAAACAATTAGAAGAATTAAGTAGACACCTGACATGTTTTTTTCAACCTTTAAATGGCTGTGCCTAGCCGGGACTTCTGTTTTTGAATAGCGCAAATTAGGGTTTTCTTTTCCAGAAATGGCTACAGAATCTTCAGAGTCGGAAGAAGAAGGGAAGATTACAGGAGGAAATCAACACCTAATTGTTGAAGATGATCTGAGAGAAATGGGCAAAAAAGCAGCTTGGAGTGTCAGCTCTTGTAAAACCGGCAATGGCGTCTCTTCTGTCCGTGATGACAATCTTGAAACCTATTGGCAGTTAAACACGTTAATCTCTTCCCAATTTGAAACCCAATTTTACTTTCAATTCTCACTTTTTATGAGTGGTTTTCAGATCAGATGGAGCTCAGCCTCATTTAGTTAACATTCAGTTCCAGAAGAAGGTCAAGTTGCAAGTATGTGAGAATTCTGCTATTCTTTGGATCTTAAATTTGTAATTTTATTAACTTTTGGTGATGGGTTTATGACGATCAGTGGGGTTTCCCCTCCCTTTCATTTGGGGTTTTGAAGCTAGTTGTGCTTTTTGTGGATTTCAAGCTTGATGAGAGCTACACGCCAAGTAAGATCTCTATTCGAGCTGGTGATGGCTTCCATAATTTGAAGGTATAATCTATAGTTTACTTTGTGCTTTCATTTAGAATCGTGCACTCTTACCAGGCTGTTCAATTTGTGTATAAATGTTCTCTATAGGAGATTAAAACTGTGGAGCTTGTCAAGCCTACTGGTTGGGTTTATCTTTCGTTATCAGGAAATGATCCTCGGTGAGTAGCAAAATGATTGTTTCTATTGCTACGTTTCAGTGACAATTTTAGCAGTTAGTTCTATATTGTTTTCTGCTGTTAGTTGGGTTTATCTTTCGTTATCAGGAAATGATCCTCGGTGAGTAGCAAAATGATTGTTTCTATTGCTACGTTTCAGTGACAATTTTAGCAGTTAGTTCTATATTGTTTTCTGCTGTTAGTTAATATAAACGGTTTGCTGGAGGAGAACCCAAGGGGAGATTTGTTTTGGGTTTACTGATAAATGAAAATGTCTTGCAGAGAAACCTTTGTCAATACCTTTATGCTGCAAATTGCGGTTTTGTCGAATCATCTTAATGGAAGGGATACTCATGTTCGCCAGATCAAAGTTTATGGACCTCGACCGTATGTACCGTACAAAAAAAATCATTTCCTTATGCTTAAGTTATTTGATCGCCCATGTTCTAATTTATAATTCATTGGTGTTTAAATGCTCTATTGCAGGAATTCTATTCCCCATCAACCTTTCCAGTTTACTTCAAGAGAATTCATTACATACTCCATTGTGAGGTAATAGATGTGACCTGGCTTGGGGTAGAAAAGGTCATGCTATGTGAAGTGTGGAATAGTCTTATATGGAAGAGAACTGAGCTCTTTAGAACTGTGAGGAGCCTTCTCATAGGAGTGTAATTCTCTCAATATTGGTAGGAAGAAAGAGAGATGATATTGCCTGTATTCACTACCTTGGGCTTGTGCTGTTCAAATGGTTTAAACATCGTGATTTTCTGAAACATTGTTACATTATATTATTTGAGAAAAAAGCAATAGATGTTTTGATTTGTAACTCTGCATACCAGTGTTTTTTCTCCTTGTTTCCATGTCTTATCTCATATTTAGGGTTGAAGTTTAAGTCAAGACTTTCAATTTAAAAGAAACTGAGTTCCAAGTTCAGGTTACAGTGAAATCCTATTATCATTTGAAATATTGGAACTGTGATATGTATTCCTAGCTGGGAATGTCTTGCCACTCTGCAATCCACAAAAAACCATGATAGAAACTATACTATTGACTCAGAATGAGACATCAGGACATCTTCAAAACATTTTAAACTAGAGATTCAAACCATTTGCTGTGCTACGCTCTTTCTGTTGCAAACCACCACCTTTCTTTTCCCTTTTGTCAGCTAACCTGCTTGTTCTGGCCACCGGCACCTCCTTTGCATCTCTTCTCTTCTTCTCTCCTTCTTTCCTTTTATGATGTTGCCTCCTTTTCCTCTTGCTGTGTTTTTGTCTTCTTAAAATTTTTATTTCTTTGTTATATTCCTTTCTCCAACAAATTTAGGGTTGGTAGGTTGTCGTCAATTGGGTAAGACATTGAATCCTTTCTCGTCATTGTCTCTTGGCTGTTGAAGGGATCTTTGGTCATCCCCCTCAGCATGGATGGGGTTTTTCGTCTCCCTGTTACTGAAGTTGTCGCAGCTGCTCCCGTATTTTTTGGTGATTCATTTTCTGGTGTTTTTGTTCCCAATGGATCCTTTTAGCCTTCTCGGTTTTTAATTAACTTTTACCAAGGCTTTCTTTGCATTTGTTTCAAATTAGAAACGATGTTTCCATCGCCTCAGCAGCAAAGAGCTGGACCAAGACTCCGTTACATTAAGGTGGCTTAGCTCGCTTTTATTGTCAGTTTGCCAAGGTTATCAGCATGAGCTTCCCCTTGCTTTCCATATCTCAACGATGTAAGCTTGATAAAAGTGAAGTTGCTCCGTTTCTCCCCTGTTCGAGTTTAAGGTTTACTAGCCTCAATGACATTTTTCTTGTAAGTGACTGTGGTTCTGGTTTACCTATAAATCCTGTATCTTCAATTAAAGTTTCCATTTGTTATTAGAAAAAATCAGTTAGTCTATACTCTGGAAAATGATACATTTTCCTTCACAGGTGTTATGGTAGCTCGCTTATTGGTGAATGCTCGGCATTGCTTCCGTAGTGCACCTGATTGTATTGTACGCCTTGTTTCATTTTTGGTTCGGCGGGGTTTAGGGGCGGAGCTCCCTTAGGGGCCAAAGAGACCCCAGCCCCTGTAAAAATATTTTATGCTTGATAGATTTTGATCTAATAGTATTTTTGTTAATGTAAAACTAAGTATTTAAATTAAGAAATATAAGAATTTATTAGATGTTTAATCAAGTAAGGAGCAAAACTAAAGAATGATACTCTAATACCAACAACCGGTTGGTCCAGGGAAATGAGGCACTAGATCACTTAAGTAAGGTCAGGGGTTCAAATCTTGGTGATTGCGAATAAAGCAAACTGAGTTAAAAAGGCCGCCCTTGCCTCTGCGTACCTGATCCTAATTAGTCGACCAATAAATTGAAAACTTATGGTTATACAAAAAAAAAGGAATGATAATTCAATATTCTCAATTTTTTTGTTTAATAACAATTTAGGTAATTATAAATTTAATTATTAGATAAATTAGACATTGTTTTTTGAATTGTAAGTTTGTTTAAATACTTAGTAAATCATTGTATTTTTTTAAAAAATTAATATTTCTACCCCTTTCTATATCAAATCCTGGCTCGGGGGCGGGGTTGATAATAAGTAAAAGAAGCACCCAAAAATGAGCGGCGTTTATGTTACCAATACCGGATATAGACAACTAGCTAAGTACTGATTCTAAGATGATGGAGAAACCTACAAGTCAGATTGTAAGATCAGAAAAGCCATGCAATCAGCAGCTACGATCAGCCAGGAAGGGTCATACAAGAAAAGCATCCATTAGAACATAAATACTTGGTTGCTAAAATAGAAGGCAGCATTCTAAAGCAGAAAGATACGAATTTCCTACCAACATGCTCATTCACAGGCCGCAGCTGCTCGGCTTGGTTGCGAAGACAAGAAACAAAGGGTAGAATCAATGATGCGGATCTCTGACCAGTGATGATCATTCACAAGCTGGTTTGGTGTCAAAGCTGCTCAGGCAGATAGCAAAGGCTTGGAAAGCAGATAGAGGATATTGATAATCCATGGTGAAGATATCTTTTCCAATTTTTCCAAACTGTAAGATTACTTTCTCTTGTTCTTCAAGAGATACGTTATGTGATGGATCAACAGCTGCAGAAAGCCGGAAATGCTTAACAGAGGCCACCGTCACTAAGAGCTTCATTTTTTCTAGTCAAAACTCCGAAATTTGCATTAGTGGGATGCATACTGGGAATGTTACTTTCATTCTTTTGGTTACGCTTTTTGAACTTGTCAAAGAGAAGTTCAATGAGTTTCTCGGCCAGAAAATCTGGCGCAGTCTCTAAAGCTGCATCGAGTATTTACGCGATTATCTTTTAACAATCAATAAAGTAGTAGATTTCCGAATGCATAGCCTTCTAGCATGCCCTTCTCTATGAAAGCAAACCTTGAGGTCTGCATTCCCCCCCCCCATAAATACATTGGCTCATTTCTTCCGTTCCATTGATGGTTGTCATTGGAACTTGTCTTTCAACACAACATACCTAATGACAGTTTGTTGTTTATTTCAGTCTTGGTGGGTTTACGGCTTTGGTCGCAGCGGTGGGGTTGCCTGAACAAGTGGTTGGACTTGTGTTACTGAATAATGCAGGACAGTTTGGAGACAGGCTAAAACCACCAAATCTGAGGAAACGTTCTTGCAGAAATCTATTTTAAAGCCACTGAAGGAAATTTTCTAGCGTGTCGTTCTTGGGGTTTTGTTCTGGCAAGCAAAGCAACCGGCTCGTATCGAATCTGTCTTAAAAAACGTATGTCACCTACAGCCTTGTTTATTTGGCTTCCCTTGCAAAATTTATCCAGATTGTCAAAGGTTTGGATTGTTTTTATGAACTTATTCTAATATTAAACTTCACATGCATCCCAAGACATAGGTAGAATCGGCAATCTTTAATGGTTCCCTGGAAGCTATCAAGTCACTGATGATAGTTTTTCATCAAACAGGTGTATATCGATACCTCCAATGTGGATGATTATCTTGTGGAATCCATAAGAATGCCTGCAAATGATCCGAATGCCGGAGAAGTGTACTATAGGTATCTATATTGCTTCAACTCTTTATTTTTATTGAAGTTTCAATGTTTGGCACTCTTTGTCCAAAGCATACAACATATACCTGCGACAGCTTGTTTCACTGTTCGAACTGTTGATTATCCTCAGGTAGATGACACGGTTCATGCTAAATCAAACGGAGTACACTCTGGACAGTTTCTTGAGCAAGCTAACCTGTCCACTCCTGTTGCTGTGGGGTGACTTAGACCCTTGGGTTGGTCCGGCCAAGGCTAACCGCATCAAAGAATTCTACCCGAACACAACTGTCGTGAACCTACAGGCAGGTCATTGCCCACATGATGAAGTTCCAGAACTTGTTAATAAGGCTCTGGCTGAGTGGTTGTCGACTTTACAGACAAAAGCTTCGCTCCAGACAGTGTAAAAGAGATCCAGTTTTATGACATTGTGAATCACTCTTTGCTGTAGGATTACGTATAATATAACTGTAAATACATTGATTACATGTTCCATTTTTCATACATATGCAAGAAAGTTGAGCGTTGCTTATTACAAGATTCTTGGAAACAAAGGGGAAGGTTTATGTTTCTGGTAATGCTGTATCTTGGAATAAACCATCAGCTTTTAAAATAGGGTAAACTACAAGTTTAATACCTCAATTATCACTTTTATTTCATTTGATTATCTAACTGTTTTTTTAATATTTAATGTTACGTTTGATTTTTATTTTGATTATTTACCGTTAAAAAAATTAACATAATTATTGACGTGATATTTTCTATATCAGTAATTGTTTTTCAATGATGATGTGACATTACGTTATGATAACATGTAATCATCATTGTTAATTTTTTTTAATGATGAGTGAATAAAATGAAATCAAAATATAATGTTAAGAATGATTTAAAAATGATAATTTGGTAATTAAAATAGAACAAAAATGATAATTAGGATACTAAACATGTAATTTACCCTTTAAGATATAAGTTTGCTACTAAAAGGGATGACATAACATAATCCAATAATAGTTAAAAGAAAAGATAAAATAAATTTTCTATTGAAAAATAATAATCAATAGATTAACAGGGTTCAAAAAGAATTATTCTAAAAAAATGTATTTTTGACCCTCAAAGTTTACCAAAATTCCATACATCGCATCCTACTGAAGAAGATAACACGTGGCAGAAGGTGATCGATTCATGATGTGAAACTGTAGGACAAGTAACCGTATGGAACGAGAAGATGGTCGCTGAAAGCTGGGGACAGTTCATCTCCGGTTACAAAGCTTCACTTTCTCAGCTCAAAAAATCATAAAGAAAACCCCTCAAATCGTCTCTTAAAATTTAAGAAGAGCGAGATGGGAACACTGGGGAAAGCAATCTACACCGTTGGATTCTGGATCCGAGAAACCGGCCAAGCCCTAGATCGCCTTGGTTGCCGTCTCCAAGGCAGCTACTACTTCCAAGAACAACGTACGTACCGTAAAACCGTAACTTCTTTATTCAATTTTACCTCTGGATCGAATTCGCTACTCGTTTATGCTTCATTTGTATATGCAATTATGTAGTATGGTGATATAATAATCATTGCTGCTCTCATCAATCGAAATTTGAAACTACATTTGGGAAGATCTTGACCACGTATAGCTGATTCTTTGGGAATTGTTTGGATCTGGTTTGTTTCAGTGTCGAGGCATCGGACGCTGATGAACGTATTCGACAAAGCTCCTGCTGTTGATAGGGATGTATTTGTGGCTCCTAGCGCTTCTATCATCGGCGATGTTCAGGTCGGACGAGGTTCTTCTATCTGGTATGGATGCGTACTGAGAGGTAAGCAGCCTAATTTTTAATCAGTTGATGAATGGTTGACACACCAATAGTAGATTTACTGCTCTTTTGTTTTTATCCAAGTTTAGGGTTTGGATAATTTATGGTTCAATTAGTCTCGTTCTTAGGAAAATGAAGCTAATGAAGTTTTGTTACTTTATGCGCAGCCGATGCAACAAATGTTTTAGAAACTATAATTTTACCATAATTTCTAAGATGAAACGTTTTACCAGCAAGGTCCATGTTTTATGACGAATGTGTTGTAGCACATGATATCCATGTTCTATTTTGTGCTCTGAGTACTGAATTAAGAATTTCTGTGTAATGAGCCTGGAGTATGTTAGAAACTTGTAATTTCCTAGCTTTTAGGGAGACTTCAAAAATCCATGACTGAACCTTTATCCATCCATTTTTGTTGCCCCTACTGAAAATGAGATTGATGTAAAAGTTCTCATTTTTGTATCTTTTTGAACTTTCTCAGTAATTACTTTGCTTCTTCCCTCTGCCTGTTGTCGCATGCTAAGTCCATGACTGCTGCTATTTTCTGAATCTGATTTTTGATGTGTGCAGGTGATGTTAATAGCATCAGCATTGGATCTGGAACAAATATCCAAGATAACTCCCTTGTTCATGTTGCGAAATCTAACTTGAGTGGGAAGGTTTTACCAACTATTATTGGTAGTAATGTTACTGTGGGTGAGTGAGCGGTCCTTTAAAGCGGTCCTTGTCTGCAGTTTTGATTGAAGATGTAATTAATAATAAAAATTGAACAGGTCATAGTGCTGTTTTACATGGATGCACCGTTGAGGATGAAGCATTCGTTGGTATGGGGGCTACCCTATTAGATGGAGTTTATGTTGAGAAGCATGCCATGGTTGCTGCTGGAGCTCTTGTGAGGCAGAACACTAGAATCCCATGTGGAGAGGTTTGTGGACGCTTCTTCACAGATATTTGGAGTGTTAATCTTGCTTCAAATCTTATGGATAGATAAATGTGAAATAGGTATTTCTGTTCTTTGTGAAATAGGTATTTCTGTTCTTTGTGTAAATGTGAATTATAGGCAAAATGGTAGGGATTGTCATTGTAAGTGGTTCCCGGCTCCGCTTTCAAATGGAAGCTAGATTCAACCTGCATTTTGCATATCAGCTAGTATGAATGTTACATGCTTTTTTGGTGTTTCGAAAGGAGAGGAAACCTTCTATTACTCTGTCAATAAGCTTTAAAAGGCCATTTTTAACATCCTTTTTTGGTCATGCTTATCAGAGTTAAGATTAATCCAAAGGGAATGAATTGATCCAGCTATTCTACACTTGCTGACCGACTTTCTCTGTAATTTACAGGTTTGGGGAGGTAACCCAGCCAGGTTCCTAAGGAAGCTGACTGAAGAAGAGATGGCCTTCATTTCCCAGTCGGCCTTAAATTATACCAATTTGGCACAAGTTCATGCGGCAGAAAATGCCAAGAGCTTTGATGAAATTGAATTCGAGAAGGTGCTGCGCAAGAAATTTGCTCGTCGTGATGAGGATTATGATTCAATGCTTGGGGTTGTTCGTGAGACACCTCCAGAGCTTATCCTACCTGATAACGTTCTCCCTGATAAACTCCCCAAAACTGCTTAGGAGTCTCAATAATTCATTTCTGGGATAATTCTCGATATTCAATGTTAGTGGATAATTTTTTTATGATCTGAGGATTTACAGAAATGGGTGTTTTGAGTTCCAATAATTATGGGGTATGGCCCCGCTGAAATGGAGCCATATTGCTGACCCAGGCGCTTGGCTACTGCTATATTCTCGGGATTTAGAACTTGAACTTGGTAGTTGGTAGAGACTGGCAGGCAACTGGATGTGCAAGTCATGTAAGGTAGTCTTGTGTGGTTGTAATTGAGCAGTGGGCCGCTTGTTACGTTCACCGGCAATAAAATTGAAAGAAACGTGCTGACAATGTGCTGTCCGTAATGAAATCTTAATTCCATTTTAAAAGTTTTGCCTGAAATTTCTCATATATCTTTTTTGTGTACGCTCAGGTCATCTCTAGACTAAACCACTATCAAGTTGAGAATGGTTAAGGTAAATTTCTCCAGACAAGTGCGTTCTTTCTGTCCTTTGACCCCAATTCTTAAAGTTCCTAACGTGACACCTAACTTGAATCCCTAATCTCAGAGCATTCATGTAATTCTAAGCAATTAGCTTGGAAGCCTGCGGAAATCGGAACATGTTCAACCACTCATCTACTCTGATTTGTGGGATCAAACCTTTTCTATACTATACATGCATAATGTAACTTTATTATTTTTAATACAACATGGGGTTTATATTATATGACAAATTTAATGGTGAGTTATATTATATTATATTATATTATATTATACAACATGTTCAACCACTCATCTACTCTGATTTGTATTCATGGATAGTGATATATATAATATAACAAATTTAATGGTGAGTTGTAAACAAGGTTTAATTTTGATTAGGTGATCCTACTAATAGTTTACCATAAAAAGTTATAAACAAGATGTAATGCCAAAATAAGTGTTCAAACTATATTCAAAGTTAATTTTAGGTGCTTAAAGATTTTTTCGTTGAAAATAGGCTTTTTGGCGTTTCCAATGTTACACTATAGGTCCGGTCCCTGGATTGTAAAGCCGTTAAATTTAGTTGTTAAGTGATGACTTAATACAAAATTAAGTACCTAAACTATACCTCAAAAAACGTTTTAGTGCTTAAAGAATTTTTCGTTAAAAATAGGTGACTAACATTTTATTAGTTATACTTTTAAATGTCTATCGTTTAATTTTTAATTTTTTAATAATAAAAATATTATTTTTAATTAAAAAATAAAAAAGTAATTTATATTTACAAAAAAATCCAACTTTTTATTAAAAATATAAAAAAAAGGTGGCAACAGGATGAGGCAGGGACGATTTTGCATTACCCATTCCATCCCTAACACTTTCGGATACGATTTTGGGGAATCCCATTATACGTTTTGGGAATTTTTTGTCCCCACACCCATCCCTTACGGATCCTACGGGTTTTGGTTAATCCCCATAAAAAATAAACATTTTTGAAATCAATGCAACACCTAAGACATGTAAGATATATCAGATCGTCTCAAATTGGTCTCTATCTATAATATGAAAGTTTCAAACGTCAATATTTATCCAACACTCAATGTATATGTACAATCTTAACTATTTTCAATCTCAACAAATCAATGTATATTAAATGAGAAAAAGATCTAAACTTCAAATTTAGTTCCTTTGAGATGTAATAGTGACAACATATAATCTCATACATATTTTTTTAGGATCTCCATGGTTATTTTTGTAAAATATCAGAGATCTCTACGGTTATTTTTCGGGGATCCCCACAATTATTCACACGGGTACAGTTCGGTTATCCCCATGATTCGTATAAAGCGATCCACGTCCCCATTCCCATTTGAGCTTCGGGGATAAAACTTCCCTCGTCCTCATTCTGTGGGTGAAGATTTCGGTTATTCCCCATCCCGTCGGTTAGGATCCCCACGGATTTTGATTTTTCCCACTTGATTGCTACCCCTAAAAAACCCCCTAAAACGGTCGTTGGCCATCTCCAACCATCATCGTTGTCGCCGAATGTTTGGGTTTTGATCAGAATTGCACGGTGGTTCGAATGGTGGTTGCGGCGTGGCTTTTGGACATCTGAATTGACCGAAATTGATGAAGAACGACGACGATGGTTTAAAAACCGACAACCTTTGAACGCTTCTCTACGACAAACGGTGGCATGTTATGACGAAAGGTCAACAGAGATTTGATCGGGGATCGACGTCGGTGATGGTCACTGTCGACTGACCGACCGACATAGAAGGGGGAAGGAGGAGAGGGGAGAAGTCACCAGGGGTTGTTGTACGCACGAGACTGTTTTTTTAAATAAAAAATATATTTTTTATTTTTTAAAATTTTTAAAATAAATTCTCAAAATTATCAGGGCTTGACATGTAAAACTTAACGGCCAAATTTAACGACTGTTACGGTCTAGACACTTAAAGTGTTCCGATGAAAATGTTAGGCACCTAATTTTAACAAAAAATTCTTTAGGCGCTAAAACATCTTTTGAAAAAAAATTCAGGCACTTATTTTTGTTTTAAGCCTTAATTAATACATGTCACATTTACTTTAAGTTAAAAAAACTTAAAATTATAATTTATTTTTTAAAAACAAAATATTATAAAATTGCCAAAAAACCATAAAATCTTTTAAAACCGTAATTTTAATCCCTTAGCATTGTTAGTCACCACCAACGTTGTCAATCGACCTAACACCCATTGTTCGACCGAAAAACCTTCCAACGACCAAAATCCCATTTTAGCCAAACACCTAACGGTCGTGTAATTACAAGATTTTGCAATCGATTGGAAGGGGTTCTCCACGTTGCGATCGTCAATTTATTGTTGTAATCACCGCGTGAAACATTGGGGTTTAGTTGGAGGGGGTTTGGAAATTCGTATACCATCGGGGTTTCAATCGATTGATAACATTGGTAGCGGCCGACAGTGGTAAGAGATTAAAATTAAATTTTTAAGGATTTTTTAATATAATTTAAAGAAATATGAGTTTTTCAGTGGCGTTATAGTCTAAACACCTAAAAATATAACGTTAGAAATATTAGACATCTACAAGTGTAACAAAGAAAACATTAGTCACTTATTTTTAATGAAAAATTCTTCAAAGTTAACTTTGGGTATAGTTCATACACTTATTTTTATATTTTTAGCAAATAGAACTGCTAATTTTATTAAAAAGAGAAAACATTCAAAATTGAAATTAATATGAAGGTTTAAAATTAAACTTATAATTAAAATATTTTCCTATAACCAATTATACAATAAAGTAGATACTCGAGATCATTCAATAATCATACAAGGAAAAAGTTAAAACTCATTCAAGAAACTCGAACAAAAGACAAATACGAACAAATCTGATTGCATCGACAAATGAACGGCAACATGAGATTAAACTACCGAAAGACCACTGACAATCGCAAATTAGAATCAAGCATTGTGAGAAAATAATCTACGAATGCAAACCGCGATCTAAGTCCAATTCAAGGGTCCAAAGCAATGAAGATCAACATGATAACAAATAAGCGTCATCTTAATAAGTCGAAACGAGATCAAATTCGACCCTAAAAAATTATCAAACAATTAAAAACGTGCCATGATGACAAAAAAACGTGTCATATAGAGAGAGAAAAGAATGTCATAAACATAAAGTTATAAAAAATATAAAAATTACAAAAAATTAATATATATTCAATAAATTAAATGAGAAACAAATAATACATACGATAACCAATACTAAGACTAATACCACCGCCTATCATACCAAAATTGAAAAAAAAAGGAGGTGACTATAAAACAGAGGAGGAAAGATGCCGGGGGTTAATACATATGGTTTGTTATAAAAAAAAATCAACACATGTTGTGGGACAGAGAAAGTATCAAATTTAATTAAAAAATCAAATATTTATTACAAGAAATGTAGTTCACGTTCGGGATGTTAAAAAATATCTGATGTGATTGATCCGGTTTAACGACTTGAACTTAAAAAAATCAGATAATTTTGTAAAAAAATTATTCGAACGGGCCGGGTACCTGACCCATGATTTTTCTCAAGTAATTAGGTCGGGTCTAGGTCGATTTTTTATAACCAGGTACCCAATCCAACCCGAAAATATTAATAAAAATTAACTTTAAATCATTATTTTTTGTGTATAGATTGTGTAAAATGAACTTTTTTGTATTTTCGTGATTTTTTTAAGAAAAATAATTTTAAAAATAAATAAACCGGATATCGAGATCCAAAAATATGGATACCCAAACTTAATGAGCCGGGTCACGGGCCGACGGGTATCCGGTTTTAAACACCTCTAGTTCACGCTTGATTAATTTTGCCGCTTGCTTGTAAACGACAACGTATTACTTCACACAAAGGCAAGTCGACATCCCTGTGTCTTCCGAACACTCTGGAGGGGTAGGAATTTGAACGGGCATATATATCAAATTCCGATACTATCCCTTCACAACTGTTCCTCCATTCCTCTCTAATCAAGGTTAAATTCGGCACTTCATTAATTTGCAGCTACGGTCCCAGGAATAGCAAACGTTCCAAATATTTGAGGAAGGAAATGGAGGTGATATTTAACCTTCATTTTCCTTAACGGATTCTCTCTCGACGCGCCGCCGTCTGCTCCTTCTCCACAACTATCGCCGCTGCTCACGCCTCGTCGTAACTTCTAGAAGGATTATCTCTTTATCAGCATTTAAGGTAATGCGTTTCCTTTCTTTTTTGGTATACATGAAAGCCAATTTTATTTATGTTTAGTCTTTTCGTAATTTTGAAATGGTTTCTCCAGTTTTTGAATCAGCTGCTCTTAGCTCTGTATTGTTGTGGATGCGTTGCTTTTCTCATCTTCTAAACGGAGCTTTTAAAAGAAATATGTAGCTTTGAATAGTTCAAGGTTTTTATGTAAAAATAATTAGGAAAAATATTTGAATGAATTTTTCCCTTTTTAATTTCGTGTTGATACTCGTTTTATTAAGCGGTTTGTGAATTATTTTAAACAATGAAGTAATTGTATTTTTTTCAAATCCTTTTTCTTCTATAATTTTCCGTTCTGTTTTGAATTAATTAACATAGAAGTATGTTTGTACGTTAAAAAATCTCTGTTTTTCTTCAGTTTTCCGTTCTGTATGGCTGCTGTTTAATGAAGATGAATTCTCACGAGTTTTAATTTAGCTGTGTCCAACATGATTTTTTTTATTCACTTTTTCAATTGTCTAGTTTTGTATAGATGATTTATTTAGCTATGAAATTTCTGATTTAAAATGAGAAACTATTTACCAGTATTAATGTTTGAATTTTAGATTATCCATTATTTTCCTTGATAATACACAAGTTGTGGCTTATTTGTTACTACTAAAAGTTAACAGCTTTAAGCTTAATTGATTGAATTTTCTCAAGTTCATTAAAGTAAAATGTTCTCAATGTTGCAACAATGAATTTTTGTTGGTTTCCTTTACAAGTATTAATATTTGAATTTTAGATTATCCATTGTTTTCCTTGTTATCACACAAAAGTTGTGGCTACTTAGTTCTTACAGATAAAAGTTAACAACTTTAAGCTTAATTGATTGACTTTTCTCATGTTCATCAAAGTAGAACGTTTTCAAATGTAGCAACTACGAGATTTGCTTTGTTGCCTTTGCAAGTATTTAGAAGAGTTAATGTGAGGGTAATATTCCTTTCTATCATAGAAAAGTTGTGGTTAATTAGTTGTTACAACTAGAAGTTAACAACTTTAAGCTTGATTGGTTGAACTGCCTCAAGTTCATGAAAAGTAGAATGTGTCCAAATACAGCAACAATGGGATTTTTTTTGTTGCCTTTCCTTGAGGGCCTTCTCGTAAGAAAATGACGTGTAGTTTAGTAACTTTAACTTTTGTTGTTTGATCATGCAGAGCCATGGCAACATTTACGGCTATAGCTTTTGATAGGTTGTTAGAACCTGGAGCCTCCAGACCTGTCGAGAACTCCAGTTCTACTTTAAAACCACCTATCCACCCAAAGCCTACTACTAACTGTAAGATGGAGAGGTGCAGTTGGACATCAGTGAAAAGGAAGGCTAACCGCCCCCAAATTTCACCTTCCCCCTATGCTACACCTGAGGCAACCCCACTACCTGATTCACCATCTTCTTTCTGTCCTTCTCCTTACATTATCAATCACAAGCGTCGTGGGCCTAGCCTTTCAAAGAGCTTTTCTGAGGCTAATGTATCATCTTTGGAAAAAATCCTTGAAGAAGATGAGATTAATGGGAAAGCAAACCTGTTGATGAACGTAAGGATGGTTTGGTTGCTTTTAGCATTTCTGAACCTAATGAAGAGGAACAGGAGAATGGCGCCCCCCATATTTGTCCTATGAACATAGAGCCCGAAAATGGTGTCCATGGTGGTTACATTCAGGAGGTGTACACAAATGGTTTCCTTGATGGTGAAGTTAGAAGCAGCCAGATAAATAATGGTTTACTCATGGATGCTGTGCAGAAGGTTGGACCGTTGAACTTGGACATCTGTAGCGACAGTGAAGATTTCTTTGATCTGAATGAATCGATGAGTGTCACAAGTAATACTGAGGTAGGAGATGACACTGGCGCTGAAAGTGCTGCAAGGATTGTTACATCAGGGGTAGAGTTTTTTGATGCATGGGATGCTATGTTACTTTCACACGTATATGACATTAATATGTAGATGCACACACAGTCACACACACATATTAATCTTTTTCTTGCAGGACTGTTATTTGTTTTTAAAACCTGGTATGTATTTACTTGGGGCATGATACGAATGATTTTGTGCCAACTTTCTTGTTTATTTAATAGGTTCATGCATGCATATTTATAGGTATGGAATAGGTGAAATTATTGAGAAACACGAAAAATTTCCCCCACAGTATCTGCCTAATGTAATGACTTTGTTTTTCTTATGGCTAGCTTACTTAGATTTCTTGTTTCTTCCAGAATTATCCTGTGGGAGTGCACCACAGACTATTCGTCGTGACATTGAAGCTGAATTACGGGAAATGAGATTGAGTTTACTTACAGAGATAGAAAAGAGGAAGCAGACAGAAGAGGCTCTAAATAAGATGCAATCTAATTGGCAAAGAATCGGCCAAAAGTTGGGTGACGTGGGATTGTCTTTGCATGAGGATCTTCTTAATGCGACAGAGGATGAACTGGTGAATCAAGCTGAAGAATTGAGACAGCAAGTGTGTGCTGCACGGTTTGTATCATTATCTGTGGGAAGAGGCATCACAAGGGCAGAGATGGAGATGGAGATGGAAGCTCAAATCGAATCAAAGAACTTCGAAATTGCTCGATTATTGGACCGTCTACACTACTATGAGACCGTGAATCGAGAAATGTATCAGAGGAACCAAGAGGCTATAGGTGAGGATTTTGTACCCCATTATTTTTCTTTCCTTAGCAGAACAGGTAGTTTACATTTTTGCATATACTGCATGATATTTGCAAGACTCAGAATTTATCATTTCATACAGAGGTGGCACGGCGTGACAGACAAAGGAAGAAAAGAAGGCAGAGATGGGTCTGGGGTTTTGTTGCCACCGCAATTACCCTCGGGACAGCGGTCTTGGCTTGGTCTTACCTCCCAACAGGAAAAGGATCATCTTCTGATAGCATTTCCAAGAGTTCAGATGATAATCCAACAGCTAAGTAATAATTATTAATCACTTTTCCTCGTGGCATTATATGGTAACCTGATTTATCAAATGTATTCTTTGTTAATGTTAACCTGATTTTGACCACTTTTCCTCGTGGCATTATATCGATGATTTGATAAACAGTTAAATGGAATATAATAAATCAATTATTTTTAAGAATTTGTCAATCCTATGATTATGATGAGTGTTATAGTCTTTTCTTATCATTATGTAAAAATAAATATAATGTAAATTGTTGTATTTATTAAAATTTTAAACATGAATAATCCATATTTGCCCCACATTCATCTAGAGGTCAATTCTCTTTATGGAGTGCTTTAGAAGTAAACTACTCAGCACCAGGGTTTTAAATAGCCGTCCGCGACCGTGATAGCGCCCGCGAAATAGCGGTAGTGCTGCCTTCCAATATACCCACTATGGCCGCAATCGCGGTAAATGCGACATGACCGGAAACGCGACCGCGACCGCGATTTGAATCCCTGCTCAGCACATCAAAACGCATGTAGGAAGGCTAGGTCGCTGATGTCCATAATTGGTTTCCATAATTGTTACAGTTATTTTGTAGCCAATATTATTGTTTGTGTTAATTATTTTATTATTATTAGTTTATCAATTTATTGGTATTTTATTAGGAGTTAGTTTAATATTGATTCATTGAAAGTTTATTATTGTTAAAATCTTATTTAGTAGAAAGGGGTTGCTTGCTTTAGTAGGTCTTTTATTTTCACAAGGTATGCAACCTCTATTTATTACGATTAATAAAATACAATTTGCATAGTATCCACCTGAAAGATCTAAAGTCTCGGCCGCATTTCGTGATGCTGAAACTCATGGGCTCATGGTGGCTCGAACTTGGGTTTTCAGTGATGGTTGTTATAAACCTTTACAGTATGCAGGTTCATATAATGAACAAATGTTTAAGGTATTTTTCTATTTTGACTCCTTTATAGTTTACTTTGTATATCTTTAATGTACTGATCTGACTCGGATCTTCTCGGTTTTGGATTGTTTCAAAGGGATTGGATTTTTTAATAGCTGAGGCCAGAAAATATAGAATCAAGCTCACCCTGAGCTTAGCTAACTATGACAGCTTTGGGGGAAATAAAACAATATCCAAACTGGACAAGAAGTCAAGAAGTCAAACCCAATACCTCACATCTGATGATGATTTCTTCAGAAATCCTGTTGTCAAGGGATACTATAAGAATCATATAACTGTACGAATCTGTTCTTCTTTCCGGTATTTGATATCGGATTGTCATTTCTGATCATTTTCCCGAGCTGATAAAGCTGATTTTCTTTTTGCAGACCCATTCTCAAGAGATGTAACAGCTTTACAGGGGATTATTACAAAGACGATCCGACGATAATGGCATGGGAGCTTATGAATGAGCCTTGATGCACATCAGATTCCTTAGGAAGGACTGTTCAGGTTTATGAATGTATTTATTAGTGAACTTTTCATTTTTAGCTTTTCATGGTGCAGTAATTCACTGTAACTTTCAGTTGTTCATTTGCTTCATTGATAGGCTTGGATAATGGAAATGGCTTCTCATGTCAAATCCATAAACTCCTCAGCAGAAGAAACAACATCCCAGCTTGGATATCGGAACATGTTTAATTGAAAATAATCTGATTTCCGCCATCAATTTTGCAACGGTACATTCATTTCCTGATCACTGGTAACTATCGTATGAAACTTATCGAAGCATTCAGCTCATGAAATTAGTTTCCTCATTGTTTCATTAACAGGTTATGCCGCTCAAACGATGAATATCAGTTCTTGTTTTTAAACATCTAGCTCGATGCTACCATACAAGACGCACGATTCGTCTTCCGAAAGCCGATACTATTCACGGAATTCGGAGAATCATTTAAGGAGACCCCGGTTTCAACACTTGTAAGAGAGACCAATTGTTCAACTCTGTCATACTACAAGATATACTGATCAGCTGAAAGAGGTGGACCAGCTGGTGGTGGTCTGTTTTGGCAACTATTAAGTGAAGGCATGAACTCATTCAGGGATGGATTTGGGATTGCTCCAGGTGAGAGCTTTTCAACAGCTAGTACTTGGTCGACAAGCTCACAAGCTCGACCAAATCCGTAGGATCTTTATGAGAAGACGCATTGGAAACAAAACATTGAAACAGAGCACATATACGTGAGATTTTATACTTTGTTTTATAATATATCAATATCAAGTCGAAAAAAAATTATTAATAGAAAATATAAAAAATACCTAAATTATATATATCCGACACTTATTCGCCAATGGTTGGTCGTTGGCCTTGGCCTATGATGGTGAATACCAGTTGTAGTGTCCGACATGCATTCAACGTGAACAAATCATGATTTTTGAGGGGTTCTTTTTTTTTTCTATAAAGACATTGCAACGACTTAACAAAAAACATCAGAAAATCAAAGAAACAAGTTTCCACCATGCTTTCCTGTAATCCAAGTAACCACTATTCTTCTTCTTCGTCTCGATTTGACAAATTTCTAAAGTCTTTCTCCACCATTTTTCCCTCTGCAACTTCACCTTTCACTACCTATGCCTCAATCAGTGCTTCATTGATGCTCTTTCTATCCATATTCAACGATCTCATCCCGGACCCTCTGCGAAGGCACATATCTTCTGCTCTAAGTTATACTTTCGGGTTCTGTTCGGATAAACAAACCATTGTTATCGAACAATCTGATGGGATCATACCCAACCATGTTTTCAATGCATCAGAGGTTTATTTAAGTACCAAGACCAGCCCAGACGCCAAGAGACTCAAAGTCAGCAAACGCAAGAAAGACGAGTTTGTCATTCAGGCTCGACAAGGGCCAGAGAGTCACAGATTCCTTCCACGGGGCTGACTGGCTGAGCTCAAATGGAGACTCGTTTGCCATGAACCGGAGAGAAAAGGTAACAGTAGTGATTAGTCGAAGGACGATATTTCGAGTTCATGTGCTGAGATGATTGAGAGTGAAGCAAGGGTTTTGAAGATACATACTCTGGGGAATTCTCACTACTCCCGCAAGTTCATGTGGGAATCTATCAAGTTCGAACATCCATCTAAGTTTGAGACTTTAGTGCTTGATTTAGAGCTTAAAAACATGATTGGTGAGGATTTGAATAGGTTTCTTAGGAGGAAGGAGTTCTATAAAAAAGTGGGTCGATCATGGAAGAGGGGTTGCTTGTTGTATGGACCTCCAGGTACTGGTAAATCGAGCTTGGTTGCAGCCATGGCTAATTACTTGAAATTTGATATCTATGATTGCAGCTTGAGAACATAAAAAGGATTTGGGGAAGCTGTTGCTCGACATTGCGAACAAATCAATCTAGTGATTGAAGATATCGATTGTACTGTGAATCTGCCTGATCTTTCACGGGTAAGCGGAAATAAGCGTGGTGGCCAAGACACGCAGGTCAGTAGAGAACTTTTCCTGCATTTCCAGTAATTGAATGCATATTGTTACCCTGTGCTAGTGTGTTTAATGAGTTGAATCAACGAAGTTTACACTCTCTGGACTGTTGAACTTTATCGACGGTCTCTGGCCGAGTTGTGGAGACTAGAGAATCATTGTGTTCACCACTAACCACAAGGACCGGCTTGATCCCGCCTTGTTGAGCCCCGGAAGAATGGACTTGCATATTCACATGTTATACTGCACTATGCAGGCTTTCAGTATTTTAGCTTCAAATTACTTGGGCGTCGAAGGCTACCACCGGCTATTCAGGGACATCAAAGAGTTGCTGGAAGCTACCAAGGTGACTCCTGCACAAGTTGCTGAAGAGCTAACCAAGGACGAAGATGCTGATGTTGCACTCGAAGGATTTCTGAGTTTCCTCGAGCGGAAGACGACGAAATCGAGAAAGCTGAGACCTCAAAGAAACTTGAGAAAGCTGAGGCCTTGAAAAAACTCGAGATTAAAGAATCCGGAGAACCAAAAATGAAACACAAATGAGTTACTCCTAAGGTTTACATGTAAAATGAATTACTGGTAATTATATGATCATTTGGATTATGAATCTTAGTGATATATCCAATTCCCAAATTATTAATCCTAAAAATTCAATCGAATAAGCTTAGTGATATTCACTAATTTGACTATTTTGGAAAGTTGACAAAGTTTGAGTACTAAATGACAAATATTGAGAAAATTAGTGACTTAAGTGGTAATAGTGGAGTTGTTGAGGTATTGAGCTGGAAATTAGATGCTGGAAATTTAATTAAGTTGTTTGAAACTTGAATTGAAGCTAAAAGGCAAAGGACTATTTGAAATAAAATGGAAAGTTGATATGAATTCTAAAAGAATTCATAAAATGATAGTTAAAATGAAAAGTTGAAAAATATTATGTGAAGTTTGGATGAATTTGGATAAAAAGGATTTATTGGTCAATTTGAAGTATTAAGGTCAACATTGATGATGTGATATGAAATTCGTATCGAAAGAGCATCGAAAGGTTTTTAGGAATTTATTTTCTATTGTATGCCTATGTTAGTAAAATCCTAACATATGGTTTGAAATGTATATGTTATGTAAATGTTGTTCATTTTGATTATGATTGAAATCAAGATCAAGTAATGTTAAAGCTAAGGAGAAGCTTAAGAATATAATATGAAGTGCTAGGAAGGTTTACAAGCTAAGGACACTAAGTGAGTGTATATTTAATTTATATTTGTGTTATCGAGTAAACATTGGCTTGCAATGAGCTAGTGACAGAATTACTATGGTAAGAAGTAACTTATAACTATTAGATAAATAGTGATTCATATATATATGTTAAGTTAATATGCTAATAGAATTAGTGAATAAACTGAAAATATAAGTTAGTGAAATCTGTCCAAATTTGTGTTATGAACAGTAAGTTTAGAAAATCATCATAAATTATATAGAAATGATTAGAATATGATTTTTACATTGTTGGAATCATATGTCAATATAGTTTTGTTTAAAATAAACGGATACTGATTTAGATATATATGAAAAAAGATATGAATTTTTAATTGATCATAGGTCATAAAGCAGGACAACAGATTCTGTTTAAAACAACTTATGTATGTCAACTTCGAAAATTCACTATAAATTGTATAAGATGAACTAGAAAAACTGTCTTATATAGTTAGATTTGTATTCGAATCTAGTTTCTAGTGATATAAATGGAATAATTTTTAAGTGTGTATATTAATACAAAATAATATTTCTTTGCAAGTAGTGCATACTGCTAGCATATAAAACTTGTCATAAATTATGTTTTCATGTTACTCTTATGTTATAGGTTATTATAAATGCTCAAAATAAGTCAACGTTATTACAATCGGTATGATAGTTATAATATTTATTACATGATGAATATAATGTTTATATGTTAAAGAAAAATAATTGACGATGATTATAATATATAAATGTTATGTAGAAATGAAATGTTTAGGGTACGAACTGTCTATTATGTTATGATATGAAGAGTTGTATATGTTGATATATTGATATCTTTGATAATTGAATAATATATAATAATTAATGATTCTATTATGATAAATAAGTCCATTGTATGTTGCATTGAGAGTCGTAAGTATATTTAGCATGCCATTAAGTTGAGTACTTTTCGGTTATCAGTTAAATTATGATACATTCGTGTGCATTACGATCTGTACCGTTAGTGCTCATGATATGATTGCACTTGGAGTACATTATATGTTAGAGTTATGACAAGATTAGTAACATATCCAAGTTGATGATCCCCTAATAAACATCTTTTCATGGAGGTTGACAAATATATATGAGCTACCTAAAGCTCTAAGTCTTAATAACCAGACTTTGAGCCTACACCAGTAGTTTTCATAATTTGAAAGGCCGGTATCATTTTTGTTGTGTAAAACCTAAAGTTTCTCAACGGGGGGATGTCTAAATTCCATTAAAGCAGCGATTAACAAAATACTCGGCACAAGACTGGGGCACAAGGCATAGTCCTCTACTTCTAAGATCAGGCGTCTGCTCTTCTTTGCCTTGTTCTTTCAAACGCTACAGATAAGAAGCAAAGATTGTAATTTTCACCTGTCAATAATGGATTTCCTAGTAAATTTTCTGGTCTTTATCGAGATAGATAGGAAATACCGTTTGCATTGTTCTATAAAGCTTGCTTTGTGATGATTTCATAAATGGCACACTCAATGTCTGCAAAGGAAATGTAAAAAAAAAAAACTATTCAGTATCCCAAAGAAACAATAGCCATCAAGTGTGGATGTAGTGATAAAAGGAGAGAGAATAAAAATAACCCAAAGAGAGTAAAAGAAATAAAATACCTCAACTTGGTCATGGAGGAACTGGATGTACCCAATGGCTTCTGTTAACACTGAAGCAGTATCTGTCTGGCAATCACTCCGTACATAAACTTAGATATATAAGTATGGCTCAATCAATGTTTTTAAATTTACATATATATATATATTTAAAAATTTAAAAATATGTCTCATCTCATTCATAGTGGGATGGTAATGGGGAAGTAACATGGATAGAAATGTACCTTTCCAAATGGTGCCGTCAGCTTCTGAAGTGCAGCAACCCTGTCTCCTAGTTTCTCCTTTCTAACCTAAGGTAAAAAACCCAAGGTCCAAGCTTGTGAGAATTTGCATAAAAATGAAAAGGAAACTACGAATGAAGCATTGGTTAACATTAGTTTCACCTTTAACGTTGGACACAGGGATCGTGACTTCGAGGACCGACGCTTCTTGGCTTCTGTATGGGATTCCTTTGTCTCGGAAAAGCAACCAGGTCTCTTTGCACTTGTCGTTGATCCACTAACAAAGGTTGATACCTTTTATGAAGATAAAAAGAAAATGCTAAAAATAATAAATGGAAATAGCTTTCAAATGCATGAAAAAATATCAATTAGGTATAATTATGAATAAGAGAGAAATTTATAGAGACATACTTTGGAAGTGGTGGATGGACTGTCATTACTTTCTCTTCTAGGATCATGGCCCATAAGCACATTTCTGCTTAATTTTCCAGGATTTTCAACTAAAGATTGATTGCAACTCCCACTATCATATGTAGAGTTGAAAAGATCCAAGGATTTCAAGTTCAAGTCCAAAGAGTTTGAAATCAATGTGGAGCACATATCATTGGTAGCAATATTTGTACTTGGAAAGATGTGATTGAAATCATATCTGCTAGCTGCTGCAGTTCCCAAACATGGGGAGTGATCATTAGCATTAGTGTACAAGTTTCTGGAAGAGAGCTGCCCCTCGGTCATGTTGTTAGCGATGGAGAAATTTTTGTGCCGTATATTTCCTCCTAGATTTTGATCAGTGGATTGTGGATAGTGTTTTTTAGAAACTAAATAAGGGTCCTCTGCGCTAGAGTTGCAGTACATCACCTCACTCAGTTTGGGGAAAGAGCCTGGCATGTCATCTTTGGTATTTGCAAGGAGAAACTCGTTTGCAGATTGTTGGTAGAAGCTACCCTCATTCACCGAGGTCCTCATCAAAGGCCATGTCCATAGTTCCCTTGATTTCGGGATAGGATCAACTGGATTCCTATTGTATCTACCACCGATACTCCTGCATGAAAGAAATAACAATAAACACAACATATTCAACAAGAAAACATTACTCAATTTACCAGTTTACTGAAAATTTAAGAACAAAGAAAGAAACTTGTTGATACACGTATTTCTATAGGTCTTGGGATCAATCATGTAACATATTAGCATAAAAAAATCATCTCGAATAAAACTACTGAATATGTCTCAGATTATCATATCTTAATGAGTTTGTTTCCTTCCTTTTCCCTTTTAAATCACTAACTTCAACCGGCTCATGGCTCGTGAATAGAAAAACATGAAAAGTTTGTAGAACTAAACATGATATATAATCAGATGAACAATTAACATATAATTTTTCGAGGTAGTTTAGTACTTACGGAAAGAGGTCGTGCTTCCATTCATCTGCAGTTGATATTTGATGACCAATTTGAGTTACCATAGAGGTGTACTTAGCATACTGTTCTTCAACCTTGAATTGAGAATGGAGATTTGAAGAGTCCATGGTGACTTCAAAAAGAATGCAAAAAATAAAAACAAGAAAGCTTGTCCCTTGATTCAAGAAAGTAATAGTATCAAGTAACCACTTTAGCCTTCAAACACTTTAGCTTGCTCACTTTATTTCCTCTCCCTGCAGCTGCAAAGTCTCATTCACTTCTGCAAATGAGGTTGCCAAGAAACTTTTATAGCAGCTTCAGTTTCCAGTGAAGTACCCTATAATTGTTGCATATGCGTGTGTATATATATATTGGATTTTCTCTTTTTGTCTTCTCTATTATCTCCACAATCACATAGATGGATGAGACATGATTGGAATCCTGGTTTTGGAACTAAAGTAAGATACTCAAAGGAAGGGTCTGAATTCTGAAAGAGGAAAATTCTGGTTGAAAATGCTGTATTCTTTTCAATCGAAGACCCTATATTCTGCAACATATTATGTATAGGCATATTGTAGGGTTATCATTCTAAAAGTTAAAAATATAATTAGTTTGTTAAATCATAGCCAATATTTCACCAGTGCAGGTGGATACTTTTACTGTATATATGAATATGATTAATTGTTTATAACTTTATATTTTGTTGCACATCCATTACAAGAGAAATGGTACTTTACTTTGTATGCATGAATTTCTGTGAGCGGGCTATCGTTATTTTGTGATTTCATATTTTTTCTATGGCCGATGTTCACTGCAATTGACCTCCATAACTTAAGTTATTCTCGTCCTCTGGACTTCGGTTAAGCAGGCAATATTTAGAATGGTTTGATCAGCTCAAGCATGCATCAATGGAGAGCCTAAACATTAAAAACTAGCTAATATTGAAGGTACTCAACTTTGACAATTGTTTTATTAAACAAAATTATGGTTCCTTTTCACCAGAAAGAAGCCTATATATAATAATAAAAATAATAATCAAATTATATGAAACCCCAAAAAGTTGGCTCATAGGAAAAAAAAAGGTAGATATGGGCAAGATTGCAAATTTGTTGTTTGCCTTCTCTTCTACTTTCCCCTGCAGGCAGAGGCTGTCCACCATCCACCACTTATTTCCATTCTTTTCTATTTTTCGATAAAGGGTTGTCCGAATATGAATCCGACTCGATTTTAACCCGTCTTTTTGTCACTACACCACCAGATTTGTTCACCACCACCACTTAGTCCCATGCTTTATAACCAGTACTTTCTGCATCAAATCATATATGTATATAGTTAAGCGAGGGCTTAAAACTATACAATTATTGGATGAACATTGGGATACCAAGATGACATTTTTGTTGATGTTAATAAAAGTGGGATGGAGTTTGAATATTAAATTCAAAGTAAGAAAGAGCACCTACACTGTCTATTCCACTTGCATTATATAGGCCGCCCCCTATTGGAATCCACGCTGGGATGCATTATATGCTAATGCTAAAAAAATAATGTCAAGGGCATAAAATACTGTAATCTTTCTGCTACAATACAAACACACAATAATCTTTCTACTACTAAATATATCAGTATACTTTTTTCTGTCGTTCTATGTAGTAGTATAAGCATGCTTAAATAATTCTCTACTTTTTTAGTTGAATATTGAATAGGAAGATTCCCACTTCTCTGCAGTTCCCTACACCACAGAAGTGGCATCTTTCATCGGTTGATGATCTGCAGAAACACAAGAAGAACAATGTAGAATTTCGATGAAAGGATTATAGTGTTATAGGGTCTCGCTTTATACCCTTTGTTTGGTCTTTTCTCGAATTTGTTTAATAAGTAATTAATTAATCTTGAACATAATGGATGGAAGCAAAGCATCATGATGAAGGTGAAACTGGAGATGGAAAGGAAGGGTTGTAATGAAGTGGCAGAGAGCCTGGAAAGGAGGTGTAAAGTTGGGAGCATTAAAGTGGTTCTAAGAGGAAGAAGACAAGGGTGTGTTTGAGTCTTCCTAGAACAATAAATGCCGGCAGTAAATCCTGGTATCAGGGATCATGAGATTTGGTGACTTCTAACCTTTGACTTTCCTTAAGATATTGAATGATTGATCTCATAATTGCTTAAGGAAATATTTAGCTTATTCACATCTCTGCACGATGCAATCTATAATTCGTTCGGATGATCCACCGCAGTTGAAAAGTTCAATCTCTAGGGTTGGACGATAAGATAACACATTCGTTTGGGAGTCACTTCAGGGGTTTCTATCATGCAGTATTTATAATACGATATATATATATAATATGTCGTTTAAAAAATATATATAATATATAGTTTTGAAATATATATATATATATAGTTTTTGAAAATATATAATGTATATAGGTTTTAAAAAATATATAATTTTTGAAAACGTATTATATGGTTTTTGAAAATATAATATATTATATAGTTTTAAAATATATATTATATTATTATTATTACTTTTTATTTTATTTTATTATTGTTTTTGTTTTTATTATTTACTTTCATTTTTATTTTTATTTTAGGTCCAACTAAAGTCCAGATCCAGGAGTCCAAATGGGTCCAAGTGATATGGTCCAGTAAAGCATGGAGAAGGCCTGTCAGGTACAATAAGGAAAGCTTGTTTGTCTGACCCAGCGAGTTAGGGTTTGTAGCTTATGCCCAACGCCATACAAACAAGGGCCGTCAGATTTGAAAAGGCGTCGATGGCCCAAATCTCACGAAGATTAGGGTTTTTTAACCTTAATCATAAAGCAAAAGCACCGCAAGCCTTAGAACCGTTGGATCAAACTTGGTGATCCAACGACCACAAACTCATCAAGGAAACCCAAGGGCCACTCAACCTGCCACCAAACCATGCGCCAACAGGAGCATCATCACCATATTTCTAAATTTTTATTTAAACTTCAAATTTTCGCAATTAAGATAACTTGGTAATCGTGTGGTACAGAAAGGGCGATTCGATGGTGCTCATCCTTCATCGATCGTAAACGACTTCTGAATCCAACAATTCTCTGATAAAACGTAGATATGGTAAATTGACAATCTACCTCGTTCAAAATAATTGGTGGATACTCCATCACATTTAATTCCAAATTAAAACTTGAACTCGAGGCCGCCCCGAAAGACCGTTGCGACAACAACTTCCTATATTATTCAAGGGGCTCGCGATAAGATGTGTTAAAAATCCTCCTCAAGTGCAAAATGAAAAAGGAAATATTCATTATGTGATCAATCAAATTGATCTCACCTAGTGGATTCCACAGTGCTTGGATTCTATTTAGGAGGATTCATAGGGTTCATAAAGTGTCCAAAGTTACTTCTCAGGCCCTTGAATGTTCATAATTAATATGTTTTGATCCTTAATGCATGATGATAAGTCTTAGGTCCTAATTTGAATCAAGTTTATGTTAACTAATGTTAGTATATGTCAGCTGATCAAATAGTTATTTTATAATTTTTATAGTCAAATAATCTAATTATAAAATAATAATAGTCAAGGTTTGTATTTTACTCTAATTATGATTACATTCTTTTTAATTGTATCAAACACCATTAAGAATGAATATAAATTTTGTTTTATTTAGAATTAATATTATTTTATGTATAAAATTATCATATTTTTTATAATTATTGATATCTGATATATTAATTGATTAATCTAGATCAAATATTATAACTTTTACCAGACAATTCTCATACTAAATTATAGAACGAAATTGATTATTGAATCTTTGAGAGACTCTTGATTAGGGATGGCAAACGAGTATAGTTTCGTGGATTCCGCACCGCATCCGCTCCAATTGGAGCGGGGATGGGTATAATTTTAGCGGGTAGTGGGCGGGTGTGGATTTATAAAGTGGTATCCGTCGTAGGTGGTGGGCGGGTAATGGGTTTGAGACATTACCCGCCCCGCATCCGCCCTGCATCCGCCCGCACCATATCCGCCCGCCCAGCTAAATATCTATTAAATTTTTGGACCATAATGAATTTAGGTGTAATTTTAGAGACTAATTTATAAATTTTAATATTTTATAATATATAACATATAATTTAACCAAATATTAAGGATATTTAGTCTTTAATTTGGTCTTTAATTAGGGAAATATTCGGCTCTTTGATTAAACCCATAATCCCACTAACAACGTCACTTTCCATGTTCTTTAGCCCATGCTGCCCATCCAAACACAAATTAACCTTACTATAAGCATTAACATCAAAAGCAACAGTTTTCATGTTTAGCCCTTCACAACCCATATTAGGCGCACTATGAGCATTAACATCGAAAGCAACTCCACAATCAAACTCTGCGACTACATGCTCCCGACAATTTGTCTCCATAACATTCGTAGAGCCACTCCTCTGACAAATTGAAGCATGCGTTGCTACCCCATCATGAACTGTCTGGGAACCAACTCCAACATCCCATTAGTTTGTTGTCAGGCGGTCTAGATGGATATGTCACTAGTGGGTAGTGGGTGTGGGGATAGATTTGAAAATGTACCGCGTGGGCGGGTGTGGATTTAAAAATTTGTACCCATCATGGGTGGTGGGCGGGCGGTGGAATGAAAAATATTAGGTGAGTATGGGGATGGGGGAGGGGGTATCCGCACCCGACCCGCCCGTTTGCCATCCCTAATCTTGATGCTATTGATCACCTGTTAATTGTGAGTGTCTATTCCACTGAATCTTCCCATCATAATTCCTAATTTTCTTCATCATCTTTATCCACAATATGAAGTGCACAATGCTTGTGTAACTAGTGCAGAATAACAAATCATGTGTAGCTGTGAATTGAAGTAACATGTTATCCCAAAATAATATTAGTGCGCGCGTCTAGAATCGTAATCATTTGGAGTTGTGAGGATGAAAGCAAGCCAGGTCCGGCCGAAAGCGGTGGTGCACGTGTCGCCGCCGTCTTTGCTTGGGATTTGAAGTGGTGAGAAATAGGATATGTCGTTGGATTGGATTTATGATTGAAGGAAAAGCAAAGGGAACAATGCCTGAGAATATGTGCAAAAGAAACATCTTTTCTTTCTCAATGCGAAGCTTTCTTTTTCAAGTAGAGATTTTTCTTTTACCATTTTCACTTTTTGCGTCTTTCATTTTCAAAACAAAGTAATTTCTACTGTTAGTTAATTTCTATTATTACCGAATTATAAGCTTGCAAAAGAATAATCCCAATTTAGTAACTTCCTTTTTCTTTTTCATTGTAGGATTAGTACACAAGAAGATAAAGTCTTCCATTTTCCCCTTAATTGTGGAAAGTGTAAAGAAGATTGAAGTTCCAACTTCCAAGTTTGTGCGTGGCAAAAGCTTAAGGCGTTGTTTGTGCATGACGATATATATAAACCACAAAGATCAAAACAGTACGTAGTAGTCCTTTTACAGCTTAAGGGAAGTGCCGTGCGAGCGTCACGTCCCAGCTCTTTCCTTTACATGCTCTCCATAGTATCCTGTCTCTTTTGTCTCATTGGAAACATTGAATTAGATCAAACCAGTTCCCTTTGTTCATAAAGACTCAACTCTTGTTTTTTCTTTTCTTTTCTGGGAAGACAATAAAGGGGGTTTTGTTTTTGTACTCACTGGGATGATTTTCAGTTTGTGAATTTGGATTTGGTTTAGAGGTTGAAGAAATGGGTATGAAAAAAGTGGGTTTTTTTCTTCTGGGATTTTACAGTGGCATGATTTGAAAGGGAGTGAATTTGGAGTTTTCTGATAGAATTGAAGGAAAGGGTAGCAAAAAAGGTAGGGTTTTAGGGGGGGAGGAAGTGAAGAAACTGATTCAAAAGATCGAAGCAAAGAAGAAGAAGCGGCAAGTAAGAATTGGTTCCCAGACCCCTTTTCATATCTTTTGTTTTATTTTTCTATTTTCCAGAGAAATTTTCGGAGGAAAAAATGGCGACGCTTGTGGAGCCACCAAATGGGATGAAGCCAAGGGGGAAGCATTACTATTCAATGTGGCAAACTCTTTTCGAGATTGACACAAAGTATGTCCCCATCAAGCCTATAGGGAGAGGAGCATACGGCATCGTTTGTTCCTCCATCAACAGGGAAACCAACGAAAAAGTGGCCATAAAGAAGATCCACAACGTGTTTGAGAACCGTGTCGATGCTTTGAGGACTCCGAGAGAGCTGAAACTTCTCAGACACATTCGACATGAGAACGTGATTGCTTTGAAAGATGTAATGATGCCTACCCATAGAACCAGTTTCAATGATGTTTATTTGGTTTTTGAGCTCATGGACACCGATTTGCATCAGAGTATCAAGTCTTCTCAGCCTCTTTCCAATGATCACTGCAAGAATTTCATTTTCCAGGTAATTTTGATGTTATAAACATTCACCTATTCTACATGGTAATTTGGATTTAAATTCGTATTGAGTGCCTATGAGTTAGCATTAATGATTAGACTTGTTAATTTTTACCCCCTTTTTTTCCGTATAATATCCCTTTTTGCAGGTCACTCTAGACCGTAAATAAATGTTTGGTTAGTATAAATAGCTGTCCTTTGTACTTTAATTCTGTGCATCCTTTAGCTTTGGGGCATTGATGACTTTAGTGGTCATCTGGTCCCATTTTGCATTTAGTTCAGCAGAAAAAGAAAGGCTGTGCTGTTGTTGCTTGTTAGGCTTATTAATAACAACTTGTACCGGTGGGAACTTGTTAATGGATTCACTGAAGTACAAGATGATGACAATGGAGCAACAGTTCAACGAATACAGGGGCATATGCATTAAAGGAGGCCCGTGTGACACACTCTTCATTTCCTCTAAGCATCCGTGTCCGGTATAAATACCGGTGCCAGATATATATCCGGTATATATCCGTGTCCGAACGGCATGGAAGGTGAATGATTCAGTTCGTGGTTGTTGAGAATCATAAAGGCCAGAATAGTATGCAGTATCATCTCTTACAGCTTTTTTCGTGGTCGTTTACACAATTATCTTCTTGATTGTCTAGTGTAGACTATTATAGATGGTAATATACACGGTTTGCTTCTGCTTAAGAAGGCTTGGATCCGTATTGAGTTTAAATACTTTTATCTGTTTCTAACCTTTAAATATGTGTTTTAGTTGCTACGAGGGATGAAGTACCTGCACTCGGCGAACATCCTCCATCGAGACTTGAAGCCAGGGAACCTTCTTGTCAATGCTAATTGTGACCTGAAGATATGTGATTTCGGGCTGGCATGAACCAGTAGAGGCAATGAACAATTCATGACAGAGTATGTTGTCACCAGCTGGTACCGTGCACCAGAGCTCCTGCTCTGTTGTGTTAATTACAGGACCTCCATCGATGTTTGGTAAATCGGGTGCATCTTTGCCGAGATTCTTGGTCGGAAACCTATCTTCCCCGGGACAGAATGCCTTAACCAGCTTAAGCTAATTATTAATGTCCTAGGAAGCCAGCAAGAGGGCATTTATCGATAACCCCAAAGCAAGAAGGTATATCACGTCACTTCCTTACTCTAGGGGCACCCATTTTTCTCACCTATACCCTCAAGCCGATCCATTAGCCATAGATCTGTTGCAAAGGATACTTGTTTTCGATCCATCTAGGAGAATTACCGTCACAGAAGCACTCCTACATCCTTATAGGTCAGGGTTATACGACCCGAGGTCCAATCCACCTGCACAAGTACCGATCGATCTCGACATAGATGAGAACATGGGAGAACAGATGATTAGAGAGATGGTGTGGATTGAGATGCTTCACTACCACCCTGAGATTGCATCTGCAAATGCTTAGATGTTTATTGTCTTATCTATGCTTGGTTCTATTGCTGTGTTATAATATGCTTTCAGAACCAGTATTATTGTTCGACATACAAGAACACTATTGAGTAGGGCTGTAAATGTGACGAGACAGATCGCGAGCTATTCGAGATCGACTCGATCAAGGCTCGATAAATACTCAGATCGAATGGACTCGACTCTCGACTCGACTCGAGCTCGACTCGAGTTCTTAACGAGCTGAAACGAGCTACTCGATATTCGACTTGAAAAGCTCGTGAGCAGCTCGAAAATATAATATATTAAGATTTTATTTAAAAAAATAAATTAATAATAATATTAATATTTATGTATTGATTTTTTTTTAAAATACAGTAAGATTTCATGTATTTAAAGTTTATGCTTAAGTTTGAGTTTGAGGCTTCAATCGAGTTAAGTTTAAGAATTTTTTTTTCATTTCGAGTCTTTTCGATCTGCTCACGAGCTTCAGTTCAGAATTTTAAGTTCGAGTCGAGCTTGAAAATTTTAAGTTCGCGAATTTTTGAGTCGAGTCGAGCTCAGCAATACTCGAGCTCAACTCGATTCGTTTACACCCTTACTATTGAGAGTTGTATGCCCTGGGACTTTGCAATCGGAACCAATTTTTTTTGTTTACCGTTGACACACACGGTTTTTAGTTTGGGTTCTTTGTGGCAGTGTAATTTGTAAATATTTATGCTGTTATCCGTAATACAGTGGAATTAGCATCATAATATAATAAAAATTAGGGTAAACTATATATTTAATACCTAAATTATTAATTTTGTTTCATTTTAATACCTAAATTTTTATTTGTTTCAAAATCATACGTGATGTTTATTTTTTGTTTCATTTTAGTATATGCCGTTAAAAACATAATTTTCATATTTGGTTTAAGTTTTCAAAGGGAATTGGAATCCTAAATGACTTCAACTATCAATCAAGGGAGGGAAAGTAAATTTCATCCATAATATGAGAGAATTAAAATCCTTTTGAGGAGGGAATATGAAATTTGACTATAATACCCTCATCATTATTTTCCATATATTTACTTTTTATTTTTCTTATTTTATTTGTTTTTTTCTTTTCTTTTATTTTTATCATTTTATCATTTTATATTAGTTTTATTTATATATTTATTTTCATTTGTATTTTCTTCTTGTTTATTTATTTATTATGTATATACAATTATTTTTATTTTCCTTTATTTTATTCTTATTTTTATTTTATTGTGCTCGTTATCTTTATTTTGATTATTTTATTTATTTTTCTTCATTTTTTTATTTCTTTTGTTTTTTGTTGAAAACATTTTGATATTTCGATATAACAAATTAAGTTAAATGAATTTTAAGATTTTCCAAATGATTTTCTAAGTATATTCGATATAACTATTCGAATATCAAAAGATTACTCCAAATCTTTCAAAAAATTATTTTTAATCCTTACTCAAGTGTAAAATTAAGTTTTAATCTTAAAACAATTTCAAAATAATTTTACAAAGTATTTCGAACTATTTCAAAGCAAAAAATTCCAGATTGCTCAGAGAGAACCGATTCCCCCCCAAGGGGGTACCGATTCCCCCTGAATGGTTTGGCTCCGAGAATTCCAGTATGCTCGGAGGGAACCGATTCCCCCCCAGGGGGTACTGATTCCCCCCTTGTATAACGGTCGAAATATTTGAATTTTACACTTAGGGAACCGATTCCCCATAAGGGGTACCGATTCCCCCCACGCTCCAAGTTGTTTTATTAATTGTTTTCACACTAAAACGGCTATATGATCTTCACTAATCATCCTCAACGTTCAGAAGTGATTCAAGGTGTATTTAAACAAGTCCTGAAGCCTTTGATCAATAAGAAATCATAGAGAAACAAGAGAGAAAGCATCAAACACCAAGTTTGTGCAAATCAAGCTAATTTTTCTTTCAATATTCATTTTGCTTTCAAAGAACACCATTTGTAATTATTTGTGAGTGCTCTTTTCTTGTTCTAGAATTGTGCAAACATCTTACCTTGTGAGGTTTTCCTTGTAAGTTTGTAAATTTGTGTATTTCTCTTTGAAAAAGAGTGTGCTCAAGAATTTGGGGTATAATTCTTGAGGGAGCTGTAAGATTACTCTTTGTCCTCAAAAGAAAGAACAAATTAGTGAATTTGTTGGAAAATCCTTAGTGTGGATAGCTAAGGTAGTAGACGTAGACTTTGGTTGATAAAGTCGAACCACTCTAAATCGATGTGCAATTACTTTCAATTTTCTGCAAAAGCTTCCACCAAAATTTTAATTGCCAATTCACCCCCCTCTTGGCCAATTCCGTCAATCGATTAACTCAACAATTGGTATCAGAGTCTAACTCATTTGAAAGTTTAATCACCTCTTGAGTCGATTCGGGAAGAGTTATATCGATAATCGAAGTCATCAATGGCCTCCGCTTCAAACTTCCACTCCGGTCTCGATTCGATGCCCGTCAACAAACCTCCTTTCTTCAATGGAGCTAACTATGCCTATTGGATGAATAGAATGATGTACTTCATTCAAGCAAGTGACATGAGAGCATGGAATGTCGTAGTAGAAGGATACATCAAGCCTCTCACTTATCCAAGATTGTGGAGTGAAGGAGAGACAAAAATGTTCCAGCTCAACTCCAAAGCCATCCATATCATATTTATACTCTTGGACCAGATAAATACGGAAGAGTTTCATCATGTACAACCGCCAAAGAAATATGGGACAAACTTCAAGTCACTCATGAAAGTATCGATGAGGTAAAGAAATCTAAAATTAGTATTCTAACGCATAGCTATGAAAATTTCAGGATGAAACCAAATGAAGATATCAAATCTATTACGGATAGATTTTCAACGATTGTCAATGGTCTCAAGTCATATGGAGAGATCATTTCAAATGAAAAGCTTGTGAGGAAGTTAGTCTACTCCCTCCCAAAATCGTGGCAATCAAAGAAGACGACAATCATTGAGTCTAAGGACTTAACATCCTTAACTCTTGAAGAGCTAATTGGGTCACTCCTCACTCATGAAATGATGCTTGAAGATGAGGTGGACCTTGATAAGATTGAAGAGACACCAAAGGAGAAGGAGAAGGAAAAGAAGAAAAACATTGGAGTTGTTCTCAAATCCACAAAAGATGAGAGTGATTTGGATGAAGATGACGATGACGAGGAAATGACATTGTTTGCCAAACGGTTCAGAAAATGATGAGACCTTACCGAGGAAGAAAATTCAAACAAAATGAATGCCTAAAAAATGAACAAAAGAGAATGACCCAATCATTTGCTATGAATGCAAAAAACCGGGGCATGTCAAATATGATTGCCCACAATTGAAGAGAAAGGGCTAATCAAAGAATAAGCACAAGGCTCATGTGGCTACATGGAGTGACGAAGAAGGTTCCGATGAAGAGGAACAAGAAGTATCAAACTTGTGCTTGATGGCATTCGAGGAAAATTCTAAGGTAACCTCTAACTCATCTGATTTTGATGATTTATCCTATGATGAGCTATTAGAGGAATATAATGGGTTGGCTTCGGATTATGAGAAATTGTTTTTAAAATATAAAAATGATGTTTCAAAATTGAAAAATGAAAATAAGCTCATATCCAAAACCAACAACGATCTTGAAAGTAAGATCAAAGATTTGCAAATCAAACTATAAGAGTTTGAAAAGAAAAATTTAGATTTGCAAAATTTACTTTCAAAGGTCAATGATGATCATCAAAAGAAAATTGATGATCTTAAAGCTTCTTTTGATAAAGTTGGAACAAAACGTTTTGAAAGTGGAGAAAATTCTAAATCCAACTTTGTTAGAAAAAGTTTTAAAAACTACAATCATAGAGGTCCCCAAAGAACCTCTAATGAAAAAATCGTTAGAAGTATATGGGTTCCTAAAGAGCTCATTACTACTAAAGATAAGGATATCCTACACAAATGGATAACTAAGGGGACTAGAATTTTGGAAACTAATGAATATGGACCCAAAAGAATTTGGGTACCAAAAATTAGAAATTAATCTTTGTTTGTAGGAAAAGGAGCATTGCTACAAGGCACGGGAAACAAATTCAAACTCATGGTACCTTGATAGTGGATGCTCAAGAAACATGACCGGAGAAAAAAGCCGGTTCATTAAGCTTAACGCCAAAAATGGAGGAGAAGTGACTTTTGGTGATGATTCAAAAGGTCACATTGAAGGTATTGGTACTATTGGTAATACCTCTTCCATACAAATTAAGAATGTTTTATATGTGAATGGATTAAGCATAATCTATTAAGTATTAGTCAATTTTGTGATAAGGATTCAATGTCATGTTTGATATTAATGGTTGTAAAGTCATTGACATTGCATCTAATCCGATTATGCTTGTTGGTCATAGAATAGGAAACATATACATGGTGCATTTAGATTCTATTGATATGACTAATTTGTGCCTAGTTGCTAAGGATGAACATGATAGTTGGTTATGGCATAGGAGACTAGGACATGCTAGAATGAGTGTTTTGCAACGGCTAATTCAAGGTGATTTAGTTCGAGGGTTGCCTAAGCTTAAATTTGATAATAATAAAATCTGTGATGCTTGTGCTAAAGGAAAACAAAAGCGAATTTCTTTTTAAATCCATTAATGATGTATCAACTAGTAGAGTATTACAATTGATCCATATAGATCTTTTTGGGCCAACTAGGACTACTAGCTTGGGTGGAAAACAATATGCATTTGTCTTGGTAGATGACTATTCTAGATATACTTGGGTTCTATTTTTAAGTACTAAAGATGAAGCATTAGAACAATTCATCATGTTTTCAAAAGTAATCCAAAATGAAAAAGGTTACTCTATAACTAGTGTTAGGAGTGATCATGGAACTGAATTTGAAAATCTTGGATTTACTGAATTTTGTAACTCTAACGGTAGTAGCCATAATTTTTTCAGCACCTTGAACCCCTCAACAAAATGGAGTTGTTGAGAGGAAAAATCGAACTTTAGAAGAAATGGCTAGAACCATGCTTTGTGAAAATAATTTGCCAAAATATTTTTGGGCGGAAGCCACAAATACCGCTTGTTATGTTATAAATCGAGTAATGATTAGGCCAATTTTAAAGAAAACTCCATATGAAATTTTCAAAAATAAAAAGTCTAACATTAGCTATTTTCATCCTTTTGGATGTAAATGTTTTGTTTTAAACAACAGTAAAGAGAACCTTGGCAAATTTGATACTAAAAGTGATGAAGGAATTTTTCTGGGTTATTCCTTAAATTCTAAAGCTTATCGAGTATTTAATAAAAGAACTTTAGTTGTAGAAGAGTCTATACATGTTGTTTTCGATGATAATCCCCTTCCGAGGAAGGATTCTTGTGTGAATGATGATGTAGGTGTTATAAATACAAATGACGTTAGACATGACGTTGGAGAACCATCATCAAAGGAAGAAACAAAAAATGAGGAAACTCATGATCCTTTTGAGAATTCAACCATTGAAAAAAGGGAAGTATCTTATCCAAGAGAGTACAATTATGTCAAGGATGGTGAAATTATAGGTGATCCATCCAAAGGGGTAACAACTCGATCTTCTCTTAGAAATATTTGTAATTATGTTGCATTTATCTCATGCATAGAGCCTAAGAATATTAAAGAAGCATTAAATGATGAACATTGGATTATGGCTATGCAAGAAGAGTTAAATCAATTTGAGAGAAGTATAGTATGGACATTAGTTGAAAGGACTAGTAATAAATCTATTGTAGGTACTAGATGGGTATTTAGGAATAAGCTTGATGAGAGTGGTAATATAGTGAGAAACAAGGCTAGACTTGTTGCTCAAGGGTATACTCAAGAAGAGGGCATAGACTATGATGAAACATACGCTCCCATAGCTAGGATGGAAGCAATTAGAATGTTATTAGCATTTGTATGTTTTCATGAATTTAAATTATATCAAATGGATGTTAAAAGTGTATTTTTAAATGGTTTTATAAAGGAAGAAGTGTATGTGGAACAACCTCCAGGTTTTGAAGATTCAAAATTTCCGGACCATGTTCTTAAATTGACAAAAGCTCTTTTTGGTTTAAAACAAGCTCCTAGAGCTTGGTATGAAAGATTGTCAAATTTTTTAATTGAAAAATGTTTTTCAAAAGGGAAGGTTGACACTACATTGTTTTTAAAGCATAAAGGTAAAGATTTATTAGTAGTTCAAATTTATGTTGATGATATAATATTTGGTTCTACTAATGATGTTCTTTGCCAAGAATTTTCTAAGTTAATGCAAAGTGAGTTTGAGATGAGCATGATGGGGGAGCTCTCATTTTTCTTGGGACTCCAAATCAAGCAAAGTACGTCAAAGATATACTCAAGAAGTTTGGACTGGAAAATGGGAAACCTTATGACACTCCAATGAGCTCTTCAACAAAGCTTGACTTAGATGAAGGAGGTAAATGTGTAGATATTAAATTATATAGGTCAATGATTGGATCTCTACTTTATCTAACTGCAAGTAAACCGGACATTATGTTTAATGTTTGCTTATGTGCTAGATTTCAATCATGCCCTAAGGAATCACATTTACTAGCTGTTAAGAGAATCTTTAGATACCTTAAAGACACTCCTAGTTTAAGACTTTGGTATCCTAGAGACTTTAGCTTTAGCTTGCATGCTTTTTCTGATGCGGATTATGAAGGATGCAAATTAGATAGGAAAAGCACCTCCGGTACCTGCCAATTCCTTGGAAATATGTTGATTTCTTGGTTTTCAAAGAAACAAAATTGTGTTGCATTATCTACTACTGAAGCCGAATACATTTCAGCTGGTAGTTGTTGTGCACAAGTTTTATGGATGAAACAACAACTTTTTGATTATGGAATTGAAGTTGGTACCATTCCTATCAAGTGTGACAATACTAGTGATATTTGTCTCACTAAAAATCCCATCCAACACTCTAGAACTAAGCACATTGAAATAAGACATCACTTCATTAGAGACCATATCACTAAGGAATATGTAGTTCTAGAATTTGTTGATACTTTGCACCAATTAGCGGATATATTTACAAAACCTTTAGACAAGGAAAGATTTTGGACACTTAGGAGAGAATTAGGTTTGACCAACCTATCTTCACTTAGTGTTTAAAATAATTTTAGCACTTTTAAGAATAAATGAAAAATGCTTATAATAGTAATTTTTTATTGCATTCATTACTATTAGTTAGGGGGAGTTTATGATTCTTGATGAAAAATTAATTTTATGTTCAAATATCGTTTAAAGATTAATTTAATTGTTTGAACATGATTAATTTTCAATATATGAGTTGTCAATACTACTAGAGGAAATTAATTTAGCATTTTGGGTGTTTAAAATCAGATTTTAGCATTTTGGTGCAGAGGGAATCGATCCCCCCATGAGGGAACCGATTCCCCCTTTGAAGGGGAACCGATTTCCCCCACAGGGGAATCGATACCCCCCTGGGGTTCTAACTATACACGGGCAGAACCCTTCAAAACTTCAAACCCTCTTCTCTTCTTTTCTCTTTTCCGCCTATCACCCTTTACACTCTCAAATCTCCATCTTTGCCTCAAATCAACGTTTTTAATCGGAATTCACTTCAAATATCATCTTCTAAACCTGTTGGAATCATCAAAACGTGCAAACTTCATATAATCTCACTCAAATCCGAAATCCTTCAAGGTATTTTTCAAAAACTTCTATTTCATCAATTTATGAACATAGAACTAGTTTTAATTAGTTCTAAGATGAACTTTAGATCGGGCATTGATTGTTTAGTAATTAGAAACTAGATATTACAACTAATTTCATCAAAAACACAAGAATTTTCCAAAAAAAATTAAATTTTCAAAATAAAATTTTTTTTGATTTTCAAATTATTGTGTTTTGATTGAATTATGTTGTTGTTATGAAAACTATACATATATTGTTTCTCAAAACCATATTTTTCAAAAAGTTTTCAAAACACTTTGCCCATTAGGATTGATTTAGAGAACCTTGAAATATTGAGGACTCAATTGAGTTTTGGGATTGATTAAATTGCATACATGTGTTTTCTAAATTGCAGGTTATCCATTCTATTCCGATTTCCTAAACCATGCCCAATCCTAAACGTGCTAGGTCATCATCTAGTCGCTCACACCGTCAACCAAATCCACCTCCAAATCCTCAAAATCCAATTCCTAATCCCATTGATCCTAATTTGACTATCCAAAATTCGTGCTTCAATCATCTTGGTCCTAGAAATCATCGTTTTTGGTATTATCAATATTTCGACTTACAAAATCTGGGAAGAACGTATTTCTTCTCGTCAAGCTATGTTAGATATTAATTTTAAATATCTTCCTCTTTTACAAGAGTGGAAATTTGACAAACTTTTTGATCTTAAACCCATTGTCTACCATCAACTTGTTCGTATTTTCTATTCTAATGTCGTTTGTGTTAAAAACCAAACTGAAACCGAAACCATAGGAATTCGTTCCTACCTCCTAGGACAATTCTTATATATTGACTCGGCTTACATAGCCAATACATTCGGATTAGATAACAATGGTATTTCAAATGAAAACCAAATATTAGGATCTCGTTATAAAAGAAGGGATAGTGCAAGTGTCTTAGACCTTCATGAACGTTTTCTTCATCTAATGATTTCTTGGTGGTTTCGATCATCCGGAGGTCGTTAATCTACTCTTAGAGCCTTAGATCTTTGGTGGTTACATTGTTTCGAAAACAATATTAAAATAAACCTACCTCAGATTATTTTTGCTGAAATTGTTGAAACCGTAAATCTTGTTCCTAACAAGAAACTATGTTCATCTCTAGTTTACGGTTGCATTTTGAGTAATCTGTTTTCCAAAGCTGGGCTTAGAGTCGGTCTAGATGTCATTTTTCCCCTTAAGAAACAAATTAATCTTCTTTCCTTAACGAGAGCGGGATGGATAAAGGATAAGGAAACCGGTGAATGGGTTCGATCTTCTGCAAATACTCCGGGAGCTAGTTCTTCACGAGCTCCACCAGAAGCTGATGACGATCCCAAGCTTGAGCAATTAATGCGAGACATCGATGAAGCCAAAGATGAGCCTGAGCAACCCGAGGAGCAAGCACAACAAACGCATCAAATGCCTCCATATTTTCAATCCTTTATGGAGACATTCGATTTTCGATATGTTACCATGGATTCGCGCTTTACTTCTATAGTCTCATTTATCCACAATGGGAGCTCAACAATTAGAAATTCTTCGGGAGATGCGTGCAAACAACGAAGCAACCAACGCGCGTATTAATGAACTCACTCACGAAATGGCCGCTATGCGAGCTCGTTTTCCTCCTCCTGATCCGGATATGTGATTATGTGCTTAGCTTTAAAACTTTGAACTAAACGATTATTGCTTCAACTTTTTGGATTGTTTGATTCTGTGACTTTGGATTTGTTTGGATGTTTGGATTTGTTTGGATGTTTGAATTTGTGGATTGATTGATTTTGAATTTGTTTGGATTTATGGATAATGTGAACTTATATATTGTTGAAACATTTTAATATTTCGATATAACAAATTAAGTTAAATGGATTTTAAGATTTTCCAAATGATTTTCTAAGTATATTCGATATAACTATTCGAATATCAAAACATTACTCCAAATATTTCAAAAATCATTTTTGATCCTTACTTAAGTGTAAAATTAAGTTTTAATCATAAAACAATTTCAAAATATTTTACAAAGTATTTCGAACCAATTCAAAGCCAAAAATTCCAGAATACTCAGAGGGAACCGATTCCCCCCCATAGGAGGAACCGATTCCCCCCTGAATGGTTTGGCTCCGAGATTTCCAGAATGCTCGGAGGGAACCGATTCCCCCCAAGGGGTACCGATTCCCCCCTGTTCAACGGTCGAAATATTTGAATTTTACACTTAGGGAACCGATTCCCTATGATAGGGAACCGATTCCCCCACTGTCCAAGCTGTTTATTAAATGTTTTCACACTAAAACGGCTATAATATCTTCTCTAATTATCCCCAACGTTCGAAGTGATTCAAGGTGTATTTAAGCAAGCTTAGAAGCCATTGATCAACAACAAGAAACATCAGCAACTAGAATCAAGAGAGAATCAAAGAGAAAGCATCAAACCTCAAGTTTGAGCATTTCAAGCCCATTTTCATTCAATATTCATTTTGCTTTCAAGAACACTTTTTGTGCTCAATTGTATTCATCTTTGAGTGTTCTTTTCTTTGTTCTAGAATTGTGCAAACATCTTACCTTGTGAGGTTTTCTTGTAAGTTTGCAAATTTGTAATCTTCTCTTTGAGAAAAGAGTGTTCTCAAGAGTTGGGGTATACTCTTGAGGGAATTGTAAGGTTATCTCTTTGGCCTCAAAAGAAAGAACAAATTAGTGAATTTGTTGGAAAATCCTTAGTGTGGATAGCTAAGGTAGTGGACGTAGACTTTGTTTGAGAAAGTCGAACCACTGTAAATCGCTGTGCAATTGCTTTCAATTTTCTGCAAAAGCTTCCACAAAATTTTTATTGCCAATTCACCCCCCTCTTGGCCAATTTCGTCATTCGATTAACTCAACAATTGGCATCAGAGCCTAACTCATTTGAAGGTTTAATCGCCTCTTGAGTCGATCCGGGAAGAGTTACATCGATTACAAAGTCATCAATGGCCTCCACTTCAAACTTCGACTCCGGTCTTGATTCGATGCCCGTCAACAAGCCTCCTTTCTTCAATGGAGCTAACTATGCCTATTGGAAGAATAGAATGATGTACTTCATTCAAGCAAGTGACATGGGAGCATGGAATGCTGTAGAAGAAGGATACATCAAACCTCTCACTCATCCAAGGTTGTGGAGTGAAGGAGAGACAAGAATGTTCCAGCTCAACTCCAAAGCCATCCATATTTTTTGTGCTCTTGGACCAGATGAATACGGAAGAGTTTCATCGTGTACAACCGCCAAAGAAATATGGGACAAACTTCAAGTCACACATGAAGGTACAGATGAGGTAAAGAAATCAAAAATTAGTATTCTAACGCATAGCTATGAAATTTCAGGATGAAACCAAATGAAGACATCAAAGCTATGACGGATAGATTTTCAACGATTGTCAATGGTCTCAAATCATATGGAGAGATCATCTCAAATGAAAAGCTTGTGAGGAAGTTAGTCTACTCCCTCCCAAAATCATGGCAATCAAAGAAGACGGCAATCATCGAGTCTAAGGACCTATCGTCCTTAACTCTTGAAGAACTTATCGGTTCACTCCTCACTCATGAGATGATGCTTGAAGATGAGGTGGACCTTGATAAAGTTGAAGAGACACCAAAGGAGAAGGAAGAAGAAAAACATTGGAGTTGCTCTCAAATCCACAAAAGATGAGAGTGATTCTAATGATGATGATGACGAGGAAATGGCATTGTTTGCCAAACGGTTCAGAAAAATGATGAGACCTTACCAAGGAAGAAAATTCAAACGAAACGAAGGCCTCAAAATGAACCAAAAGAGAAGGACCCAATCATTTGCTATGAATGCAAAAAGCCGGGGCATGTCAAATATGATTGCCCACAATTGAAGAAAAAGGGTCAATCAAAGAATAAGCACAAGGCTCATGTGGCTACATGGAGCGATGAAGAAGGTTCCGATGAAGAGGAACAAGAAGTAGCAAACTTGTGCTTGATGGCATTCGGGAAGATTCTAAGGTAACCTCTAACTCATCTGATTTTGAGCTATTAGAGGAATATAATGGGTTGGCTTCGGATTATGAGAAATTATTTTTAAAATATAAAAATGATGTTTCAAAATTGAAAAATGAAAATAAACTCATATCCAAAACCAACAATGATCTTGAAAGTAAAATTAAAGATTTGCAAATCAAACTAGAAGAGTTTGAAAAGAAAAATTTAGATTTGCAAAATTTACTTTCAAAGGTCAATGATGATCATCAAAAGAAAATTGATGATCTTAAATCTCTTTTGAAAAAGTTGGAACAAACGTTTTGAAAAAGGAGAAAATTCAAAATCCAACTTTGTTAGAAAGATTTTAGAAACTACAATCATAGAAATCCTCAACGAACCTTAAATGGTAAAATATTTAGAAGTATAGGGTTCCTAAAGGACTCATTACTACTAAAGATAAAGATATCCTACAAAAATGGATACCTAAGGGAACTAGGATTTTGGAAACTAATGAATATGGACCAAAAGAATTTGGGTACCAAAAATCAAAAATTAATCTATGTTTGTAGGGAAAGGAGCATTGCTACAAGGCACGGGAAACAAATTCAAACTCATGGTACCTTGATAGTGGATGCTCAAGACATATGACCGGAGACAAAAACCGGTTCATTGAGCTTAACGCCAAAAATGGAGGAGAAGTGACTTTTGGAGACAATTCAAAAGGTCACATTGAAGGTATTGGTACAATAGGTAATACCTCTTCCATACAATTAAAAATGTTTTATATGTGAATGGATTAAAGCATAATCTATTGAGTATTAGTCAATTATGCGATAAAGGATTCAATGTCTTATTTGAAATTAATGGTTGTAAAGTCATTGACATTGCATCTAATCGGATTATGCTTGTTGGTCATAGAATAGGAAACATTTACATGGTGCATTTAGATTCTATTGATATGACTAATTTATGCCTAGTTGCTAAGGATGAGCATGATAGTTGGTTATGGCATAGGAGACTAGGTCATGCTAGTATGAGTGTTTGCAACGGCTAATTCAAGGTGATTTAGTTCGAGGGTTGCCTAAGCTTAAATTTGATAATGATAAATCTGTGATGCTTGTGCTAAGGAAAACAAAAACGAGTTTCTTTTAAATCTATTAATGATGTATCAACTAGTAGAGTATTACAATTGATCCATTTAGATCTTTTGGGCCAACTAGAACTACTAGCTTGGGAGGAAAACAATATGCATTTGTCTTGGTAGATGACTATTCTAGATACACTTGGGTTCTATTCTTAAGTACTAAAGATGAAGCATTAGAAAATTTCATCACATTTTCAAAATAATCCAAAATGAAAAAGGTTACTCTATCACTAGTGTTAGAAGTGATCATGGAACTGAATTTGAAAATCTTGGATTATTGAGTTTTGTAATTCTAACGGTATTAGCCACAATTTTTCAGCACCTAGAACCCCTCAACAAAATGGAGTTGTTGAGAGGAAAAATCGAACTTTAGAAGAAATGGCTAGAACCATGCTTTGTGAAAATAATTTGCCAAAATATTTTTGGGCGGAAGCCACAAATACCGCTTGTTATGTTGTAAATCGAGTAATGATTAGGCCAATTTTAAAGAAAACTCCATATGAAATTCTCAAAATAAAAAGCCTAACATTAGCTATTTCATCCTTTTGGATGTAAATGTTTTGTTTTAAACAACGGTAAAGAAATCTTGGTAAATTGATGCTAAAAGTGATGAAGGAATTTTTCTGGGTTATTCCTAAATTCTAAAGCTTATCGTGTATTTAATAAAAGAACTTTAGTTGTAGAAGAGTCTATACATGTTTTCGATGATAATCCCCTTCCGAGGAAGGATTCTTCTGTTAATGATGATGTAGGTATTGTACAAGCAAATGACGTTAGACATTACGTTGGAGAATCATCAAAGGAAGAAACAAAAGATGAGGAAACTCATGATCCCCTCGAGAATCCAACCATTGAAGAAAGGGAAGTATCTTTTCCAAGAGAGTACAACTATGTCAAGGATGGTGAAATTATAGGTGATCTATCAAAAGGGGTAACTACTCGATCTTCTCTTAAAATATCTGTAATTATGTTGCATTTATTTCATGCATAGAGCCTAAGAACATCAAAGAAGCATTAAAAGATGAACATTGGATTATGGCTATGCAAGAAGAATTAAATCAATTTGAGAGAAGTAAAGTATGGACATTAGTTGAAAGGCCTAGTGATAAATCTACTGTAGGTACTAGATGGGTTTTTAGAAATAAACTTGATGAAAGTGGTATAGTGAGGAACAAGGCTAGACTTGTTGCTCAAGGCTATACTCAAGAAGAAGGCATAGACTATGATGAAACATACGCTCCCGTAGCTAGGATGGAAGCAATTAGATGTTTAGCATTTGCATGTTTCAATGAATTTAAATTATATCAAATGGATGTTAAAAGTGCATTTTTAAATGGTTTTATAAAAGAAGAAGTGTACGTGGAACAACCTCCAGGTTTTGAAGATTCAAATTTTCCGGATCATGTTTTAAAATTGACAAAAGCTCTTTATGGTTTAAAACAAGCTCCTAGAGCTTGGTATGAAAGATTGTCAAATTTTTTAATTGAAAAAGGTTTTTTAAAAGGAAAGGTTGACACTACATTGTTTTTAAAGAGAAAAGGTAAAGATTTATTAGTAGTTCAAATTTATGTTGATGATATAATATTTGGTTCTACTAATGATGTTCTTTGTCAAGAATTTTCTAAGCTAATGCAAAGTGAATTTGAGATGAGCATGATGGGGGAGCTCTCATTTTTCTTGGGACTCCAAATCAAGCAAAGAAAAGATGGCATCTTCATTAATCAAGCTAAGTACGTCAAAGATATGCTCAAGAAGTTTGGACTGGAAAATGGGAAACCTCATAACACTCCAATGAGCTCTTCAACAAAGCTTGACTTAGATGAAGGAGGTAAATGTGTAGATGTTAAACTATATAGGTCAATGATTGGCTCTTTGCTTTATCTAACTGCAAGTAGACCGGACATTATGTTTAGTGTTTGCTTATGTGCTAGATTTCAATCATGTCCTAAGGAATCACATTTACTAGCTGTTAAGAGAATCTTTAGATACCTTAAGGACACTCCTAGTTTAGGACTTTGGTATCCTAGAGACTCTAGTTTTAGCTTGCATGCTTTTTCTGATGCGGATTATGGAGGATGCAAATTAGATAGGAAAAGCACCTCCGGTACTTGCCAATTCCTTGGAAATATGCTGATTTCTTGGTTTTCAAAGAAACAAAATTGTGTTGCATTATCTACCACTGAAGCTGAATACATTTCAGCTGGTAGTTGTTGTGCACAAGTTTTATGGATGAAACAACAACTTTTTGATTATGGAATTGAAGTAGGTACTATTCCTATCAAGTGTGACAATACTAGTGCTATTTGTCTCACTAAAAATCCCATCCAACACTCTAGAACTAAGCACATTGAAATAAGACATCACTTCATTAGAGACCATGTCACTAAGGAAGATGTAGTTCTAGAATTTGTTGATACTTTGCACCAATTAGCGGATATCTTTACAAAACCCTTAGACAAGGAAAGATTTTGGACACTTAGGAGAGAATTAGGTTTAACTGACCTATCTTCACTTAGTGTTTAAAATAATTTTAGCACTTTTAATAAATACTGAAAAATGCTTACTATAATAATTTTTGATTGCATTCTTGCTATTAATTAGGGGGAGTTTGTGATTCTTAGTGAAAATTAATTTTATGTTCAAAAATCGATTAAAGATTAATTTAATTGTTTGAACATATTAATTTTGATATATGAGTTGCCAATACCACTAGAAAAGATTAATTTAGCATTTTGTGCTTAAAAAAATCGGATTTTAGCATTTTGGTGCAGAGGGAATCGATTCCCCCCTGAGGGAACCGATTCCTCCTTTGAAGGGGAACCGATTCCCCCCACAGGGGAATCGATACCCCCCTGGGGTTCTGTTAAAATCGAACAGAAAACCCCAAAATCCCAAACCCTCATTTTATTATTTCTTCCGCCGTTTTCACCCTCTAAACCCCTCAAATCTCCATTTTTACCTCAAATCAACGATATTAATCGGAATTTGCTTCATAAATCATCTTCCAAACCTGTTGGAATCATTAAAATCGTGCAAACATCAACTAAATCCCCTCAATCTTCATATTTCAAGGTAAATTTTTCTAAACTCTTTATTTCATTATTTTTGAACATAGAATTAGTTTCAATTAGTTCTAGGTTGAAATAGTGATCGGGCATTGATTATTTAGTGATTAGAAACTAGATGTTACAACTAATTTCATCAAAAACACAAGAATTTTTCAAATTTTTTTAAAATTTTCGAAATAAAAAAAAAAAAATTGTTATTTTTCAAATTATTGTGTTTTGATCAAATTATATTGTTATTATGAAAAACTATACATATATTGTTTCTCAAAACCATATTTTTCAAAAGTTTTTCAAAAACTTTGCCCATTAGGATTGTTTTAAAGAATCTTGAAATATTGAGGACTCATTTGAGTTTTGGGATTAATTGAATTGCATACACTTGTTTTAAAATTGCAGGTTATTATATCTATTCCGATTTCCTTCACCATGTCAAATCCTAAACGTCCTAGGTCTTCATCTAGTCGTTCTAGTCGTCAACCAAATCCACCTCAAAATCCTCCTTCTATTCCAATTTCTAATCCCAATCCCACTGATCCTAACTTGACTATCCAAAATTCGTGTTTCAATCATCCTGGGTCTAGAAATCACCGATATTGGTATTATCAATATTTCGATTCTTACAAAATCCGGGAAGAACGTATTCCTTCTCGTCAAGCTATGTTAGCTATCGATTTTAAATATCTTCCCATTTTACAAGAATGGAAATTTGATAAACTATTTGATCTTGAACCCATCGTTTACCATCAACTTGTTCGTATATTCTACTCTAATGCTGTATGTGTTAAAAACCAAGCTGAAACAGAAACTATAGGAATTCGTTCCTACCTCCTAGGACAATTCTTATATATTGACCCGGCATATATAGCCAATACATTTGGATTAGATAATGATGGTATCTCGAATGAAAAACAAATTTTAGGTTCTCGTTACAAAAGAAGAGATAGTGCGAGTGTCTTAGACCTACATGAGCGTTTTCTTCATCTAATGATTTCTTGGTGGTTTCGACCATCCGGAGGTCGTTATTCTACTCTTAGAGCTTTGGATCTTTGGTGGTTACATTGTTTCGAAAACCGTATTAAAATTAACCTACCTCAGATTATTTTTGCTGAAATTGTTGAAACCGTAAATCTTGTTCCTAACAAGAACACTGTTCATCTCTAGTTTACGGTTGCTTTTTGAGTAATCTGTTTTCCAAAGCCGGGCTTAGAGTAAGTCTAGATGCCGTTTTCCTCTTAAGAAACAAATAAATCTTCTTTCCTTAACGAGAGCGGGATGGGTAAAGGACAAAGAAACCGGTGAATGGGTTCGTTCTTCTACTCCGGGAGCTAGTTCTTCACAAGCTCCACCCGAAGCTGACGAAGATCCCGAGTTTGAACAATTAATGAGGGATATTGATGAAGTTGAAGAAGAACCTGATCAGCCCGAAGAGCAGCCCGAGGAGCAAGCACAACAAACGCATCAAATGCCTCCATATTTTCAATCCTTTATGGAGACATTCGATTACCGATACGCTACCATGGACTCGCGTTTTTCCTCTATAGAGTCTCATTTATCCACAATGGGAGCTCAACAATTAGAGATTCTTCGGGAGATGCGTGCAAACAATGAATCAACCAACGCTCGTATAAATGAACTCACACACGAGATGGCCGCCATGCGAGCCCGTTTCCTCCTACCGATCCGGATGCTTGATTTTATGTTTAGCTTTAAAACTTTGAACAAAATGAATATTGTTTCAACATTTTGATATGTTTGATTTTGTGGATTGTTGGATTTTGGATATATGAATGGTGTGAACTTATATGTTTGGTGTGTTTTATTCTTTTTTTTGCATCATTTACATTATCATTAGCAATATGACCAATTTTGCCATATCACATTATTTATGAATATTGAATTATGAAACTAATGGCTAACCTCTCTTTTGATTATGATCTTAGCAGCTTAAGCTTATAATTAATAAATCAATTGGCTAAATGATTTACAAAACCTTGTTTTACAATGTCTTTTTGATTTAACAAAAAGGGGGAGAAGAATAAGTGTTAAAGTAAGGGGGAGTAATTTCTAATTTTAATTTTCTAATTTCAAAACTTGATTTCAAAAATCTTAAAATTACTAAAATGTTTTGTTATATCAAAAAGGGGGAGATTGTTGAAACATTTTAATATTTCGATATAACAAATTAAGTTAAATGGATTTTAAGATTTTCCAAATGATTTTCTAAGTATATTCGATATAACTATTCGAATATCAAAACATTACTCCAAATATTTCAAAAATCATTTTTGATCCTTACTTAAGTGTAAAATTAAGTTTTAATCATAAAACAATTTCAAAATATTTTACAAAGTATTTCGAACCAATTCAAAGCCAAAAATTCCAGAATACTCAGAGGGAACCGATTCCCCCCCATAGGAGGAACCGATTCCCCCCTGAATGGTTTGGCTCCAAGATTTCCAGAATGCTCGGAGGGAACCGATTCCCCCCCAAGGGGGTACCGATTCCCCCCTGTTCAACGGTCGAAATATTTGAATTTTACACTTAGGGAACCGATTCCCTATGATAGGGAACCGATTCCCCCCACTGTCCAAGCTGTTTTATTAAATGTTTTCACACTAAAACGGCTATAATATCTTCTCTAATTATCCCCAACGTTCAGAAGTGATTCAAGGTGTATTTAAGCAAGCTTAGAAGCCATTGATCAACAACAAGAAACATCAAGCAACTAGAATCAAGAGAGAATCAAAGAGAAAGCATCAAACCTCAAGTTTGAGCATTTCAAGCCCATTTTCATTCAATATTCATTTTGCTTTCAAGAACACTTTTTGTGCTCAATTGTATTCATCTTTGAGTGTTCTTTTCTTTGTTCTAGAATTGTGCAAACATCTTACCTTGTGAGGTTTTCTTGTAAGTTTGCAAATTTGTAATCTTCTCTTTGAGAAAAGAGTGTTCTCAAGAGTTGGGGTATACTCTTGAGGGAATTGTAAGGTTATCTCTTTGGCCTCAAAAGAAAGAACAAATTAGTGAATTTGTTGGAAAATCCTTAGTGTGGATAGCTAAGGTAGTGGACGTAGACTTTGTTTGAGAAAGTCGAACCACTGTAAATCGATGTGCAATTGCTTTCAATTTTCTGCAAAAGCTTCCACAAAATTTTTATTGCCAATTCACCCCCCTCTTGGCCAATTTCGTCATTCGATTAACTCAACATATATTTAGTGTGATTTATTCATTATTGCATCATTTACATAATTTTAGCAATATGACCAATTTTGCCATGTCACATTAATTATGAATATTGATTATGGAACTAATGGCTAACATTTCTCTTGCTTGTGATCTTAGCAGCTTAAACTATATATAATCAATTGGATAAATAATTTCAAAACCTTGTTTAAATTCTTTAAAATGTCTTTTTGATTTAACAAAAAGGGGGGGAGAAGTTTTAAATGTGTTTTAAATGATAAATGAGAGAAGTGTTAAAGTAAGGGGGAGTAATTTCAAAACTTGATTTCAAAATCTTAAAATTACTAAAATGTTTTGTTATATCAAAAAGGGGGAGATTGTTGAAAACATTTTGATATTTCGATATAACAAATTAAGTTAAATGAATTTTAAGATTTTCCAAATGATTTTCTAAGTATATTCGATATAACTATTCGAATATCAAAACATTACTCCAAATCTTTCAAAAAATCATTTTTAATCCTTACTCAAGTGTAAAATTAAGTTTTAATCTTAAAATAATTTCAAAATAATTTTACAAAGTATTTCGAACTATTTCAAAGCCAAAAATTCCAGATTGCTCAGAGGGAACCAATTCCCCCCCAAGGGGGTACCGATTCCCCCTGAATGGTTTGGCTCCGAGAATTCCAGTATGCTCGGAGGGAACCGATTCCCCCCCAAGGGGTACCGATTCCCCCCTTGTATAACGGTCGAAATATTTGAATTTTACACTTAGGGAACCGATTCCCCATAGGGGGTACCGATTCCCCCCACGCTCCAAGCTGTTTTATTAATTGTTTTCACACTAAAACGGCTATATGATCTTCACTAATCATCCCGAACGTTCAAAAGTGATTCAAGGTGTATTTAAACAAGTTCTGAAGCATTTGATCAATAAGAAATCATAGAGAAACAAGAGAGAAAGCATCAAACACCAAGTTTGTGCAAATCAAGCTAATTTTCCTTTCAATATTCATTTTTCTTTCAAAGAACACCATTTGTGTTCATTTGTAATTATTTGTGAGTGTTCTTTTCTTGTTCTAGAATTGTGCAAACATCTTACCTTGTGAGGTTTTCCTTGTAAGTTTGCAAATTTGTGTATTTCTCTTTGAAAAAGAGTGTGCTCAAGAATTTGGGGTATAATTCTTGAGGGAGCTGTAAGGTTACTCTTTGTCCTCAAAAGAAAGAACAAATTAGTGAATTTGTTGGAAAATCTTTAGTGTGGATAGCTAAGGGAGTGGACGTACACTTTGGTTGATAAAGTCGAATCACTCTAAATCGCTGTGCAATTACTTTCAATTTTCTGCAAAAGCTTCCACCAAAATTTTAATTGCTAATTCACCCCCTCTTGACCGATTCCGTCAATCGATTAACTCAACATTTTTTATGTTCTTTATTTTATTTAGTTTTTTATCTTTATTCTATTTTTATGTTTTTTCTTTATCTTATTTTTCTTTTTTCATTTATTTTTATTTCATTTATTTTTATTTAGTTTATTTATCTTCATTGCATTTTTTTTTCTAACATGCTTCTCGACTCTTTTAAGGGTACACTTTCGAATCCATCAGGGGTAAGTGATTGAGATTGTTATTTTTACCTTTTAATTTAAAGTTACAATCTTCTTAATTAAAGACAACTGGAAATTACGTAGTACCGAAAGGGCGGTTCAAGGGTGCTAACCCTTCCTTGACTTGTAAGTTTTTGGTATATTTTTTGGTAACTAATTGACATATTTCGATTGGGATGTATCGAAATATTGCTCTATCTTTTGGTAACTTACTAACATATTTTGATTGGGATGATTTTAACGTATTATGTTTATTAGCATGATTTTTATAATTTATTGAAATGAATAATCAATCAATAAAATGAAAATTTAATATTTTTTAAATTTTTATAATATATTGCTACATTTAAGTTATAACACAAACTAAAATTAAGCAAAAAAATAAGAAGAGCAATTCTGTCATTTTACATTACTGAAATCAAATTCATCTGACATGTCTGCGAACCAAACAAAATATGGAATTGGTTTCCAATTCAATTTCCTGCCAACCAAACAGGATTCAGATTCCAATTCTTTCACAGATTTCAATTCCCTCATAAACATTCCAATGAACCAAACGCCACCTAAGTTTAAAAATTTTCAATTTAAATACTCAACTTTCAAACTGTTCATATTTTAATCACTCTATTTTATTAATAAATTTCGTGATGTGGAATTTTTATTAATATATAACTAAAATGAAAAATATTAGATTTAAAATTTACAGTGATTAAATTATGAGTAATTTGAAAGTTAAGTAATTAAATTAAAAAAATAGTGACCAAAATAAGAGTGAGAAGATAGTTGAGTGATGAATGATGTAATTTATCCGTAAAAAGTGACATGGTGTAACAGTTCCACTAAGTTTTTAACGGCGAGGTATAAAAACGAAACAAAAAGTAAATGTTAAGTATAATTTTAAAACAAATGAAAGTTTATGTACTAAAATAAAATAAAACTGATAGTTTAAGTACTAAACTTGTAATTTATCCTAAAAAATTAAATTGCCTGTTACGTAAAGCCATCTATACCATTGACTACATTTCCAGTACTTACAATTTATTTTTTGTACCCCGATATTCACAATAAATTTTCAAAACAGGATAGAACTTCCATTGTAGGAGAAACATGCATCTCAATTGAGAAATTTGCTTATCAAGAAATATTGAAAGAATACAAAAGAAAGTCAGTGATTCTTTGAATTTAAGATATACTGAATTGAGTGATCCCAGTGAAAAAAATGAAATATTATTTTCTTTACAGAATCTAGATTCAAGTTGCGTTTGTAGTGTGTGTACATTATCAGTAAGTTAAGAAAAATTATAAATCGATACTACCTTAGATTTATAAAAGTTAACACATGAGCACTTACCATTATGTAAATGGTGGAATCTCAAGTTATCCCTTAGATAATTACCTTACCTGTGATTTGAGATGCACCACACATGAATGAGTGGCAGGCAATCTTCCCACATTCTTATATTCTTCATAATCCGAATGCCAGAGGTAGTTTCTGGCTGAGTGATTAGCATCCGTCTATTTTCTTCATCACTCACATCATAAGCAACAGAATTCATGTTTGGTTTGTACCTGATAGCCTTTAACCTATTTAGAAGATCCTCAAGCACCTGCTCAATCTCAGCATGTCCCCGGCAAAGAAACTCCTCGATGACACCCGAACTTCGCTTCCAAGTTCCAACCAGCTACATCCAGGATTCTTTTTCTCAGACCTTTCTCTATCATCAGTTTCCTTGTCAGTGAAACATCATTCCACCGCCTGGCTGAAGCGTGTATGTTAGAGAGCAAGATGTAATTACCAGTTTCATTTTGTTCCAGCTCAAATAAAATGTTTGCAGCGATCTGGGTCTATGTTGCACTGATACGGATACGGGGATGAAAAACGGTAATTTTTAAAATTACAGGGTACAAGAACGGTAAAGATACGGCATATAAAATAATTTTAATATTATAAATATATATAAAAAATCATAAGTAAATTCAAATATTAAGACTCAAACATCAATATTAAGTTTAGAACAGTAAAATCCATAAACAAACAACAATATTAAAATATCAAATTTTAAGATTTAAACTATAATATTAACTCTAGAATAATAAAATCATAATATTAAAGTATCAAATCTTAAGACTCAAACCATAATATTAAGTCTAGAAAAATAGGAAACCCAAATCAAATATTATTAACATCTTCCGAGATTAATTGGCTCTCTAAATCAGACTCATCAAGCGAGAGTTCGACATCTAAATATCCAACATCTCCCAATAAATCAAAAACATCTCCACCAACATCCCACATCTTAGTTTTCTCATCCTCATATTAAATAGAACTCATTGATAAAAGATAAAGATTGTAATAGATGTAAACTAAATCTTGGTTAGTTATTTTAATAAAGGTACTTTAAATATTTAAATGAAAAAAATATTTTAGTTAGTTATTTTTTATATATTTTTTTCTAAAATTTCAAATTACAATTGAGTTCCCAATTTTTAAAATATTACAGTGTTAACAATATCAACCCAATTAGAACTCAATTACGGATCAATGAATCATAGTGAGTGATATTGATTGGTGATAAAACTAGTACTTTCTAGATTTTGTACTGCTTTGGTATTTTAAAAAACTATTGAGGTTCTCATTTTCAAGGCAAAAAAAAGACAGTTACTCGTAAGAGATATCGGGAAAAGGAGATAAGCCACTGTGTCCGACACTTGGAGGCGCATTTGGAAAAAAATGAGAGCAACACTTCTGACATCCCATCTCCAGTCCTTCCCTTCTCCTCCGCCACTTTCTTTCAAACCCTCATTAGCTTTTCAGGAAACCAAAAGGAAATCACCGAGCACCACCTTATTCCCAAAGGGCACTTCATCGCCTTCTTTCGCTCGATTTCCACCAAGGGTCAGCGCGAGTTCTCAAGCCGCTTCTGCAACTGAAGCAGCCAAATCGACGGCCGTGCACAGCGAAATGAAGGCTTGGGTGTATGGGGAATACGGTGGTGCTGTGATTTTTTTTTAAATGTCCTCCCCGAAACGTCCCCAGGTCTTAGTGAAACGTCCCCGACGTCATTGAGCCGTACCCTACCACCGTGACACGTCCCCGTACCGGGGACGTATTGGCTACTTGAAACGGCACAACTATGCCTTCCCCGTACTTCCTAGATCTGGGCTATATCGGGTTTAGAATTAGAGCGGCATGATCCAAGCAATGCCCACCAAAGACCCCATAGGCTCAATTGGCATTGTTTCTACAAGTTTAAGTGCGTTTTGTAGGAATCCAGGTCGACCAAGAAGATCCACCATGCAAGAATACTGATCAACTCCCGGGGAGAAATCCTGAATTTCTCCTCCATAGTTGCAAATATTTGACGACCTTGATCCATCATTTTCGAATGGCCACATGCCGGAAGTACAGCAATAAATTTAACTTTTATTAGATTTGAACCCTTTATTCACCATTTCCTGAAACAATTCCAATGCCGCACTAGCACACCATGCATAGCAAACCCTGTAATCATTGAACTATATGAACACACGTTCTTTTCCTCCTCAAAAACCTTATATGCATCCTCAACACTTCCATACTTTGAATACATATCAATAAAAGCCGATCCCACCACAAGCACAACGAGCAGGATTAATCCCCAAAGTCGACAATATACTGAATCCAGTTCGATTACTTTGCAGCACCTAGTTGCACACAATCAGAAATAACTCCAACAAAAGTAACCTCGGCTGTTTTCGTTTTGCGTTCTCTCAAACAACTCCAATGCCTCTCTAGGCTTAGCATTCTGAGCATATCTTGTAACCATCGCTGTCCATGCCAACATATCCTTCAAAGGCAACTGACCAAACAATTCTCCTGCAGATTCCATATCCCCAATTTTTGCATATGCTAAAATCAACGCTTTCCAGGAAATCAAATCTCTCTCAGGCACTTCATCAAACACCTTCCTCCCACACTCTAAAAGTCCTAATTTGACAATGGATTTGATGGCCCAATTCACATCAACAACCGTACTGGAAGCAGAAAATATAAAAGAAACAGGCAAATTATTCTCTTTTCTCATACAATAATAGAAAAAATCGATTGGTTAACAAACCCTAGAAAACAATATCCACGAATTAGAACAGTCTCAAAAAAATGGGTTTGGATACTTAACCTGATTAAAAATAAGCCAAATGGTAAGGCTTCGTATAAGTTCGGTGCTTGTACAGCAGCACAGTTTTGGGATAAAATTTACAAGTATTGTAGTGGACTTGCGGGAGAGAGGTACCTGTACACAATTCAAAATGCTGAAGCCGAAGTTTCCAGCTCAACCGGATGAATTAATTGAACGGTATTAGGTACGAACCAAATAAAGGATAGAAAGGAGTACGCGTCAAAGAATATACAGGCTAACCTAAGGTGACGAAGCCATGCGCTTTGAATAATGTAAATTGCCTATTTATTTATTTCTCCAACCAAACTTGGAATTGCATTTATTTAATGGTTGACCACCTTATTCTATCAAGTAATACTGTTGTTCCATTACTGAGGAAATCAATGCTATGATAAGTAAAAAAAAAAATCACATACCTTCAAATGAGCTTCTCAACTATATCAACGGCTGAAAATTGTCTTAGCACATATATAATTTACATCCCTAAAAGGAAAAGTGGAGACATAAAAATTAGGCCATAAATAACCAAAGATGTGTAACTCCATGAGAAAAAGAAAAATGCATCCTATTTTAGCCTGTACTTTGGGCCACCATTGCTATACTGATTGAAACCGGATCTAACCCCATTGTTGCGACGGGTGTCTACCTGATTTGATTTTAGATTTCTTCAACACTTCTTTCAGTACTCCAGCAATTCTCTCGGCCATGTGTGGTTCTAGAAATTTTTCTTTGACCCTTTCGTACCCTCTCTTTCCCATTGTAAGCCTCCTCTCGACATGAGTAGCAAGTCTAACGATATTTTTTGCAAGAGGTGTAACCCCAGCTTTTCCGACAGGATGTAATACACCTGTAGTCCCATTCACTACTATTTCCATGGTGCCTCCTGCAGCTGTTCCCTATATTTGCATGGCATGTGTCAGTATCAAAATCCAGCTCCAATGACTATTGCCATAGAAAATATGAGCAGTTAATGAGTTCGACATGTTTTATTTATCAAAAGCTCAGAAGTACGAGTAAAAGAAAATCAGGCAAAGTTCATAGATTACCAGTATAGGTAACTGGAATGCCATGGCCTCAATTGTTATCCGTCCAAAGCATTCTCCCCGTGCCTAAAAGCAAGGAAAAAATTTGTGATTCGCTTTATATTTAAAGTAACTTTGAAGAAGAGTACAAGCCATAGATGCAAATTTCTCTAGCCTAAGCGGATATCAGAAATTCAAAACCGTCATATGCATCAAGGAATCTACTCAAATAAATTCAGTTCTCCCTCCAGTCCATAGAAGCAAATTTCTCTAGCAATTTATTGTTCATTTTTTATTCCTTCAGAATTTTGATTATTTGGTGACTGTGACATTATGTAACTTGGAGACATCTAAGAACGACAATGGAAAAACGGACACAAAACATAACCATAATTACCATTATTTTCATGTAAGAAGTGCTACCTCTCCAAACACCAGAAAACCAATGTCATCATGTCAATTCTCAACATTTATAATTGGACTACTGGCTGAGACTTGTTATCTTGAGACATCAGTAACATCAGAAGATTCTAATGGTAAACATCCAATAGCTTCTTTATATTATAATTATACAAACAACTGAAGAAGTAACACTTACACCAACCAGAGAGCAAATTAGATTAATTTCACAGATTGGAGCGAACGTTATATTTGAAAAAGAAAATTCTTTAAACCACAGAGATTACCTGGGAATTCTGCACAAGAACATCAATGGCAGCTAAATACGGTGCGACCGTTGGAGTTTTGTTCACAAAATGAACACGATCTTGAATTTTCTTCTGCAATACGTAATCCCGTAATTCCATTTCAAATTTTGTCTGAGCAGTCATGTCACTTCCCACAATTACTGCATGCACTGGTGGCACCTGCATTTTCTTTTCCTTGATCAGTTGCAAGGCCTCGTAGAAGGAACGTAAAAAGAGATCCTGGCCTTTTCCCCGTGAAACACCTGCAGTGGAAGGAATTTGATACAACTTAGTGATAAAAAGCAGAAAACCAAACACTATTTAGTTCAAATGTTTTCCCATACTTTCTGCCTTATTTTATATGCCTCGGCATACAAAAGAAAATTGAGAAGAGGATACGTTAGAGCGAATGGGTGATTAATTAAAAACAATACAATGATAGTTAAAGGGAGAAATGGAAATTTTGGGGGGGGGGAAATGATCGATAAAACCAAACTATTGTTCTTAACTGCCAGACAAAACTCAAAATGCAGGAGTAGCTATTTGGAAGTTTATTCCAGGGGCTGTTTTTTGGTCAATTTGGAAAATGAGAAATGAGTTAATTTTTGAAGAAGGAAAACTAGACAGAATTTTACTGTTTTTCACTGTTCGTTTAAGGTTAGCCAAATGGTTTTTAGCAAAGTATCCCCTACTCTCTATTCAGGTAGACTCTCTAATTGGTGATCCCTCTTTGGCTGACAATTTTTCTGCTCCTAAGGTTATGAACAGCATTGTGTACTGCTGGATTCCTCCTCCGGTGGACTATTTTAAGATGAATGTGGATGGGGCTGTTTGCAGTGTTGGGATGATGGCTGGTATAGGAGGAATTCTCAGGGATTGGAATCGGGTTACTCTTCTTTCATTCTCTGAAAGTGTCGGGCCTACCACCCCTATTCTAGCAGAACTAAAAGCTATCAAAAAAGGCATTGACATCTTTGTTTCTTCAGATTGGGTGTTGAAGGGCAGGCTTATTATCGAATGCGACTCAAAGACAGCAGTGGATTGGATCATTAATCAAGTTTCTGCCCCTGTTTTTCTGTCTAATTTTGTTAAGGAAATTGTGGCTTCTGTTTCTTTAATTCACGTTATTGTCATGTGGATTCCTAGGAGTTGTAATTGTGAAGCTGACAAGTTAGCCAAGGAGGGAATTGGGTGATTGTAGTCATGGATTTAGTTGGTTTGTATGCTTTAGAGTAATAGTGTTTCAGGAGTGTTTTATGTCGGTAGTATTTGGCTGGAGAGTTCTTAAGTTTTATGTAAAAGTCTTTTATTTAATAAAATCATGTACTCTTTTCCTCCTTAAGCTAGTTGGTTCTTGCCTTTGGGTAAGGGCCTACTAAGAGGGAGGTTTTTAAAGAGGCATCCTATTCCTATAAAAAAAAAACTCAAAATGCAGGAGACTCAACACATAACAATTGAAGAAGCTATATGATTTTCAATTTTCTTCAGAAAGACAATATCTCAATCTCACCAAAAAATAGAATTGAGCAAGCAAAAAAACAGCATAAATAGCACCAAATTGAAATCACTCAGGACTGAGCAAATGTTACTTTCCCGGTACAAACAATTATACAATCGACAAAGCCAATTCTGACGGTTCTCTTTTTTATCAGATTGAAAGGAGGATCTCGATAAAAATAGGTGCATTACATGAAGGAAAGTGAAGGAAAAGAAGAGAAAAATCCATTCAAGATGAAAACTGAAAAGCATACTATTTATTAAGGCAAAGAGTAAATCCTCATTGAGCACTCCAAGAGATTCACGAACATGTTCACGCAGAACCCTTTTAGCCACACTGTCTTCTGCAACTTGCATTAGTTCCTTGCTATTTCCTAGGTGAACAACATAGGTATCGGGCATTTTGATCCTACAAAAAGCAAATGAATTGGAGAAGGGAAAAACACTCAAATGTGTAATTAAAAATAAGAAATGTGAAACATATGGAGTAACGGAGGAACTAAATGCACAAAAAAACTTGTTTGGGTTTTTGTTGCAATGCATGCAGAATGAACAGCAATAATTTAAAAGCAACAATAAGCACACTGAGATTGTAGACACAATGATTTTTGAAGCTTACTTCAAACGTTCTTGAGTCCTATTCTTCCAGTATTCAGCTGTAACATGTGAATCAATCATAGCACCAGCTACAAAAGGAAGATGCTTTACATAGTCTAATTTGAAGTAATGACCTCGCATTTCATGGATCCACCACAACACCTTAGGCAAAACACGATGAACGTCTTCTTTAAGAACAACATCCAGCCATTTCCCAGCAACAGCAGTGTTCAAAACAACCAGATCAGCTCTTAGAGCAGTATCTAAAGCTTCTTTCCCCCTAGCCCGGAAAACCTGAAAAGACAGGTGAAAGCCTAATTAGAAGAAAGGTAACTATTTACAAACAAATCATCTAAAGCCTCTCCCAGATGAAATGCTAATCCATCATATAGGGTAATATAAAGTTCACTACTATATAGTAAAAGCATCATAAATGGATAAAGAAACAATTAAACAAAGTGAAGTATTCTGAGTACCTGTACTCCTCTGTCCATCATCTTATGTTCTAAACTATATGTTACTTCATCTGTTTCAGATGCTTTCGTAATTGTAATCCAATAAACTTCGGCACCAACACTTCTTAATAGGAATGCCAGCTCCATCAGCAACAGTGGTCCACCTAGAGTAAAAAGAAAAAAGACGGGAAACATTATATGATAAAATATATGAATTCTAAAAAGCATCTTCACAAAGAAAGATTATAGTTACAAATGGCAGAAAGAATAAACTTTCTTCTGACAATAAATATGTCTTCCGGCAAAGGGTCATATATGAAAAAAGAAATTTTGTTTACGAAAGAGTAGAAAAACTACGATTTAGAGATTTCATGCTTAGACAAGGTGTGCAGTGCACTCATTGACAACTGGAAGCAAAAGACATTATTTATAACCAAAAAGTTACAAGATTCAGGGAAAAAAGATTAGTCAAGAAGAGTAACAACAAGGATTAATTAACATTGCACCACGAGATCCACAACAAGAAGATTCTATATATGCACAAACCATTTATAGAACATGTCAGCAACATGCCAAAACGACATTCTATAATTTACATGCAGAGTACTTGAGAGTTAGGAGTCAACAAGAATCTCAGAATTTATTATGATATAATTATTTTCATCTATAGGAAACAAAGGATGGGTCATAACTAGCATGTCAACAGAGCCTCAAAAAGTAATTAAACCTCAAAGATACCAGCACACACGTGGAATGCTTTTTACTGAGTGTCAAAATAGCAAAATTGATAAGGGGATTAAGTTAAGACACAAAAGGCCATAATGAACCTACATAGTTTCTCTTTTTCATACTTTAGGATGAAACTAAAGTTACTAAACGTGATATGAGAATGTGCAGATATCCTCACGTAAACTAAAGAAACTTATAGCAAATGATATGCTGACAATGACAGCCATGATATTAAATCTGACATTCGACAAATAGTAATGAATGCGTATGCAAATACATCAATTAATTACTTGAATTGAAAAAACCAGCAGAAATGGCTTTAAAAATTTTGGGCATGGCTAGAACAGGACACTAACTGAAAGAAACCAAGCACTTCCTCTGTTTGTTCCTCTATACGATAATAAAACTCATTTATATGTGTCCACGGATCAGTTACAACCGTGCAAGGGCATCCCATACAAGATGCAGACAGCTACCTCAAAACTACTGAACATAAATTCGGTTCATTTGCAATTATACTTCAATGGAAACAATCATACAGTAAATAAACCCTACTAAGTCACTCGACAATAAAAGGAAGGCAACTAAAACCAAAATTCCAATACATTGAAATTCAACCAAAATATCATGAATTCCAAAGCGACTGAACACACTAAAGATAGCTATTAACAGAAATAAAAACAAGGAGAGTACCAGAAAGCGAGAGCTCGTGCGACACCAGCAGAACGACCTTCGACTTCATGAAACTGAGCGGACTCGGCTTTGCAGCAGCGATCTGCGGTGTTCGTTTCTCGGAGGCTTGAATGACATGCCGAGCAGAGCCGATACCACCAACAGCAGCAGAAACATCCTGATCACACGAATCGAAGGCAGCTCTCACGAAGAAGGCAATAACCGTTGAAACAGAAAGCATTAGTAGAAGAACCAAAAGCCAGCGGTTCTGTAAGTGGTGGTTGCCCCAGCCAACGGCGGCGTGCTTCGCCATCGTCCTCTTCTCTTCGGTCTAGGGTTAGGATTAGACAGTGATAGATCGGGTAATGCTACGTTTGGCATCTGAGGGGTTTGTTTGTTGGCAAAATCTAGCAGCTGAAGGTGTACATTTGGCGGTGTATTAGTGAAGGATTAAGATTATTAATCCCTTTTTCTTGAAGATCTTATTATTAGGTTAAATTTAATAAATAGTCACTAATTTTTTAAGTCTTCTCGTATTTTGGTTACTTATATTTTAAAACGTGCAATATCATCATTAATTTTTTAGTTCGCTTTCATTACCATTACTATCATCAAATATCGTTAAGAAATATTAGCGTGACGTGTTAAATTTATTTTTCACAATAAAACTCTAATAATATTAAAATTCTCTTTTATCGTTAAAATTATTTTATGAATTTAAGTTTTAGAGCTTACATAATCATAAATTTTTATAATAATTAAAATATATTATATCTTGATTAACATGTTCTATACATGTTAAATCTTTCCTTTTTATATGTGTGAAAAGAAAAAATATACGTGCTTTTTTCCTCTATACTATTAGACTGACATGTCTATACTAGAAAGATTGAAGATTGTTATGCTATATATCCAAAGAGCGTAAATATTTTATTGTCTATGTTGAACGCCGATTTCTTAAGATAAAAATGTATTATGTCAAGCATCTAAAAGCATTTATAGTGACGGTATGATGTCTTAACTATAAAAGATTATCAGTGTGAATAAAAGATTACCAGATAATAGGATTACTAGGAATGTTGTATTTTGTGTTTGGTTGGTTTAGCAGGAATGTAAGATTATCGTGTTTGGTTAAAAGAATAAAACATTATTGGAATGTATATTTAATCAAATTGTCTTTATTATATATTTGCATAATATTACAAATTGTAATATTTATATATTTCTTTAAAAAATTAAATTCATAATATTTATATAATTTTTTTACAAAATTAAAAATATAAAAAATGTTTAATGAAAGGGTAATTTTTTTTAATTACTGAACTTCATATAAAATTTTAATTATAGATTTTTTTTGTAAATCTAAAATAATTTAAGGATAAATTTGTAATTTAACCTTCGTAGAATTTTTATTATTCAATGACAAAAGAATGATATTTTTGAAAAAAATAAAAATTTAAGGGCATTTTAGTCCAAACGCGGTATGTTACAATACATAAGGGAAGGGAGGTATGATTCTGTAATATACCCCAAAAAATTTACTATTGGTAATAAAACATTACCGGGAATGAGATTCCCGGCCAACCAAACATGGGAATGTGGGATTCTCATCCCATGAGAATCCCACAATCCTTGAACCAAACACCACCTAAGGGTTGTTTCGTTCAAGGAATGTGGGATTCTCATGGAAATGGAAATGGAAATGGAATCCATATTTTCATGTTTAGTTGGTTGGGAACCTCATTATCAGTAATGTTTTATTACCAATAGTAGATCTTTTTGAATATATTACCGGGAATGTAATTACCTCCATTTTCTTACGTATTGTTGGATTACCGGCGTTTTAGACTAAAATGCCCTTAATTTTCTTTCTTCAAAAATATCATTTTTCTGTCATTGAATATTAAAAAATCTACGAAGATTAAATTACAAATTTATCCTTAAACTATTTTAGATTTACAAAAAAAATCTATAATTAAAATTTTATATGAAGTTCAAGAGTTAAAAATAAAATTTTATCCTTTCATTAAAACTTTTTATATTTTTAATTTTGTAAAAAAATATAAATTTTATGAATTTAATTTTTTTTAAATAAAATATATAAATATTTTTCAACTTGTTAAAAAAACAAATATATAATAAGGACAATTTGGTCAAATATACATTCCAATAATTTTTTATTCCTTTAACCAAACATGGTAATCTTGCATTCTTGCTAAACCAATCAAACACAAAATACAACATTCAGTAATCATATTCCCTGGTAATCTTGCATTCTCACTGGTAATCTTACATTCCATGAATTAAACACACCCTAAGGGGGTGTTTGGATGAGGGAATGTGTGATTCCCATAGGAATGGAATCTACATTCCCCCGTTTGGTTAGCCCGGTAATCTCATTCCCGGTAATGTAAGATTACCAATAGTGGATTTTTTGGGGTATATTATCGGGAATGTCATTACCTCACTTTCCTTAGGTATTGTTGGATTCCCGGTATTTTGGACTAAAATGCCCTTAATTTTTTTTAAAATATCATTTTTCTGTCATTGAATAATAAAAATTCTACGAAGGTTAAATTACAAATTTATCCTTAAACTATTTTAGATTTACAAAAAAAATCTATAATTAAAATTTTATATGAAGTTCAGAGGTTAAAATAAAATTTCACCCTTTCATTAAACCTTTTTATATTTTCAATTTTGTAAAAAAAATTATATAAATTTTATGAATTTAAATTTTTTAAAGAAAATATAAAAATATTTTCCAACTTGTTAAAAAAACAAATATATAATAAGAACAATTTGGTCAAATATACATTCTAATAATCTTTTATTACTTTAACCAAACATGATAATCTTACATTCCTGCTAAGCCAACCAAACACAAAATACAACATTCTCAGTAATCCTATTCCCTGATAATCTTACATTCCCACTGGTAATCTTCCATTCCGTAAACCAAACGCACCCTAAGGGTATGTTATTATAATATATGTTTGATTCACGAAATATAAAATTACTTTTAGGAATAGGATTTTCGGAATATGACATTACTTATAGTATTATTGGGAATGTTACATTACCTTGTTTGATTTATTTGACAATAATATAAGATAACAATGTTTAGTTGATTGAATATATGATTATCTTAATGTATATTTTACCAACTTGTCCTTATGATTTTTTTTTTTTTTTTGTTCTTTGGGCACAAGAATTATCATCTCTCCTTCATTTTAAACATCACGGAAGGTTTCAGGGTTTATTTGCGTGTCAAGGAGATCCTCGTATCACTCATCTTTTTTATATCGATGATTGTCTGATGTTTCTCTGGTATTTTGATTCCAAATTTCAGAGAGTTTGCGCAGTGCTTGATTCATATGAGATTTTTTTTAGGCAAAAGGTGAATTATGCAAAATCCAGCATTTTTTTCAGTCCCTATAATCCTTTGGCTCTGATGCGATTGTGTTGTTGTGCGAGACTGGTCTGGCTCTGTCACGGCTGGTCGTGTCCTTCCTCTGCCCAGGTTGCGAGCTGTTAGTATCATCGAAGCATGTGCTCTTTGTCATGCAGTTCGGATGGCGATCGAGATGGAATTCCCATGTACTGTAGTAATTAAAGAGTGTCTGTCGTCGTGATTCTAATGACGCAATACATGCTCTCTGGCTAACTATATTTCTATGACTGCAATTCCTCTATATTTTAATGTTGATGTTGTTTCTCCTGTATTTTACTCTTATTGCTACTGGAGTAATTTTTAATTAATGCAGATATGATTTACATTCAAAATATATATATAGAAATTTACTGTAATAGCTCAATTTTATTTGTTTTAATAAATAATTATTATTAAAAATCATTGATCTCTTAATTCTCAAGTAAAAATATTATTATTTTAAATAAATATAAATAATTGAAAAACAAAAATATAATTTTATCTAAATTATTTAAAAAGAATACTGTGTTTATTGAAAAGAGTTAATTTCACCATGCATCCTCAAACTATGCCCTTCCTTTTAAATTGATTCTTAAAGCTTTAAATATTTTGGTCGTCAACCTATCACGATTTCATAGGGGGTTTTGGTCATCGAGGGGAGGGGAGGTCGGGTAGAGCTTCTTCAATGGAAAAGGGAGACTATCGGCGTGAGTTTAAGGGTTGAAATGAAGGTTTTTAAAGTTTAAGGGTTATTTTGAAATTTATGTGTTTTTTTTTAAAATATATCCTTTTATTTTTTAAAATTTATATTAAAATTTTAAAATTATCAGATTGTAAAATATGCGAGAATTTAATGTCGTTCATAGCCCAAATACCTAAAAAATAACATTTATAACGTTAGTAATCTGGATAACAAAAAAAAAAATAATGTAGACAGAAAAGGTATATTTTGAGCAATTATTTGGGTATTAAGCCTTAATAAAATGGGTCCATTCTATGCTTCCTATTTAATTGGTATTGCCGTCGAAATTGCATCCGAAGTGTCTTTTAAGCTTCAGGCTTCAGCATCGACACTACGGTCAAGTTCTTCTGGTATTTTCTCTGCTATTTCATACTGATTTATTCTCTGTCTTTTCCCTTTTCCTTTTTAATAATGATTGCAGAATACAAGATTCCGGATTTATAAAAAAAATACCCATAAATTTCGATTAATTTTATTCATTTGAGATCTCAATCTCAAATATTCATTTGCTTAAAAGAATCTTGCTCAAACTCCACCTTACTTTTGTTCTCTGCTATTTTTTTAGAGTTTCTGATGATAAAACTAAGCTGAAAGTCACTGAATCTCTGGCAGGACATGCTTGGTTGAATACGCGAAACAATGCGGAGTTTAAAGCGCTGTTTAAATCCTATTTTCGTAATCATAGCTGCGGCAGGTGACTTGTTTGAGTTATTGTGTGAAGTATTTTTGTCAACTAATTTTAAACTTTTTGATGCAAGTGAATCTGTTTCCTTTGCAGCTGTTCTTTCTCAATCACTTACGGTTACATCTGTTGTTGTACCAAAACCCAATTGCTACGCCCTCGATAATTCTAGCAGGCTTCTTGATTTTGTATCCTTGGTTACTTATTTTTATAATAAAATTTCGCTTACACATCTGAATGTTGGTTGGTTCTAATGAACATTTATGGCTCAAAATTTCCATATCAATGGACTTGAGTTTTTGAAACTAGTAAAATGTTTTCTCTTAAGCTATTGACTAGAGTGATTGGATCGGTGTTCCTTTTGCACATGAGGGGAAGGTAACATCATTGCCTGTTTCTAAATATAGAAAGTCTTCCATTTCTCTTTTTGAGCATATTGCATTTTTGTATTTCCGCTAATGCAGGACTCTGACTGGGTGATCCGCTTTTGCAAAGATGTGGAGAGTAGATCACAAACGGTAGTCGTTAATTTCTTGTGCTTAAATACTAAATCAATATTCTTATATTTTATTCTTTTACAAGGAAGTTCTTTGTAGAAATTGCTTTAAAAATGTTTTTAATTTGGTGAAAGTATTGATTTGCACTTTCATGCTTGCATTCTGAATATAATTCACTCCACGTGTAATGCTAATTGTCCAGGGATATGTAGATTTTGGTCGATATGATAACTATAACTACTTTGTTGCTGGATCAGGGCATGTTTATCTTGTTCAAGTAAGTCTGTTTGGTTTGAACTTTTGTTTGTGCAGTAACAACTATAAAAAGTGAAGGGGTATGCTGAATCTCCTTGCTCAAGGGGAATGAATGATATAATATTGCTGTAGGAAATTTTTTACTGTTAAAATCAATTTATTACTGTTATTTGAAGTGAATTTAAATAACAAATGTTGTAGCTGCCTCTTATCTCGTTATATGGAACTGTTGTTTGGCTCCAACTTTAACTAACTTTAATAAAAAAAATAACTTTCGCAAACTCTTGGGCTTCAGATGAAGCATCTAGAAGATACAAATACACATGATCCATTTATATTTGTAAATCATTCTGAGATTGAAATATTTCAATCATGTTTAATTTTTAACTCTGTAATGTTTATGATATTATGTGTAGATATATATATATATATATATATATATATATTATATAACCTGTTAAATCTACTTTCTCTGCGTCTACAGGAGTTTTCAATGGCGACCTGCTCAACTGTGAGCACACTTTTGACAAATGGGACGCACTGCACATGTTAGTCTATTGGCTACTGTTTTCTCTCAATTTTTTGGGAACTTGTTTGACATTACTATTCTTATAAGTTATAATTTTGTTATGGAGTCATTAATCATGTGAAATTGAACATTAGATTTCCTCATGGCTTGTGTTATGCATTAATGAATATCCTTGATTGTATTTCAGGTAAATATTATGCGGAAATTGTTTAAATGGGCAGTGTAAAGGTGTGTAAGCTCTTCATATCCAGCCTTCAAGATCTTATTCTTGTATACTAGGACTTATTTTCCCTATGTCCTTATATAAATGGGTTAAATTGATCATCACCCTGTTTACTCAATGTGTTTCCTCTGCTCAACTGGTCAAATTTTATGCAGCTATCACAACCTTTATGAACATTGCTGTGAATAAATGACGAAAACTTATACATAAAACTATGATAACTTAGTTTCTTTGCATTTGTCTGTTCCAAATTTCTTTCATTCATTTTCTTTTCGTTTTGTGTCCATACTAATTGCCAATGAATTAGTTCAAGTTTTCATTTTCTTACCCTGAATATTAGGAAGGCTTATTAATTTGGATGTTGGTTATAGGTCATCACCTGTTTTATGTTGTAATCTTAACTTCCAGTGCTTTGTTTTATATCAACTTGTAACATTTTTTTTCTTTATCTTTGTTGTTAATCTCAGGCCAACAAAGTTGCATATGCAATGTCACTTATGAATCCACTTGCAGGTATTCAAGCAGTGCTGTAACCTGTCTTTTTCATTCCTTTTCTCCAAACATATCTTTTTGAGTTGGTGCAGTATATGGAAATCATGATATATGGAGACTTATTCCTGGTGCCAAGCCACAAGACTAGTTGTTTTATTAGACAGTTGGCATCCAATTTCTTCGAATTATTAATTGATATTTGTTTTACAGTACGTATCTGAACTTCAAAAATTTTATATTTCTCAGAGTCATTGTTGACTTGGCCATTCCATGTGAGAAATCAGGCCCACGGATATTTGAGGGCTTTACTGTTGGATTTCATCCACGATCATGGGAAATTGTAAGAATTTTACATTTGATCTGGATTACTTTGATTTAAATGCCAAAACTATTTTATTCAAAAGTTCCCTTATTGTTTGAAGGTTTATAATGGTCTAACTCAGCTGGGTTTTGAAAAATCTCACCGTGATTTTAGGTATAGTATCACTATTATGAGTAGATTATCGAGTTTATCTATTCGTGTGTCACATTTTATGAATAGTTTTAATTTTTTCCGTGAACAGTTTCAGCACTGAACAACCTCAGTTACACTTTATCTGACTGCTATTGCGTCTCAATCCAATCTTGTACGAAAGCCTGTTGTCAAGGTAATCTTTCCTTTGGTTCAAGGAGTAGAAAACTATTAATTACTGGATGAATATGCTTTTTTACCTTGTCATTTTTAAATGGGACACTTCACAGATCTTTCCGGAAAATGGGCTGGAGGTTAAGATATCAGGGAGTGGGCAAATGGAAGCCGCCTACTACTTTATCTCCCTTGACTTTGCTTCTAGATTGGAGATGTATATGCAACATTTTCTTAAGCAGGTTGATGCTATTTTCAGTTATAATCTGCTGAATTACTATTTGAAATCTATTTCCCCCCTACTTTTATTCTTCAGGTGTAAAGGCCTAAATTCCCCATATGAAGTTAAAATCTCTATTCCAGTAGAGGGCTACGAACCAATAGAGTTTGTTCTAACAAAGATGTGCGGTAAGCTCCCTGAATTTGTTTTCTTCGATGCTAGCTTTTATCAACTATCTTTTCTGTAATCAATTAAAGCATCTTCTGGTACTAGTGATTCTTTTCCATAGATCTTGTATCAGCTACTTCAAAAGTTTTTTCCCCTTGATATTTTCAGAATACACACAAAATCAGGAAGAAGGTGCCACGAGAGGGTGGGCAATATTTGGAATAATCTTGCATGTAAGGAATCTCCTTTTTTCCCCTTGTTTGTCCTACATGTGTGAAGTCATGCTAAATCAAGTATTTAAAAGGTCACTGCACCAGGTGCAGTGTTTTAAACAAGTTCCCACTATCAGATTAATTATCTTTCATTACTTCAACCATGCTATAGCATGGAGTTTGGCAGTTATGATTTGCATATTTCCTATATTTTGGGGCATCTTTGACTGCTACCGAAGATAAACGAAAGTTGAACTTTTTACTTATTTTCTGAAATTTACTGCATGTCTGAATTGCTCCCATGTTTTTCTATTAAAATAAGTTTGTCTTGGGCAGATTAATGGTGTCGTCGACACTATTTTGCTGTGTAGGGTTTATTTAAAAGACACAAATGGGCGCCAGGTGAGCTGTTTAGACTATAGTTTATTTTTCAATTTAAAAAACTTATATATCTTACTTGGAGTCTTGGATGCAGCATGGGATTGATGCACTGCCTGGCATGACAATTCTTTCTGCCTGTTTAGAGACTGTAAGTTATGTAATTTTTATGAAATAATATTACCAGAGGTTCAAAGATCTTTTCAGGCAAGTAGTAGCTTCTTTGGAGAATTCGAATCAGTACCCGTGGCTAACTTGCATAACTTACTTCCAGAGTGACCAGTTATCATGGCTTCCTAAATTAATTTTCCTTTTTTTTCCTCTTTCCATATTACAACATTCATTCCCACTTTGAGAAGTTGCAAAGTCGGCACCTTCTAAATACAATAACTTTATTTCTCCATATATCGCTTCCCCTAATCCCCTTGTGCAAAATGCTTGTGACAGGTGAGCGGAGCAGGGCATGGCTACTCGAGAGTAGAGGACGTTAACACTGGATCAGCCAGTGAGGTCTCATGGGAGCGCCCATCTAGTGCTGCTCAAGGAACATGGAAACTGAGTGAAAGCAAATATGGTTCAGTGTAAACTTTGCAGCCCTTCCCCTAAAATTGCTAATTTACCTCTCATGAATCACAGGTACAATCAATTTTGCTTCATCTATTGTAGTCTCCTGGTGTAAGCATATCTCAATTGCTGTTATTTCCGGATGTAGCATTTAGAAATTACTCCCAGGCCACGACTCATGAAAAACAGATTTTTGATGAACGGTTAGAATTAGAGCTAACGGACGTTGGGTGGCTATGTGAGGGATAGGTAAGGAAAGAGAAAATTGATGGGACAATAAAAAGGTGATGTCCGAAGGGTGTATAATTTGTAGAAGAACGATGATGATGATGACGGATGGGTAGAGACTTTGCGACGACGATAGTGAGCAAAGCTGCGATGGAGTCCGGAGGAATTGTCGGATGAGCAACAATGTTGTTGTGATATCGTAAGGGGGTGGCTGTGAAATTTAGGGCGGATGAAAAGTGAATAAAAGGTTGGACGACAGAGGAAGGAAGAATGACGACATAAAAACGATGGTGCGACCTATAGAGAACGCAAGGATAATCAACAGAGATAAAATGAAAATGAAAATGAACATTCGCACACTAAATCCATAAACTTTAACAATTTTGAAGTTGGACCACTAAATTATTGTTAAATTGTTAATAAATTATTAATAAACTAATACATTATTTAAATTAAAATGAGAAACAAATTGATAAGATATTTAAATATTGAGATTTATTTTTTTGAATTATTTTAATTTGATAGATTATGGAAGTTTCGAGACTAAAATTGTTATTATTATAATGCTATATCATCATTTTCGTTAAGTCAACGGTTAAACTTAACGGTGTATGACCAAAGAAAAAATAAAACATAATGTTTTGGGAAAAAAGAGTTGGATGACCAAAACAGAAACCAGAGAATAGACGGGGACCAAATAGGTAGATTACCCTATATTGCCAAATGAAAATTTTAAATATTTTTTGAAAGAGTAACGATAATTTTCCAAAAGTTCGGCGGCCAAGGCCCTGAACCCATCTTATATTTCACGACTGCTTGCTTTGATCGAGTCCAAATTTATCTTGAATTTGAAGCCTTACGAATTCGAGGTATACAAGTTACGAATTTTTCATGATTAAATTAGGTTGAATCCGATCAAACTTTTGGCTTCGTTGACAGGAACAGATCGCGGATCCTACTCGGGGTTAATTCGTGAGTCCGATTTAATGGCTGGCCAGTATCTTCAACTTTGCTGAGATCGCAGAGGTTGTGTGCTTTTATTCATACTACTTGCACTATAATGGAAAACACTGAACAAAAAAGTTGGAAAAATGTTTAATTACTTTTGGTTTTTAGATTGGTATTGGAAGAGCTGGAGGAAATTCACGTCTTACCCCATAGCTTTTAGGTTTTGACAAAGTATATATCATATCACGGCTTTGTCTTTACTTGTAAGGTTGAATTACATATGACGGTTATAAATGATTCACCTCTTCTTATTTAAATGTAGAGTTGTGGTTGGTGATTTGAAAAGAAATAATCTTGTATGATGTGTTTATATGTTGATGTTTAGTATCGGTGTTAGACCTAGTGTCATAATGCTACTCGTAGATTGACAGAATGAATGGATATTATCGTCTGACAGTAGATTTGATTGACTGACTACATGAATCTGTCAGACGTCATATCTAAGATTGTTGACGGAAGGATATATGCATCCGAGAATTCGATTAGATGTCTTCCAAAGTCTTAGGTTGATAGAGGATTCGACTCGCAGTGAAGATTTGAAGTACACATTGTCGATGATAACATTTAGTTGTGATGACAAAAAAAAGTCAACCTTTTTGTTCTGGACAGACAAAGGGAAGTAATGTGTCGACGAGAGTATTTGTCTTTGACTTGAAGGATAAAAGAGCATGGGGAAGAAGACCCCATTAGTCTGGTATGGAGGCTATATACTAACCCTTAGTATATGTATCAGATCTAATGTCATGATTACTCTCGTAAGTTAGTAGACTGAATGAATATGATTGTCTTACAGTAAATTTGATTTTATAGATTATGTGGGTCTATCAAAAATTATTATTGATATAGAATTACAATGAATTCGCCCAAAATTTTTATTCTAGAATACTTAGTTGACGAAGAATCTGACTCGCGAAGAAAAAATTCGATAGAGAAAATACAATTAAAATATTAAATATAGAAAATAAACTTCAATAAAAATTGTTTTGTTTAATATATGATTTGAATTTTAGTTTATTATTAAAGATTGTGATTTAATCTATTTTCCATATTATAGTATATTATTTTCTTTTCCCCTTTTAATCAAAACCAGTTTTAAATTTTGATGGATTTTTCAACTTAATCTCAAAATTTAGATCTTGTCACACATTAGTATTAATATATATAAAGTGAGGAATTAAGTTGAAAAAAAAATATTTTCTACGTCTCACTATATTTGTCCTCTTTGATTTTAAAAATTATTTCATTCAAAATGCTCTATTAAAAAATCAATAAACGACAACCGATTTCATCACAAAATTGAATGCCCCTTCATTTGGCTCTTGAATAGTTATTGATCCTTTTTCGACCCACCTCCCGACTTTCCTTCAAGGTGTGTTTGGTTGGGGGAATGTGAGATTCCTATGGGAATGAAATCCACATTTCTCCGTTTGGTTGGTCGGGAATGTCATTCCCGGTAATCTTACATTACCAATAGTGGATTTTTTGGGGTATATTATCGGGAATGTCATTACCTCTTTCCTTAGGTATTGTTGGATTACCGGCGTTTTGGACTAAAATGCCCTTAAAAAATTTCTTTCAAAAATATCCTTATTATGACATTGAATAATAAAAATTCTACGAAGTTTAAATTACAAATTTATCCTTAAACTATTTTAGATTTACAAAAAAAATCTATAGTTAAAATTTTTTATGAAGTTTAGGGGTTAAAATAAAATTTTACCCTTTCATTAAACCTTTTTAGATTTTCAATTTTGTAAAAAAAATATATAAATTTTATGAATTTAAAATTTTTAAAGAAAATATATAAATATTTTCCGACTTGTTAAAAAATAAATATATAATAAGGACAATTTGGTCAAATATACATTCCAGTAATCTTTTATTCCTTTATCCAAACATGATAATCTTACATTCCAACTAAACCAACCAAACACAAAATACAACATTCTCAGTAATCTTATTCCCTAGTAATCTTTTATTCCCACTGGTAATCTTACATTCCGTGAACCAAACACACCCTCAAAGTAATATCTATGGTCCTCTTTACATTCGAGTGAGACTTTAATGTAATGGCTTTGGTCTCCTCTTTTATTAAAAAAAATCAACAAACAACAACATTTACAGTTTTTTTACCTTTACATGTCTCACCTTTTTATATATATCAAAATAAAAATATCAAATCTATCAATAATTTTTAAAAATAATTTTGTTATTTTCCTCATTTTATATAACTTAGTATGTTACTTGATTCGTGATTAATAGAATAATTAAATATTATTTTCTCTTTCATCTAATATTTATAAGTACTAATTCTTAATATGTAAATGTTGAATAAATTCTTACATACTCGCTACTTTTGCCGATTAGACGGTCAATTAATTTAGATTAAATATTAGAGTTTTAAAATTTTCAAATTATTTTGAGATCAATTTCGTTAATTTTTTTAGATTGTTTCATCTCAAATTCACGCCATTTCATATCATTTGTTAAAATTATTTCATATTTAAATAATTTTAAATTATTATAAATCCAAGTATTATTTGTCAAAATTAACCAATCTAATTTCTGCGTAGGCAATCCTATCCCTGTTACCTCGTAAGAATATTCCAAGCCGAAGGAACAAACAGCTCACCCCAACGAAATAATTCCCACCGACGTTAACGGAACAAGAATCTGTTATCCCTGACCTTTGACCTTCTCTCACCAGGTAAAACTAACGGCTCCTAACGCCGTTCTGCTCGTTTTTTTCTTTTTTGTTTAATATAAAAATAAGTGTTTAAACTATAACTCGAAAAATGTTTGAATACTTAAAGAAATTTTCGTTAAAAATATGTATATAATGTTTTAATACTTTTAGGTGTTTGAACGTTAACAACTATTAAAAATCTCCGTTAAATGACACTTGTTACATTTTGAAAATTTTAAAATTTTTATTTAAAAAATAAAAAAATATTTTTTTTATTAAAAAGCAATTTTTTTAAAAAAAAAATCCCACCCATCCCCGTACCTTTTCCTTTCTCCCTTCCACTTCTCTGATGCCACCACCACCAACTTTGTCGGTGCCTCGTGACCCCAATCTCGACCAACAATTGAAATCAATGTTGATTGTCACAAGACAATAACAAAGCGTTCATTGCCCCCTCACAGTCGAATCTTTCTCCGGCCAGCCGTGACTATCACCGCTTAGACCTTCGTCTCACTTCGAGGAAAACTCAATCGTCCTCTCAGTGAGTATCATTGTCGTTTGTTGTGAAGGAAACTTTGAGGCTCCGGCGAAAATCCAACTGAGGTTGTTTTGTAAGTTTTAAAAATTTTGGGTTTTTTATAAATATATTAAGTTTTTTTTTAATTTTTTCCTTGTTTAAAAAATAAAATTTTTATTTAAAAAATAAAAAAATATTTTTTTTATTAAAAAGCAATTTTTTTAAAAAAAATCCCCACCCCATCCCCGTACCTTGTCCTTTCTCCCTTCCATCTTCTCTGATGCCACCACCACCAACTTTGTCGGTGCCTCGTGACCCCAATCTCGACCAACAATTGTTGAAATCAATTGTAGATCGTCACAAGACAATAACAAAGCGTTCATTGCCCCTCACAGTCGAATCTTTCTCCGGCCAGCCGTGACTATCACCGCTTATACTAATGAGAGCTTCGTCTCACTTCGAGGAAAACTCAATCGTCCTCTCGGTGAGTATCATTGTCGTGTTGTGAAGGAACTTTGAGGCTCCGGCGAAAATCCAACTGAGGTTGTTTTGTAAGTTTTAAAAATTTTGGGGTTTTTATAAATATATTAAGATTTTTTTTTAATTTTTTCCTTGTTTAAAAAATAAAATGTTTATTTATAAAAAAAATAAAAATATAATAGTTCATATTTAAAAATATAACTGAAAAAACTTTATACTCTTAATTTTAAGAAAAGGCCTTAAAATATTTTTTGAAATATAGTTTAGTTATGTATTAATCTTTTTCTTTTTATATTTTGGGTCCCAAAAAAAAACTCTAGAAATAAGAAGCAAAGATGAGTCACACCCACCGACGCTTAAACCATCTATGCAGGAAGAAATCGGACCCCACCAACTTACCTGTTTTAACGTGTGACCTTTCGTAGTCCAACCAATCAAAATCTAGACACAGACACGTGGAACTATTATTGCCTTTGGTGCATTCTTACACTTGTCCACCACCGTCAATCAAACTGTTCTAACGTATCCTTTTTAACGGTGCCTAAATCTTGGTCGCTGTAATAATCATTAATTAGCACATTTTATTCTATCCCCAAAGTTCGTGCAGCATTGCGCATTATTAACCTTCAACGGGTTAGGGTAATTTGGAATCATTGTTAGATTAAGTAATGGCCAATCATCATTAGGTTTTACTAATTTGACAATTTATTTTCATTTTTAATTCAAAAAATTATTTAATTCGATTCGTATATTCTCAGCGGAACCAATCTTTTTCCACTTCGTATTAAAAAGGATAATTAGATAAATATTTTGTATTATTCAAAAAATATCATGTCATGTGTTAAATTGACTAATATAACCTGGTCTAATTAACTTCATTTTAGAATTATTGTCTCTATCGTTAAGAAAGTAATTGTTTTAACGTAATACTTTTTAAAATAATAGAACGACTAAATTATATTTATTAAATGAAAAATTACGATCGAAATCATCATAGATCATATATTAACTTAAAATTAAAAATATAGATTTACAAAATACCTTTATGTTATCTGTCAACATTCACCAGGACAGTGTGGAGCATGAAACCTGCCTTAATTCCCACAAAAACCACTGCAATAAATTAATGAAAGGAAAAAGAAGAAACACATTTGAAAGGCGTATAAAAGTGGCGTATAGATGACGACATAATGAGTAATATTGGTAGCAGGTGACCTATAAGAAAAATAAACAACATATATTTAAAACTTAATATTGAATTAATTTATTTATCCTTAATTGTATGTTTGATAAACAGTAAGCGACCTGATATTAATAAAGTGGAAGTGGGCGATACAGTAAACAAATCCTTAATCTACGCTCAGAATCGTGGGTGGGATTAAGACCGGTTTGAGGGTTTTGCACTCATTAAGACAAGGTAAAAGATGATTACCTGCTTAATTAATTAACGTGCACGTGAGGATATTAATAAGGAATCTACGTAACCAACTCTTGGTTTAACTTTTATACATATATATACTCTTGGTTTAACTTTTATACATATATTTATAAGAAAATTCTACGGCGCACGTAGCATAGTATGGCGCACATAGCATAGTATGTGACGTATCAAAATGCATCACAAATAAATTTGTCATTTTTATGTAAATATTAAAAAGTATAAGGATTTATTTAAAATTAATCATTAATTAAAGTTTAATTTTACTTTTAATAGAATTATAATTAATTTATTAAAAATAATAATTAATTTAAGTAATTTATTTATTTAGAATTATGATTTGTAAATTATTTAAGTTAGGTTATTGTCGGAGATCACAACTCGTCGGAAAATTCTCCAAAAAATATTATATTATAAATCCAACAATATCGTTTGTCGTCGTCCAGCAGTCACCCAAAGTCGGGCGTCGCCCATGAAAAGTTTTGCATAAAGGTTAGTCGTCGCCCTCTGTACTGTTTCAATTGATTTGCGCCGGCGCCCCTGTGTGTTTCAATTGGTTTGCACGAAGAAGGTGGGATTTAATTTTGAATGGTAAAATTACATTTCGACCCCACTATCCGTGTTTTATTTAGAATGGTTAAATTGCATGAAAACCCCCATAGTTTCTCCTATTTATATTTTAGACAAACAATGTTTTTATGTTAATAGATATGGCAAAATTACAATACCCCATACTTTTGTTTAATTTAAATGGTCAAATTGCATGTAAACCCCCCTCACTTTTCCTGTTTAGATTTTACACTTTTAGTTTTTAAATCTTTTATAATTTGTACTTATTTTTATTTTGATAATTAATTTTGAATTTACTCTTTGATTCTAATTAACAATTAATACTTTATTTTATTCATTATTTTTTATTAGCATTAATTTCATATCATTTTATATTATTTGTTATCATTAATCTTAACAATTTGATACTTAATTTCACTTGATATTAATTTTGATTATTTGAATCATGATAATATTAGTGTTGATATGTAAATTTTAATATTGATCATTAATTTTAATTTTGATGCTTAATTTTAACTTGATATTCATTTTTATCATTGCTTTTGATTTAATATTAATTTTGATATGTAAGCTTTACTTGCTATTAATATTAATTATTCATATCGATTTAATAAATTTGAAATTTTATTTATTGCTTTTTCGGGTTTGTTAGTAGATTTATAATATATTTCTAAGTTATGATTGTTACATATTTATTTAATTTATTGAATTAAAAGTTCAACTCGGACGGGTACTTGTACATTGAAGTATGACATTTCTATTTAAACAATAATAAACAACTACAAGCATATGATTTAGAATAATTCGAATTAGCAAGTTAATATTATCATGATTCTAAACAAATAAATAACTTAATTTAATTGTATTTTTAATAAAATAATCATAAATTACTTAAATTAATTATAATTCTATTAAAATTAAAAAAAAAAATTCTTTTAAATAAATCCTTATACTTTTTAATATTTACATAATAAGGATAAATTTGCTTATGGTGCACTTCGGTACGTCGCTTTATTGGTACGTTGCGGTATGCGGCGTGTACTGTAGACTCTTCCTATATTTATATATATAAATAAATATTATCTGATATGCAAGGTATTGCAAACTTTAACTTATACGAGTCTTTCAATTTTAATGCAATATGTATTGTTAATTTAGGGTTCAAAAATTTATAGTTTGAGTTTAACGATTTATGATTTAAATCTTAATATTTAGAATTTTATATTTTAGCACGAATCAAGTGGCCTCCGTGGTAGAGGAATTGTTGTTATTCCTTGATGACCCGGTTCGAGCACCATAGATGTTAGGGGTGTGAGCGTTCAATGTCAAAAGGTTGAAAGTTATCTTTGAACAAATATTACCATGTACTTACCCTATATTAAAAATTGAATTTTAGATTTTACGATTTAAATTAAAGAAACATATTATGAAATAAAATTCACATAAAATTTTATGGTAACGTCCCGAAACTCAAGTCAGTAGTTTGGTTAACCCAATATCCATTTTAGAGCCCAAAAGATTTATTAAAACATTTTGGACCAAGGTTATGGAATTGGGCTGAGTTGGGCCCAAAAGATAGTGAAGGTGATGAAAATTTTATAATTTTGAAAGTAGAATGACTTAAGTATGGTTTACCCATAATTTATTTTGAAAGCTGAAAACCTCTATTTTTAATGGCTGACATGAGCTTTCTTCCCAAATATCTTACCAACTCTTCTTCTTCTTCTTCTTCTTCTACCTTCCATCATTTTTTTCTCCTCTTCCTTTCTAAATTAAGTTTTCCAAGCAATTCACCTCTATTTTGGATAAGCCAAGGTAAGATTATGAATCCTCATCCTTTTAGCTTCAATTTAAGCTTCATTTTTTTATATTTTCACTATAGTTTCCAAAAATGGGTTTTTAAACATCAAATTTAAATTTAATATCAATACCCATTTAGTATTGGTACACTGACTTGGAAGTATCGATACTAGGTATGAGTATCGATATTATCTTTTCGAATCATGTTTAATAGGATAAGGTTTGATATTTAAGGCAAAGTATCGATACTAAGAGTTCAGTATCAATACTGAAAGGTCGATATCAGTACCAACATACATTTTAAGTTAATGATTTTCAGGGTTCCCAAAACTCTATAATCCTCCCAAATAAGACTATAAGTGGAAAAATAATAATAACGCTTGATCAAACATATAAAACAAGATAAAGTAGGGATAAATAAGACTAATATTGGTTTATGCTCGGGAAACAAATCGGACACCCGAGTTCCTTTAGTCCAGGGTGACGAAGAATAAAATCACCCAATATCCTTATGGAGTGCGCAAGGCACTTTAATGACTAGTTAGGGCATAAGGTTCGACACTCGCAAGGGGTGGAGTCTAGGGTGTGGTGTGCAGAGATTCCGAAGGATATCCTCGGTAGACTAGAGGGTGTGTGAGCTCCAAGATACATAGATCCCTCAGCCATAACATGGTGTCTACCATAGCGTAGAGAGCGAGTATGCAGGATACTCGCTAATGATTTAAATTAAATGGATTCATTATATCCTTTCTATTCAGATGTATGAGCATGTCATAAATGAACTCCTTTTAGTATGTTTTAGTTGTTAGTGTGGCACTGGGCTAGTTAGTTCAGCGTTTGGAATTTGTTCCTTATGCAAATTAGATGAAGAATAATAGAGGAGCTTTTTGACCAATAGTGATCATACCAGATCTAGAACGGAGTATGTCTCGAGTTCTTTAGAGGGCATGTATATTTGTAAATCATTATTTTGTTTAACCGAGTCATAACTTTTTTTAAAACTCACAATCTATATTTTGATTTATATTGTGGGAGCTCCCGATTAAATGTTTATTATAGTATTGATGGTTTATTGTTTTTTTAAGTCTTTCTAAATGGTCCTTTCAATTAAGAAAGTAAAGTAAACGGTTGGTTAGCCACTTGTTGTTCCGTGTGACACTCGATCGATTTTGTTGTACTGGTTTAAGGTGTACATTATCTATGTATAGAATAATAAGCGTTAATAATACATTAAATGCTAAATTAACTAGAGTCTAGTGAAAAGACTTATATAAAACTTTCACCCCTAATGTCTTAAAATTTATTATTAAAAACTAATATATTTGAAAAAAAATTATCACAAAAAATAATTTAATAAAATATTGTTAATAATAATAAATTTCATCATTTAAACATCACACCCTATATTTGTACGTAAATGTCTTATAAGAATTCTTTGTAGGTTTATATCATTGTTGATTTATCAATTTTTAGTGTGTGTATATATAAAAAAAAAGGGAATTCAATATTTAAATGATGATTGTTTATTTTAAAAATTTTGGATTCGAACAGTTTGTGTTTGTAGATATATGTAGGATAAATGCAAATTTTTATTAGGGTAGGGGGTGGTGGAGTTATAAAATTTTGAGGGGATACAAACTTATAAAAATTTAGGAGGATAAAAATAATTTTTAATAAAAATATTTAAAATATATAGAAATTTAAAATTTGTGGGGGACCGCCCCTACCTAGGTTCATCCACATATATATATATATATATATATATATATATATATATATATATATGTTAAAATTTTGAACAGATACTATCTTATAATCACCTAATACTATTCAAAAAAATTTTAAATTGGATAATAAGGATTGATATTTTTAAATTAATTTTAAATATAAATTTAATAAATTGTAAAGTATTAAAATTTATCTCATTTAAGAAATAAAAAATCTTATGTGAATAATATAGACATGGGAAAAGGTCGTATATATTATTAATTATTATAAATTACACCATGGTCGTTAATATTTGAGTAAGTTTTCGTTTTCCTAACTAAAGTTTCAAAGTAAAATTAGTCACTAATATTATCGATTTGTAAAAAATTGTCACCAACGTTATCAATTTATAACAAATTGTCACTCTATCTCTGTTAAATTGGTGATGTGATACCATTAATACAAAGGTTAATATTAGTTCTACCCCTAAAATATTGCAAAGACATCAAATAGTTCCTTAAACATGATTTTATATCTAATTTTCCAAAACTTTCTAATTTTCAATCTTTTTAAACAACCCACCATCTCAATTATATTCTAACCATTTTGCTTATAAAAAAAACCACACTTAAACAAACTCCCATTTGTCTTTAAATATTTTAACCTCCTTATAAAACGAAAATCATCCTAAAAGCATTATTTTTACATTAAAATTAATTGAATATATGGCTTTAAATATTAATGTATTTGTCTTTAATGAAAAACTACATTTATCCATGCAGTGTGGTTTTCGTTTTGTAAGGATGTTCTAATATAGTTGTTGTGGGGTGTTTGAAAAAAACCCTATATAAAAAAAGTTATTGGGATAAATTAGATATAAACCCATTGTTCAATGACTTATTTAATGTTTTAGCAATAGTTTAGGTTTAAAACTAAATATTAATCTTTTTATTAACTTTGACACATCATCAATTTAACAGAAATAACGGTAGAGTGACCATTTTGTTACAAATCAAACGTTACCGACTATCTTGTTACAAATCGATATGTTAATGACTAATTATTAGTTTGAAACTTTAGTGGGGTAGACAAAAAATTTCTCAAAAAAGTGACCATTGATGTAGTTTACCCTATTGATTATTAAGAAACAAGAAGCAGAACAGAATGGCGGATTTGATCTGGAAATGACAGCTAGAAAGTTGAGAATATCAAGCAAGTCACTAAAATAAAAATATATTACAAAAGATCTACGCTAAGGACTGTTTTGACATTTTCTGTAGACAAAACTGCTGATATCAGCTAGTGTCATTCTATCTCAGAACTCATTATATAATGGATAATTAAATAGATTTGTAGGAGTAGGTATTAGATTTTATAAATAAGATTAGAATTTGAATTCTAACATTTTTGAATAGATTAATTAGATTAGGTGGATTATTTTTGTCTTAACAGTATTTACGATCTTATTAATCGATCAATATATCAGATATAAATAATTATATATATGCTTCATCGCCCATGTAGGGCGTTGGGGAAAAATTCACATATAGGACTACCAATTATTTTTTAAACTGGAGTGTTTGCTACAGTAACCTCATTGGTCACCAAGTGCTCCATAGGTCGCCAAGTACTTTTTACGACAAAGTCTACTCTATTGCAACAATTCTTCTTTCTTCCCTCGATGTTGCAGCTCCATAAGTCGTCAGTACTTCAGGTCGCCATGTGCTCCTGGAGACATATGAAGATCGCCATGTACTCTTGAAAACCTATGATGACCACTGTAATAATCACTCTATTTAAACAAATATTATTTAATTATACTATATAAAAAAATCATTGCATTATTCAAACATACAAGTCAAACTGCAAACAGTAGTGCTATAGAAAGTGTGCTGTCGGTTGCCTTTGTGAACTTATTTGGGGGGTTAAATTTGGAATATCATGTATATGTCATACAATGACGGTGTTGATCTCTCTTTGGTCGCATATTGTCGAAAGTATATAGATTAAAATCCATCATTAGTATTTAATTAGTTTAAATTTTATTTTTAGGTACTTTAGTCATTAATATTCTTTTGAATAAATAATTAATTTAAAAAAAAAATCTTTAATTGGCTAATAATTATTTTATAATTAATATGACATATTTATGCGATTTAAAATATTAACACGACATCACCATGTGTGTTATATCATCCCAATTAATTTTTTATTCATTAAATTGATTTTAACTAATTACATGGCGATACATTAAAATTAAAGAAGTTGAAAAAAATTAACTATAGTAAAAGCTTCACTTATGTGTAATTGATAAAATGGTTAAGGGCTTACCATTATTAGTTGGATTATTACGGTTACCCTCTTTTTTTTACCACTCGTTTGATTTTAAGACTTCGCATTGACTAATTAATACCAACCTATGTCACACCTAGATTTGATGGACGAGTCTCCTAATAATTTTTTTTTCATATATAAGGATTCGAACTCGAGATCTTACTTAACTAATATTAGGATTCTTACTACTTAAATTAATCTATGTTGATTTTTTTATTATAATTTATATAATTTTAGTAATAGATTTTCTGTTTCTTATCTCGGTGTAAATTCCCTCGCCTGGAACTTGCCAAATGATGCATACTGATTTAGTAAAATCATGGCAGATTCTGTTAACGCGTGATCAACACTCACCAATATTAAGATCATATAATATTTCATCTAAGAATGTAAAAGCTTCAATCTTTTATATTGGACACCTCCCTTTTTTTACTGCTTTCTGTCATTCATTTTCAACTTTCGTTTATTGTAATGCACAATGGCTGTGAGCCGTGAGTTGAAAAACTGTACATACGTCCCTTTTTCTCATTTATAAAGGTGTCTGCTCATTAAACCACAGTTACAAGCCCACCAGATCAAAACCTTTTCTTTTTCTTTCTCATTCTCACCCATTGTAGTTGCAAGTTTTCTGATTGTGAGTTTTGAGCTGTCGAGATGGAACGAAACGAGCTCATTTCAAGGCTTTTAATTGCATTTTGCTTAGCTCTGTGCTTGGGTTGTCAAGTGGTTCAGAGCAGTGTTACTATGATAGGAAAGCTATAATGATTAATGGGAAGAGGAGGGTCCTCTTCTCTGGTTCCATTCATTATCCCAGAAGCACTCCTGATGTACTTTCAAAGTTTCTTTTTTTTTTCTTTTTCTTTTTTGAATTTTTTGGAGCTTTTTTGTCGTGATTTTTTCTTTCATTTTGAAGAAACTAAAATGTGTTTTCTTCTTCATGTGTTTTCTTCTTCTGGTGTTTGTTTGTATGAATAGATGTGGGCAGATCTGATACAGAAGGCTAAAGATGGAGGACTTGATGTGATTGAGACTTATGTTTTTTGGAATGTCCATGAACCATCTCCTGGAAATGTACTCTTATTTACTCTCCATTTTCCTCTACAATAAAGTTCATATATTTACTCTCTTTCTCTAACTGCTTTGTGAAAAACAATTTTGCAGTACAATTTTGAAGGAAGATATGACCTTGTGAGATTCATGAAGACAATACAGACAGCAGGGCTCTATGCTCATCTCCGCATTGGTCCTTATGTTTGTGCGGAGTGGAATTTCGGGTTAGCTCTAAATCTCTGATTTTCTTTGCAATTTTTCCCATTTGTTTCAGTTTTATTTCTCTTCAGTCTTCCCTGATGTTCTCAATGTTTTTACCACATGCAGAGGTTCCCTGTGTGGTTAAAATTTGTGCCAGGCATCAGCTTCAGAACAGACAATGAGCCCTTCAGGTATCCAATCTGCTGTTCTTCAGTATTGCTGTAATTTCCATTGTTCTAACTTCTGACTGCATGTGATATTAGAGTATAGTTAAGGGGAGATAAACAATCGTTAAACATATATTTTAATCATTGTTTCCTAAAAATAAATAGATAAGTAAGGATTTGTATATACATTATTGCAGAGAGCTATGCAAGGATTTACTGAGAAAATTGTTGGACTGATGAAGAGTAATAACCTGTTTGAGTCCCAGGGTGGTCCCATTATTCTCTCTCAGGTAAATGCTTTGGTTGTTGGTGTTTTTAGTTTATATTTTCACCCACTATATATATATATATATATATATATCCAAAAAATATTCTCTCTCTCTATATATATATAAATAGATAAGATGCCAAATTATGTCGCTATGCATTTTGCTAATCTATTTTATGGTCAGCTTACAATGCTAATATGAAACTTTTTTTGTTCTCTTTTGGGTTTGTATGAGCTCAGATTGAGAATGAGTATGGGGCGCAGAGTAAATTACTTGGGGCGGCTGGCTCTAGCTATGTTAGTTGGGCAGCAAAAATGGCGGTAGAAACCAACTGGGGTCCCATGGGTGATGTGGGAAGGAAGATGATGCCCCAGATCCAGTGGTAAGCAATTAGCCTTCAAATCTATATTTAGCATGTCGAGTTTCTTGCTCTATAGTCATGCCGAACTTCAAAAGGCGTATGTCAATTCGGTTAAAAGTGAACAATGGGAATGGCTAAGGGAGTTTCATGTATGATTGTATTAGATAAACACATGCAATGGCTTCTATTGTGATGCATTCCAACCCAACAACCATACAAGCCACAATATGGACTGAGGCATGGAGTGGATGGTAGGTATTATGAGTTTATATTTTTACAACCTTAAATATGAATTTTTTTTATGAGATGAGTCTAATTCATTTTGTGCCTTTGTTTATGCAAAAGGTTCTCGGAATTTGGCGGTCCAAATCACCACCGGCCAGCTGAAGATTTGGCCTTTGCTGTTGCTCGATTCATTCAAAAAGGAGGATCATTTGTTAATTATACATGGGTCGGTTCCCTCTATTTTCTCTCTTTTCGTTCATAGTTTTCAAAGGGCGTCAAGTATATAAATGGAAAACGGATTATTGTTCACTGAGCTCTGCTTGTTTCGCATGTGAAACAGTACCATGGAGGCACCATTTTGGCCGTACAGCTGGAGGTCCTTTCATCACTACCAGTTATGATTATGAAGCTCCAATAGATGATATGGTGAGAAAAGAGCTGTTTGCATATTTCCATGTAGCTTGTTCTGTTCTAGTACCAAAGAATTTTGGAAGACATTGGATTCGTATCCCATGCACGCTCCTTCCTATCGCTCTCCTTAGTTCGATCTCATCCGGTTTTATATCTCAAGTTTATGTGATGGCCTCAGGTTTTAATCAGCCAGATAATGCATTGCTAACTACTTTGCGCCGAACGTGACAGGTTTGATTAGACAACCAAAGTATGGTCATCTAAAGGAGCTTCACAAGGCTATTAAGATGTGTGAGCGAGCTCTAGTTTCAGCAGAGCCCATTGTCACTTCATTTGGAAAATTGCAACAGGTTTACATTTTTCCCTCGAATTTCAGAAGATGTGGGTCTTTTCTGGTTTATCGAATCTAGTCAATGTTTGACATTTCTCAGGCTCATATGTACACATCAGAAAAAGGAGATTGTGCAGCTTTCCTATCGAACTATGATACCAAATCGGCCGCAAGAGTCTTATTTAACAACATGCTATAACTTGCCTCCTTGGTCCATCAGCATCCTTCCTGATTGCAGGAATGCAGTCTTTAACACTGCAAAGGTATGATCTGAATTTGCATGATCTCTGTTTCAGTATTATTGTAACGAAAGCATATTCTTTGAGGACGAATTATTCTCGGTATTAAAAGTTAATGGAAAAGTTAATGGATTTCCTGAATAACAATTAGTATCGTCGTCCTTTTCAGGTTGGAGTCCAGACATCACAAATGCAGATGTTACCCACAAATATTAATATGCTCTCGTGGGAAAGTTACGATGAAGATTTTCTGCACGAGATGACGGCGTAACGGTAACTGCTAATGGTCTATTAGAGCAAATAAATGTCACAAGGGATGCAAGTGATTACCTATGGTACAGTACTAGGTGAGACTGATGTCCCCATGGTTTGGTTAGATTTGAAGCAATTCTCTTTTTTAATTGTTCTTAATTTAGATTTACGGTGCTTACCGATGCTTAAATTTCTGAATGTCTCACAATCAGAAGTTATATGTTGCAGTGTTGACATTGGTTCAACTGAATTTCCTTCATGGTGGGGAGCTTCCCACTCTCATTGTTCAATCAACAGGTCATGCGGTACACATTTTTATCAATGGACAACTTGCAGGTACATTTACATAGTTATATTTCTTGTTCTGTGCATTTTCGTTTTTTCTTTCAGAAATAAAAATTGTAAACATGATGGTAACAGGTTCTGCCTTTGGAACGAGAGAAAATAGGAGAATAACATTCACGGGGAAGGTCAATCTGCGTGCAGGAACAAACAAAATTGCGCTGCTGAGTGTTGTGTTGGATTGCCGGTTAGTTTCTCACCCTGACTCTTATTATTTGCCATTTGGTACCGAGACGATTTGAAGCAAAAGAAATTTGGAAAAGAAAAGTAATGGTCATTAGTGTTTTATGCCTGGAACCTGACTCCACTTTGCCGGTAATTGAAGAATGTAGGGGGGCACTTCGAGACATGGAACACCGGAATCCTTGGTCCAGTTGCACTACATGGACTTGACCAAGGAAAAAGGGACCTATCCTGGCAAAAATGGACATACCAGGTTGGCCTTAAAGGAGGCCATGAATCTTGTCTCGCCGAAATGGTATTTCCTCTGTCGAGTGGATGGAGGATCATTGGCAGCACAAAAACAGCAGCCATTAAGATGGCACAAGGTATATGATGAATAGTAGTTGCGGTATAAATAGGCTTCAATGAATTCAACATTTTTCCTTCCGTGTTGCAGGCTTATTTCAATGCACCTGAGGGGACGAGCCATTGGCTTTGGACATGGAAAGTATGGGAAAAGGTCAAATATGGATTAATGGGCAGCAGAGCATTGGTAGATTGGACTGCATATGCTCATGGTGATTGCAGTGGCTGCAGTTATGCCGGGACATTTCATCCGACAAAGTGTCAGCTTGGTTGCGGCCAACCAACCCAAGATGGTAACTACTCTTGGCAGCAACTACCTTAAATAAAAACTATGTTCATCGTTTAATCCGTACTTTCCTTTCATTATACATTTCAGGTACCATGTGCCTCGGTCTTGGTTGAAACCGACACAAAATCTGTTGGTTCTGTTCGAGGAGCTTGGAGGAGATCCATTGAAATCTCACTTGTAAAAAGATCTGTGTCCACCGTTTGTGCCGAGATCCCCGAGTATCACCCGAATATCAAGAACTGGCAGATTGAAAGCTACGGGAAGACCGAAGAGTTCCATAGACCAAAGGTTCACTTGCACTGCAGTCCCGGACAGGCTATCTTCCATCAAATTTGCTAGCTTTGGAACTCCTTTGGGAGCTTGTGGAAGTTACCAGCAAGGCCTTGCCATGCTCCTGTTGTACGCCATCTTGGAGAAGGTATATTTCAACTTCCTTGTCGATAAAGCAAACTGAAACTTGTATGCATGCATGCACTTCTCACAGTGTTCTACGGTTTGATGTTTTGCAGAAGTGCGTCGGGAAGCAACGATGTGCGGTGACCATAGCCAACAGTAACTTCGGGGAAGATCCATGCCCAAATGTACTGAAACGCTATCAGTTGAAGCAATTTGTGGTCCAATGATTTCAACAACAGCTCAACCAGGGGTTAACTAGATCGAGGACAATTCCATATAACGTTTGCATCTGGTAATTTAACTGTACGCCATCAGCATTTGAAGGCAGCAGAAGAAGGAAGAAAATAAAAGAAAGAATGCAAAGAATAGGAGTGCAGTTAGTTTAGATTGACTGGCAAGCCTCTCAAAAGGGATGGCTTTAGCCAAAAGGTGTTTCAGTGTATAGGCAGTAGGAGTTTTAAATTCATGGGGCACTGGTTGGTGTGGTTCATTTCTATTTGTACGAGTGGGGAATGTGTTGGGAGTGGTTCCTATTATGGCCTTATGTGCAGTTACTAATAAAAAGCCTCTTGGTTTTCAATTTCCAATCTCATGGTTTGAGAAATATGCTCAAGTGATCTGGCATTTGCTGCCATTAAGCACTAGTTGTTGATACCATCTGCCAGGATTTTTTAATGGCGTAGCATTTTCGATGGATCTCCTCCTAGTAATTTAATATTTTTAATATTATTTTTATTTTTTATATTTATAATTTAATGGTTATTATTTTTAAAAAATAAATTTATAGTAAAAATTATTTAGAAAACTATAAAAGGAAGAAAATTATTGTGTCTTGATTACGTTTTGTTTACTGAAATTTCGGATACAACTGAAATTTCGGATACAACGGAAGTTATTATAGATACTATGAGTATCACGGTCATACAATAATAATTTCGGATGGTACTATTATTGCTTTATAACAGTGGTTATTCCGATAGCGGAATGCTTTTACCTCCCCTAACCTACAAACTACCACCTCTACCTGGTTTGCCTGTGAGGGCCATAATAATACTGTGTGCTTGTATCTTCTGCCATTGGAGAACTTAATGCTGTGCAGTTTAGTGTTCAATTTGCACATAGATTTCTGATAGGCCTAGTGAAATAGGACCGGATCATACTTTTTTGGGGCCTGGACATTTGTTAGGTTACGATTTTGGCTGATTTAGCCTAATAAAGATAACGAGTTTTTTATTTAGTTCATTAGACAAGTTAAAATTTATTTTAGGATCTACGACATTTTATACAGTGTTATTGGAACTCGTCACGCCGAGGTGACGAGTTCCAATAAAATATATTTTTTATTAAAATCTATCACATCGAGGTGAAAAGTTAGAATAACAAAATATTTTTATTAGAACTCGTCAACTCGACGTAACGAGTTCCATATCACTGTAGAAAAGACCATAGATCCCAAAATAAATTTGAATTTGCCCTAATGGGCTAAATAAGAAACTCATATACCTTATTGGGCCAATTTTGCCTACGATTTCAACTCGATTTCCCGAGGAATTAGTTGTCTAATCTTTTCTCGTATAAAGCTATGTTCATCAAACCTCTTTTGCTCTACCAATGTACACTCCCAAATGGTTCTTTGAATCAAACCCAAATGCTCTACCAATGTACACTAAAAATTTAAGAGGTCCTGTTAATTTTGGATCATATTTAATTTGTTCAGGTCAATTTAAGTTTGTAACTTAAAATTACTCAAAATTTCTTAACTACTGACAATGCACGTATATCCTACATATATATAACTACGGATTCTATCGATATTAAAATAAAATTTCTAAATTCGAAATCTATTTAAAATCAATCATGGATTTGGACCACAAGTTTTTTTTAAAAGGGTCAGCATGCAAAAGCTTGATGTTGCCATATTTACTACATTGGGTGGTGCATTATTCACTCACGCCAACACTGTTTTTCCTTATTTTGGATGGTATCGATGCTCTCTACTTGTCCTATCAAACCCTAACTTCACCATCACGATTTCCATTCTTCTTTTCATTTGCATTCATTCCCCCATCATGTTGTCAACATTGTGTTGATTATTATCATTACAATTTTGATTCTTAATGCACCTATGTATTATAATTTGTTGAATAATCGGGTAAAGAGAATGAAGAGAACACAAAATTTTAATGAGGTTCAGTAATATGCTTACGTCCTCAGTGTCCTGGACGACGCTAGATTTTTCATTCAATATCTCATAAATTTTGGTTACAACTTCTTTATAATAAATAAACTCTGATATATATTTACAAAAATAATCATATACCGTATATTTATGAGTTATACCTAACATAATTGTTTACAACAAGGGTGGTCCTTGTAAATGTCAACAACTATATTTTTGCTATAAAATTCATTGCAGATCATTATAAATTATAGATCGATTCTGGTTAAATATGTGGTAGTGTATATGAAGTTTAATTTTAGTTCAATTGTACATATTAAATTATTATTTCGATTCGATTATAACATTTTTAAAAATAAATATATTCATTAGCTGGATGTAATTTTCGTGTTTCGATTGTATTCAATATCGATATTTTATTGTGTTTTGGTTACATGCAATGATAATCTTGGGCACCCTTTTCTCCTTTCACTGTCTGGATTGAGTCTCGACTCTATCAAGTTATGAGAGGATTTTTAACGAGACCCCTTTTACTTTTTTTAAAAAAACTATTCATATAATCAATATTTAAAAGTAATATAGTACTATATTGATAATAATTTTAATAATTTATGAAAATGGAATAAAATAAAAACTTCTTGTATAAAATTGCACAAAATCAAAATTTATATTTAACTTTATAAATTCAATTAAAATCCATGTATAATTTGTTAGATAAATATTAATTCGAGAAATAAATAATATATAATAAACAAATATTATTATTGAATTGAGCAAAGCAAAATAAAAATAAAAGATAAAATTATTTACTCGTATGTAAATATGGAATCATATGAATAGAGTAGGTTAAAAAGAAGAATTTTTGTTGAGACATGTATAAACATTTTTTCTTAAGACAGATTGGTCATCCCATTAGTGTTTTAAGCAACGTTGGACTTCAGTCTCATGATACAACAACAAAGGATCAAAGAAGTAAGCACAACAACAGTGATCAGTCGAACGCAATCTTACATTTCTTGATCCCCAGAAATAATGAAATTGAAATGAATTTTCTAAGTCTTTTCCTATTCTAATATTATGTCTACATTGTGTTTCAACTAGCCTATATATTGTTGAGGGGAAATGAAATTGAAGGTTAAGATCATTTGATGAAGAGACTTGAACTTTGATCGAGAAAATTGTTAGAAAATTAATAGATATGATTGAATGTATACAACTTCAAACTAAGAAATAAGTGTATTCACCAAATGACATGACTTATTAATAATGCACTTATTCACCAAGTGGTATGACTTATTATAAATAATATCAATATCATTTAATAAATTAAATTATTTTTCAACAATTCGCTTCGTCAAAGGTTAAGTCTCTTCATCAAATGGTCTTAATCTTTTAATTCATTTCCTCCTTACTAAATAGGCTAAACTCTAACATTACTCAAAACACTGAAGGATGGATGATAAATCTGTTTTAAGAAAATTATTTAATAATATGATTGATATAATATTTAAAGTTGAACGACATATAATATAGTTTACCTTCAATGACATTTACAATTAAACTCGTTATTGATTTCGCCTATACAAATAATTGATCCCAGCACAAAGGAGAGCAAAAACGATGCATTGATGAAAAGGAGCAAATCCATCACCATAATTTGGGCATTATAAAGGTCTCTTAAATGAATTAGGCAACAAGTTGAGGCAAGTCAATGGCCCTAATGCCTAAATGGTCTTATTTTTAGGGTGGGGATTGATGAAAGACGAGACCAAAACCATTGTAGATATGATGACAGCCCCCACCAAAGTCATTCCACAGTGGCATTATGCATAGGACACAACCATTCAACCTTTTTTATCTGTTTATGAGGCCCCTATTCCTCGCTCAATCAACTTTATTAATTGCCTTTCCCCCTTAAACCTACTAGATTCCTCTGATAATATTTATATTAATCTGTAGTTAGTTATCAAATATACTCCTCGTACAGGTAGGAATGGGCATAGGACCCGATCGATCGGATTTTAAAAAATCGAGGTCGGGTACGGGTTGGATTGGGTCGGGTTTTAAAAAGTTATGTTTGGCATGAGTCAGGATCCGATTTAGGGTGAAAATACCCGACCTGACCCGATCCCAAAAAAATATAATGTTACTTTATATATTTAGTGATAATTATAATAATACCCTCTATATATTATTTTCTTTCAATTAAATCCCTATTTTTGTTGAATAAAAATAATATATAAATATATTATTTCGATTCAGGTCGGGTTTGGATTTTATCTCAAAAAAATCGGGTTGGGTGGAATGTATATATTTTTCTGGTCGGGTTCGGATCGGGTGGAGGATTTATAATTTTTGGGTTGGGTTGGGTCTGGTGGATCAAAAATCCAACCTGACCGGACCTATGTCCATCCCTACATACAAGGCCAGCTCTAAGGGGAGCGCCTTGAGCAACCGCTCAAGAACTCAATTTTTTTATATTTATAATTAGGGCTCCTAATTTTTATAATTTCATAAAATTTTAGTTTTGGACTCTCTTTTTTTCATTTCTCTTATTAATTCATCCGATTTTGAATTAAATTTAAACAAATTTTTATATTTATAATTAGGACCCCTAATTTTTATAAGTTCATAAAATGTTTAGTTTTTTACCCTCTTTTTCCATTTAATTTTGAATTAATTGAAACATGTTTTTCTCTTCTTTTTTTCATATCGTACTCTTCAATTTATCGAATATTATTTAATTTTTAGTCTTCTTCATTCTCAATCTAACAACAAAATAATATACAATACTTTTTATTTATTTATTATTCATAATCAAGCTTTGTATCAGACATGCATTCACATTTTTTTATATTTATTCTCTTTTAGTTGTATTTAAGGTGTTTTCTTAATAAAATAATAAAAATAATATATTTTCACAAAATTTAATCATTTTTTCTATGATTTATTTATGTAATATTGAACTAATTGTTTAAAGTAATGAAATGTACTTTTATTTTATAAAAAATATATTTTTGAGTTTTCGTTTAGGGCTTCGAAAATGTCTGAGACAATTATATCCGCATATTTTTCAAATTAAACTTCATGGCAACGCCCACACCATTACATCATACACCGTTGTCGACGCCACCCATGTATAATCAGTCGATTAGATGCAATATTCATCCTATATTGTTTCATTTCATTACACAATGTTATTATTAGTCAGTGATATCAGACAATTATTATATACGTATGGCAGGTAATTCTCTACTAGTATCACCACAGTCAATTTAACCAATAATAATATTATGATTTTTTTAGGGTAAAGTGCACAAATAGCCCCTTGACTATAAAGCATTATTTTATTGAGTATTCGACTATTAAAAGCTACAAAATAGTCCACTGACTATAGGACATTACTTTGTTGAGTTTTCGGACTATTAAAAGTTACAAAATGATCACACAACTGTTCGTATGTTCCAAACTCGTCCTTTTTTGTTAAAATGATGATAGTTTGAGCTGGATGTTAATTTATTAACTGAAATATGATAGTCGTTTGAGATTTTGAGATCATATTTTATTCTATTACAATAAGTAGGTTAGCGTCCACTCAAACTGCACTCAAATTTTAATGAAAAAGACGAGTTTAGAAATATATGAATAGCTGGGTGACTATTTTGTAACTTTTAATAGTAAAAAACTTAACAAAGCAATGCTCTATAGTCAATGAACAATTTCATAACTTTTAATAGTTGAGAAACTCAATGAAATAATATTCCATAGTTGGGGTCTATTTGTGTACTTTACCTTATTTTTATATATATGATCGCTAAAATAAGATTCAAGTTTCAAAACTTCCATTGTTCTATCATTTCACCATCATCTTTTACATAATGAAACCAAGTCAAATATAAAGATTAATGAAATTAATCTAGATCATCGTAGAGCATATTAATTAAGGTAATTATACAAATAAAAATGGAAAAGATGGTGGTCCAAAATAATCTTTTGGGTCTCATAGGTTACATAGAGTGGGGACTAATACTTTCCGAAAGGTAAGGTAAGTTGGATTCTATCAGACAGAGACAATGAATTAACCAAAATGTCAATTTCATACCTCAGTGAAACCTGATGAGAATACCCTAGTCCTGAAGCTAGAGGATTAATTTAGCAATACCCTGTAAATATATGTCAATGAACATGGTGACCGGAGAAGTAATGTCGAAGAGAGAGATTATAGTCCGTTGCTTCAGTCTCCACGGTGGGATGGAACCAAAAACCCTAATCGAAAAGAGACCTCAATAGATAAAAAGATGGTCATCGTCTTTGAAGGTTTCAGGTTCGAACATAATATCTATAGTGTTATTTGAATATTCATTATCAGATGATTTAAGATTTTTTAAACATATAATACCTTATAATCATTGTAGACTAATAAAAATAGTGCATATACTAAACAAAAGAATTGTACAGTGGCTGGGCAAGAAGGCAACGAGTTTTGATATTTTGCTCCATGGGAGTTAAGACTTAATATGGGGGCATTGCCATTTTAGCTTTACTTTGCAGGATTTGGGAAGCTCACTGCCCAGCCTTACAGCAACAGTGTAAGAAGGAGGAAATATACAAACAAAAGCAGTGATCATTGTTTTTGTTATTACTACGTGTGTGTGTCCAACAAATGACAATCTTTTGGTGGTGTGTAAGTAGTGACCCCATGAGTTCCTTAACTTTGGGATTTGTAGCATTATTTTCTTTTGGGGTTTGCCCTAGTTCCACTCATTCTCTCTCTCTCTCTATACACGTTAAATTGTTTATAAAATATTATTAAAAGATGTACCTATCTCATGTTTTCTTATTAATTCAAGATGATTATAAAATAATATATGTTCTAAATACTCTCAATCATTTGACAATGAACACTTAATCACCTTGATATAACCGTCGGTGTTCGAACTCGTAACTTTTAAAAATAACAACAATTTATTACCACTGAGGTAAATTGATTTGTACATATGTCTATTCCATTTACTAACATTAACTTGGGTCGATCTTACTAAAACCTTCTTCAAAATAATATAAATCAAGAAAATATAAATAAATAAAAACACTAATTTCAACCTTGAAAACAATAACAACCCTTTCTTCTATAAATTACTTAAATATTTGTTTATCTTCTTTCGAAACGATTTCTTTTATCTTATCAAAAAAATTATAAAAATAACACTTTATAATTTTTTTGCTGTAAATATTATAGCAAATAATTTTAATTTTTTAATCACTTAGGTCTAATTCATTGATTGATATAATAAAAAATAAGGTATTATAGAGATCAACAACATTTAATCTTTTAGACTTAGTTTAATCAATTCATAATATCAAAACTTAAATTTTGAACGTAAAAAAAACTAATATCTTATCTTGATAGACCAATCATAATTAATAAAATTACCGATCTTCTTAAATTATTCAATTTTGTCAACATTGCTGAGATAATATTTTGAAGAAAGAAGTTATCACCTGGGGTGTTGAAAAATTTATTTGCTCATCTAAGATATTAGTTATCCTGCTGGATGAAAGAAATCTTAATTATTTGATAATGAGAGACGCACGAAAAATTTAACATATTTAGAATGAGTAAATAAAACATAACATCCAAGCTGGGTTGAGACGCCCTCGCCTCTGCAGTACCTGATCTGGATTAATTGATCAATAGATCGGATATCAATGATTAATTAAAAAAATAACGTATTTCTAAATTTCTCCTCATTTTTTTTATGTTTCACTCCCCATGCTACGAACTCCTTTATATGAAGAAATTTATCCTGCCCAAGGTGCTGCCCACTTGCCATTATTTGTGTTTAATATTAACCGTGAACGTAGTTTTAAAATATATATTCGATCCAAAAAAATGATAAAATTATCCCTAAAAGATAATTGTTAGATTTGATATATTTGTTTCATTTGATGCAAAACAATGGTAGCAAAAAAAATAATAATAAATACTGTTATTTGTTAATTTTTCTAATAAAATATTTAAATATGAATATGTTTTTTTTAAACACACATACATTTAATGAGACATAGGGGCAAATCTTTTATACATTTTTTTTATATATCGTCAAATAATTTATGTATTTTCCATCAAATGCTATAACAATCATATAATATGAGAAAATTATTTTCACATTTCTTTTTCAAAGCCTTTTTAAAAGAATTTTACCATTCAATTTTTTAAAAATAAAATAAAACATAAAAGAAAAAGGGTGGTACGAAAGAATTAATACATAAAAGGAAAAAAAGCAGACGATAATGTATAAGTAGTCAACCATGGGAACAAGCACAGGGCTCGATAGTTACTGACACACACAAACGACTGCTGTCACTCACAATTATTGGGACTCCCTCCTCCCCCATTTTTATTATTATTATTATTATTAATTCCCCCTGTTTTAACCACGGAACGGAAGCTTCTTCTTCCTCTTCTTCTTCTTCCTTCTTCCTTCTTCCTTCGGTCGCCCATTGAATTTCATCTTAAATTCGAAACAAGTGACCGTGGAAGAAGTTGGCTAAATTTATTTAGTCTATGAGTTGACTGTCATCAAAATTAAACTATCATTCACATCGAAATACTGAAGCAAATGAGTGATACGTCGGGAAGCGTTATCGATCAGGACATTTCACAGTAGCTTCTGCTTTCCGTATAAATTTGTATTTTTTATCCTTAATTTCATCTCATGTTTTGATAATTGTAACGAGGATAATGGTAAAACCGTCGCCGTTAGCCTCGAACTAAATAATGTTCACTTTCAAATACATGTAAGAATTAGGGTTTGCTACAACATTAATGTGAAAGGGCTTGTCCTATTTTCCCAAAGTCATATAGAACTGCAAGAAGCCCAAACCAAATTAAATTATTTAAATGATTAAAAGAATAATTATTATTTTTGTATATCTCTCAAAGTTGAGCACTAATCATTACAGCATGGATAATTAAATATTCATTATCAAATGTTTAAAAACATATATTATTTTATAATCATTTTTTAAAAAGTTAAATAAATGAAAAAGTAAATTATAAATTTTATTACTAAACTTTACTCTCTCTCATGTTTTACTTACTGAATTTTTAAAATTTTCAATCTCCTCACTAAACTTAATACCAATGGTGGATCTAGAAATTAAAAAATGGGGGTCCAAAATTTTAATACCTATTCTAAAAAATTTTGAGTATGTAAATTTTCTTTTTTTTTCCTATTCCTATTAGCAGATTAAATTAAATTTAACATTTCCCTCAAAATAGTGGGTGTGCAATGGCTCCCATAGGGAGTCATGTACATCCGCCCCTGGTTAATACGTAGGATTTTTTTGTCACTCATACGTTAAATAGTTAACGGAGTTAAAATGATGTTGTTTTAAAAAAATTCATAAAAACGACGTCATTTTACATATATATCTATAAAATGCCCTTTTATAAAGTCATTAGTAAGAAAACGGTCGAAATACTAAAAAACCCAATGTATCAAATTCAATGAAAAAATTAAAAATATTAAAAATACATAAAGTTAAATAAGAGAAAATAAAATCCAATTACCAAATTTATAATTTACCCATAATAAAGCACAAATTCACTAAAAAAACATGATATAAGGTTAGTTTACCATCAATCACCGGCAAAACTAATACATATATTTTTTTAGAATTTGTCACATTTATATAACAAATTTAAAACCATTGTAATAAATATCATAAATCTTACTAATTCGGTTAACTAATTATTCGTTTTGCATTATTTATTTGATTTTATCCCAGTCACCAATGCAATAATTTAAAAGAAAATCCGAAAAATAAAAGAAAAGTTGGCAATGGCATTAGCAATCCAATCAGAGAAACGTTGACTGATGGACAAACCTTCAAAAATTGCAGTCTATCTATCAGTTTCAGGTAGTGAATCCAAAGCTCTCCATCTCATGTAAATGGATGAAACAGACAAATGTGACCCGTACCCATTTCGTGCTTTTGGTGTCTATTTTTTTTATGTTTCACCATGTACTGTACTTACAAACTTAAGTTGTTATTATTATTATTATTATTATTATTATTTTATTAAAATTAGGGATATTTTATTAATAATATTATAATATCTGATCATGTTTAATCGATTAATAGATTGGATACATGTGATTAAGTAAAAAAAAAAATTATGGATTTTTTTACCCTCTTGTACAATGTGTTAATTTCAATTTTAGAAATTCCTTTAAGATTAGGTTTATTTTCGTCTTTTTGAATTAGTGATTATTGAATTAATTTAATTATCTTTTGTACCATCAGTTTCATTCTTTCATTCTAATTAGTACTCGTAACCATTATAAACATATTATGATTAAAGTATTATAAAGTCACTTGACGACATATTATTTGTTATATTATTATATTAATATTAATCGTGCTATTAAACTGGTTCTTTCATTTTAATAAGTATTCGTAGATACCACAAATTCGTTACGATTAAATTATGATAAAATTAATTATTAACATGTTTAAGATCTTTATAGTTATTGACAATAAATATCTCTGTAAATGTAACTAATTGAATCGAAAATATCAAAAAAACAAAAACAACTCGTCATTTAACAACTTAGGTAACTAATTGGATTAAATATTTATATTATTTTAATTTAGATAAACTTATCAATAGTTTATAAATAATATTATTTAAATGATAAACATTTTTTAAAAAAATATCATCTTTTATCATTAGAATCACTTATTGCAATTTTATTTCAATTAGCATTGTTAATTATTTTGTATTTTAATACAAATTAAACAACTAGAGAGGGGAAAAGTCAAGAATATTGTCATGTAAAAAGTCAAATTACATTACATAGAGTTATATTAGTATAATTATTGAAGAAAATAATAATAATAATAATAATAATAATAATTAAAGTGAAAAAAGGGAAAAGGCAGGGTGGCGCAGTGTTCCCCTATAACACCACAATTTACACCTGAATTACTGACACGTGATTAACAATAATAACATTTTTAAGAAATCGATAAAATTTACACTGTCCTTTATTCCGCCCAAATCTCAATACACTAATAAACTAATTGCAAATTTCAATTGTTATTATTTTTGGGTTTAATACCAAAATAACTTCACTCGAAAAATGTTTTAGTGAGTAAAGATTTTTTTGTTAAAAATAGGTGTATGATGTTTTAAACGATATATTTTTAGGTGTTCGGACGTAATCGCCGTTAAAAATCTCATTAACGTACACGTTTTCGTCATTTTGAAAATGTAACACCCTAGACCAGTACGACACACAGTCGACCGATGTAGGATGCCACACGGAACCACCGAAGTGGCTAACCAACTTTAATTTACTTTCTCATGTTTTAAAACGACCATAAAATAAACTGAAATATAATAAAAAATCACTGAGGAGTTCCAAAATAAAATATTTATACTTTAAAAAATATTACAGACTAACTTGACTGAATCTACGACTCAACTGGACAATAATGTTTACAGATATACACGCTCTTTAAAAAATGCTGAGACGTACTCTGAATATACACTGGTGTGAACTGGATTTTTGTTTATCTATTGTTCCTCACCTGCTAGATCTACTGACCTGCCCGCGGAAACAATCCGAAGGCTGAGCTAACTAGCTCATTGACACACTAATAGCTGAAACATACTAACTGCGTATCACTGAAAGACTAGCTATCAAGTCTACTGATCTGATTTGCTTAGTGAATATCCTTGCGATACTCACTCTCTACGCTATTGTATACATCATGGTGCGGCCGAAGGATTACTGCATCTCGGAGCTCATGCACCCATCTATTCTACTGATATATGCCCCCATAATTCTGCATCGGACACCATACCCCTAACTAACCCTTCATTTGAGAGTGTCAGGTCTCGACCTTAGTTAGTCGATTTTAAGGGCCTTGAGCCCTACCTAAGGATATATACAGACCAGATCTATACTTTCGAGTCTGCTATCTTTTCTAAAGAAACCCGGTTGCCCTGTCTTTTTCCCGAGCATAAAAAAGGCTAGACTTATTTGTCTCTAATTATTTCATTTATAAGTCTGAATTTACATTAATATTGTTCCACTTATAGTCTTATTTGATGATATAATGAAGTGTTGAGGTATCTCGTGTCTAAATCCTTAAAAAATTGACATTTCTGCCCAAAACAGACTAAAAGTATCAATACTAGCCAAGAGCATCGATACTCCTGCAAAAAATTTGATACTTTATATAAGTACTAATTCTTTAAAACATTTTGTTCTGCCTAGTTTTAATGCTCCTACCTAGAAAACTCATTTCCCCTAAAACAAGCACGAAAACATCTATTTTTTAAACCCAAATACCCTAGTAAGGTCCCCAAACTTTCTTAAAGTCTTATTTGATATTAAGGGAACATAAATAAGGCTTTAATATATACTAAAAGCATAAAACATAAAATATACCATGAAAATATACTAAACATGCATAAACTAAACTTTCAAGCTAAACCTCTTTCAAATGATTCTACAACTAGAATGGAAAAGCTAATAGTGTGTTACTTGGATTCTTTTGATGCTAGAACACTTCTTAAGTCAACTAGGGATCTACTCTTCATTTTGCCTTGGTTTGAACTCTTTCTTTAACCTCTTTAACTAATCAAGGTATAGAAATAGATTACTTACTTAACTAGGTGTTGGATACAGCTTAAATATACTCTCTACAACTCAAACACTTTCCTAAAATGACTTAAAACACTTGATTTTTAAAAACCCATAAAAAACCATTTCTAAAAACTTAACCAAAACTATAAATTAATGGCTCTAATTGATGCTAAAGGAATGAAGAATAAGAAAATTGTTATCTAGATAATGAGAAGGAAACGGGAGAATAATATGGAAGAGGAAGGAGATTTTTGCATGGGATTTTCTAGATAATGAGAATGTTTATAACCTTAAAATAGACTAGGGGTAAATTGTTATCTAGGTTCCTTTCCTTTCTTATTTAATTTAAAACTATAACTAAACTTAACTCTTGGGCCTTCCTTAGGCCCAATGACCTTTATAATTTATCTAAAATGGCTCTATTTAATCTAATGTACTCTAGTATCTGGTTTTGGGTTAAACAAAACTACTGACCCGGGTTCTGGGCATTACAGAGAATTTATTTAAAAAATTAAATAAATAAAAAATATTTTTTTGTAAAAAAACAATCCGTGTGTGCATCCCCTTTCCCTCTTTTCTATTTCCCCTTTCATAGTTGTCGGTGGGTCAGTTGTGACCATCACCGTTATCAGTATCGTCATCAACCCCCGATGAAACCGTCATTGACATTTCATCGTAATATATCACAGTTTGTCATAGAGGATCGTTCAAAGGTTCGTCGGATACCATTATTGTTCTTCGTCGATTCAGACCGATTCAGACGTCCATAAGCCGCACCGCCACCCCTATTCGAACAAACCCGCAATTTCGATTGAAACTCAATCGTTTTGATGATGACGATGATGGCCAGAGATGACCGACGACCGTTTGGGTTAGAAAATTAAAATTGGGAATTAGAGATTTTAATATTGAAAATTTTAGATTTAGGGATTTTGGGTGGCATAACGATACACACAAGTAATTGACGTTCATCATTATTCTTAAATTTTCTATGATAGTTTGCAACAATATGTTGGATACAATACCAATGTTGGACATGGGGCGGTTGCCACATTGGACCCAAAGAGTCTATTGCTGCTTTGATCCCAACTCTACGGTTTAAAATGATGCATATTTTTCACTCATGAAAAGATGTAAGCATAATTTCTTGAGGAAAAAAGCCCAAGAATTAATATATTTACCTTCAACAAGGGCAAAATCAACTAAATGTTGTGATTACCATTTTGGACAATTGCCAATAGTAAAACTTGCTTGTATTTTTCATATAAGAATGTCTCATCAATTTGGACTACGGGCTTGCAATATTTCACAATATTAATGCATTGTGATATGCATGATAAGTTTTGAAATCGACTATTGTCCGAGGATTCAGTTTGCGCACTACGTTAAACCAACTTGGTTGTTTGTTGTAAGATGAATCACACTCGCCATTAACTTTTTTAATGGCAATTTGCTTTGTCTTTCATGCTTTTCTATAGGAGACAATATACCTGTATTGAGTCTGTATAGTTGAAATCAACACCGCAATAGCTATATGGGAACTTACTTTAACCATGTATATTATGACTTAGTAGATAATGTCGAAGTCCAAGTTGGGATGATCCTAATTGACCCTCTAGCACAACATGTATGAGGATTGTTGTATACTGTTAGTTATCATATGTTTTTTTCCTCTCCATCTTCGATACACGAAAAATCTAGTTGCATCTATTATCACGTTCGACACAGTGGCAAACATATTTTTTGGTGGTGGATCGATCGACTCTGGAGTGAACAGAATTACGAATATTTTAATTCTTAATTTCAATCATTGTTTCTCATTTGGGTGAAAACTCCTTTCCGATATATAACTCACCATCATTGACCGATGAGTTAAATCTGTAGTTACCAAAATTAGGCATATTCGTAAATTCTGGCCATACATTGCATCTTAGTCAGCTTCATACATGTTTGATGGAGACTAGATGCGTACCGTACTTGTGTGAACTTCATCTATATCATCATCATCGGATTCCATATTGAATAATGATGATTCGAGCTCAATGAATAGTACAATATCAGCATCATCCATACCTGACCTGCGTAGAGGTCCTTCTGGTGGAGATGAAGGTTCCTCCGTGATGATGGTATTTAAGTCAAACAAGCTGGTAGTTGAATGATTTCCCTTTGAACTTGTAGGCATCGTGTCATACATGTTTTGAACTGAGTGTTGTATCGTGTGTATCTCCATATTGAGGTCGAAAAAGCTCGTACTTGAATGTCTCTTCTTGGAAATTGAAGGCATCGTGTCAAAAGGACATTGAACATATTTTTGTGTCGAGGACATATCCATATTCAGGTCAAAGAAATTGGCAGATGAATGCCTTCCCCTTGAACTAGTAGCGATATTTCTATACGGATTGTTCGTGGAGCCACATCGATAGAAATCGTAACAAGTTGCTGATAAATGTCTCCCCATTGAACTTGATAGAATTGTACCAGGATGTGGATTTTCCATTAACGAGGTAAAATCATTACACATTACTTAAGTTGGGCTTTCAACTTGATCAGCTTGTTTAATCAGCTCATAATGAGAGCATAATGACATACCATGAACCACAACACTTCAACAAATGTGGCATACATTTGTGTAACAACGTTTGAATTTTGATTATGAACATCAACCGTCATTGCAACATCATCATCGTTGGAGAGTTCGAACGTTGTATAAGTTAATGAAAATATTGCAATTGAAAATCTATACAGCAGTGATGACAGTCTTCTAGTACTTTCAACATGAATCTTCCTTGAAATTTTAGTGATCAATTCATCAAGAGTGATGTTTCTCTTGAAGGATAAGGTGATAGAATGATTTAATGCGAAGACAACGCCAGCTTCATCTTCCCAAATTTCTCCATCATAGTAAACAATAGTTGAGATACACCTCATTTTGAGAGTTTGAGATTTACAATTTGAAAGTTTCAAAGACTGAGAGTTAGATGGTTTGAGAAGTTTGAAAGATGTAGTAGATGAAATTTTTAGTGTTGATTTTATATCTACAAAAATGAATAAATGGTTATAATATACCATCTTTCTCATAATTAAATAAATATTAAACGAATTAAATATAAACTAATACTAAAAAAATTATCACAATAATTTAAATAACATAATTTCATATTGTTACCGCATTGACCAAATGTCTCGATATATGATCCTCATCCAATTGTAAAACTCTATATTCCATTTTGCAACCGCAAAAAGTAATAAAAAACAATTAGAACAGTAAAATTTGCTAAAATAATTAAATGTTAAGTAAATATAATATAATAAAAAATAGTTTTACCTTCTAAAAAATATAACAAAATCTACTTATCTTGATAGAAATAATTTATAAAATGAAGAATATGTATTTAATTTTGTTGTGGTTTGATATATGCATTCAAGGGGTATTTATAGGGGAAAGGGGATGGGTTAGCCGTGATTTAAGGGATAGATCGGGTAATAATGGAAGAGGCAATAATTGAAGGTAAATAATAGAAGGTTCGCCCCCTGCAACGCGCCTTCCTTGTGTCAGAAATTCCCCACGAATGATCGTCCCCTGCAACACGCCTTCACAATTTCCCTACGAAGGCACATCCCCAAGAATGCGCATTTCCACCATGACGCCAGCTCGAAATGAACCCTAGGAAGGCACAACTTCTGAAATGCGCCTTCAATCCACCTACGCATAACTCATCCCTTGAAACATGATTTATTATCTCTCTGTATAAAAGGGTGCTAGATTGATAATATTTGGAGAAATGGTGCCTGATGGGTAATATTTTATTTTAAGAATGATTTTTCAATAAAAAATGTCTATTAATTATCATAATGATTAAAAAATATAAATAAGTATCATAGGGTAAATTATGTGTTTAGTCCATAAACTATCAATTTTAGTCCATTTTATTACCAAAACTTTCATTTTGTTTAAAATCATACCTAAAATTTAGTTTTCGTTTCATATTAATACTCGTTGTTAACAACTTTATTTGTTTCATTTTGAATACCCTTTCAAAAATTACCGTTAAGTTTTAAAAAATATTTAAAGTTTAGGTAATAAAACTAATCAAAATTGATAGTTTAAGTACTAAACATGTTAGGTTTTTAACGGTGGGATACTAAAATAAAATGAAAACTAAACATTAGATATAGTTTTGAAAAAATTGAAAATTTATATAACGTAAGAGAAATAAATAATAACATCATCTTTGAAGGAAAAAAAATAGGCTTAATTATAAAATAAGTGCCCCAACTATAATGTTTTTCACCATTAGGTGCCTCAATTATTTTTGAATCATCACGGTGCCTAATGTTACAAACATTACCACTTTAAATGTCCAGGTCATAAACGACGTTAATTTCCTCCGATAATAGACACGTGACATGCTGAGGTAATTTTGAAATAATTTTTTAAAAATTCAAATATTTATAAAATAATCATATTTTTTCTAAAATTACAAAAAATCCAAATTCACTAAAATCCTCAAACCCTAACCCTAATTCCACCTCCATTTTGACCACCACCTTCGATACCTTAATTGTCATCTCCGTAGTCAGATGATGATGTGGAGTCATCGTGATCTTCATGATGGTAGTTGTTTCAACGCGTTTGTCTAGGTAGTAGATTTTGTTGCGTTTTCATGATTGTTATGGCGATTGTTTGTTGGGGAACACGTATTCGATGGATACGTGGTTAGGTAAAAGTCTAATCGACAACAATTTTGGCTACGCGCAGAGGCATGCATGTGTATAAGGATTAGATTTAGGGTTTTCTAAGTTTGGGGAGGTTTTCATGATTTTAAAAAACTTTGGGTTTCTCTCTCTCTAAAAATTAGATTTCAAGTTTTTTTTAAAATAAAATTTAAAAATTACATGAGAGTGACATGTGTCACTTAATAGAGGAAATTAGCGCTGTTTATAGTCCGAGCACGTAAAGTGGTATCGTTTGTAACGTTAGATATCAGAAACATTCAAAAAGTAATTTAGATACTTATTCGTAAAAACGATATAGTTCAAACACTTATTTTAAAATTAAACCAACTAGATAAAAGATGATATTAAACAAGGAATAATAAAAATAATTATATAAAAAATTTATCCAGAATAATGATGCGAGTGTTTTTTATAAAAAAAATTAATGGTTAATTTAATTTTACGTTTAAGGGTAAAACGATTTTACTTTGATGAGTATATTTTCCCTCAATAAAACACATACAAATATAAAATGTATTTTTAATAAAACACGATAACAAAAATAAATATACCCTAAAGTTGGAATAATCGTAATATAAAAATAAAATGAGATTATAAGATGAAAGGTTAAAATTTATATCAACATATTCTATTGTACTCTATTTAAAAGCGAATGTCAAGCGTGCCGTCTTCTTCTTTGATTTTTATATAGCGAACGATAATACTCTTTTAAGGATTATTAATTCTCTTGTTTTATTATATTATGTCATTATTTTTTGAGTCTTTTTAGTTTTAAATAAAAATTTATGTATTTGTGACATATTTTTTTACTCTTATGACACTTATTTTCTATGTTACTGTGTACGATCCTTATAGTTCTTAGTACATTTTTCTCATACTTTTGTGATCGTTTTGGTGGTCGTATAAAATTCATTAAGTTATTTATTTTCTATTTGGTTAGTCAATTTTCATGTATAGTCAAATCTCCTCTTTAGTAAAATGTTATTTGTCAATATAATAAGAATTATATAGCAAAAATAATTGTCAAATTGTTTGATCCGCTCATCACTCTTTTATCACTTCGTAAAGCGTATCATTCTATAGCGATAATGAGTTTTTATAAATTTTATTGACTTCTTTTAATGTTGATCGTCATTCTTAATAAAATATTTTTTTTATATTTTTAAATTTAATATTTTATTTTTGTATGAGTATGTTAGTTGCTATTGTTTTTAACTTTTTATATTTTGATACATTGTAATTCTATAACTAAAATCCCACGTGCGACACTCTTAATATATGACTAAGGAAAAGTGTTACCTGTTTTGTTATTATTTTTTTAACAAAACCAATAAAAAATTACCAGAAACATTATTATTTCTATCGGTTTTGTTATTATTGGATGTTTTACCGATTTTGTTAACATATCCGATAAAACGTTTTTTTTTCTGCCAGTTTTGTTATTATTGAACACTTTACTAAAAATATTAAAAAGTATTAATATTTTAGGTAAAAATAATATTTTTTTATCAATATTTTTTAAAATATAATAAAATCAATAATACATTTATTTAACCGTATATTAAACATCTCACACTATAAAAACTTTCCAATCCAATTGCTAATATTAAAAAAAAGAGTTAGTTAGAGCGAACTGTCCATAGTATAATCACACGTATAAAATCAAGCTTTGGTGGGATTTAAGGCAATTTCACTCGAACCAAAATTTAGAAAAAGGCAAGGTAGCGGGTTTCAAGGGAAAAGGCTGGACGGACGACACGTGGCTAATTTATTATCGTTTGATGGGAATGAGAAATGGGGCTGGGCCGCGCTTGATCTTTGGATTTGGAGTTGACATGACATCTGACAGCCAAACGAAGAGAGAAAGACAGTTGTTAGTGAAAAGAAAGAGAATCACAACTGTTTATAGAAACAAAAGCAAGGGAAGCTGCCCTCTTGTCTTGTTTGTATTTACAATTAGAAACCCAATTACTATTCCCTTTCTGTTTCTGGGTTTGTTTGTTCATCCGAGAGAGAGATTAAAGGAAACTGCATGAAATCAGAGGACTGGGGGGAGATGTGTTTAAGGGAAGGGAATTAAATTAGGGTTTTTACAGCAGAAGAAAGAGAAGAAGAGCATGGCGGCGTTGGCAGAGAAGAGCTGTAAATTCTCGGGCTGTTGCTTTGTTTCTTAAATGCCCCCCCCCACTTTTCAATATCGAGAAGGAAAAACAATTAAATTTAAAGTGAGAGGGCCAGGAGATAGCACGAGGGGGGACAGCCTGCTGCAGAGAAAAACAAAACCAAAAACCAAAGAAGTTGTTAAAGAGACGAGAGGATTTATGCAACAAATACACGTGTTGTTGGGGAGATTTTTATGATATGGATTGTCTGTCACAATTGAGTTCCGAAAGAGGTTCAGAGCAGGAGAAATGGCGGGCTTCTTTTCACTAGGAGGAACTACCACTCAACAAGGCAATACGCCGACAGAAATACGACCGGAGAACTGGTTTGGGTACAGAAATGAAGATGTTCCGTACAAAGGTTTCGAACTATGGCAACAACAACAACAGCAGCAGCAACAAGATCCTTATGTGTCGGCAGCTGGGTTAGGTGTCGGTCCTTCGATTAACTTCGCTGATGATTCTTCGTCGAGATCGGGTTTCATGATGACGAGAAGTGGTGGTGGAACTGGAGGTATAAGTTGCCAGGATTGTGGGAATCAAGCTAAAAAGGATTGTCCTCACATGCGGTGTAGAACTTGTTGCAAAAGCCGAGGTTTTGATTGCCAAACTCACGTGAAGAGTACTTGGGTTCCTGCTTCTAAGCGCCGTGAAAGGCAACAACAACTTGCTGCTTGGCAGCAACAGCAACAGCAACAACTTCCAACAGAGAGTCCCAAAAGACATCGAGAGAATCGACCCTCGTCTTCCCATGCTCATCACACTCGTTTACCCACTAACGCGTTAGGTACAGTTTTTCAAACACTGTTTTTTAGTAATCCTGACGAGGTTTTGACAGTTAAAAAACTATTCCCCCCCCCTTTCAATGATATATTTTCCTTCTCCCCCCCTTGGACATTTGTTTTATGATGATAACCCTTTGTTTCCGCGTATAATCATGTTAACAATAAAAAAATAGAAAACCCAAAATTGGTCTACTTTGTATACGTGATATCTGATGAAGGGTTGATATTGTTGTTCTTCTTTTTTAGGGTTAGAACTAGGGAATTTCCCAGCAGAAGTGAACTCTGAAGCCGTGTTTCGGTGCGTGAGAGTGAGTAGCATTGAAGATGCGGACGATCAGTACGCTTATCAGACATCTGTGAACATCGGGGGTCATGTTTTCAAGGGAATTCTTTACAATCAAGGCCCTGAAAGTGGTTACGACATGGTTACACCATCAGCAGCAGCGGCTGCCGAGACTTCTTCTGGTGCTGGGGTGGTTCAACCACTGAATCGAATCACCGGCGGCCCTACCGCAGCGGCCAACACCAACAGGGCTACCATTGTAGCTTCCGCAGGTGGCGGCGGTGCTTCTTCTGCATCGGCGACCGCACTTTTAGACCCTTCCTCTCGCTTTGCAACTCCACTCAACTCTTTCATGGCTGGTACGCAGTTCTTCTCAAATCCAAGATCTTAAAAAAGAAAGGGAAAAACACACACCCCACAATCCTTTTTTTTCTCTTTATTCCACGTCTCGTCTTCTTGTTCGCTTGTTTATCTAATCATGTCACCTTTCATGTCATTGATAATTATGTACTACGAAATTTGACATCCACCATTTGGGATATGGAGTGGTTAAAGAGAGAGAAAGATAGAGGGAAGGAAATGCGGAAGATGTATGTTTTTTTTTCTGGTAGTACAAATTGGAACGCTTTTGGCTCAAATCATCAATATAAATTCTTCTTCTGTTTCTTCTTCTACACATTATTTTCCCACTTGAACCAAATCTCAAAGCTGTTTGTATACGATATGTGCACGACATTGTGGCGTGGCGAGCGAGTATTTATCATTCTTCTTGGTCGAATTTTCGGATTCCCATTGCACTTTCTGGTTGGTTTTGAACTTTGAGGGAGGCTGCTTTTTCCCTGTTTACCCGTATATTGGTTGCTTCCTCGGTTCGACAAATCAACATAAAGACCAAACGTACCTTTTCAGTTCTCAAGGTATGGGCGGTCCAGCCATCAGCCATGCATGAATTGATGAGGATGTCGTTCAAATTCCAAAGGTGAAAACAAAAAAAATCCCATTCTCTTATTGCCTTCATTATCTAATTCCATTTCATCGTCGTCACTGTCAATGTTCTTCATTAGATTCAACATGCATAAGCCCGAATATGAAATATTTCTTGTTATGTGCTCGTTCTTTTATTGCCTTCCTGGAAACTAACCTGTTGATATTTATTGCATACGCGTCGTTTACTCTTGTTCATCTCTATGTAAAGGATATTAATAAATAAAAATATTAGTTTTGGTTCGGTTTTGTGTTTCTTCTCACTTCCCAAAGAGTGATTTAGTGGCCTTGGTTTGACGGATCCATAATAATATTTATAGTATTTGTTTTTGGGATTTGGGAAGGTCTTTTTTTTTTTGTTCTTACATGCTATGTATAAGACAGGTGTATATAGCATGTTTCAATTAATGTGGCACATAACGCCAGCTGCTATGTACTTATTCTCTTTCTTTGTTTTTGGCAGTAATTACCGTTTTAACTATGGTTTAACCTGATAGTTGGGTGTTGGTTCTTTGATTTCTTCCCCCTCCGTTTTTGGTGATTGTTTTCCTATTATGGCTTCAGAAGTGGAAACTTCTTGATCATACAAACTAGTAAAGATTGAAAATTTCAAAATTGACAAGTTATGTATGCTTTCCACCTGAAAGGAAACTGGTGTTGAAGTACAAGGATGGAAAACTATGAGGCAGATTAGTAAAACTGCCATGGTTTCATCAAATATGGTTGAACACTTGAACTTACTTGACCTTATTTTCAAGCCTCATGAAGCCATGATCTGCACAGTTAAACGCAAAGCAAAGGATTAGGTCATTTTTTGTTTTATATTCATCGTACTGATACATTAACTGCTTCTTGTTGATTCTCTTGGAGATTTGAGATTAAATGAGCAGCTCAGTCTCCACTTGCATTGTTGTTTCTTGATTTTGAAGTATGCTTGGATATGTTCAATATAGCAGGAAATCTTTGCTTTCTAACTGGACGTATATGTTTATGCGCAGGCTATGTGTACTCTTTTAATGCATCGATCCGATTTTTGCATTTTGTATGGGCATGCATGAGTACTCGAACTAGTTTTCTTGAAAATGTAGTGGAAATTTGGTGGCTCCGTTTGTCTGGATTGTTGGGAACTAAGAAACAAGCAAAACCCCAATAATTGACCTTTTTATTGCATGTCGGGACTGAATTGAATGGATTGTTATGATGAAGGGAACAAGGTGGCTGCCATATTAAAACATTGTTTCATTTACGTCTCTTACGTTTATTAATGAATCCATTGAAAACATGTTAGGCTTTAGGGTTGAAGGGGACGTATTTGGATTTCTTTGTTGATTACAAGGGAAAGTATCAATATTTGAAAGGAGAAATGTATGATACACGTACTGTTTTCTGCAACTGCATTAAGCTGGAATATTCCCAGAGCTGATACTTGATTGAATGATGGGAATTTTCCCACTATCCGACTGGTACAAAACTAAATACTCGGTTCGAGTCGTATCAACTATTCTTTCCTTGAAAAGACCTCACAACAAATGAAACTTGTACCCCTTTCCCAACACAAAAGAAAATGTGCAACTTTACCTGTGAGTTTTTGTTGTGTCTGAGAACTTTCACTTTTTCTCGGATTCTCATGTTGAGAAGGCAAAGAGGAATAATATTTTTCTAAGTTTGTTGGATATAATATCAAGCTCTCACTCACTCTGGTGGATTATCCCCTCAACATTCTCTTTGTGCAGCCGTCGTCAATTCACTGAATGATGGAATAACTAAAGAATAATGGGAATGGATATATTCACCATAAGATATGATCCATCATGTGCCATTTTTCTGACTTAGTTTATGAATTTACTTGCTTTTAGAAAAACGAGATGGTTCAACCTTTTTGTTGGTTTTACTTGATGGTCCTGACGTCGAGTTGGCCTCAGCAAACTGTACTCCACAGACGCGAGAGAAGAAGAGCATAAAACTGAGAGCCACGTTGGCCGTTTGTGATTTGGAGGCAAGTGAAAGAAAGTGGGCAGAGAATTAGAACACCAATGATTAAGCACATCAAACAGTCCCTGCTAGAATTGAAGGCCCTAAAAAAAGACCAAAAATGTCATTTAAAACCACTGGGATTTGTTATGACACATCGAGGGCACATAAATCTTGTGCAGAAAAGAGGGTTGAGATCATACGGGGGGTGTTTGTATTGCACGTGGTCCCGAAACTTGGCTTTACAGCCATTATGTCGCTCAACTTGGAGTCTGCCAAAGAAAAAATAGTAAAGAAAACAGATGCACTTACAGTGCTTCGGAGATTTGCTGGCAAAGGCAAAAACAAAAGGGTGGTGGTGTTGTGCTGCAAGTTGGTCCAGGTTTATAAAACAAGAGGGTATTTGCACGATTAGAGAAGAGGTTCGGATAATGTCTGCTAATGCTTTTATAAAAAAAAAAGGGAAGAGCTTTTAAAAAAGTGGCCTCAAGTCTGCCTGTGGGTGTTGGGAACGACAGACACTTGTTTTAATAGGAAGATGTTTGCCTCTTCTGTGGGCCAAATATCAAAACTCCTTTTGCCCTTTGTCACAGGAGACTGAGCTATACAGGGAGTGGGAGGGGTTCTTGCCACTTTCAAATTTTTTTTGTTTAATATCATTTTAGGTCCTTATCAGTTTAAATTTAAGTGAAATTAGACTTTTGTACCCTTTATTTATAGAGATTTCAGATTTTCAGGACGTACAAATATACTTTCCAATACTCCTCCGATTCATCCTTGTTTGCATAAATCAGTTGATAGCGGACCTCATCACTGACCCGAGGAGGCAAGCATAATTGGGTTTTGTTTTGTGAGGTTTGACCCATAAGAAACACAAATATTTGTCGAGTATAAAATAGTTCACTAATTATTCAGCATTATTTTAAAATTGAATTTTCACCCTATTAATTTTGCATAATTTCAATATCGAAAAAACCATTTAATTTATTATGGAAATAAGTAAATAAAGGAAAATTTTAAACTCAATTACATCAAGTTGTAGAATTGAATATCAAAATTTGGAGAGTTAAACATAGACCGAATTCAGGCACAAGAGACTGAAATAGGTCAATACGAAAATTTTGGGTCTAACGATAGTCGATAACGACGATGAACGTGGTGTCTAGCCTAAAAGATTAATAAAAAGGTCAAGTCAGCACACATATAAACGACCGAGTAATTAAAAAAAGCAATTCAAAAGCCCAATGATTAAATTGAAAACATTTAAAATTTAGTGATCAAAATAGGATTAATAAGAAAGCTGAGCGATGTTTTGTTGAATTTACCCTTGTTTTGTTAAAGAACTTTATATGAACAGACTTTTTTGCGACGTTGGGTTTACGATGTGTTTTTAGATTGTTTGCATTTTGGTGTAAAGATGTTAGGTATAAGTCTTTCGTAAAAATAATTAGTATTTTTTTTGATTCCATTAATACGAGTTAGATACGTTTCTGGTTGGTCCACTTTTTCGAGTTTTTTTAAGTCCCTTGATTATTAAAAGTTATAAAATAATTCTCTGACTATAAAATGTTGCTTTATTGAGTCTCTCGACTATTAAAAGTTACAAAAGGTCACCCGACTATTTATTATGTCTCAAACTCGTCATTTTCTGTTAAAAATTGATGGTATTTTGAGCTGAACGTTAACATGTTGACTGTGATATGATAAAATTTGATCTTAGAATCTCAAACGACTATTATATCTCAATCATCATGTTAACGTCCAGCTTAGACAACTACTAATTTTGTAATGGAAAAGGTTGAATTTGGAACATAATGAATAGTCGAAACTTTTAATAGTCGAGGGACATAATAAAACAACATTATATAATCAGAGGATCATTTTGTAACTTTTTATAGTCGGGGGACTTAATAAAACAAAACCCTGTAGTCTGGGACTATTTGTGTACTTTATTCATAATATTAATGATAATAATTAATGTAGGCGAGGTTTAGTCCCAAGTCTCAAACCTCAATAGGCCAACACTAAAGATGCCATAGATTCAACGCATGCGTATCCCATTAGGTTTTAGATCACCGCCCATCTACTGCTCAAGGAACAAATGAAAACGGTGGCACATGCATCCTCATTATCGTTGAGCAACAATACAAATAATGAAAAAAGAAGCAAAGATTTTATTGTGAATTGTAAGGGGGAGACAGTACTATAAAGGACCAAACATTTTGTTACGAAGCTGGTTGTCGTCCCAAACTAAGATTTTCTGAAGCCCAGCATGAGGAGCATTAATCCCAAGTAGTCGAACCCGTAAGCTAATTTGATGAACATAAGCTTGAAGTTGGTCCATGGAGGATACCTTGGTTCAAGTTCAGGGTAGAAGGCTCTATGTAACACAGATTTCTCATGGCTGAAAGTGTCGAATGAATACTTCCCATGGTACCTCCCAAATCCACTTTGTCCCACCCCTCCAAATGGCAGTGAATCGCATAGAAACTGCTCACACACATTGTTAACAATTAACATGTCATTAAGTAACAATTTGATTATTGCACCATACGTTCTCAAACTATAGATCAATAACATACTAATGGAGTCATCAAAGTACTAGTATAGCAATATATCATCCTATCTATCATAGCTTGGACGTTATATGTTAATTCAATATGTGGATCAGATCGAACCCATCAAGGGTTTTAGTACTAAAAGAGAATGTTGTTCTTCTTAGAGGTTCGCGTTCAAATAGATGTGTTTGTTGAGTGTGCGTGCATTGTCAATTGGTTAATTTTTTTTGAACATATACTACCTTGTAATTACCCAGACTATTAAGAAAATATGTAGATTATAAACACACATATATTTATTGTATTAACGACAATGGTGAGTCCAGAAATATTTTTCAGGGTGGGCACACATATGTCAACAACATAAATTTTTTAAATGGGATGGTTACAAATAAAATTTCAGGGTGGGCACAATCCATAAAATAAGTAACTAATCGAAGAAAACTCAAATTTCAGGACCAAGTTGTGGCTCCACCACTGATTAACGGTTTGATCTAACATGCTTAAAAACCCTACGTTGCCTACTTTATTTAACATTTCATATCTAAGTTGTCCATGTGATAAGTATACACATATAAAAAGATTGAATAATACAATATTGATACTCTGATGAATCAATTAGAATGTTTCTGAAGTTTAGGATCAATTTAGAGCTTGGGTGATAGTTTGGGGACTTTTGGTGCAATATAGACATTAGAAATTTGAAGAGAGGGTGAGTAAATGGTACCTGAATCATGGCATCATTGAACGTGACAGATCCTGAAGAAGTGTCTGATAAAATTCGTTTTTTGAAGGTTTCGTCCTCAGTAAAAGCATAAATAACAAGAGGGTTTGGCTTGGAGTTGATGAATTCGATGCTTTCTTCAATGTTTTTCACCTATATGACAATGGTGACTTTCCTCAGAACAAACATTCTGCAGGATTAAAATTAACAGGAAAACTAAAGTTGGGAATCCCTCACTGTAATTATTGGAAGCAATGGGCCGAAGATTTCTTCATTCATGATCTCAGAATCAAGCGGTGGATCTAATAAGATTGTTGGCTCAATAACACTGTAAAAAAGTGATGAAATCACATGAGATAAGAATAAGTGCTTTGAAATCGCAACGAGCTAAATGATTATCTTAACAAAAAATGAAGAGTTCAAGAAGAAACTACAGTTGTTCTTCATCCACTGAACCACCATAAACAACTGAGGCTGCAACATGGGGATCTTTCATGAGATTAACCAATCTTTGAAACTGGTTCTTGTTAACAATTCTGGAGATGCTGTTCAACTCTTTGAGGTTACCACCATAAAACCTCTGGATACACTTCTTCAATAACTCAATCTGAAACCGAAAAAGAGAATCCATGAATTCAAATTGAAATTACAGTCCCCAGTTCCATTAAAAATTCCATAGTTAGTACCAGAGTAGAAGCTGATTTCTCTTCCACAAGCACATAATCTATTGCAATGCAAGCTTGTCCAGTGCAAGGCCCCCACTTCGCCCCTACAATTCTTTTAGCCGTCACCTTGATACCACAAACCAAAGTACATGCATCAAGCCATTGATCCTCTTAATCTATACATATATAAGGCTTTAAATGATACATATAATGAGTCAAAGAAAAACCTTTGCTTTTGAAGGGTTGGAAAGAGTATTATGCACAATGGCAGGGCATTTGCCACCAAGCTCCAAAGTAACCGGAGTCAAATGTTTTGCAGCTGCAGTCATCACCAAGCGACCAACTCGTGGACTTCCTACAGATCAAACAAAAACAGAAACTTGTTGATTCCGATAGTCGGATACATCGGGATGTTTCTAAAGTGGAGAAAAGTTATTACCGGTGAAGAATATTTTGTCCCATCTCAGCTCAAGTAGTCGTTCACCTACATCTGCTCCACCGCCAATGACCTTAATGGCTTTGTTGTCCAAGTATTGAGGAATGGCTTGAATGAGAAAAGACATGCATGCGGGTGCCAGTTCTGATGGTTTTAGCAGCACCGTGTTCCCGGCCGATATTGCGCCGATCAATGGATCCAATGCCAACGCTGTAGCAAGAACAATATATATAAGTTCGTCCCCTAACATAAAATCCTACCTACATCCCTGAACGAGGGACCTGGCATTTCATCTTCCACATGACGTGCAACATTAAAACTTAAAAATCATCAACATTCTGCCCAATTTTTGTCTAAAACAACACTCACTGATTGGGAAATTCCAAGCTGAGAAAATGAGAACTACACCGAGAGGTTCAGGTATCACTTCTGCTTTTGAAGGAAATAAAAGCAACGGTAAATCACCCTGGACCCCCATAAACAAAGACAAGAATTGGCTGTAAGAGTAATGGGAAAAAGAAAAGAAAAGAAGAAAGATGAGAGGATTGATTCAGAATTGCAATAAAACCTTCTTAGGTGCTACCCATTTGTCGAGGCAGCTCAAACTATAGGTGGCTGACTTCTTTACAATCCCTAACTGCATGGAATAAAATCAAAATCAAAATCATATATATATATATTATATATATATATATATATGTTGCTCATCATCACCTCATCTCTGTATGATTCAACTGGACTCTTTCCCAGATCCTGATCCAAAGCTTTGAAAATGGAGTCCTCGTTTTCATTTACGAGGTCAAGGAAAGCCTTGAGCTGTTTCTTCCTCCATGAAACACTTTTAGTTCTCCCGCTTTTGAAAGTTTCCCTTAGCTCGGCTATGCTTTTCTCCATTGGCGCACGATTAAGCTTTCTCCTTTGGTTTTGCTAGTTTAAAGTCGAAGCCTATATAAAAAAAAAAGCCGAGAGTGGATTGTATATTCAGTTGGTTATCTGTATCCACCATTAATTAAAGCTCATTAATGCAGTGCAACTACCGTAACTGTGAAAAACAAGTTGGGATTTCTCTGTAGGGACCAAACAATGGGCGTGAACGACAAATGTTGCCCCGTTTCTCTCGTCTGTTATCGCCTTGTATGCCCTCTTTCCGTAGTTACGTAACGGCACGGCTTAATACCAAAATAAGTGCCCAAATTATACCATTTTTTTCAAATAGGTGACTAAATTATTTTTTGACTCATCCAGATGTCTAAAGTTATAAACGTTACCCATTTAGGTATCCAGGCCGTAAACAATATTAATTTTCCCGTTAAATGACACGAGTCACACTCTAGTAAATTTAAAATTTAAAAAATAAAATTATTATATATATATATATATTTATTTTTTTTTTAAAAAGAAAACACAAATTTTGAAATAAACCCAAAACTTCGAAAACCTTCATTTCAACCTCTAAACCTAAGCCGACCGTCGCCTTTTGCCATCAACGAAGCTCCACCATACCTCCCCTCTCCCCGGCGACCAAACCCCCTATAAAATCGTGACCGATCAACGATAAATAAACTTTTTATACTCTGCGAACCCTAAGTTGAAAATCGCGATTCCGACGGCCAATCGACGACAAATACGATGGCTTATGATTAGGAGGATGATAGCGGTTATGTCGGCGGTGGCGAGTAAAGGTTAGGATTTTGGGTTTTTAGGGATTTGGGGGCTATTTTATAATTTAAGAGAAATTAGGTTTTTTTTAAATAATAATAATAATAATATTTTTAATATTTTTTTTAAAATTCAAAATCACCAGATTGTGACACGTGTCACTTAACGATAGAAACTAATGCCGTTGGCGGCACAAACACTTAAATGAGTAACATTTGTAACGTTAGCCACTTGAATGAATCAAAAAATAATTTAGACATCTATTTGAAAAAAAATGATATAATTTAGACACTTATTTTAGTATTAAGCCTAATGACAAACCATATCTTTTTGGTTGGGGTTAGCTTATTATTAAATTTTATTCTTTTCATACAATGGCCGATATTTCTTTTTCTTTTAAATGTACAATATAATGATATCAAAAAATATTTTTTAAAAATAAAAAAAATATATTTTTCTAGAATCAAACTGGCCTTAAATATTTTTCAAAAAAAAGAAAGAAAAGGAAATGCTTAATATTGAAGAGTTTGAATACACGAATCAAACTTTCCAATGATTAAGAGATTATTATTATCCTTGAGGTCTCGAATTTAAGCACATCATACGTTACGTTAGAGACATGAGTGTTCATTATTAAATGATCAAAAATTTGAACATATACTAACTTGTATTTGTCCCATATTTATAAAAACACATTTAAGCATTTATTATCCTTTGATCTAAATCGTTACGAGCCTTGGCCTCTGTAAATAATAGTATTTAAGTTTTATTCTCTTTGGATTTTATAAAATTTTAAATTAATATGATAATAAAAATATATTTTGACCTTCAAAAAGTTTAACTCAACATCGCTCCCATAATTTTTTTCTTCACCCTCGCATGATAATGACTTAGTGGGGATATATGTCAAAGGCATATTGTAAAAAAACTAGTTGACCCTATTTCCATATGTAATAGGGTAAGGGGGAGTTAAGGTAGTAGGTTGCCCCCAACGCCAGGTTGAGAGTAACTTCCGTAGAAGACCTCCTGCAGTCAAAATTATAAATTGCCTACTGTCGTCCCACGATCACAAGGATAATAGTCTTGCACTCTACCAACTGAGTTGGACGGGCAATTCATCAAAGGCATATTGTGGTACTCGTTAAAGCTTTGAAAATCATGTGCACATGGTTCATGTAAATATATTATCAAGTCTGAACTGTACTAACAGCATCTTCTATTGCTTGTCGAACAACTTCTGTTCATTATTCATTAGCATGGATTGGGAAAAGAATTAATGAGGCTGACTCTTATCTTTTTTACACCGAAACTCAATTTAAGATGGGATTTAAATTTCAAAGAAAAACATTTTGAGATGAACTTTAAAAGAAATATTATTGATGCGAACAAGTACGAACTTTAAGCATTAATCCTTATATATATATTGATTGCACGAATCGAGTGATTTCAGTGGTAAAAGAATCGTTGTTATTCTTTTACCAGTATGCCAAACTCATTTTCTTTCAATTAAGTTCTCCACATTAAAAAAAACATGAGAATTGATTTATAGAGTTAAGTAATTAAAATATGCAAAAGTAGAGCATAATTTTTATCGAACGATTGAAGCCGCGTGGGAGTACATAAATGGATAAGATATTTACAACACAAATAGAAAGGAGGTAAACAAAAATCCATATTTAGGGTTACTAAAGAGCTTTGAGATACCACGATTGAGATCCAGATTTTTTTTTTAATTATAAATCTAATCCTAATCTTATTTAGAAGGAGAAGGGAGGGAAACGAGGACTTTAAGAGAAGAAAATGGAGTGCTTTTAGTGGATTTAGAATTCATGACCTAAAAGAATATGAGACAACAAATATGAACAATTTGACCAACCGACCAAATGCGCTTTCTCATTGAGATATAAAACATAATTGATCGAAGTGAAGATATAAAGCTCTATTCATTTATGTAAAGGGTAAATTATGTCACTAGGCTGTTAAAGCCCAAACGGTGTGGTAAATGGACAAAACAACATTATTTTGGTGATGCTATTGATTCCTAAATCGGTATTATAGACATTAAACTTTTGGGATGTATAGATTTTGTCACTAAACTTTCGAACAATTCAATTTTTGGCATAGTAGTTTTTTCAACCATCAATCACCACCCATCGCCAGTCGCCTTTCGCAACAAGATCAGTACTAAAACATTTGTAATTTACTCGACTTTCTTCTCGTAAGATTGATTTTCTATAATACTCACTCAAAATCGATGAAATTAAACAAAAATCTATCATTTTTATGAGTTAAGAGACTTTCTTAGATTTGAGAGATTTAGAATGTTTGTTTAAAAATTCGAATGGTGAGAAGAATTATTTCAAGAAACTGAACAACATATCTAAAAACTAACCTCATATGACAGTCATCGAAAGATATCAAAGAATTAACACATCAAACTTTTAAATTAATTTTCGTTGATTTTGAGTGGGTTTCATGGAAACTCAATCCTAGGAGAAGAAAGAGAAGTGAAATATAAATGCTTTGTTACCGATCTTTTCGTGAAAGATGATTGGTGATGGGCGATGATTTGTCAACTGGAAAAGTAAAGTTTCCAAAACTAAATTGTTTAAAATTTTAGTAGCAAAATCGACACACCTATAAGTTTAATGTCTAAAACGACGTCATTTTAGGCATCAATAGTCATCGCCAAAATGACATCATTTTATCCATGTCATCACAATGACAAAAAGAGCTATCCATGTCATTGTGTCGTTAAGATTTAATGGTCATTGACATAACTGAAGTCGAAATCAAAGTTCAATTCTATAATTAAAGAAATTGAAAGTTCAATGGTATAAACGATATACCACATAAAGTAAATACTTATTTTAGACAATAAGCCTTTTGGAATTAGGTTTCTTGGTGACCAAGTATTTGACTCAATAAATATGAAGTATGTCTTAACCTTTAGAATTATAAGAAAATTATTTTAAAGAGATGCAATTATTTTTTAGGCTCTATAATTTTTTAAGTTTTAGTTGTAGAGATGATTTTGTAAGGATGTTGAAAGAGTCTTTTGAGATATAAATGGAATATCACATGTTTGTACTCCTTGTGATATCTACGTTTATAGTAGATTATATGTTTCTCTCATCCGTAGAGGTAGACAAGATCGATCAATGTTAAATATTCTCTCTTCCGCTGGTTTTATTTCTCTGTTGATATCACTTTTTTTATTTTTCGCTTATAAATTCTGAACAAGTGGGATCATAATTATTGTATGAGTTGTGAAGTTTTGAATGAATTTATTGATGCATGTTTTGTTATATATTTTGGAGAAATGCAAAAGAAATTTTACTATAACGAATTTTCATTTGTAGGGAGTGTAATTCTCAATAGATCTAACAATGCTACAACATATATTATGTAAGAATTAAAGTTGTTGAAGATTAACAACAATGCTTCAATGGATTTGTAACTTACATAAGAAATGAAGTTGTTGAAGATTTGAAGACTGGTGTACAAATAGAGTTTGTGTCAATGGGGAGATTGTTAGACGTTGACTCAAATTTTAATTGATAATTAATTTAGATTTTATTGTATTTCTAGTGATTAGAGATTTCTTGATAATTAAGTTTATTTAATAAGTAAATACTTATTTTAGACAAGAAGTCTTTTGAAATTAGTTTTCTTGGTGACTAAGTATTGGACTATATAAATATATATATATATATTAAGTCTTAACCTTTAGAATTATAAGATAATCATTTTATAGAGATACAATCATTTTTGTAGTCTTTGTAATTTGTTGGATTTCAATTGTAGAGATGATTTTATAGGGATATTGAGAAAAAATGTTATAAAATCATTTCTTTAAGAGGAAAAAAAGTAAATATTAAGTCAAAAAATATTATATTATTATAATTATATTATATTATATTATATTATTATATTATATTATTTAATATATATATTATATTAATTATATTATATTTATATTATATTATATTATATTATATTATATTATATTATATTATATTATATTATATTATATTATATATATTATATTATATTATATATTATATTATATATTATATTATATTATATTATATTATATTATATTATATTATATTATATTATATTATATTATATATATTATATTTATTATATTATATTATATTATTTATATTATATATTATATATATTATATTATATTATATATTATTATATTATTTATATTATATTATATTATATATATTATAAAGGATTACATAAAATTGATTTTTTGATTTTTTTTATCGTGGGATCATATATAGGTAGTAAATGAGTCATTTATATTCACAAACTACTTGACTCGAGCTCAACAAAAAATTGAATTAATTTTAATAATCGTTAAATAGAGCTCGAGCATATCTTATTATCGAGGGAGTGAAATTCAAGTATCTTCATACTTATTAGATTTACGTTATGTAAAGCTAATAAGTTTTACGATAATTTATAATCATTAGATTTAAACAAATAAATAATTTAGATTTGATTAAAATTTATAACTTATAAACAAATATTTCTTTACTCACGATAAAACAATATATTTTTTACTCTAGAATCCTAAATATCATACCAAACCCTGAATTGCAAACCCTAAGCCTCTAAACTGAAACCTTAAACCATAAATACTAAGACTAAACAGAAAAAATATTGTTTTACCGTGAGTTAAAGAAATATTTGTTTACGAGTTATAAATTTTAATTAAATATAAGTTAATGACTATAAATTAGTGTAAAGCTTATTAGTTTTACTTAGGTGATGTTTGTTTTTGCAGATTTAAAAGATCTACAGTCTGCGGACGCGGACCACATCTGCAGACATCTACAGCAGAAGAGGTGGACCAAAAGTCTGCAGTCTGCAAGAAGAAGACTATTTGTTTTTTAACGTCTGCAGACTGCTAAAATAAACTGAAATATAAATAAACTGATTTTTTAAACTTAAAAGAGTTTTGCAATACTGAGATTTAAATAATTTTAGCTTTACAATACTGAAATTTAAATAATTCATACAACTACAATAATATTTTTTTTAGAAAAACAAACACCACCTTATTAATTCTATTATAAGTCTCACATAATCACATGTATTATTAGTTTTAGTTTTAAAGAATAAAATTTATAAATGAACATTAAATTATATGATTTTTTAAAATATGCAATTATGTAATACTTTTAATTTTTTTTAAATATATATTCATAATTTATTTTTATAATTATATGATATTTTTAGAAAATATTTTTTAATTTATCAAATTATTTTATGATTATTTTTTATTTAATTGTGATTATATTTTAAAATTTTAAAAACATAATTTATATTTTTTTATTTTAAAATCTTAATTATCAACAATGAAATCATTTTTTATTAAGCAATGTGGTTTAAATACTTACATTTTGTATAAAAAGTTTAAATATAATTTAAAAATGACAATCCAAAAAAAATTATATTTAAACTTAAATCAAAATAATTAAAATAAATATAAAATTTTAATATATATAAAATAATTTATATGATATAAAATTAAATATCTATAATATAATATTAAAATAATTAATATTTAATTTATTTAAAAAATCAATATTAAAATCAATATCTATAATATAATATTAAAAATTAATATTTAATTTATTTAAAAATTAATATTAAAATTAAAATCAAATATAATATAAAATTAAATATAAAACCTGTAACCCCCTCAGATCGATATGGATAGCCTGATCCGATCTGGAGTGTCACATTAGGGCCACCGGAGCGACCCACTGTAAAAATAACGGAAAATTTAAAACTTTAATTAAAACATGCAACTTATAAAATCATTTATCAGTATTCAGAAGTAAAATAGATTTTCAGACTCGTATATAAAGCAAAATACAATTACATGCCCCCTAAACACATGTATCATACTCTGCAACAACGCTGGAAGAACTCCCTTACTGAAGTCTATAGTTACACTGGTTCAATTCTTTTAACCTACAATGGTGAGTAATAGAGTGAGCTTCGGAAAGCTCAGTAATACAAAACTACCAAATGATGCTACATGACATGCAGATAAATGGGAAGCCATAATTTTCTTATTGAATCAAACGTATACCAATTGCGGAATAAGCTGGGGTTCCATTAGTAGTTCATCGAGTAGAAGCCATGAATCTCAGTTCATAAGAAACCTTTCATACTCATGTTTTCATGAGGTCGAATAGGATGTCTAGTGTGTTCCATCAGTACGATAAAATCATAATAGGTACACTAATCAAATGATAGTTCAGTAAAATCCCATAAACCATATTGTAGTGGAGCTTTTTAAACTCGTATTTTAAAATCATCTTACAAAGAGTTAACCTAAGGGAACATCTTAGGGCCTGAGAGCCTACCCAAGAAAGTTCGGGGCCACGGGGCCTGCCTAAGAACACATCTTAGGGCCGCGAGGCCTACCCGAGAATGATCTCAGGGTTGCAGAGCCTACCTAAGAGTCACATTAGGTCCATAAAAAATTTTCAGCTTGATCAGAGCTGTACTTTACAAATTTGTATCTCCAAGATACAATTTATATCGTGATACAAATCCATAAGCCATCACCATTCAGTCAGTGCATCCATAAAACATTAACCATAAATTTCAGTGTACCTCATGTTAAAACAATAAAACAATTTATTAAAATATAAGGAACACACTAGAGAAATCCCAATATTTATTAGAGGCATTTTGTAGTCATCAGTATGGATAACAGAAAACTTATGCAATTTGATCATATTCCAGGAACGAGATCCTATTGAAGAGAATCAATTTCTAACCGATCTAATCAGACATTTAGAATTGATACTTTAGAATTCCACTACGTTTCCATGTGCATCAGGAAAACGTTCAGGAACCTTTATGCATAATAATTTTAAATTCAGATTTACTGCGAGTGATTCCATTACCAAACCAATCAGGGGTATTCAGGAATATACTTTGAATTCATAGGATTTCAGCCCAATTGAACCAAATGAGGTATTAAAAATCTTTTCATTCTGCGCTACTTGTGTTTTCAAACATGACCGAAGTGATTTTAGATGAAAATATAGAATCGAAGATTCAAGTCATTTACAATCTATGACTATGGATCGTATTATCAAACAACTCGAGTTACACAACTCCCAAACTGATGCATGTCAACAAGTCAATTCATTATTCTTCCAGTGTATTCACTCTTTAATACCATAATACAGATCCATAGATCATCCCCATAATCATCGCTGAATAGATCTTCCAACGATCTTTATTTCATTTCCACGTTTTAACGATATCAAGAAATACAAATGTACTTGATTCATGGTCAATAACCCATAAGGACAATTCATCATGTAAGTTCAACAGTGCTTCCAAACTCATCCAATCACCTATTCAATCCTCAGTCATTGAGGTTACTTAGTTCATTTAGTAAGCAAATCTATCCCGATTACTTTAGAGTTTTCCAGAATAATTCAGACGTTTTTGAATTTCAAATACATGTTGTACTTCCTTTCAGTTTAATTTATTCATATAATAAAGTCATTCTGGTATTCGTGGTTGATTTGACTCACAGATACCCACTTATTAGTACTGTATGCGCTATAGAGTTGAGCTGAGCCAAGTACTTCCAGAATTATCATCGATCCAAATTTGGGAAGATGAACAAACATTCAAGTGGTGCTTATATCATTCAGGTAATGATATAGCACTAGCGTTGGTTGATCACTTAAGCTGCGTTTCATAACTTTTACTAGTAGCACAACATACATGTTTATTTGGATTTCTTAATTAATCCAAGACATTTACTTATTCTAGGTCATAAGGGTATTTTGGTCATTTTTGGTGCTCAACGTTTTTCTATTCATTTCAAAGCTTGAGTATATCCATTCATTCCTGAGCTTGGTGACATTCTTGAGTCATTTCCATTCCAGGGGTATTTTGGTCATTTTACATATCCAATGTATTTCCATCATTTCTTTACGTCCGATCTTATTATTTAATTTAATCTTATCACTTACTTCAGTCCTTTCAAACAATTCTGACCAAAGAGCACATTCGATAACTCATTCTTCAGGTATTTACTCAATTCGATAATTTCCAGGTTAAATGTCTTTTCAAATGTTACTAACAAATTTTTAGAAATTTTCCATACAAAGGTAGGATCCCAACAATCAAATCAGTAATTTATCGATTTAAAAACAAATTCTCAGGTTATTCTCTCATTCAGAGTCAACTTGGACTATTTTCAACTCTCAAAGGCATTTTCGTAATTTTGCACCCAGATACTTTTGGTATTAACTCTTAACGAAAATAAATATAGTTAAGAGATTCTATGCTTAATTGCTTACCCGAACATTCTCGGATCTTGAAATGATTGATTAACAGACTTCTAGTATCTTGCATAAACCCTATTGGGTTAAAAACCAATTATCCAACTTTTCTAAACAAACTAGCATTTCTTATGCACATCTATAGTTTTATCAGATCAATATATCCTTTCAGAGTTATTAATCAACTTTCAGGGATAATTCTTGTCATCTTACAACATAAGGGTATTTCCGTAATTTTACCCTACCAGAATATGCTCATAATTTCCCATCCAAGTACCTTTGATGAAATAAATTATATGTTACAGATCCAAGTTGATTACTTTATCACTATACACAGAACTTGTAATTTTAATTCTAACAAACAATCCATCAATTTCTTATAAAAGTCATCTGAACCATAATCAGTTACCGAATTTTTATCGTATTCGGATCGAGTGTAGAAATTAATTAACTACACATATGAGACCAATATTATCTTATTCATGCATTTACCAATATTCACATGTTCCATAAAGCATAAAGAGGTAGTAAAGTATTACCTCGATTTTTGTGTCATACTGATCGACCATTAAATTCCATTCAAACGCCCTCGATCTTGAAATCATCTTCCAATAATTCCTTAGATATATATCAACAGAAATTTCATCAAAAATAGAGCTTAATCTGAAAACGGATTGAATCAGGTTTAATCGGTGAAAAACAACTTACCGGTTTCAAATTTGGCGAAACAAACTTCGGAATCGGACTTAGGACGTCAACAAAACCCAAAATATTACTCTTGAATTCCAGCTCACCAACTTGATTTCTAGCTTCCAATCTTTTCTAACGAACACGGACAATCTATCGTACAAATACACTTCAAATAATTTCTCTCCATAAAAATAGCTTATTAGAATCTAACTAATAATTTGGGGATCCAATTGTTAAAACTAAAAACTTTAGGAGTTAATATAATTTTTAATTGCTAAAATTAGGGACTAAATCGATCTTAATAAAACCATTATGCCATAATCATAACAATATAAAAGCTAAGAGACAATGTTGAGCTTTAACAACTTGGATGGCTTACCTTGTAATTTCACCTTCTTATTTAAAACACCCCCAAACACGTGATTTGCTATTCTTCATTTCTTTCATTGGTAGCTATAGTTTGATGCGCACTTTCTTATTATTACAGGCGAGATTTGCTTGTAGCTATATGAAATGTCGTGCTCCCCTCCTGTTCGCTTGTCTCTATTCGAATTTTTAGAGCAGAAGCCATGGCTGTCTCGCATGCCATCGACTTTGCTTTGTACATGGGTTTCTCCTGAGTGATACTTGAGGAGAGAAGAAAGACAACCTCGGGTCTTAATTATTTTTGAGAACAAATGTCGAACGATGGTGATTACACTGTTGGCGGTGGTTCCTGGACGGTAAAGATGCGGTCTTGGAAGGAAACAAGCTTACCAGCGGAGCGTTTGGAGGCGAGGAGCTTGAGGAAATGGTAAGGGAAGTCGGGGTCGAAGAGTACGGAAAGAAATTCTTGGCCAACGACGCAGTGACACCTACAACGGCGATGGATGGCCAGACTCTTGAAGATACATGCGAACCTTGGTGGGGTATTTTCGGGTTTGGAGTTTACGTTTTGAGGTTGAAAGAAGATGGGCTTTGAGAGTGTAGCTGAGAGAAGCCATTTTTGAGTTAGAAGCGACGTGAGATACTGAGATGGCAAGGAGTCGTAGGCAAGGCGACGAAGAACGGGATGGCTGCGGCTGTTGGATTCTAGCCGAAAGTGAAAGCTGGAAGAAAAGGATTCCATACATCGCCATTATCATTAATTTAATACAATCTCATCCAATTTACCCACTTCTACCTACTCTATTACCTTCATTCACGTTTTTCTTTTAAAAATAAATTGTTCATTACTATAAAAGATATCTATTATTGAGTGGCCCTTAATATGCTTAATAAAATAATAATATGAAAACAATTATTTGTCAATCAAACCTTATAACATTTCACATATTTTAAACTGAAAAAATCTAACCCCATATTGGGGTGTGACAAAACCTCTTTGAAGAGGTTAGAAGACGTCTGCAGACATAAGGTCCCATCTGCGTCACGCAGACCACACGCAAACGTTAAAAGAGTTTATGTCTTCTAAAAAACAAACGGTCTGCGAAGCCCAATGTCTGCGCGTGGTATGCGCGGCACAGACATAAGAGCTTTGCAGACCTTACACAGTAAAAACAAACACCACCTTAGTGTAAGTGGATCGTAACTCGTATATTAGACCTTAGGATAAATTATTTATTTGGTCACCCACCTTTATATTTTGGTCACCAACTATTAATTTCTTTTAAATCACACCTAACGTTATATTTGATCATATTTTGATCATTTGTCGTTAAAAATTGACGTGATATTTTAATTTTCAATGTTGACGTGTCATCACCTTACGGTGTCACATTACTCTCAACAAATAATTTTTTTATTTCTTTTAAAAATAATATTTAATACATAAAAGAAAAAAAAATCATTAAGTAAATGCAGAAAACGTATACATGCAAATCCCTTTAGATTTAACAAAATAAAACAAAAAGTTTTTTACACCTACAACATCAGGGACTGATCGAGGTGAGGTGAGTGAAGTACTCGCCCCTTAACAATTTTAAATTAATATATTTTTATATCTTTTATTAATAATCGATTTGTCTTTAAAATTTTATAAATTTTCGTCCTAACATAATCTAAAGCATCACTCTAAACTTAAACACAATGTGATTGGTATTAGTGTTGAATGGAGCCGAATCCCACTTAACAGTCCCAATTACGAAGTTTAACCTGCATCATGAATGTTTTGTCAAGGTAATAGAATCTCACATGTTATCAGGCAATGTTTCCCTCGAGATGCCAATGTAACTTGGATTATTTCAACGACCATTTATAGTTATCAAACAACATACTTTTCATCCCCCCTTCCCCGATATAGATTTCTCTCCTCTTCCTCGAATCCAAGCCTATTTGTTCAATTGCCCATTAGCCTAGCTAGCTGTGCACCTCATCTCTTTCATCTGATCATTTGGTTTCTTAAAAAAAAAACACTGGGAAAAGCAAGAATGGGTCGTGGAAAGATCGAGATCAAGAAGATCGAGAACGCTACAAACAGGCAGGTTACCTATTCAAAGCGAAGGAACGGTCTTTTCAAGAAAGCTCAAGAGCTCACTGTTCTCTGTGATGCTAAGGTTTCCTTGATCATGTTCTCCAGTACTGGAAAGTTCCACGAGTTCCTTAGCCCTAATATCACGTATTATCATCTTTCACTTCCCCCTTTTTTTTCTCTCCATGAATTTAAACATACATATACATGATATGGGTTTTGTGTTTTGTATTAGGAAAAAAGGGTTTTTTGATCTATATCAAAAGACTCAGGGATTGATCTATGGAACCCACTACGAGGTTAACAAATGTCTCTGCTTTCAATGTTCAAGCTTATGGACCATTTTCTCTCTCTCTTTTAGTTGTGATTTTTTTAATGTTTTGGCAGAGAATGCAAGAAAATTACAGGAGGTTGAAGGATAAACAATAAGCTGAAAAGAGAGATCAGGTTAAGAATTTTAGGGCTTCCTGATATATACAAAACCTAGGGTTATTTATCAATAAAAATGATTGATTTTATTTATTTATTGGGGAATGGTTTTACCAGGCAGGATGGGTGGAGATTTGAATGAACTTAACATTAAGGAACTGCAAGCTCTCGAGGCTAAGATGGATTCTGCCTTGTGGCTATTCGAGAGAGAAAGGTCTGAAATTATTGGACTTTCTGCTGTACCAAAAGGGTTTATTATATTATATTATTCATCATTCTTCTGATTGATTAAAAGATTCTTCTGCTAATGTTTTTTTCAACTCAAGTTTGTGGGTTATAAATCAAGTCATGGAACTAACAAATATCAGTTGATTGTTCACAGTACTATGCCATTAAAACGCAAACAGATAAACATAGAAGAAGGTTAGTGAACCGAACTCCAAAATTAATCACATTTTGGCTTGTTTGATTCAAATTTTGGAGTTGTCGCTCAAGTTTAGACCTCTGCAGGTAAGGATTTGGAGGAAAGGCATGCAAATCTTGTGCTGAACTTGGTAAGAAACTGTTGGATCGAAACTTGATACGGAGTTTGCTTTCTTATTATCTAGTAGTGAACTTCTCTCTTCTGCTCAAGGAGACAAAGCTTGAGCGTCAGGATGGAATAGTTGAAAACGGAGGATATGAATCAGCCATGGGAGTTGCAGCCAATGGAGCCTCTAATAACTTATATGCCTCCGGCTGTACCAAACCACCAGCCTCAACTTCTTCAACACGGAACTAATGACCTGCGCCTTGCTTGATGCGGTGGTACCATAATACTAAATGCCGGTGGTAAAACAGTATGGAACCGTCTGCAACTTAGAAATATAGTTATTTTTAGAAAATAAAGCGTACGTCATAACTTCTGCAACATCCGTAAACATGATACCATCATCGTATCCAACCGAGTTTAGTACTATGGAGAGGTTCTCTGAGGACAACTTGTTCATAATTTTAGATTATATTTAGTCTACATCTCTTTTATCTGTATATATATATATATATATGTGTGTGTGTGTTGTGGAAAGTTGAATAATTTCTCGTCTGCTGGCGACTGGAAGTAGCGAGATTTTCAGTGTGCCTTGTGTCATTCTCATCTAAGATAAGCGAAGTGTGTTGTATTTGATGTAAATATAAACTTACGTGTACCTTAACTTGGTTGTATTGTATTGACATTATGATCCTTTTATATTACTCTATTGTTGGGTACTTGAAACGGGATTCCATTGTCGTTCCCGTGCTTCATAGATTGCTGATATTTAGTAGTCTTAAATGAGTCACTTGCCATCATTCTATCTTGATAAGCTTGAAACAAATATGGGGTTTAGATGACTTGCTAGTAGTATGTTGCAATGATGGTGCATAAGGATGGTTCGCACCAAATATGGGGTTTAGATTGACTATAGAATGTTGTTTATTAAGGCTCTCCACTATTAAAAATTATAAAATAATTCTTCGACTATAGAAAGTTACTTTTTTTGAGTCCCCAGACAAATAAAAGTTACAAAATAGTTACTCGACTATTTTTTATGTTACACACTAGTCGTTTTCCGTTAAAGAATTAACAGCAGTTTGAGATGTACATTAACTTGTTGACAGAGATATGATAAAATATAATCTCATAATCTCAAATGACTATCATATCTTAGTCAACATGCTAACGTCCAACTCAGACGAGTGTTTTTTTAACAAAACAAGGAGAATTGGATATAATGAATAGTCGAGTGATCATGTTGTAACTTTTAATAGTCAAGGGACTCAATAAATCAACTCTTTATAGTCAATGGATCATTTTATAACTTTTAATAGTCAAGAGACTCAATAAAATAATATCCTATAATTAAGGGACTATTTGTATACTTTTACCCTAATAGAAAAGAAAGTACCCGAACATCTCTCTCATAATTGTGGGGGTGGTAATTAATTAACCTCTCATCACTTCCATCCACTTTCATCACAATAAATTATGGTATGGAACAAGGAGATGGGAAATCGGCTTCTCCTGTTTTAATTTTAGGATGTTTATATATACGTTCTCCTCCCAAACTCTCAAATAAAGCTAAAATGTATTTTTGTCATGCTCATCCCTTTTTTCTTTTCTATGGACATTGGTCTGGTTAAGTCGAGTCGAATTTTCAGTCTACTTAACTTATTTTAAAAATTGTAAACCCTCTACTCTTCCAGAAAAATATACACTTTTCATCCAAATCCGAGCAAGACCCAAAATAACATATTTATTAAAAATAATATTATTAAAATATTATTTTATTAAATAAAAAATAGATTTAATTAAAAGAAAATAATATATAGAGGGATATCATTATAACTATTACTAAATATATAAGTTAAAATTATAATTTTTTGGGGTTAGGATAAGTCGAATATTTTTCACCCTAAACTCGAACCTGACCCAACTTGAACATAACCTTAAAAAACATAACTCGATTGGACCGGAACCCATCGGATTCGAGTTCCATATCCATCCCTAATTAAACCTACGACTTAGAGAAAAGAGAAATGTTAACTAAAAACCTTTCACAGCAATGCTGCTGCTACTTTCAGCTCAGCTTAGCTACAGCTAAAAACTTGAAATGACACAGTTTTATAATTTTATTCAAAGCTTATGATGAGGTTCACATCCTCTACCTTCCCTGAAAATTGAGGGACAATAGAAAATAATCTAATCTTTGGGGGTTGTTTGGGAATGTTTGTCGAAGTGCTTCAGTCCAAAATTTCGTTTGAAACGCCAAAATTTATATTTAAAACGTGATTATTTACTTAGACCAAGAAACTAAAAAACCCGATGTTTTTGCGTTGGAAAAAGCTGTTGAATTTAATTGAACATATAACTTTAACTTTATTAAATTATTATAAAATTAACAGATATTAATTTATTTTAACATTAAATAAATAATTAATTCTAAGATAACTACATGTATACTCATTAAATTATAAGATGAGTCATATTTGAACACTAAATAAAAAATGATTTTAATCAAGTCACTTGATTATTTAAATTTAACATTTTTTATATTGTTATCCTTTGAAGTTCCGAGTTCGAGCACTGTATATATAGAAGTATGACTTCATTTTCAAATGGTTAAAAATTTTAAACATATTATCTTGTATTCATCTCGATTTATAAAAGAACATTAACTTTTAACAAGGTGACTGATATTTTTATTAAATGAATTTAATATCATCTAATAAGATGTTGGCATGTGCCACAATCTTATTTTTAATTATTATCTTATTGGAGGATTATTGAATTATTTTTAATTAAATTTAAGTCAAATTGATAATATGTATAAGTAATAATAACCAAATAAATAATCATATAATTTTATTTAACTGTGTCACAACAAAAAGTTAACGGTCAATGACATAATTATCATTTAAACATTAATGACATGATTAGGAATTTCTTTTTAATTCAATGGTCAAAATAAAACTTACCCTGTAATTTAATAATTATACATGTAATTTACCCTTGTTTCTTCATATACATAAATTGATACTACATTTTTTTGTTACCCTCCCTGTTTTCCCGAAACTTTACCCTAATTAATTCGGATTTATTTGTGCCGCACACCTGACTATCAAAGTGTATATATCTCAGGTCTATCAAAGGGTAAGCTATATACCCAGAGAAGAATAATAATTATCATAATATGTTTTATCGTCGGCTTGAATGTGCTGTTACAGCTTACAAGTTAAATTGAGAAGGTCAAATTACTATTACAACAATGAATACAGAATTAAATGCCACAATTGTTATGGTAAACTAGTACTCATTCAGGGGTGCCAATAACTACATGATGCTCCCCGGTTGCAATAACCGCTCTCGTAAAACTTACAGATCCGCTGTCCTTTGGGCGGAGATCTGAAAGAACCAACTGTTCGGAGGGCCACCACTGTACGATGAGTGCTTATTCCATGGGGGCCTGCCTCTAACAAAACTTGAATCTCTGCCATGAAGATCACGGCCTCTTGGATCAACATGCCTCTGTTGGTCCCTAGGATCAGCATGTCTATGTTGGCCTCTAGGATCAGCATGTCTCTGTAGGTCCCGTGGATCAGCATGTCTGTGTACATCCCTTGGATCAACATGTCTCTGTAGTCCCGGGATCAGCATGTCTCTGTTGGTCCCTGGGATCAGCATTTCTCTGTTGGTCCCTGGGGTTGCATTCCTCTGTTGATCCCTGGGATCAACATACCTCTGGTGGCTTCCCAAATAGGCTGGATTTCCTGTCGAAGTGCTTGAATGGATGCTGCTGCCATTTTCCTGAATCACTCCGTGACCCGTCCCCAACTAAGTTTGTAGTTTCTTGACCTAAACCTTCCCAATGAAAATTTGCATTTCCTTGAACTGCTCCCCAATTGGTGCTAGTATTTCTGGCCCCGCTCTCCACGCATCACTCACAGTAGCCAAGCCCCAAGTTGTTACTGGGGTGCAGGAGGCTGCAGGTCTGAACCAGCTTCGTATTGGTTACCGAGATATCGCAGGGCCTTGTATCTTCATCCATTTCGCACTCGTGGAAGAATGTCCGCCGGAACTCTTTTGAACGTCTCAGACTTAGTGATCCCAAATAGCTCATTGGTCAAAGCCAACAGAGATGGCATTTGTAATCATTCGTTGAACTCAAAGCATCACTTTTTCCTGGATCAGGTGCAGGGCTAAGTCCTCCCACAGGACTAAAACAATCAGGTTCGGAACCTTGAGCCAAGTCCCCATCACAACGCAAAATTGATGTAGGTGAAGCCAGCCATTAAGTGACTCCATTGCTTCAACTTCGGCCAAGAGATCTGAAACTGATTCATCGCCCAAAGAATACTCATTAGGTTCTGGAACAATTGGATCCCATCTAGATTCATTATTGCAGGATCTGCAGGAGAAGAATGCGTTAATTGGCCACTTCCTGAAGCAGGAGTAGCAGCATGATCATTTCCCAAGTCGATTGGTTTCATAGTAGACTTGGGAACAAAATCAGGTTCCACTTCCCTGTAGTAGGTCTTGCTGGATTGGAAGAATATCCTCTCCATTCACCAGCTACTCCAGGAAGCTGTGGTCCATTACCCACTATACTCGAAGTAGTGCTCCAGCTAGGACCTGAATCCAGATGAGCAACATTTGGAGAAAGGGATGTTTGCTTTTAGCAGCCTGACCTTTTGACTCTTCTTGGTTCAACTTTGACGTTGTGGTAGGAAGATCTGGGAAATCAATATTCTGATTGTGCTCTGACACTTCAAGAGCCCTAGCAAGATAAAGAAGACCAGAGTTGGAATCCCACCCATTTGAAGCATTATTCAAAGTGGAGCTCTCCAGCATTGCCCAGAAGATTTGCCTGAATTTCCCTCATTATCTTGCTTAACATTTCCATCAATAATTTGACCTTCGATCTTGTTCAAACTCACATTCATGTCGATCGAACCACATCCCATCTTTCGAACCCATGACCTTTGCCAACTTGAGGAGACTGAGCTTCACATGGTTTCACAGATAATGTAGATGTGGGAAGTGAACTACTAACCTGGGGCTGGCCAGGGAAGTAACTATCACCCTTCATGGAGTCCCACTGTGGTAAAGGACTTCCAGCCTCTGTTGCATTCAAATTTATAATATCAACAGAAGCATACAAATAGAATCGAGAGCCCACTTCTTTGCTCTTTTCAGAGTCATTTTTACAGCGACAATGATCACTTGTATCATTCTGCATTGGGTTCAAGCTTCCCTTGACTGGTTTACTTTCCATCTGTTCTCCTTAGAAACCCTACTCTCCTTAACATCTATATCCCTGTTCTGAAACCCATCCTCCGATGCAATACTTACATCCTTAGTTGGCATGACATTATTATGAAACAATTGATGTGCTTGGCTGTACCGCCCAACCAAAGCATCAGTTAACAAAACAGAGTCCCCTTGCTTTTCACTTACCCTCCATATTCTCAAATTAGGAGGGAAATGACCACTACTGCTCCATACACGTAACATTGCCATGGCAAATGGCCCTTGAATTTTCCCAAGTGGTCTTGATAGTGCCATATTTTATCTGTATCAAAATTATTTATAGATAGCTCCATTCCTGTAGAATGCATGGAAAGAAACAAGTCTAGTTAGCACAAAAGATACATAAAAAAGGTACATATGCATACGAACATACACATATACGCATCCGTACCTGCCTGCCTATACATGCATATCTATATGGCCAATACCAAATGATTAAGACCATAGGAAAACAACAATACAAAAGTTCTACGTCTAAAAAAGTGCATGCTACCTTTTCTCTTCTCATCCAATTTCCATAAACTTCCTCAGACTTGCAAAATAGATCCTTATTTGGGTCACTGTGTTGTCAGATTTCATGCAGTCTACGATGTCGTTCATCAGGTGAGTTCAGAAGCTGAAATCAGCCTTGAAATAGTGCATCAGGCAATAGCTAGGGTAGGTAGCAGCATATTCAACCAAACAGAGAGACACCAAATTGATTTCATCGGAAAGCATACACAAGAACTATGGAAAGTGCTTTGCATTCACCGATCTGGCTAAAAGTATGATCCTAAATAAAGAATAAAGAGCAAGACAGGCTTAAAATAAATTAGTTATTGCTAGTTGTACGCCGGTGGCATAAGTTAGAACATCGGTATAGTAGAGAATATAAGGGTACAGAGAAGCTTATAGGTCAGTATTGTAACAACAAAAAGGATATTCTTTTGTGTCCCCCTTCTGACTTGCTTGCTCACAAAGATTTTTAACTCTCAAATCTCCGAGCCCAACCACTGGTAAAAAATTTAGAGCAAATGGAAAAACACCTTCAGAAAGTTCTTTAAGGGGAAATAAAAAACTGCAACTATATATGAATACAACACCCTATCCCTTAAAATTAACTACGCAGTAATTAGGGGTGAGCATTTGATCACGTCAAGAAAAAAATTTCGAGTTATTCGAGTTGACGAGTCGTTTTTACAGCTCGAACTTAACTTGAAATTTTTTCGAATCAAATAAAGTTTAAGAAATTCGAGTCGAGTTATTCATGTTTCTATACTAATTTTATTATAATTATTTATAGTATTATGACAATGATTTGTTCTATTTTTGACTTTATCTAACCATATATTTATCTATATATATATATATATATATATATATATATATTCTTTCATATTATACTGTTATTTAATATATCAAATACAATATAAATTATGAAATATATTCATAATATTATATTAAAGAAAGTATTTTAAGGGTAAAATATTTGAGAGAGTATAAATGAGTCAAGGAATTGATGAAAAGAAAGAATTTGCAAACAATTGTAGTCAAATACCAAATTAAGTAAAATGCAAAGGGACTAAATAAAAAAAGTACATCTTTAGTAAAACAAATAACAATTGTAGTTACATAGGTATTCTATTATGGTATATGAGCATGTGGTTTAAATTTGATAAAAAAAACGAACTTAAAATAAATGACAATTGAAGAAATAAGGAGAATATTAAAAATTGAAGGACTAAATTGAAAAATAAAAAATTGTTATCAAAAGAGGAATTGAAAGTACAATGTATTCTACTATGGTTTAGGAGCATGTGGCTCAAATTTGGTAAAAAACAGACTTAAAATAAATGACGAATTGAAGAAATAAGGAGATTATGAAAAATTGAAGGAATAAATTGAAAAATTAAAATTGTTATCAAAAAGAGGAATTGAAAGTACACATGCATTCTACTATGGTTTAAGAGCAAGGTTCAAATTTGGTAAAAAAGACTTAAATGAAGGAGGAATTGAAGAAATAATGAAATCAGGGACTAAATCGTAAAACTGTCAAAATACTGTCAAAGTTTTGATTTTTCGAGTAACTCGAAAATTTAAAATTTCAACTCGACTCGAACTCGAAAACCGAATTTCTAATTCGAGTTGACTCGAATAACTTGAAATTGAAAAAAAAATCAAAATTTCAAGTCGAGTCGAGTTTTGCTCACCCATAGCAGTAATATCCTCAGTCATTAGAAACTTCAAACCTTAGGAACTTACATCATCTACCCTAACTGCTTGAAGTGCCATTGCTTTCCTGAATCTCACCCTACAACAAAGCATAAAACTCCTTTCAAATGACACAACAAACATCATGGCCGAAAGTAAAATCGAACATAACACATTTACCACAGTAAACCATTTGATCTGTCCACTTCTTATTATACTCTGGCGTAGTTCTTGGCACTCATCCTGAATTTTAAAATATATATAAAAATCATAGTGAAACTAGAGTATCTCGTTGAAGAAGGTAAAGTTATGGCATAATACAAGACGGCCCACCGCCAGCCTAAGTAAGAATGTATATAAATGATAACCATGCAGTTGAAGAGACAAGTCAATGGTAAATCATTAATATATTTATGGCGTATTTTCTTTCCAAATTTGTTCTTCCAGCCTATCCACACAAGCCATCAATTAGCCTCAATTTACTCATTGACCTCCTCCATTAAACCCTCAAGTATTTTAAACCTTTCTTTTTACTAATTAAGCTGTTTTCCCCAATTAAAATTTGAACCTATAAAACCTAACTCCTCATCCCTTTTGTCTCAATATTTTTTTTTGATAGGAATAGGATGTCTCATTTAAAACCTCCTTCTAAGTAGTCCATTGCCGTAAGGCAAGAACCCTCTAGAAAAAGGAGGAAAAGAGAACATCAATTTATTAAAAATGAAACACTTACAAAAATAACATACAGAAGAAAACACACTCCTACAAAAATACTTAAGACAAGAAACACTCCTACAATACCTCACCACATAGAAAACACACTCCAACTAAATACCAAAGACTAAAACACTCAGCCAATACCCTCCTTAGCCAGCTTATCCGCTCACAGTTACAACACCTAGGGATCCACCTGATAACGATCTGATTTCGAGAAACAGCAGACACTATCTCCTTCACAAAAATAGATAGGTACAAAGGGACAGAACCTTTTGTCTCAATATGTCGATAAAAGCATGAAGTTATGCACATAAGGCTTCCTTACAGGCCCTTTTATTATAAATGCAGGACTGAAAATGGAAAGTTTCTGCTTTGCAAACAACATAGGAATCTTAAAAAGTAAACGGAAGCAAATAAAGAAGTAACACAATAAAAGTGAAAATATGAATTGAGAGTATAATTGGGCACCTCAGAAAATTCCTGATTTGAAATTTCATCAATCGAAACCACCTCCTTTTTGTCTAAATTTAATATCTCAACCATGATATCAATTGTCTTCTCACCAATTTTATATGGTTCAGCCACCTTGCTGGTACCTGCAAACAATCAAGTCATTAGTGAATGTCTATTATAAAACAACTCAAAATGAATTAGAGGAGCATTGGCTATATAAGTTAATACCTACTACTTGGACAAGCCTATACATATCTTGCTTCTGATCACTACCGCTAAGTCTTATCCTTACAAAGGAACCAACAACTTTGTCATTAAATTTGTCAACATCATCAATTAAGTTCTCCATCAAATTACGCCTCAAGTATATCAATTTCATATTGTGAACATCAATAGCAGCAAATTCATCTGGATTTTCCTTTTGTCCTTTCTCATCAACCTTACTATGGTTTTCACATCTCTTATCATTGGCAATTATAGGTGAACCGTCACTGTTTCCAAGAACAGCCAACTGGGTAGCAACAAGTTCGGAATATTCGCTAATGGTATTAGTGGGCCTCAAATGATCTTTTGTAGTTCCCATTTTTTCTGCTTCTACAGGTTCAACTTTGGTCAAAAATGTCTGTTGCGTCAATGTTTTTCTTCTCTTGGAGAAACTAGCCCCTAGGTCTCCAAAAGACTTCTCTTGGATAGCATTTTCTTTCCACAGATTTTTAGCTTTAGTAAGCTCATCTAAAGTTAGAGATAGCTTCTCTTTCAAGCAAACCCAATAGACCTTGAAAAGATACTCCCAACTAGTTGGATCATCGAAATCCACTTGCACCTTCACAGTATAAATTACAATAGTTACCAAAGGAGAAGCACGAGTACCGGTAAAAATAGAAGAGCAAATAAAAACTGAGATATTCTAAAAGAAATTAATTGTACAAGGCTTAGCTAACCATACCATTTCCTTATTTCCTAATGAGCTGTTTTCAATCAGCATTATAGTTTTCAAGCAAATTCCACAAAATCCTTTATTTCCTCTTACATTCACGTAATCTGCACCTTTAGTGCAATTCTTGCACAAAGAATACGGACAAGTATAGCACATATAATATGAAGCCTTCTGACATGTGCTACATATATGCCACCCTGAAATGCCCAACAAATAGAAAACAAACAAAAAAATGAAACCAACAACTTAAACATTGTAAGTTACTAATAAATGGGATAACAATATAAGCATGATAACTAATCGAGAAGCAAAAGTCCAATAAGACAGATATGGAAGCTACCATCAATATGCACATGGAAAAAGTATAAAACTACAATTGAGATTAAAAAAGGTAAATCATCTAACAGCAAATCAAGATGGAAGAATCCAAGTCAGTGAAAACGTGAAAAATACCATTTTAGGCCCCATGTCAATGGCACAATATCAAATCATAATTGAGGAAAATAAGAATCCATAACTAACTGACATCCAAGCCAATGACAAACATTGAAAACTACCATTTGACTCGCACGTGGCAACACTACGACAGATAGGAAAAGGCGGAGATGAAACTAGATAACACTAACGTACTTCACACTTCCCATCACTTACATTAATTAAATTGAAACAAAAGCGACAGATTTATAAGAACTAATCAAAATCCAACATTAAATTGAAACAAAAGCGACAATATTTATAAGAACTAATCAAATCCAACATACCACAGTTCCATCTTGCCTTTGATTTAAAGAATGCTTCATCCCTTTTGATGCAGGCCGGATGGTATGCCTTGGACAGCAGCTGCACGTAAATCCCATACAATTAACCATGTAAACAACACAATGGAAACATATGCCAAACTATACCAACGAAAATTAAAATTAAACCAGCATTCATTGTCAAAAGAAGAAGAACACTAAGTACAATATACGAACTATTTGTATCATAAATTAATCAAAAGATCAGCGGCAACGGCATAGAACTTCCATATTGAACTGAAACTAACTGCAGTTAACTTCCCTAAATAAAATCTCATATAAGCTCAATTGAGCGGAAAGTTAATAAATTTCAGATTAACTTAGCAAAACCTTGAAGTTCAATCAAACAATAACTCTAGAATTCACCTTATTATTGGACAACTAACTAAAAACTTCCTTTCATTTCATACATTTTCTGCTCAACCAAACAGAAATAAGAACCCAGAATTTCCGGAAACTCACTGCCGATCGCAAAGCACGAGACTCCCGCCATCGAAGCAAATAAAACAAACATCTTCTTCCTCCTTCTTCCTCCGAGCTGGCGCCGGCGCTGATGGAGACATGATTTTCGCCTGATTCTTCGGCGGCCTCCCCCGCCTCCGCTTTCCCGAGTTCATCTCAACAACTTTGACTCCATTTTCCGATCCCATCAGTGCCGTAGCACTACCATCTCCACTAAGCACCGCGCCAATGTTTACCCTTAGATGCGAATCATCCGTCTGCGGAGTATTCTGGCAGTGATCGACGCTCATTAGCTCTACTCCTTGAGAAGGATCACGACTGAAACCAGTAGCGCTGCTATTGTCTTCTTTAGGAGGTTCAGACAGACACGTGATGGATTGAACTTCTTGTTGTTGAGAATTTTCCATCAAAACATATTAAAACGCAGACAAAAATGCTGTGTCTATGTTAATTTATTTGAAAATCAAACTTGGGAAAGGGAAAGAAAAAAAATAATAGAAAACCCTAGGAATGTAATTGAAGGATGATGGGGAGAACCGAAGAAGTGGACATGGACTGCGAAGAGATGTGACAATGCATCGTTTGGGGGAAATTGTTTAATCGACTTTAAAATGCCTTTTTAATAACCCTCGTCTTTCAAACATAATAATTTCGTATTTATTTTCAGTATTTCTATTTTTTCTTACTTTTTAGTGTAATTTTTTTATGTTTGTACTTTAATCATTAAAATTGAAACAAATTCAAATATTTAATGTATAATTAGGGACGGAGATGGGCCGAGTTTTTGGTCCACCTAACTCGAGAATAAGGAAGCCTTCATTTGAGATTCGACCCGATCAAAACAAGGTTTCACCTGACCGACCCGACCCGAATATATGACTTAGAAACCCGACCCGAAATAATAAAAAAATTATTTTTATTCAATAAAAAAATGACTTAATTGAAAAAATTTATATATAGAGGGGTATTTAGGGATGGCAATGGGTCGGGTCGGGTCGGGTTTTTGGGCCACCCGACCCGACCCGAGAAGAAAGGGTTTTTCACCCGTGACCCGACTCGACCCGACGAAATTAAAGTTTCACCCGACCTGACCCGAATATATGATTTAGAAACCCGACCCGACCCGACCCGAAATAATAATAATTTTTTTTTATTCAATGAAACCAATGACTTAATTGAAAAAAATTATATATGGAGGGACATTATTGTAATTATCCCTAATATATAGGATAAAATTATATATATTTCGGGTCGGGTCGGGTCGGATTTTTTTCACCCGAAAACCGCCCGACCCGAACAGTACATTTAAAAAAAAACCCGACCCGACCCGAAACCCGAATTTTTTTGAAAAAAATCCGACCAGATCGGGTCGGGTCGGATCGGAATCAGTCGGATTCGGGTTGAGTTGCCATCCCTAGGGGTATTATTATAATTATTCATAAATATTTAAGGTAAAATTATATATCTTTTCGGGTCGGGTCGGGTATTTTTCACCCTAAACTCGAACCCTACCCGACCCGAATATCATACTTAAAAAAATCTGATCAAACCCGATCCGAATCTAATTTTTTTTTAAAAAAAATCCGATCGGGTAAGGTTCAGGTTGGGTGTCCATCCCTATCTGTAACCAAGGCATGAAATTAATTTTTAAACCACATTTGTATTTAATTTATTAATTAAATAATTTAGATTAAGAATTATTGAGCTCTATTATAAAAGTAATCTTTCTAATTTAATTATTCCATTACGACGTTATAATTCATTGAATTTTGTGATATTTCTTAATAGATATTATGTCTCATTCCACTAAATATATATAGAGTCAAAATTGAGCAATGAGGGGATAAGTTGTTAAACTTTAAATTAAATAGATCTTAAAAAACTCATTAAATCATGAAAATAAGAGATTAAAGATTTAATTTTACTAAATTTAAAATTCAAATGTCTTAAAAATAATAAAAGGGTAAACTATACCAATGACCACCTAATTATAGCTCCTTTTCATTTTGACCATCATTTTTGAATTTTTGTCAATCAGATCACCCAACTATTTAAATGTATTCATTCAGATCACTTACCGTTAACATCTAACGGGAGTGATGATGTGGCAGTTAATAAGATTGGTAAAATTACACATTTGCTCCTCAATGTTTATACATTTCAATTTAATAAATTTAATCTCCAATTAGATGGTGACACAGATTGGATGATATTTTATCAATTTTAATTATTTATTTTATTTTATTTTACATCCAATCAGATGGTGACACATATCACCGCCTTATTTGGTAAGCAAAACAATTGAAAATTAAATCTGCTTTCAAGGAGGATCGAACCTTCAAACTACAGCATATTAAGGCAGGGAATTTAAGAGAGAATACAAGCACTTCAATCCTTAAATCAAATTTTAAAAACTATAATAAATTTATTATTTTTATCTCATTAAAACCCAGAATCTGACTATGAATCTTCTCTACTCTCTCATCATTTGTTACGACGAATCGATTTTTTTTTTTTTGCGAATCAATTAATTTCTACATAAAATTCTTTCAAATTTTCCTCTTTATTTCAACAACTACCTCAACTTCAAGCTTCATTTGTTTTGATATTTGACACTCGGTTTGCCACTATTTAAGGCGTTACCACTTTCTTTTGCTTTAAAATTAAGTTTTGCAGTTTGAGTACAGATTTCCATTTTTCTAGGATTTTGAATTTTGTTTTTTTTTTAGTCTTGGGATGTGATGTGGATAGTAGAGGAAGGTATCCACCGGGAATCGGCGTTGGCCGGGGCGGCGGACTGAATGCAAACCCTAGCTTTCATTCCAGGCCGCCCCAACAACAGTACCTGCAGAGGAATTTTGTGCAGAATCACCACCACTTTCAACAACAACAGCATCAGTAGTGGCTCATGCGGAACCAGTTGCTGGCGGAAATGACTTAAGGCTTAATTTTATTAATTTTAAAACTGAAACTATCTCGGAAATAATTATATCAAAAATTTTGAGAGAGACAAAATTACAATAGACAAAATTACAATAGTTTCAAAAATTCCAATGGCCTAAAATGCAATTAGACCATAGAAAGTTAGGGGCAATTGCCCCTCCAGCTTATAACGTGGGTCCGTCCTTGTCAATAAACCAACTAATCGTTAGTGATTAAAAATTACTATGTTATTGATAAAATTAATTTTTTATTAAGCTAAAATAATTATAAAATAATATTTATTTTAAATACTCTTGTCACTAAATATTAGACAATCATTAAAATTAACTATTTTTTTATAAAAGTATATTAACTATTGTTTTTATTACAAAATATATTAATTATTATATTTATTACAAAAAATATGTATATATAAGACTTAATACACTTTTAAGTGCGTAAATTAAATTTCAAATTGATTTTTCTTACTAACACAAGTATTGCTAAAATTAACTAGAAGCAACAATATCATCTTAAAGGATAGTTAAGAGTTCGATTGGGTGTTCTAAGAATTTGAGTTCACCAATGGCGTTACCACGACTCAAAGTAAGCAATTTATCAGTTGCAACATTTTGTTAATGACATATATGTCGAACCCAATGCCGTGGCTAGGTTGTTGGAGGCCCTCTATGCAAATTCTTATAAAAATATCCTTAGATCTCGAACTTATTTTTCTAAAATAATAAATGACTAATTTCATTAACTTAAAAAATAGGGGCCCACTTACATTGTTTTTCTCAAAAAGTAATTTTATTTGTTAACGAGATTTAAATTTAGGATCAACAAAGTCATTGGCACAAGGATCTAACAACTAATCTATACTTATTTTTCTGGTTTTTAATGACAACAACTGATAGATATACTCTATTTCGGGGCTCTTGTTTTTTTAGGCCCTGCGCCATCGCGCATTATGCGTTGGTTCAGCCACGCCCGTGGACTTGAACCTTTATCGTCTAATCTCGATCTCAGAGGTCTGAAATAGTAGCAAGCAAGGTGCTATCCGCTAAAGCTCTCGACGACTTATAGCAAATCTTAGAAGTCTCCATGTTATCGGTTTCCAACTTAACCTGTCGAACACCTAATCTCCAAGCATGGGACAAAATATCGTGAATTGCGCGCCCATAACTTCGCAACTAGGACTGAGCATTTTCCCACGCTCCGAGTGAATCGGAAGATCCAATCCCCTTCGAATTAAGTAACAATCCACCTAGGGTTTCAAATCGCGGTCGTGGTCGTGTTTTCGGTTATTTCAGATTTACCGTGATTGCGGCCGTCGCGGACGCTATTGCGGCCGTCGCGAGTAACTCGGACAACGGCGAAACCGCTATATCGCGGCCGAAATCGCGGTCGCGAACCGTTTTTTAAAATCCTGAATCCACCAGCGGAGGCCATGTTATCCTTTTGACGAACTGCTTCATCCGAGTTCGTTTTAATCCAGCCATTTTCAGGTCATCTCTATTCTAACCGGACAACAGGTAAGTCATGATTCATAATTGTTATATATACATATATACTTTTATAATAAATAATTATAATATTTTCTATTCTATAAAAATATTTTTGGGCTATTTAATCTTTTTGATCCATTGCATTCCTCAGTTTTAAGTTGCTTTTTTAATTGACACTTATTTAAATAAATTTAAATAAATAGAAGGATCATAATTTAAATATATTTTCGAAGTTCGTAATTCCCAATATTTAAACAACATATAATCGTTTACAAAAATCTTACTGTCATAAATATTTAAACAACATATATTTAAATAAATTTAAATAAATAGAAGGATCATTGAATATTTTTGCTTACTGTCATGTCATGTTTTAGTAATTTGGCGAGGGGAACTCTTTAATGTGGAATTTGGATAGTCGCAATATCTGTACAGTATTGCCTCAATTACAATTGTTTCCATGATTTAGCTGTAAAAGACTGTATGCAGAGTAACTATGTAGTTAGTCCCAACAAGTATAACATTGATGCCAACCTTATTATGTATTTGTGCGCAGGAGGTCTAAAGCTTGATATTGTAATAAGTTTTCCAGATCACGGCTTCCATCTCCGTTTTGACCCTTGGTCTCAGGTTTTATTTTCAGTTTGCGCTCACACACATCATTATAGACCCTTTTTTTATTTTATTTTTCCTTCAACTTGATTTCCTTATTTTTATTTGTTTTGATTTTGGATTCTGTGCTAGAGGTTACGCCTTATTGAAATTTTTGATATCAAACGTCTCCAAATGCACTATGCCACTTCTTTGATAGGTTAAAGTTAAGCCCCTAAGGTTTATTTCCAAATTTCAAAATTGTATGTTTTGATGGTGAACATGGTTTTTCTTCTGGTTTTGTCTCTGAGTCTGCAGTTTCTTGTCCTGTTATTTTGTAGGGTCTTTCATTTGCTTTTCCTATTCCAAGTCAATATTCAGATTGCTGTCGTGATGGAGAAGGTTTTTATTTGTTTATCCTGATTACATGTCACACCTACTCTTCAACTGTCAACTTCTAATTAATTTTGTTCTTTTACTTGCAGCGGAATTGCCTTTGGAATTTCCTGTTGGAACTACCCCAGTTACCTGCCGTGTATCCATCTATGATAGTTCTGCAGGCAAAAAAGTTGGCATTGGATCCTTAATGGATAAGGCGTCTGCTCCTCCATTACCAACTGGAAGCCTTTACATGGAAGAGGTGCATGCCAAGGTTTGACTTCTACCTTCCTTAGTCCTGTTGTTAACGAGTCATCTATCTCATTTTGGTGCCTCAATACCTTTCTATTTTCCATCCTTCTAGAGTCAATTTTTGGATTATGTCTGTTGAAAAGTTGGCAGGATGACTGGTCTGAATTAGGTTGTCCTTGCGGAATCCATCAAAAGCAGGTAATAACTAATAACGTTACATGGAAACTTTGAAATGTGCTATGGGGTTTTTACACTAGTTATATACATTAAGTTTTCACCTATGGAGTTGCCGCATCGGACGCTACATTTCTTTTAATTGATGTTTTTTCTAGTTGATATTTTCTTTGTCGAGGACAAAATAAAAAGCTAAAACCAGAGCACACAGAAAAAGCAAAAGCATTTGCCGAACATAGCCTATTAATTAATTAGGCATGATATATTTTCTTAGTTGCATTCATTTATGGAGTGAATGGGTTTTCAATTTCTTGTATGAGTATGATAACGTTTTATGCGTGATTTTTTTGCATGTTACCCTCATGGCAATAATTATTTTGTCAACAGGTTGACCAAATGGTTATTCACTCTGCTTCTGATCGTCGTCCTCGGACAACACTTTGTGCCTATTATTTCTACAATTATTTTACTCGTGGCGTGGACATCTTATTTGATGGCCAGGTACTTGAAACATATACTTGTAACACCCAAAGAATGAAGGAACCTTCCCACATTTTTTTGATTCCTACATGGTTAAGTAAGAAAGCATTTAGATATATTTTCTGGCTAATATTCCTATGTTATCTACAGTTACAAACATTGTAATCTTGGAATTAATGTTGTCCATAAATTCTTAGAATGCTTTTTTGATTTTGCAGACTCATAAAGTCAAGACGTTTGTTTTACACACTAACTATCCGGGTCATGCAGATTTCAATTCATACATTAAGTGCAATTTTGTTATCCTAGGTTCTGACAATCCCCCTTCTTAAGCATTTTATCATTACAAATATTGGTGAGGGTGATTGATCTATTATTTTTGTTTCTTGCCTGCAGTTGAGGGGTCCTTCCCAGATGTAAACAACTACAAAAACCGAATTACTCCAAGCACCAAGTAGGAGCTGATCAAGGTAACTTTTTACAGTTGGGAACATCCTGATATTTTTCCTTAACATCAATCTCTCTTTATGCCTGGTGCCTTCACCGGTCCTGCTTCATTCCAGTGTTTTTTGTCACTAAGTATGATACTTTATTTCAGGAACACCTTGGTGACTGTGGCCGTGCGGCTATTCAAACACAAGGTTCTACCAGCAATCCTTTCGGCTCTACTTTTGTATATGGCTACCCAAATGCTGGATTTGAGGTAAAAGTTTGTCTCCCCGCTTGATTTGCTTTTTAGCATTTGGCACAACCCATATTTTGATAATATTCTCTTTAGAGATATTGTGAAAGAATTGCTAATATAAATCTTTTGCTATTAGCAGGTAATGAAGAATGGCTATATTGCAACGTTGACTCTTTTCCAGTCTTGACGAGCCATCTCTTGGACGATAGGTTGTTCTTCTGCATCCGAAAGTGGATTATACTTAATCATTGATGCACGAATAAAATTTATAAACAATGTGGGGAAGAAACAATAAATGTACAGTAATGTATTGATTTGTATAGTTGATTCGTGCTGTAGAATACATTGACCATGTATATTCTGTAATTTTTCTTTCTCTGAGGATGCAACATTGTTTCTCACCTTTACTGAAATTGCCTTTGCATTAGCTGTCTTGGGTCCTGTAAGAGGATACTAAATTATTCATGGCTATGTTTTTATAAAAGGGTGCCATCCAGTAACTGCATCAACTTTACAACTTGATTTATGAACTGCAGAATCTTCTTCAACGCTCACAAAGACTACTTGTTTGTGAGCGTATATCAGTAGGACAGATGGTTAATTGGAACCTCCCGTCTTTGCTTTCAAGACATTTGACAATTTTTGTCCAGTGTGTCAATTTGTGAGCTTATGGTGTCTGAATGTTTATTTATTTAGTTGGTAGTACCCTAGGCTTGTAGTTGCCAGATCTCTTCACTATGGGACCATTTATTGTCACAAGTCCGAGTGGGTTAAGGGTCAGACCTTTTGCCAACCTTCAGTTTCTGCGGTGAGGTGCCACCCTGTTGCTCCCACTGGACTCTGCATGCGTGCGTGCTTGCTCATGCCAATGATTGTAATCTCTTCCACAATTTGCTTAAAATATGCCAACACAAGGGGGGGGGGGAAGATATTATAAGCTTTTAACAATTTTCGGAAGAAACAATGATTTTACGTACATGGGATTGTTGAGATGTTTGTAGAAAACAATTGCTTCTCCAGGCCGTGGAATTTTGGCCATGGATGAGTCGCTACCTGTGAGAAACGTTCGGCGTCAATTGGTCATTACATTTCAGGTGCCATCCTCTTTGAGGATACCCCCAGAGGCTAACCGTCAAGCCTATAGGAAATTGCTTGTTTCAGCTCCTGGAATTGGTCAGTGCATCTCAGGTGCCATCCTCTTTGAGGATACCCTTTACCAATACACGATCTATGGTGAAAAGATGGTCAATGTTCTTGTTTAGCAGAGCATAGTCCTGGTATCAAGGTCGACTAGGTAAAGTCTCGTCTCCCATTTGTGGGAGGAATACCCACTATGTAGTTCAAATTTAATGCTAAGTACTATCTATAGTAAGAGCTCGATAATATGAATACTGTAGGGATCTTGTTCTGCTGGCTGGCTCAAACAACGAGTCATGGTGCCAAGGTCTGGATGGCCTCGCCTCACATTCTGCTGCATACTACCAACAAGGAGCTCTGCGAAACGGTAAAACTTTATCCCATTTCCCACTTTATGTTCAACTATTTTAAGTTGCTTTCCATAATGTTTATCTTTCTATGGTATTTATAGGAGTACCGTCGTGAGCATTCCCAGTGAACCATCTGAAGTTGCTGTGAAGGAAGCACCTTGGGGATTCACTCACTATGCTGCTGTCTCTCAGATACGAGTATGAGGGTGTGGGATCTTATTACAAGACTGTCTTGATTACATTATTCCATTGGATGAGTTGGTGTTTGGCCATGCAGGACATTGGTTTGGTTCCAATTGTTGAGTCAAAGATCTTGCTTGATGGTGATCACAGAATCGTAGGACTTTCGAAGTAGCCAAAAAGGTGTGGGTTGGGGTTTTCTTCTATCTTGCCCAGAACAATGTGATGTTTGAAGGTATCCTTCTCAAGCCAAGCATGGACACTCCTGGTGCAGAGTGCAAGGACTGAGCTACTCTCGACAAGTTGCTAGCTACACACTCAGCCTCCTCCGCCACATAATCCCTCCAGCTGTGCCTGGAATCATGGTGATTGACTATAAACCTGCAAGTTTTTTACACGGCGAAACTCGGCAGTTAATGATTAATCTGTCTTGGTTTTGACAGTTTTTGTCTGGTGGGCAGTCTGAAATTGAGGCTACCTTGAACTTGAATGCTATGAACCAAGCACCAAATCCATGGAATGCGTCGGTCTCATACACAAGAGGGCTTCAAAATACTTGCCTGAAGACGTGGGAAGGCAGGCCTGAGAACGTGAAGTAGGCTCAGGAAGCACTGCTTGTTCGGGCAAAAAACATTTCTCTTGCCTGACTTGGAAAGTACACAGGCAAGGGAGAGTCCGAGGAGGCCAAACAAGGATCGTTTTTCAAGGTTTATGATTACTAGGCTGTTTTGAATCAAATCCATAGAAGACAACATTGATAAAATTATAAATCATGTATAAGTTATGAAGATCATCTTTGCTGTTATCCTCATAGCTAATGGGCCGCAAATTTGTCGATAACAATAACATGCAGCATCAACAGCATTATAAATTTCCCGCAGTAAAAATTCTAATTTGAATCACACTTCTATTAGATAATTGATGCCCTATAATCTCGCTACATGCCTCGCGGCACCGGAAACCGCCGGTAAACAAGCCAGGTTTACCGCTTTTGAATATTTAATGTGTCCATTTATGCCCATACCAGTTAACATGAAGGGGATAAAAGAAGATATAACCATCTATAAGTACGGTCGATTACTTACCTTTCACCTGCACAGTTCTGAGCATCACCTGAAATGAGAGATCTTTGTGTCATTTAAAAATTCTAATTTACGAATTGCTCGGAATGCTTGCACCTATTACACATGGCAGAAAAAATCACGCTTCCTTTTTGGATATATAAACAAAATAACTTTATCAAAAGTTAAAGAGGAACTCATTATATATGCATGTCTTTTTCATGCATCAAAACAAAGGCATGATCATTGCACATGCAAAACGAAATTTTGAGAGGCATCCTAACAACACATGTACCTAATGTCTCTCCATAATGGGATGTTGAAAGAACAAGATAATGTGTTCTAAATGCTGTGTGAAAGAGAAAGGAGAAAAAGTGAAAACAGTTCCAACCTGATTGTTTTAGGCTTGCTCATGCATTCGATGAGGATTCATATTCAAATCGATTTTAGTATCGGTGTTGAGATCTTTAGCAGCCATCTGTGCAAGAAAGATCTTGTGATTTTGTTGGTTCTCTCCTATCGTAGGTTTAGCCGGCTGATTTTGGCCTATTCCGTTCACACTCCGATCCACCGCAATATCCCCCAGAAACTGCAGAAGAAACAAGCCAATAAAATTCCTAAAGGGCAAACTTAAAACGCAGGAGAAATGTAATATATGACTGAATTCTTGTCAAAGATATAGGAGACAAACCTATACTCTCTGCCTTAAGAGAAGATTTCTTCCATGGGTTTTTTTTACCTCCAACATGCACAATCACATCACATTGCAAACAAAGGGAACTTCCATCTATCTCGCAGTAAAAGAAAGTTACATACATAGTTCCAAGAAATGAACATAAATTTTAAGCAAAACTTATACAGATCTGCTTTTAAAGCAAAAAGCTTTAAAATGAAAAGCAAATGACACAAACACCACCTACACCTGCATACCAGGTGCATATTCACATATATCACAGCGAGGAACATCACTGGGATTTGCTAGGCCCACCCGGACATGGCGGCTAGCAAGCTTATTGCACATATGGACCTGTAACATCATCCATCAATCGTTCAAAGCAAAGTTTCCATTTTCCAGAACAATCTAGAACAATGTAAGAACTTTAATTCTAGACAATGTTGAAAAAGCATCCCTTTTCAATGCATTGGAATACTCGTAAAAAAATTTGGAATCTCAGATGAGAATTTACACAGAATAGACCGCATAAAAGATCAATCTTGAAGAAGAAGATAAGGGCCTTTATTGGGTTGGTTTAAAAAAGACAAAACATCAAGTAAAACAATTGCACTTGCAAGAAAACTATAATAAAAAAAAACATGCTTCCAACAAAGAAGATCAGTAGAGAACAAAAATCAAACATGGGGTCCAGTTAAGAACTAAACAAATACACAACCCGGAGCGTGTAGTAGTAACAGGAGGAAAGAACCGACCTTTTCATCACAGGCACGACAAAGAGCAGCCTCATCGGCAGCACAGAAGACAATCGCAGGAGCACTTTCACAAGCGTCACAAAGTATTCTCATAATGCTCTCTCACTCTCATCCTCTCCCAATCAAAACCAGAAAGCAGCTATTGTTTTTGTTGGTGTTTAGGGGGAGTGATGATGATGATGACAAGGGACAAGGATTGATGATAAAAAAGGAATAAAAGGGAAACAAGATTATGGTTTTCTTCTTTTTCCTTTATAAAAATAACAAGAGATTGGAGAAGGATGGGGGAAAGAGAGAAATGGGATTGGACTGTATAGAGTGGAGGAGAGTTTTGTTTTTGTCAACTCGTATGGTAATTCGCTCACTCGATGTATACACCACAAGTTCTTCAAAGAGGGTCACTTGGGTTTTTTAGGACTTCTTTGTGGGGTTGAGAACCTCTCTTGCCCTTTAATCTTGCCCAACAGTCACATATCTGCCATGGACCCAGCTCTTTCTAGAAGACTAGCATCTTCTCTCTTTCATTTCTACCTAATTTGTTCCACAATCTACTCCCAAATTGAAGTGTCAGCTGATATCTTCTCATACAGCAAGCATATCTTGTTTTTCCATGGTTATGGTATCCTAATCCAATAATTCATCTTTGGTGGTTCATAAATCCTATATTTTCAATGAAAAAAAAGAAATTAGATTCTCTAAATGTTCTTTAAAATTAACTACAAGTCTACAACTATGAACAACTAGCCAAGCTCCCAAGTGTTTACTTGCATTTAAAATCTAGCTTTCAAGACCTGGAAAAATATCGAACACGTTGATTTACTGATGTATATACATTATAAAATCCCCTTGGCTCTTGCTATGATTGATTGGTTATGGTGGATGAGGATGAGGATGAGGATGAGGACGAGGATGAGGTTTAACAAGTAATGAGAAAAATGGTAGGTGGGCAAGAACCATCATTATATTTTTTTTTGGATAAATAAGATTTTTATTATCCAAAGGAAGCAGAAACTGCTACAAAAGAACCAATCCAATCAATGGAAACAAAATCAAGGGTAAACTATGAACAACAAAATCAAACTATACCCCAATTGTTACATAAATCTAAATTAGCGCTATCTAATCTATTAATGTTTCTGCTACTTAAGTGAGTACTAATAATGTGTTTGATTGCAAGAACTTCATCCTCGGTTCTATAAGTACCTCTGAAAAGCCGATGATTTCTTTCCTCCCAAATTGTATAGTTGAAAGCACACCAAGAGAGCTTTAAAACGCTGGTAATAAGTGATTTTCCTTTCCAAGTTGCAGACGCCCAGATCAACAAGTTAGACCAGGATAATTGAGATTTGTGAATACCTGAAAGAATAAGAGAACGCCAGATGGAGCCAGCCATCTTACAATCAGCAAAAAGATGATTTCTGGTTTCGTTAGTTTCAGAACATAAGATGCATTGAGGATTAACAATGATTCCAAACTTCAGCAGTCTGTCTTTAGTGGGCAAACGGTCCAGAATTATCATCCAAGTGATGATGCTGTGCTTAGGGATGTGCATTGGGTACCAGATCAGTTTCTGCCAGGAAACTTTGCTGTTCTTCAATCGAACATCTTCCCATAAGCTTTTAGTACACTTAAATCCTGCAGTCAGAATAGGATAAGCAAGGGATCGAAGCTTCATGATTCTCTTAAATGTCCAGCTAGAGTTAGTAGGAATGTCCATGGTCCAGAAGTATACCCCATTACTTCGAGCAAGAAGCATGCACTTCTTCCTACAAAAAATGGACAAATGCCAATGGATGACAGTTCAATCAATGTATTACAGTACTATTATTTATAAATCAATGTTGTCTTGCACTGGATAAGATAAATCAATATTTGATCCCATGGTTTTTCACAAATAACAATGGCACTCACCTTTGTTGCAGATAATCTGTTTCGTTCTTTTGATCAATATCAGAAGCCTCAATCTAGGCTAATAGGGTATATGTATATATTGCATTGTGATTACAGCTTGGTTAAACTCACAACCTTATTGAAATATACTAAACAATACAATTTCTTCATGAAACCAGAGAGACACCAGACACCATTATAAAACCTGTAAAAAGACAGTTGCAGCTTGCAGTAGCTGGGAAAAAGAAAGTGAAGTTCACCGTTTTCTTGTTTTGAACTTTTGGTGCACCTCAAAATGAAATGTTTAGCATTTCCATGCTCAAGCTCTCCATCATCGCATTCTCCATGAAACCGCATTTCGCCGGTGCGGTCTTGGTGAAACTTCTTAGCCTTGGTTCGAGTGAGCAAGAAGCAAGAGGAATGATTGGGATGTTCTCACAGTTGCAGAGCTCAATCATGTACCCATCCGGGTCATGGAAGAACACCTGGTCGACCCTGTTGCCTTCGTCTTCGACCACCGCCGTGACATACTTCATGCCCATGCCTTCGAGTCTCCCCTTGACAAGGCCAACATCAGTACACTGTCATCATCACACAACAAATAACTAGTTATAAACCAAAGGTGCAGCCTGCAGCAGACTTGATTTCTGATATATTCGATTCGAATTCATATATTATACCTGGAAGGATATGTAGTTATCCTTGGGATTAATCGGACGGGGTTCGACAACGGTGTCGAAATCATCAATCGATGGATCCTCGATTAAGTGTATCCCAATGCCATAATTATACAACTTGTATGACATAAAAGGGGACCAATCAGTCATTTACTATACTGTTTCATGAAAAACTGGATTTTTCTTTAGGAGGGTTTAAATAAAAGCAGTATCAAGCTTACCAAGCTCCATTGAACTTGAAAGAAGAGGGGCGTTTGATGAGTACAAATCCCAAGACTTCTTCGTAAAACCTCACGGATTCCGGAACCGATCTACACAGCAACGAGACATGATTCAATGAGAGAAGTGGCAGTGCCTCGTAGTTGTATACTTCCTCGATCTCCATCATGTTTTTTTCCCTTCTCTTTTACACTTTGCTGCTGCTTTTCACTTAGCATGAGACTAGGTTACTTGCTTGGGGATCCTTTTATAAAGCAGAATATCTGGGAAGCATCTAAAAGTTCCTGAATTCAAATTCAAGTGATTATGAGGAACTTTCCTAGCAAATTCTCTTGCTCCCAGTCAAACGCATACTGCTTTACAACGCGTTTTCTTCCCATATCACGAGAGACAGGAATCAAGTTACGAGAAGAAACAAAGCTGTCAGGTTTAGCTTGTTGTCTACAGTGATGGACCGAGCGAAGCGTCTGAACTGTCGCCCCCATAAAAATTTTAAATTTATATATATATTGTCTAGGCCCCTTGAGTGAACTATGTCACATTGTTAGAATAATATCTAAGATCAGAGACAAAGTACAATAACGGCTCATTGGTTACCAAAAACAGTGATGTTGAAAGCTATATAACCAAGCAAACATCAAGCGAAAACAGAGGCCTTTTGGCCCTTCGAGGTATCCTAAAGACAGAAACTGCAAAGTTCCAAAAAAAAAACTGAGAAACTTCTTTGATATTTCCCCGTTTCACACAACATGATATTTGTTTGTTGTAAAAATTCGATAATTTTGGAGTTTTGAATGAGAAATTGATCCAAACGTTGTTGAGGAAAATGTGAAACCAATTGTTGGTTCGTAAATGTACTGACATGCACGATGTTGGTAACGTTAAGGTCCGAATCGGTCAGGCCTTTTGTGGGCTTGTGAATATTTTAACTCAAATGTGAAATATTTCCCCCTCAAATAGAGTATATCTTTCCAAAATTTGTTTTGGAATTAAAGGGATAAATATTAAAAAAATTCCTTTAATTAAAACAGTAATATTGAAAATTGTTTGATTCTTATTAATGCTTCATTAGGTCAAAAATTTACAATTGTTTACAATGTGAATTCCCTTAAATACATTGTTAACCTATTAGGTTAAATTTCCAATTGCTCTCCTCTAGTTTTTTTCGATGAGAGGCAAAGACAAAGAATAGTTCGTTATTTCAACAGTTGTGCTACTGTACGTTGATCATCTCGTTGTTGTATCATAGGGGACAGAAGATCAAAGACCTCAAGCACCAAGGAGTGGCCGAAAATCTGTCTTAAGGAAACTGCATAATTACAGGCCTCAACTTATTTTTATTCATATAATTATAATTTTCTATTCAGATTATTTAATCAAATATTTTTCCATGATATTAATTGTGTTTGTTTTATTATTGATTTATGTACACAAATTTTACGAGATCCTACCGAGGAATTGAATGTCGTTTGCCGCGACTTGTATGAATCACCATGGAAGCAAATTGTGGATCTATAAAATATTTAATTTTTTTTCTTTTCGTCTCGGATTGTTATACCTCTAACAATCTTAAGACAAATGATATCTTCTACCTTTCTAGAAAAAATAAATCCGAGACGATTCGAAAATCTTGAAAAATTTGAGATAAGTAAATAAATTTATTTTCGAGATTTATCCTGTTGTTTTAACAGGTTCGCTTAATTTTAAAGTAAACAAATATATTTAATAAAAATTATCGTTAAAAGTAACGTTGGTTACTAAGTTTAAAACGTCGTTAAAAGTAGTAGAATAGTGCAAATTGTCGCTTAATTCGAAAATCAATTGTCTAATGGTATCAATTACGTTGATTTGGATAATTGATTTTATAATAAAAAGTCCTATCCTATCTTCATAAGATTACTAAATTTTACTCTATAATTTCTGCACTAGAATGCCAATTTTTCATAATATTTTATAAATTAGAATAATGAGTAAAATAATGAATATTGCATGAGTTGTTTTGAGGAAATAAAGGTGGTGCGTGACACTCTCAAAATACCAAGTTTTTCTTAGAACAAAGCTTAGACATGCACTTTTGCACTATTCTACTACTTATGCACTAAATTAAAATAACATCTTCTACTAGTATTTTATAATTTGGAATAGTGAGCATAGTAACGGATAATACACCAAATACGGGTATTCCCCTCAGAACCCGGTTCACCTTCTTGATTTTGATGCCTTGTTGGACGGCCAAAACTCCTTTTGAAAGCAAAACAGTGATTTGTACCAATCTTGGAAACCAATATATTATGCCATTAATTCTTATGTATATTGTTCATTCAATGGACGTTAAAGAGATTATTGTGAACAAAATATTAATGCACATGCATGGGCCTCTTTTCAACTCTGAAGGAAGAAAGAACAATGGAAAACGCTAAGCAATTGGTTTTCCTCAACACATGGGGTGTTGCAATTATCAATGTTCAGAAAGGGTCCAGTGCTCTCTGACTCTCATTTATTAGCTTTTGCATGGAATTCAGGGATACCATATGAAGAAAGGGTTACAAGGAAAATACTGCAAAATTTAAACCACAGGTCTCTGTTCTATTTCTAATGTAAATTGACAGATTCTTTTCCTTTTCCTTTTCTTTCTCTATTTGTGTTTTGGATTTAACTTCCTTAATCATGGTTGAATGTGAGATGGAAATCTACCATTGCCATTTGGAGCCTATGACTTTGCAGGAACTAACAATCAAACAGAGAAGTAGACACCATAAATATAATCACTTCGATATATGACTTAACACATTGCATCTTAAAAAAAACCACCCTGGAAAGAGTCCAAGTTTGAGGCAATCAAAGCTGAAGAATCTGATGAGTTTGGTGTTGATGTGACTATTCTGGTAAATATACAAATTTGATTGCTCTCCCTTAGCTTTGAAAATGGCTAGCATTTGTAGAAAAATTCTGCATTTTGTGTTGGTTATGTTTAATGTTAATGTCAGCTGCTGTATGATAGAAAATTTGAGTGCAGAATCCCTTGAGCAGGCCCCAAGATGATACAGTGGCGGATCCATAACTTGTTGAGGTTGGTACGTCCGAATTCTCTTCGATTAGTTATTTATTTTATTGATGGTGTCCATCTTGAAAATTTTCGAGCACTCTAAAATCGGAGTTTTCTTCGATTAGTTACTTATTTTACGAACGGTTCCTGCCCTGAAAATTTATTTGTACCCATCTCATTTAAAATTTTTATGTCGTTAAGACATGTGTGTCTATCCTAAAAAAATATTTTTGGATATGCCACTGAGATGATAGATATATTTTAAAAAATAGAGAAATTCATCACGTTGATGTGATGAGTTCATTCAAATTCAAAATTACTAGCCGTTGGTCAAAAGATGGATAGGGAACAATCATAAGCGGTAACTTGGAACTTGTCATCTTTAGGTGATGAGTTCGCCTAGGTAAAATTTAAAAAAATTAAAATAAACATTAATATTAATATTTAAAAATAAAAAAATATTTATGTAAATTATTTAGGGTATTGGGTTTACTCAAAAATTATTTTAATAAATATGGCATTCTCTAAAATAAACATTAAACTCGTTATATCGACGTGATGAGTTTACTTGAATATTAATATTTAATGGTCCCCATATTGTGTGCCCTACGTGGGTGATTATTTTATTTTAGTTTTAATCACCCGTCACGCCGATGTGGTGACGAATCCAATAAAAATATATTTTTTGTAAAAAATTAAAAATAGGTATATAAATTTAAAAAAATAGAGAAAATCGTTATGTCGACGTGATAAGTTTTTTCAAATTCAAAATTACTAGGCGTTGGTCAAAGGATAAATGAGGGAACAGTCAACAACGGTAACTTGAAACTCGTATCTCGAGGTGATGAGTTCGTTTGGGTAAAATTTAAAACAAATTAAAAGAAAAAGAAAAATAATTTTATTAATGCAATAAATAAATTTTTACATGAAAATTACAAAGAAAATTTATCTCTGTCTTCGAAGTTCTTGACGATGCCGATGAGTTATCGAATGATAATGTTGCGGGACTCGTCGAGTACGCCATACTCGAATCGACCGACGATGTTGATCCTCATCCGTATGTCTAGTGCAGTGGCACCTGCCAACTTCATCTCCGTTATTTTATTACGCAATCTAAAATATTTAAAAATAAAAAAAATATTATAAACAAATAAAAAATAATTAAATTCAAAAAATTCAAAAAAATTAAATAAATGAAGTTAAACAATTACCTTCTAGCCAACGAAAACTCGACTGGGGCATTTGTAATTGACGTCAAAAACATGAAGCGATACCAAGCCCATGACTGTAGCAGCATCAGACAACCTACTACATCGACTTTTCGACTCAGTTGAGCAAGTGCGACCTTGGAAAACTCCCGATAAAGAAACGCCAAAATCGTTAAGCCCCAATTGGTATTACAACACACGGCGAAGTCTTCCAAATATTGTAGATATTGTGTGTGCGCCAAATTACCGAATTTGTCTGGTTATAACATCTCTCCGATCACTTAGAGAAGAAATGCTCGAGAGAAGAAAACAACCTCCGCCTCTGTAGACTCGTACGTGACTTCAAATTCGGACTCCAACCACGTTATCATCTTCCGATAATACCTCATAACGTCGAATGGTGGTCATTTCCCCAAAACTTGATTAATCAACTTCGCAGGCTCGTACATGTTCTGCACAACCACGGGGGGTTCATTCACCGGAACACCAAGTTGGTAAGCGACGTCTTCCAGAGTAATTGTCGCTTCACTACTTGGGAAGTGGAACGTGTGTGTCTCGGGCTGTCAAGGTTCAATCAGAGTCTCGATCAACACCAGGTACATCTTGAAGCCACGTAAAAATAAGGTCAAAAATATACTAGATTGATATAGATACGTCATCATCCGTTGATGCGGATATCTGGTTGTCATCCCTCGACTATTCATTCATCGTTGTCTGCCATGCGTTGGATTGTCGCAACATATATTCTTGGGTTGCCATTTTTTAACTGAACGTATGAATTTTTGTAATTATTTGAATTTAGGGTTTAGTGAAAACCCAAAACCCATATGTATAGCATTCCCCCAACGACTATAAATGGCTACTTTTTTTAAATCTCGGCCGAACTTGTCAGCTCTAGGTGACGAGTTCTACGTGACCGTTGCCCTGTTTGCCCGTTGACAAACGACTAGAAAATAACTAGTAATTTTGAATTTGAAGGAACTCATCACATCAACGTGACGAGTTCGTCTATTGTTTTTGTAAATTTATATATATATTTTTTATTGAACTCGTCACCTCGATGTGGCGAGTTATTAAAACTCAAATAAAATAATGGCACATGTGAGACCCACAACGCGAGACCATCAAATATTAATATTTGAGTAAACTCGTCACATCAACATGACGAGTTCGATATTCCCTGTAGAGAATACCATATTTCCCAAAATAATTTCTAGGTAGACCCAATAACCTAAATAATTTACCTGCTTGAGGTATTGGGCCAAAAAATCAACAAAGGAAAATCTTTCGTTGGGCTCTTAGATGGTCTGATAATGAAAACTATAAAAACTTCCCTATCCCTTAGGATTTATATTAGGGTTTTGCTTATTATATGGACACCTCTCTTTTGGACACATCCTTTTCGTTTTTTCCCAATAGGATAAACAATTTAATTAATTAGTCTTATATGACATATACAAATTTAACTAAGAATATATAATATTTTCTACACTAATTTGGAACTCATCACATCGAAGTGATGAGTTTTAATAAAAAATATTTTATATTTAAATTTTTATCTTGATGTGATAAAATTTAATAAAAAATTATATTTTATCGAAACTCGTCACATCAATATGACGAGTTTGAATAAAAAATATTTTTTTATTCAAACTCATCATTGGAACTCGTCTCTTTGACGTGACAAGTCTTGAACACTGTAACAAATATCGTAGATCTCAAAATAAATTTCTACTTGTACTATTTTTCCAAATAATTTAACCTTTTCGATCTATTGTCAAGACGGAAATAATATTGTGTTAAAGACGAAGAACTTAAACATACAAAATTTCAGGAGGACAAAAATATATTTTTAATAGAAAACATATAAAAAAATTTAATTATATGATATTTTTAAATTTTCAGAGGAAACTGCTCCGTCCGCTTCCCTCGATCCTTCCATGTTATTTGTCATATGGAGCTCAATAGAGTATCATTTTTTTTAAAGTAAATCTCGACACTAAATATAAACGAATCGATTCCACTGAATTTACATTGTAAACATTTACCTCTCTATCTCTTGTTTATTCAAATCTAATTTCATAAAGAGAAATGTTTTAGTTTAACCTTAAAAAGAATAGATGTTGCAAAAGTTATATATTATTTTTTGGAAAATAGGTATTGATTCAATTTAAATTTCAGTAGTTTAAAGTGATCACAAGATAATATATGTTTGGAAATTTTTTTAGCTATCAATAATGTATACATATCTTATAGGCGCAACTACTCGTCCTTTGATCTCTAGAAAGAACAACATTTTATTTAACCACTGAAGTCGCTTGATGTGTTCTATAGTTAATAATTAAATTCATTAAAATTGTGAATATAAGAGATTAAAAAGTTTTTTTTTAATCTTTTTATAGCTACTAAGACAATATTTAATTAGTAAAAACAAGAGTCCGTTCGGTTCTAGAAAAGATATGCTATTTTTATTTTTATATTCTTAGAAAATACAAAACGTTGAAGAAAACATGTTTGGTTGAAAAATTAAAAAATAATTTCTAGAAAATAAAAATAAAATAAGTAAAAATATGAAAACAATGTTTTCATTATTTTCACAATTTTTTTAGAAATTTAAAAAATAGAAAAATAAGGGATATAAATTTTTAATTAACTTACACGGGTTTAAATCCTTCCAAATAATATTTTTTTAGCTTAATGGTATTGAAACCCTCAATTTTTTGCAAAAAAAAATATGGTCCCTGAATTTATTTTACACTCAATGTGGTCCTCAATATGATTTTTTTAATAATTTAGTTTTGTATTATTTTATATTTAATATGTTAAATATCTTAATAATTGTTTATATTTTAAAATTTAGATTTAAATAATTTATTTATTTTTTCTAAGAAATAAATAACCCCTCATTTAAAAATTCAATTAAGTCCCCAAATTTAGTCAAAAAATCAATTAAATCCATTTACCACATCATTATTCATCGTGTACTGCTACAATATCATCGTGAACTATCACATCAGCTTTGTAGATTCTCATGTAAGCTTTGTAAACTATCATGCAAGCATCGTGATAGTCAATGTTTGATTACGTTGGTCAAAGTGTTAGATTGATTTTTTTCCTCAGTTTAAGGGTCACATTGAGTACAAAATATGTTTAGGGGCTATACTAGCTTTTTTCAAAGGTTTGAGGGTCTTAAATGATACTAAATACCAGGATTTTAAATCGCGGTCGCAGTTTCGGTTATTTCGGATTTACCGTGATTGAGGTCGTCGCGGGCGCTATTGTGGCCGTCGCGGACGCTATTGCGGCCGTCACGGGTAACTCGGACAGCGGCGAAACCGCTATATCACGGCCGAAATCGCGGTCGCGGACCGTTTTTTAAAACCCTGCTAAACACATTCTTTATTTTAATGACATTTCTTGCTTGCAACAATATTTATGTGTATTTTTTTAATTTTATCGATGTTCAATATGCAATAACATTATATTCTTATTATAAACTAAAATATTTTTTGTGTTATGAAATTGATTATCAACTTTATTGTTTTATATTTGTAACTCACATGTTAAATTTAAGTAATGAAATTTTTTAATAATTATATTGTAATTATTTAATAACTATTTATTTAGCTATATTTTTAAAAAATAGTTATTAAATATATTTTCACTATTTTTATTTATGAATTCAAGTTTTAATTCATATTACCTAAATATGTTTTTAAATTTTTAAAAAACTAAGAATGAAAATTATTTTCTGAAAATAAAACAAAAAACAAAAATAGAAAAATATTCTTTAGAATCAAACTGACCCTAAATATTTATAAAAAATATTGTAAATTTAAAAATGATTTAGGGGACTAAAATATATTCTTAATTATAGTTTTAATTCACATTGATATTTTTATAAAATTTTAAAATAGTACAAAGACTTATAAACATTTATAAAACATGAGGTATATATATATTGTTTGAGGCCGTACGAAATTGAATAGATGTACGAGACTCTTATTAAATCTAAATCCAATCTAAAATATGAAAAAATTTACCCACATTAAATTCTCTACTAATAATATATCCAAACTCGAAACCTTAAAATATAAAATTTCTTCCATACCGAATCCAAATTAGGGTTTTCCTATGCAAATATAAGATCTTTATATAAAATAATGAAGAAGAAGAAGAGACAAAATCTCTCGAATCAGCTGAAACTTTGTTCTATTGAAAAGGAAATTCAGTTGCAAAACGATCTTAAATCTCTCGAATCAGCTGAAACTCTGTTCTTAAAGCAAAAATCAAAGATACAATGGCTTAAAGAGGGCGATAAATGTTCCAAATTATTCCATTATGCTCTTGCTCTAAAGCATAAAAGGGATACCATTCGAATCCTTGTTGATGACCATGGTAACAGGCTGGAATCTTTTGATTCTATGTCAGCAGAAGTGATTAATTTTTTTACTAACTTGATTGGCACTATTGACTATGAGGTGAAAGCTATTGAACCTTTCTTGTTGAAAGACATTCTGCAGTCCGCTATTACTGAGGACAATGCTCATGATCTTATTAAGGAAATCACTAATGAGGAAATTAAGACTGCATTCTTTTGTCAAGGAAATGACAAGTCTCCTGGGCCAGATGGCTACACTCCTTTCTTTTTCAAAAAAGCTTGGCACATCATAAGAGAAGATGTCACTGCTGCTGTTAAGTACTTCTTTATTGAGTCTTCTCTTCTCCCAGCTTTTAATGCTACAATCGTAACATTGGTTCATAAAATCCCTAACCCAAGCAAAGTTAAGGATTTTAGACTAATTTCATGTTGTTCAGTTTTTTACAAGGCTATATATAAAATTCTGGTTAGCAGACTACAAAAACTCATTCCTGATTTAGTCTCCCTAAACCAAACTGCTTTTGTAAAAGGAAGAAACATTGTGGATAATACTCTTCTTACTCAAGAATTGGTCAGAGGTTACAATAGAAAAAATATATCTCCTCGATGCTCCCTTAAGATCGATCTCCATAAAGCCTTTGATACTCTTCACTGGGATTTCATCTCTGTCATTCTTAAAGCTATTGGTCTGCCTCCAATCTTCATCAAATGGATTGAAATTTGCTTATCTACACCAAGGTATTTCATAGCCTTCAATAGGACCTTAATTGGTTTTTTTAAAGGAGCCAAAGGAATTAGACAAGGAGATCCCCTTTCTTCTTTGCTATTTGTTCTCTCAATGAATGTCCTCTCTAGACTTCTTAATCTAGCAGCTGCAAGAGGTGTTTTCGGGTACCATCCAAAATTCAAAAGAATAGGCCTCACTCACCTCTCCTTTGCTGATGACCTCTTAATTTTCTGTAAAGGTTCGATTGATTCTGTCATTGGGGTCACTAGTGTCTTAGATCTTTTTTATGAGATATTTGGCCTAAAGCTTAATGCCTCAAAATGTGACTTTTATGCTGCTGGTTTACACTCTACATATAACATCCCAAACTATGGGTTAGTGACTTAATTGTAAAGTTTTAGAATTTGGTGATTAAAGTAGAAGAATGGATTAGTTCAATGATTTATCTGAAAATAAATCCTAAAAGATGTTAGTAATTATAAAAGGTATTAAAGGGCAAAAGGGTCATTTGACCAAGAGATGAATTAAATAATGATATATATATATATATATATGGATAAGGATGAGAGATTTTCCAGAAATCTCTTCTCTCTTTTCTTCTTCATTTTCTTTTTCCTCCCGTGAAAGCTCCAAGGCAAAGGTAAGATTCCTTGTTAGCTGATGATTTGTTGATTTTAAGAGTGGGTTTTGATCCTTAGGTAATACTTAAGATTATGGAAAGCTTAGGTTGTCCTAAAATCAAAAGATAAAGGAGATAGAGAAGATTAAAGATTAGTGGTTCTTGAATGAAATCTTGAAATAGAGTTTATAATAAGAATTGAAAGTTGGATTTGACTTGTCATCAATATAAGTAAGAGATATGAAGTAATATAATTGGATTTGAAACATGTTGCAAAATTGATGTAATTATTGAATTACATATGGAAGATAGGATTTTAAGGTTTAAAATGAAATATATGAGTATAGATTGTTTTAAGTATGTGTACTAGAGTTAAGAATGAAAAAGGGGATGAAATATGAATGATTTAATCCAAAATAAATGATTTTCGGGTTCAAAAAGAGGATTCTAGGCAGAGTGCATCGATGCATATTCATTGTACATCGATGCATCAAGGTTAAAACCCAGAAATTTGTTTGAAGGTGTATCGATGTACAGGTAGTGCATCGATGCACTCTTTTAAAATAGAAACATCGAATGCAATTAGTGCATCGATGCATAAGGCATGCATCGATGCATCCCAATAATAATACAACATCGAATGTATTTTATGCACCGATGCATCAGTAGTGCATCGATGCATACCCTTATTGAAAGAAGAAATTGACATTTATCTTAATCTAAAGAGTGAACCATTAAAGTATATTAGTTATAATACTAATATAGATCTATGTATGATTATGTAGATATAGAACGTGGTCCCATTCAGAAACAATTGAAGGATTAGAATCGAATCAAAGCAAAGCTAAGGTGAGTGCATCTTATTTTATAGAATTATATGGAAATTGGACTTGTGATAAGTCTATTTCCTATAGTTATAGTGCATGAAGTCTTGATTATAAGTATGTGAATGACATGAAATGTATGTATGCTTGATTATATGTGTTGACATGTTTTTGTATGTAATGATATGATGACAAGATATAAGATATGCAACAAGATATCTGTAATACATGAAAAGGTGATATAAGTTGTGTAATAAACCATGTGAATTGATATAAATAATTTGGAGAATAAATAGAAAGGTGGGATAAAATAAGTAGTATTTACTTATAAGGTAAAAGGAGATTATATGAACAGATAGTATTGATAGGTCACATAAGACTACATGTCCATCTTTTAATGTAATAAAAGTGTATATGTGAAATAACATGATAGGTGATAAAAATCGTGAGCCTATATGAATATGTGATGTATGGGAAACATATGAGAACAAAATATGACAATGATTTACATGTCATATGAACACCAGAGAAGTGTTATTTCCTATAATTATAGTACATGAAGTAATAAATTTAAATATGTGAATGACATGATTTTTATCATGTATGAATTCATGAGTAAAAACATGTGTGAATATGATTTGTATGCATTATGTCATGTGAACATAAGAGGACAGAGCATAAATTATATGATATGAGATATATGAGAAAAGGTACATGTAATATGTGAATTATATGTTTATGTGAATATGTGATATGATATGAGATTCATAAATACATGTTTATGATATATATGTTTACACACACATATGGTATGTGACAGAAGAGAATGAACATGTGATTATAAGATCAATGATTACACGTACATTTGGTACGCGACTGAAAAGAAAAGATATATGTTCATAAGAAAAAGGATATGAATAAGTAAATTGACTGTTATAAATGATAATGCCCATGTTATATGATAAGAGAGCTAGTGGTATAGTTGGCATGCCAATAGTTGAGGGTATACCTATGTTCTACGGAACATATGGACAGAATTACCTATGTCTTTCGAGACATATGGACAGTATACCTATGTTCTAAGGAACATATGGACAGAATTACCTATGTCTTTCGAGACATATGGACAGTATACCTATGTTCTAAGGAATATATGGACAGTTTACCTAGGTTCTTCGGAACCTATGGACAGTTACCGAGGATCTTTATGACCTCTGGATAGTTACCGAGGATCTTTATGACCTCTGGATAGGTCCTTCGGGACATTGATCGAGCTGTGGTGACAGCATATGTGTGCACAACCTCAATGTACTCACATACCTTAAGTTCTCACTAGTGTACATGGGCTAATAAAGAGATTAAACAAACATACTGAATGTGATATGTATACGATGGATTTATAAATGGTTATCAAAAGTAAGTGATTTACACGTAGGTATCATGGGCGAATAAAAAGACAATAACAAATACAATATATGTGATGTTTATACTTTTGGTGATATAACATGTGTTCCCTGAATTATAATGATGTTGATAAAGATAATAATATACATGGGCAATGCAATTGAAAGACAAATGAAAGTGAAAGTAATGCAAGAAGGTATGTTGCATGTGTGTATGACATGATTATATATTGTTATCATGCAATAGATACATGCATATTGAAATATCATGATTCAATGGTATGAATGCACATTCATGAATTTATTGTTATATGTTTATTTATTGCCTCACTAAGTCAACGGCTTAGCGTGTGATTGTTTCACACGTAGGTTTCGAGAAGAGTAAAGAGTAATACGGAGCAAGACAGGTCAATTATCCTTACCAAATATCAGATCAGAAAATATATGTATTGTATATAGAGTGTAGTTGGCATGTAGTCTAAAGATATAAATTGTATGAACTCTGATATATTTTGTAAACGTTTTGAATAAGTTAAATGTTATAAAAGTTTTTAAATTACTCATTATTTTATACGAATAAATGTTTGAAAAATCAATGTGACACTTCGGACTCGTATCCGGGTCGGATACGGGTTAGGGGTGTTACACTACAACTCTTGAGGAAATTCATCTGGTCACTGGTTTTAATAATGGCAGTTTACCTGTGCGTTATTTAGGTATCTCATTGGTCTCTAGAAAAATCTCGGATAAGGACTGCACTTCTCTTATTGAAAATATTAGAGCAAGACTTAATCACTGGACTACTAAAACTTTAAGCTATGCTGGTAGACTAGAGCTCATCAAAACTATTTTATTTAGCATCACAAACTACTGGTGTAGGTAAATCTTTCTGCCTCAATCAGTTTTAAGCAAACTCGAGCAGTTCTATTCGCGATTCTTCTGGAAAGGGGCTGATAAATCAGCAACCGGAGCAAGGGTGAGTTGGCAGCAAATTTGTCACCTAAAATCAGAAGGGGACCTAGGAATTAAAGACTTGAAAACATGGAATAAAGCCTCTATTGTTTTCCTCATCAAAAAAATTCTGGCTGGTGAAGGGTCATTATGGGTGGCATAGATAAATAAATATGTACTAAAAGGCAATGATTTTTCGAGTGTTGATATATGTTCTTCCTTCAGCTGGAGTCTAAGGCGTATCTTCAAGCTTTGAGCTATGGCTTATCCCATCCTTACTGCTGGAACGGAGAAAATTACTGATATTTGGGATGATTTTCGTGATAAAAGACCTCAAGTACCATGGCAAAAAATATTTGGTTCCCTTTACACATTCCTAAATTTAGTTTAATCACTTGGATGGCTTTATCGTCTCCCAACTAGAGAAAGACTCTACCATATGGGGCTTATCAGTGACAGAAAATACCTTCTTTGTGATGATCCTTGTGAAACAAGAGAACATTTATTCTTCTCTTGTCCTATGGCTAACCAGCTATGGACTGCTGTTTTCTCCTCCTCTGGCATGCAATTCAACATTTGTTCTTGGGATGATCTTATCTTGTGGGCAAGCACCAAATGGAAAGGAAAATCCCTTCTAACTTTGATCATGAAAATTGCTCTAACAGCTCTTATCTAATACTCTTTGGGATGAACGCAACAAATGCTTGTTTCAAGCTCGATCCAGAAACTTCCAGGATCTTTTCCTAATCATTAAGGATATTGTTAGAATTCAATTAAGTGATAGAAATATTAATAGGAATGATAGTATTAATACTTCTCTATGTGCTCATTGGGGTATAGGATGATCTGATTCTTTTTGTATAGGTTGATCATGGTTTCTGCATTCTGTTGCTTTCTTTTGTAATATGATTCTGTTCTTGGATAAATAAAACAACGAATTATCCCCCCAAAAAAAAAATCAATCTCCCAATCCTCCATTATATGCTATGATTTTGTAAACACTCAACAAAATATGTTTTTAACGACATTTTTTAATCATATAGTAGCGTTTTTAAACGTCGCTAAATCCCCTCCGCTAGCACTACCGCAATAATTATTGTATAGATTCTTTAAGAGTGCATGACACTCATGCTATTCAAATCAATAACGGCTATTATGAAAATGTCGAAAAAAGGGAAAGTTATACTTGGTTTCTACCAACAGCCAACTCTAGATGTTGAGCATATTCAGAGTGGACATGTATCTATTTATATAAGTTGTTTATTTTACTATAGGTGTCTATCTTAAATTTTTTTTATTCTTACGAAAAGTTTCAATAACTAATATGTGTGTGCCCATTCTAAAAAAATATTTCTAGATCTACCATTGTCAACCGCTTCGGAGATAAACGTGCACGAATGCTTAACATCTAATGCATTGTGATTAAGTTTCGCATACAAAATATATTTTTCTACATTATGAAATTCTGTTAGCTTCGATCATTGCATTCAGTGAATCTTGTACATCACAAAAAACGTGCACGTCAATTCCACAATGTAAAAGACACTCAACCAGAAAACAATATAATCATTGAAATTCAAACCTTTTTAAGTTTATTGGTAAAATAAAATCTGAAATTTATTTAAAAAAATCAATTAAGCCTCATACGATCTTCGGTATCCTATTGAATTCTTCAATAATAAAATTTAACTAAGTGTATGGACGATATTGACTATTAAACACCTTAACGTAGCGATTGACAAATGAATATACAATTAAATTTTACTCATTTGATAATTCACATGAAATATCATCTAAAGATGTTAACATTGTCGTTCATTAACAATCACATCAATAAAGTTAACGATCGACGCAAGTCAAAAGATTTATTTAAATTTTACAGTTGAAGTGCTCAATTGGGTACAATTAAATCAATGTATGAAACATCATACGAGTTAGAAATCATTCTTTTTGACATGTCTTTCAAAATTTTATGGGGGTTTTCATGATACTTGGACAAATAAAACCATGATCGATAGATCAACGATCATAATTTTTTTTTAATTCGGATATCGAGAAATATCTTTAAACTCTCTTTAGACAACATCTTTAAAGTAAGGGAGAAATTGATTCTTTAACTTGTGTGTACTTATTGAGTAAATTGATGAAATTTTGAAATGGATGAATAATCTCAAGTTACCCTTAAGGGAAGATGTGGATCGCTTTTAATCGAGCACAGTCCATGGAAGGAGCCACACGTTCACTTGGGGAATCATGTATTTTCTCCAAGACAAAGTGGGAAGGTTTGGGGGTCCACGAGTAAGTGCGCAGAAAGAAAAACCCCAATGAATGCACCAATTTGATATAATTATAGGGCTGTAATCATTTTATTGTGCTACACATACATCCAAACACTTGGTTTTTTGGTGAGGAGTCCACTTTGTGATTATAGCTTTTGAAATGAACCTATTCTTATAGGGAAGATAATCATAAAAAGATAAAATGATTATTTCGATCACTGACCAAATTAAATTAAACAAAATTGAATTATTCATATTTTTTTTTGAATCTTTCATATCCGTTCATTTAACAAAATGGGAGGTGTTTGGGTAGGCCGGAGAAAGCAAGGGCTGCTAGTCGTCGGATTCAAAGATGTAAACCAACGATAGTTTTCCTTCAAGAAACCAAATTATCCGAAGTTACTCAAGGTCTGCCAAGGAAACTATGGAATAGTGAGGGTGTTAATATAGTTTCCTCTATTGCGTGTGGAACAACAGGTGGATTCAAAACTACAGAATGTCATGATTTATTAAGAAATAAGTTGCGATCTGAAATATTAATATTTTTATTAATAAAATGAGTTGCACCAAGAATGTCATGGTTCACTAAGAAATAGGTTGGGATCTAGAATGTTAATATTTTTACTAATAAAATAGGTTACACCTAATAATATCATGGTTCACTAAGAAATAGGGTGCGATTTAGAATGTTAATATTTTTATTAATAAAATGGATTGTTCCAAAGAATATCATGGTTCAGTAAGAAATAAGTTGTGATATGGAATGTTAATATTTTTATTAACAAAATAGGTTACGTCCAAAAATGTCATGGTTCACTAAAAAATAGATTGTGATATGGAATGTTAACATTTTTATTAATAAAATGAGGTGCGCCTAAGAATGTCATGGTTCACTAATAAATATGTTGCGATCTGGAATGTTAATATTTTTATTAATAAAATGGGTTGTACTCAAGAATATCATGTTTCATTAAGAAATATGTTACGATCTAGAATGTTAAAATTTTTATTATAGAAGTATCGATACTTGTGAAAAAGTATCAATACTTGTGAAAAAATATTGATACTTTACAGCATTCTCATTTTCCATGTTTTTTTTAATTCGCAACTATCGATACTTGTGTGCAACCCAATTTATAATAAAAATTTTAACATTCCAGATCGCAATCTATTTCTTAGTAAATCATGACATTCTTGGGTGCAATCCATTTTGTTAATAAAAATATTAACATTCTATATCGCAACTTATTTCTTACAAAACCATGATATTCTTTAGAGCAACCCGTTTTATTAATAAAAATATTAACATTCCAAATCGTAACCTATTTCTTAGTGAACCATGACATTATTGGGTGTAACATATTTTATTAGTAAAAATATTAACATTCTAGATCTCAACCTATTTCTTAGTGTTGCGGAAGACGGCTATCGGATAGAGCAAAATCGCAACTGATAATTTGAGAAAATAAAAATTGAAGATAAAAGAGACACAAAATTTACGTGGAAAACCCCTAAATAATATAGGGTAAAAACCACGGGCAATGATAGAAGAATTTCACTATGAGAAAATAGGAATTACAGCTTCTCTCGAACTACCAAGGAGAAAACAATGATAATTCTCTCTTGATAAAAAGGAGAAAACAACTCTCAAGAAATTCTCTGTTTCTCTTGTATTGAAAGAAAGCTAGAATGCTTTGGGATGATTTTGAAGCTAAATGAGCTAGGGTATTTATAGTTGAAGCTTAAGGACTAATTTGTAAATACCCTAAATTTTAGTGACTAAAGTGTGTAAATATACCATCCATTTTTTCAACAAAAAAAACAAATCACCTTTCGGTGCTTTAGTCAATAATCTCACACCATTCTTTCTACCTTGTGCCATCATGTTGCTTACGTTTCTGACAGGCCACAAGAGGATCAACACCAAGTAAATTTATCGGTATTGATCGCCTTCGTCATGAAATCTGTTATGTTGTCTTTGGTATGGATCTTTTGCATATCTATCGTCCCTTCTTCCACCTTTTCACGAATGAAATGGTATTGAAGTCGTATGTGCTCTGTCCTTGAATGAAATCTTGGATTCTTTGCTAGATGCAAGGCGCTTTGACTGTCACAAAATAGAGAGACACACTCTTGATCGTGCCCAAGCTCCTCCAATAGCATCTTCAACCAAATTGCTTCTTTATTGGCTTGTGTAGCTGCTACATATTCTTCTTCTGTTGTGGACGTAGCCATAACTGACTGCAATTTTGAAACTCAGCTTACAGCTCCACCAACAACTTTAAACACATATCTTGTAGTAGATTTGTTTTTATCCAAATCTCCTGTATAGTCAGAATCGACATACACATTGATAAGTAAGTTTGATCCTCCATAACATAATACAACATTTGAGGTCCCTTTGATGTATCTTAGGATCCTCTTCACTGTATTCCAATGCTCTTTGCCTGGATTCGCTATGTATCGACTAACCACTCCCACTGCTTATGCAATGTATGGTCTTGTGCATATCATAACGAACATTAAACTTCCCACTGCCGATGCATACGGTACTCGAGACATCTTCATCCTCTCTTCTTCACTTCTAGGACTCATACTGGAGGATAATTTGAAGTTAATAGGAAGAGGGGGTAGAAATTTACTTACAATCTTGCATGTTGAATCTTGATAAGATCTTCTTCAAGTAATTCTTTTGTGAAAGCCAAATCTTTCTATTACTTCTGTCTCGGTGAATTTGCATCCCTAGAATCTTGTTTGTTGATCCCAAGTCCTTCATTTCAAATTCCCTAGCCAGTTGTGCCTTCAATTATTCAATATGATCTTTGTTGGGTCCTGCAACTAACATGTCATCAACATACAACAACAATATAACAAAATCGTTATCACCAGACCTCTTGAAATAAGCACAAGGGTCTACATTAAGTCTGTTGTATCCAAGGCACATAATGAAGGAATCAAATCTCTTATACCAACACCTCGGTGCCTGCTTTAGACCGTATAGAGATTTGTTCAACTTGCAAACCAAGTTCTTCTTTTCTTTTTCTTCAAAACCTTCAGGCTGGAGCATGTAAATTTCTTCTTCAAGATTTCCATGAAGAAAAGTTGTTTTAACATCTAGCTGCTCTAGATGTAAGTTCAATGTAGCACATATTGCCAAGGCTACTCGAACTACTGTTAGTCAAACCACATGAGAAAAAATTTCATTGAAATCAATACCTTCTTTTTGAGCAAATCCTTTGACCACCAGTCTTGCACGATACCTCTCCACTTGATCGTCACCATTTCGCTTGATTTTGAAGACCCGTTTGTTATCAATTGGCTTCTTTCCTTGTGGTAGTGGCACAAGGTCCCATGTATTATTTTTATGAAGGGCTTCGATTTCTTCTTGCATCGCCATCATCCACAGTGAAGTATCTGAGATGTTTATTACCTTCTGGAATGTTGATAGCTCACCGTCCTCTGTTAAAAGGCAGTATGTAATATTACCTTCTATAACATAATCTGAGTGCCAATTGGGACGTCTTCTCACACGATCTGATTGACGAGTTGTTGAAGCTTCAGAACTCTCTTATTCTTGTTCATCATGTGCTGGTTCTGCTTCAGAAGAATCTCCTTGTTCACGCTCCTTTTCCACATGTATCTATGTAGTCTCTGACTTTTCAGCGTTATCATTTTCTTCTTTTCTTTGTAGTTTATCTTCTACAAAGATAACATCCATGTTGATGATCACTTTGCGGGCAGTGGGATCCCACAAGCGATACCCCTTTACTCCATCAGCATGCCCCAAGAATTTGCATTTCCTGGATTTTGGATCTAACTTCAAAATTTCTTGGGAGTTATACATCACGTACATTATACTTCCAAATAGATGGAGGTTTGAATAATCAGCTGGTTTACCAGTCCACATATCTATTGGTATCTCCAGCTCTATTACAGTTAATAGAGCTCGATTAACCAAATAACAGGCGGTATTGACTACTTCTTCCCAGAATGATTTTTCTAGGCCTGCATCCCTCAACATTGCTCTTGTTCTTTCTAACAAGGTTCTGTTCATCCGCTCTGCCACTCCATTTTGTTGAGGAATGTTCACCACTGTGAACTGTCTTTTGATGTTTTTTTTCCTGCAAAAGTCATCAAATTCTTTGTTTGTATATTCTCCTCAATTATCTGTTATGAAACACTTGATCTTATTTCCATAATCAAGTTTCACCCACGCTTTGAAGTTTTTGAAATTTGAAACATATCTGACTTCTTCTTAATAGGGTACACCCAACATCTACTGGAGTAGTCATCAATAAATGAGACAAAGTATTTTGCTCTACCTAGGGATGTAACTGGTGCTTGCCATACGTCAGAGTGAACAAATTCTAGAACACTTTTGCCTCTAGAATTTGACGAGTTGAATTTCAACCGGTGCTGCTTACTTTTTATGCAATGCTCACACAAAGTAAGTGATACCTTTGTTAAGCCTGGAAGTAGTTTTTGCTCCACAAGGACTTTCATTCCTTGTTCTGACATGTGTCCAAGTTTCTGATGCCATAGCATTGCAGAATCTGAACTAAATGAGGCAACAAAGGCTTCTGCTTCTAGTAAAGTCTCTCCCTTCAGCATTTACAAGTTTGCAACTATCTTTTTGCCTTTCAGCACCACAAGCGCTCCACATAACACCTTCATGATTCCTTTTCGTGTTTCAATCTTGCTTGCATTATTATCCAACAATCCATAGGATAATAAATTTTTCTTCAAGCCTTTAACGTGCCGCACATCTCGAACAACTTTAATTGTTCCATCATACATCTTCAATTTGATGGTTCCCACGCCAACGATCTCTAAGGCATGATCTTTGCAACTATACACAGATTCTCCTGAGACAGGTTCATAATGATGAAACCATTCTCTTCTTGATGTCATGTGATATGTTGCTCCCGAATCAATGAGTCATATATCTGCATATCTCTTTCTACCTTCCACGGTGGTTGACGCTTCACAGCATAGAACATCTCCATCATCTGAAGTGTTTGCGGCATTACCTTGTGGATTGGAGTTTTTATTTAGACTCCAACAATCCTTCTTCAAGTGACACTTCTTTCCACAGTTGTAACACTTTTAAATTCTTCTTGCACCTCGACTTCGATCTACCATATTTGTGACTGCTGCTTTGGCCACGTTCTGTTGATCTCCATCTCATCGTTGTCAACGCTTCTGCTTGTTGCAAATTTACATATTTATCTTCCTTGTTCTTGCGCCGATTTTCTTCTTGTAGAACAACAGCTGCAACGTCATCGGAGAAGAGACTGGTGACATTATTGTTTGTCAAGTTGATGATGAGTTGATCATACGAATCATGTAGACTTTGAAGTAGAAGTTCAGCACGTTCTTGTTCTCTTATTGTACATCGTAATGATGTAAGCTGAGAAAATAAGGTGTTCAATGTGTTTAAGTGCTCCGTCATTGAAGTAGATTCTGGCATACGGAGAGTGTACAATTTCCTCTTAAGGAAAATTTTATTGTGCAACGATGTGGCCTCGTACAATTTGGTGAGATGATCCCATAACTCCTTAGCTGTCTTTTTCTCCTCAATGCTTGACAATACTTCATCTGCTAATGCTAGATGAAAATTTGACGTATCATTCTCGTCTATCTCTATCCATTTATTGTCATCTGTGAAATCTATCGGTATTTCACTGATAGCTGCTAGACAACCATCTTTCCTCAGGATGGCATTCATCTTCAATTTCCACAATGAGAAATTTCTCCCATTGAATTTTTCAATATCAAATTTCGTTGTCATAGTTTCTATTACGGATAGCTCCCACTATTTCACTATCGTGAATAGTTCTCTGGAACCTTCAAAGAATGAGTAATAACTTCTTACTTTCTTATGTTGGATGATCCACCTTTTGGTGGCAACCACAAAGACAATAAGCAAATATTACACACTCAAATCTGGCTCTGATACCAATTGTTGGGGAAGAATGTTATCGGATAGAGCAAAATCGCAACTGATAATTTCATAAAATAAAAATTGAAGATAAAATAGACACAAAATTTATGTGGAAAACCCCTAAATAATATAGGGTAAAAACCACGGGCAACGGTAGAAGAATTTCACTATAAGAAAATAGGAATTACAACTTCTCTCGATCTACCAAAGAGAAAACAATGATAATTATCTCTTGATAAAAATGAGAAAATAACTCTCAAGAAACTCTCTAAATTCTCTTGTATTGGAAGAAAGCTAGAATGCTTTGGGATGATTTTGAAGCTAAATGAACTAGGGTATTTATAGTTGAAGCTTAATGAATAATTTGTAAATGCCCTAAATTTTAGTGACTAAAGTGTGTAAATATACCATCCATTTTTCAACAAAAAAAACAAATCACCTTTTGGTGCATTAATTGTATGCACCTTTCGGTACTTTAGTTAACACTTAGTGAACCATGACATTCTTGGTGCAACTCATTTTATTAATATAAATGTTAATATTATAGATCGCAACATATTTCTTAGTGAACAAGATATTCTTGGGCGCAACTCATTTTATTAATAAAAATATTAACATTCCAGACCGCAACATATTTATTACTGAACCATGATATTCTTGGACGCAACTCATTTTATTAATAAAAATATTAACATTCTAGATCGCAACTTATTTCTTGGTGAACCAGGATATTTTTTGCGCAACCCATTTTATTAATAAAAATATTAACATTCAAAATCACAACATATTTCTTAGTGAACCATGATATTCTTAGGTGCAATCGTATTTCTTATTTATATTCGTAATATTTTTAGCTTTTAACTTATTTTCTTATCGTGAGAATATCTAATGTTTTATCAACTTAAAATATGATAATATTTTAGGCACAACCTAAAACGTTAATAATATTAATAACATTTACCGTTCATAATTTAATTTCTTATCATCTATAACATTTTTAAGTAGAACCTATTATGTTACTATATTGATAATATTTTCGTTCTGCATCATAACATTTTATATTTCGTTTTTAATCTTATCGGTCACGTTATTAGCCTTAGCGCTTTATTAGAAACGAGAAAATCGCCTCAGTGACCAAAAAAAAGTTATAATATACGATTTTAACCAACTTTTTTTGGATTTGCCAAAATGACCAACAAAATCGCAACGCGAAATAAAAATCGCAACGCGATCCCCAGAATCGCAAATCAGTTTCCAAAATCGCAACGCGATTCTTGAAAATCGCGATGCGATAGTACAAATTCGCATTGCGATTTTCAATAATCGCAACGCGAATATGAAAATCGCAACGCGAACACATAAATCGCAACGCGTATCCGTAAATCGCAACGTGTATCCGTAAAATCGCAACGCGTATGGGTAAATCGCAATACGTATCCGTATATCGCAACGCGTATCCGTAAATCGCAACGATAATACATAAAATCGCAACGCGTATCCGTAAATCGCAACGTGTATCCGTAAATCGCAACGCGTATCCGTAAATCGCAATGCGTATCCGTAAATCGCAACGCGTATCCGTAAATCGCAACGATAATCCGTAAATCGCAACGCGTATCCGTAAATCGCAACGATAATCCGTAAATCGCAACGAGAATCTGTAAATCGCAACGATAATCCGTAAATCGCAACGAGAATCTGTAAATCACAACACTGAAATTTTGGGTATATAACACTGAAATCATAAACTAAATCCCTAAATCGCAACTCATTCCATCTCCATCTATCACTCTCTCCGGCGACATCCGTTCCTATATCCAACGACATCCTTCCCAATCCGGCAACAGGTTTTAGTTTCGCAGCTCGTCTGTTTAGTAAATTAATTTACAACCATGAAATCATCTGATCATGTTTGGATAGATTTGTGTTTTGGAGGGTCATGGGATAATGTTCATGGTGTTTTACAATATATGCCTTTACCCATGAATCTTCAACTAAAATTGTCTTTACAAAAGTTAACTTATGAAACTCTAATGCTACGTGTTTCAAATAAATTGAATTTAGAGCCCCTAAGTGGATTTAGGCTATCTTATCAGAGAAATGGTAAAGTTTATTTGTTAACCGACAATGAAGATGTTGAACGATTCATTGCTTACATTAGTGTTTCACAAGATGATGTTACATTGTATGTTGTTGAACCTAGAAGTAGTATTGTTGGGTCAGTAGCGGGTAGTAATCAACTAAGTTTTTCTCAAAACCCACAACCTTTCTCTAATCCAAATCCCAATCAACTTTCAGCACCAAATTCCGGTTTTCGTATTGACCAGTTAGACGATGATGAGCCAACAGAAAAAATTGTGAGTACTAGTCAGTATTCGAAATTTGGTCTTGGTCAATATCCGGACTTTGATATTGGTCAATACACGGATTTTGATGATGTTTCAGAAGAAGAAACAGACCATGTGTGTAATGATTTTAATATTGGTCAATACCCGAATTTTGATGATGAAACACCCGTTGCCGAGGAAGATGTTGTTGATGATAATGAGGAGGAAGTTACGACTGTGAATGAACATGTTGAACATCCATTCTGTAATTCATATAATCCTGAAGAAGAAAAAGAAGAAGAAAAAGTCCCCGAAGAAAAGAAAATGCCACGGGAGTATAACTGGAATATGCCAGAATTACTTCAGTTACCGGAAGAAGAGTTGGCAAAGAAAGCAGTTGATTGTTACACAAAAGTTATTCGTGTCAAGAAAGATGATTGTTTTGATACAAAGGAAGACTTGAAGATAGCTTTGTATACAAAATGTGTGGAAGATGGCTATCAACTAAAAGTTAACAAATCAAGCAAAGATCGTTTCGAAACAAGGTGTATGATTGACAAAAACTGTACGTGGCGTATGATTGCAAAGAGAATAAAAGATTGCAAAATGTTTCAAGTTAGGACTTTTATTGATAAACATACATGTTCAAGAACCCAAGTTTTTCCTCACCATAGACAGGCAAACAAAAAGGTGTTGGGTGGTTTCTGGCTGAGTTAATGTTTTTGAATGGCAGGGTATATCGGGGACATGAAATTATGACTGACATGAATGCTCGGTTCAAGATTAGTATATCATATTCTCAAGCTTGGAGAGCCAAATGTTATGCCTTGGAATTGTTGAGGGGGTCGCCAGAAGCATCGTTTGCCCAACTGCCGGCTTATTGTCACAATTTAAAGCTGAAAAATCCTGGGTCGGTAACTCATATCAAACAGATAGAGATGGACGCTTTGAGTTGCTGTTTATCGCCATTGGTGCTACGGTTAGTAAATCAATATAATTTTGTTGACTCATTTTTGTTAGTTACATGCATTTCACATTTAAATGATTATATTTCTTGTGTATATTATTTTGTAGATTCGTTCGTTTATTACTTGCATGCGCCCAGTTATTATAGTTGACGGAGCACATTTGAAAGGTCGATACCTTGGAGTAAACTTATTAGCAGTAGCCATGGATGCTAACAATGGGATATTGCCAATAGCTTACGGGGTTGGCAAATCTGAAACCTCTGATTCATGGACATGGTTTATGGGGCATCTTAGGGATTGCATAGGTCCTATTAGCAATCTGACAATCATATCCGATAGGGCAAACTCAATTGACAACGCTGTTAGAAGGTGTTTCCCAGATGCTTTTCATGGACTTTGTGGTGTTCATTTGTATAGAAATCTAAAATCAAGGTCTGCTGGTATAAAAAAGCACAAATGGACATACTGGAAGGCTGTAAAAGCTTATCGGGAAGTGGATTTCAATAAGCATATAAATTGTTTAAGACGTGTTTTGCCTCAGTGTGCTCAAACACTAGAAGATGTCGGGTTTGAAAGATGGTCAAGAGTACATCAACTTGGAGCAAGATATGGTTTCATGACGTCTAATAGTGCAGAATCAATCAACGCTCTAAGTTGTCATTCCCGGAAATTACCCATTACTATGTTAATGGAGTTTTTTCGAGCCTCTATTCAACAGTGGTACTACAAGAAAAGAAACCATGCAGGTATTATTTCTTTGAATTCGTAACTTATCATATTTATATTTTACTAAGTATTGTTTATTTAAATTTACAGGAACATTGGAACATCGTGTTACACCATGGACTGAAAAAAGATAACGAAACGTGTTGTGAAGTCAACGTCATGGAGAGTTGAACCATGTTCAAACACTTTGTTTCAAGTACTGGATAATAACTTAAATGGGCTAGTCGATCTAAATGCAAAGACGTGTAGTTGTATGAAATGGCAAACATCTGGTTATCCGTGTGGCCATGTTATAAAAGTTGCTCTTCATTTAAACCAAGATGATTCAAGCGCATACGCTATGGATTGCTACACTACAGAAGTTTATCGACAGACTTATGCCGAGATTGTCTACCCTATTCCACATCCTTCTGAGTGGGACATACCAGATGACTTACAAACAGTTTTGCCACCAGCCATGGACAGAAGGCTACCTGGCCGACCAAAAAGTCACGATCGTATACCGTCTAAGGGTGAAGAGAAGAAGAGATCGACATGTAGTCGGTGCAAGGAAAGTGGTCATACAAGGTTGACATGTGGATCACCAGTGCCATCAAAATCATCTTTTCCTCTACCAAAATATGGATCCTCATCAAAATCCAAAGCTCATATGGTGTCAAGCAAAAGGCAATCATCTTTAAAATCCCAATCACGATTGGCTTCACCTTTTGAGACTGTTAACTTAGGTGATTTTTAAATGCAAACGTTGTATTATGTGGATTTTATGTGTGAACTTTTAACATTTTCAGTTGAATTAATGACTCAGGCCAACCATTTTGACTTAACCAACTCTTGTTATTCAGTTGTTATCACTATTAGGCATGCATTTGACTATCGCAACACGGAAAATACAATCGCAACGCGAAATGAAAATCCCAACATGAAAATCGCAATGCGGAAATGAAAATCGCAACATGAAAATCGCAATGCGGAAATGAAAATCGCAACGAGAGAATCGCAATGCGAAATGAAAATCCCAACATGAAAATCGCAATGCGGAAATGAAAATCGCAACGAGAGAATCGCAATGCGAAATGAAAATCGCAATGCGAAATGAAAATCGCAACGAGAGAATCGCAATGCGAAATGAAAATCGCAATGCGAAATGAAAATCGCAATGCGAAATGGAAATCGCAATGCGAAATGAAAATCGCAATGCGAAATGAAAATCGCAACGAAAGAATCGCAATGCGAAATGAAAATCGCAATGCGAAATGAAAATCGCAACGAGATAATCGCAATGCGAAATTATAAACGCATTGCGATTTTCATTTCCGAATTGCGATTTTCATTTCGCATTGCGATTCTCTCGTTGCGATTTTCATTTCGCATTGCGATAGTCATTTTTGCCTTCAACATAATGCAGATTGAAATCAACAAAATCAACCATTACATTTCAATCAATTAAACAAGCACAAATAAGAATTATGTTCGCATCAATTACACAAATCAACTTTTACAAATCATCTTTACAAATCAATTAAACAATCAAAAAATAAGCAATAATTCTTATTTCCGATCATCTACTATTGAATCAACTTTTACAAATCAATTAAACAATCAAAAAACAATCAATTAAACTATTGAATCAACTTTTGCAGCTCGACATCATTTTCACGCAGTTCACTTCTGAGATTAACCTGCAGAAACCAAACATTTGTTCAGACAACACTTTCTACATTCTACAAATTATTGAATTCTAGTTACTTAACCAAACATTTTCAAACCAAAAGTATATAAACTTACCAATTGTTTATGGACATTTTTATAACGCGGATGCAGGTAGGCAGCGTCTCGTATATATCGATTTAGCCATATAATGCCGAAACCACACGCCTACTGCAGCTTTATCTCTATCGGTGGGAGGTAGATACTTGATGCTTCCCGTCGTCAAACGCTCCAACGCCAAGCATACGAGAGGACCACAATCTCCTCTGGCTCCGCTCGTTTGTTGTGGCGCGGTCTCGTCTCTAATAACTGTAATATTGAGCTTCTTTGGCTTCTTGTTTCCAGAACGAGTCCAATAATTGATCGCATCCAAGAATTTAGCCAAATGAGAGCTCCATCCCTTAATAACATCTCTTAAATCAGCCAATGATATGTAATTTATCATGCTGTCATACACTATTGTCTTAAGGGATGGGAGCTGAAGCTCGACGAGAATCCAATGTTTACGTTCCAAAACAGGGATAAACACCTGCAATCATAAGTAATAATTCATTCATTTGCGCACTTATTTCATAAAACCTTTAAACTCAATCTAAAATAAATACTAACCTTATCGACCTCCCACCATGCAGGATAAAGTTTAGCTTGTCCATTGCCCAAATCAAATGATTCATCTCGTGCATTCTTCAAGTGAACGGCGTGAAAAGACGTCGGCATTATTGTATATCGTATATTTTTATTTTTCTTAAGTTTTCTTATTATTAGAAGACGTGTCACCCACGCATCGATATGCTGTTTTACAAAAAAAGACATATATTAGTGACTTACATAAATTTAAAAAAAAAATTAATCAAATTGAAATATAAGAAAAATATAAGACTTACCCCCCATCGAAATAGCCATTGTCTTCGACCCCTAATAATACGCCCCACCAAGGCCGTTCAAGCAACAAAAAGATATCATCGGTGAGCTTGCATATGTCAGTGAAACACCCCTTGCTCCGCTCATGTAGATAAAAATCAACTGCGGTCTTAGCCCAAAGGGTGTTATCCAAAATTGTGTCCGGTAGTTGTTCCCTCTCCTCTTCAGATACCGGTATGGTACTGGCCGGTAACTCATACGAGAGCCAACTTGAATCCATCATGTCCGGCACGACAGAGGGTTTCTCAAGAAGCCTACATATGACGCCATGTGAATCGGGCTCTTGAATGGTGGGAGGGACCTCTTCAATGATGACAGTGGCCTCTTGAACGGTGGGAGGGGACTCTCGAGGAATGATATGGGGGGCCTCTTCAACGATAGGAGTGGACTCTTGAGGGATGACAGGCGAGTCGGGCTTCTTCTTGCGGTGTCTTCGCACTATTGGGGTGTACGGAGACTTAATAGCACGTGCACGCTGTCTGATGCGTGAACTCCGTCGTGCAAGCATAACCCGACGTAAAGCATCCACTCTATCGGGCCGCTAAATAATTAAATACAAAAATCAGTAAATAAACAGACATGATATTTAAACAGTGAAAACAAAGACAAATATGTTTCAAACTTGCATTGTATTCACCCAAGTCATTATTCTATCATAGTTCACAAAATGCATCAGATAACAAAGAAAAATATGTTTCAAACTAATACCCTGAAGTTAGTATTTGTTTTGTCTATTGGTTGAAGTAAATTTATCCATTCAAGTTTCAATTTGCAGAAGAAGAAATAGTTTACTTTCGCAACACGAAACTTAAAATCGCAACGCGAAACCAAAATCGCAACGCGAAATGAAAATCGCAACGACAGAATCGCAACGCGAAACCAAAATCGCAACGAAAGAATCGCAACGCGAAATGAAAATCGCAATGCGATTTGGTTTCGCGTTGCGATCTTGTCGTTGCGATTTTGGTTTCGCGTTGCGATTCTGTCGTTGCGATTTTCATTTCGCGTTGCGATTTGGTTTCGCGTTGCGATTTTAAGTTTCGTGTTGCGAAAGTAAACTATTTCTTCTTCTGCAAATTGAAACTTGAATGGATAAATTTACTTTCAACCAAAAGACAAAACAAAGACAAATACTATTTCACAGTGTTAAAGAATACACAGTTTAGCAGAATTGGCAGCAACCGAACAAATTTACTTTCAACCAAAAGACAAAACAAAGACAAATATATTTCACAGTGTTAAAGAATACACAGTTAGCAGAATTGGCAGCAACCGAACAAATTTACTTTCAACCAAAAGACAAAACAAAGACAAATATATTTCACAGTGTTAAAGAATACACAGTTTAGCAGAATTGGCAGCAACCGAACAAATTTACTTTCAACCAAAAGACAAAACAAAGACAAATACTATTTCACAGTGTTAAAGAATACACAGTTTAGCAGAATTGGCAGCAACCGAATAAATTTACTAAGCAATCTAAGTGAAATGGCTAATCTAAGTGAAATTACGAGTAAATTTATCATTAAGTTAAATATGGAAAATCTTAAACTTACCTCGTTGCGTAGAGTATGAACCTCATTCTGCAACGATACTATCATCTCACGTAGAGCGGCAACCTCACCACGTAAAGTTGACACCTCCACACGCCATGCACCATCGTTATCGCGTAGAGTACCGATCTCCTCACGCAAGGCATTGACCTCATCACGTAACTCCCTTGACTCATCCCGTTGAGGTGGAGGTGGAGAACAGGGAGATAGGAGTCGTGGCATCTTTGCCGGTCGCCTATCATGAGGTGATGGTGGAGAAGAGGCTCGATGATGTGACGGGATAGGTGATGGCTCTCGTTCTAGAGGTGTATAGTCGTCACGATCGGGTGATGGCTCTAGGTGAGGTGATGGCTCTCGAATTGGAGGAAGTGGATGCTGCTCATCATCCGTGCCATCAAAAAAACTCTGACTAGCTTGCCACCAATCAGTGGCAAGCTCTTCCTCCGTGGGTGACAGTCTTTGTAATGGAATGTTGGCCTCCTAAAATATAAAAACTCAAACAAAGTTAAACGTCTACTATTAATAACTTGTTTATATATTATATGAAAGTATTTGTGTTAACTTACATTATTTATTGTGGCATATGGTATTAAGTCTTCCCAATCCAACAGAGTTTTCCTCTTCCAGGAAATAGCCCTGGGAATATCATTTGACGTTTTTATTGCATATGTACGCATGCTGGGGAAAGCCTCGAATATCCAAATCTACAAACAATATAATAACAAAATTAGTAATTGTTAAATAATTAATTATAATTTTAGAAATATTATATAGAAATTCTTACCTTAAAGGCCCAAACAAAGCCTGACAAAGTGTATTTGGACCCATCGCCCCGCAAACTTTTGCGGTCATCAAAGGCAGACGACAACTTAGTCCAGGTAGCTTTCCATATATACGAACCCCACGGAAACAGATTCCATGCATTCAGGTCCTCTACCAATATTATTAGCTCCCGATGAATAGGTTGTCTGGCCTCTCTGCCTAAAAAGCCGGCATACACAAGTAGTAGAAGGCATACTCGGACAACATCGACGTCTTCCATCCGAGTGAAACCAGCTTTCTTATTAAATAATTTCTTCAGGTCGTCGACATGTAGGTTCGGCTTCTCCATTGACTCATCCGGAAAAACCCGGGATAACCATGATGGGCGGGCGATATGACGAGTGTACCGGCCTACATCATCGTGTCCGAATCGTAGACCAGTGATTAAGCAGAACTCCTTCCGCCCAAAGCAAGTATACGCTGGTGGAAAATGAAACCATATCTCTTCCTCACCACGTGTATACTGTCGGGTAGATTTGATGTCATGGTCTGAAGCCACAAATGGGTCAAATTAGCATCTCCACCCGGATGCTGTACTCTCAGCCATGGCCCGAAGCAGGTTTCCTCAAACAATTGTCTTTGAGCAGGTGAAAGCTTCTTTGCAATTGTAGTGGCCAGGCTGACTTTATTTCTCAAGGTCAATTGAGCCGAAAAAAATTTCTACAAAAACAATAAACATACCAAGTTAGATATACCAAAAACTACACTGTGAAGATATACCAAAAACAATAAACATAAAAAGTAGTAGTTTATTCTTGAAACTAAAATTTGCAACACTGTTTTGTCTTTTGGTTGAAATGAAAATCGCAACGAGAGAATCGCAACGCGAGATGACAATCGCAACGAGAGAATCGCAACGCGAAATGAAAATCGCAACGAGAGAATCGCAACGCGAAATGAAAATCGCAATGCGATTTTGGTTTCGCGTTGCGATTCTCTCGTTGCGATTTTCATTTCGCGTTGCGATTCTCTCGTTGCGACAGTCATTCTCTCGTTGCGATTTTCATTTATCTCGTTGCGACTCTTCTGCAAATTGAAACTTGAATGGATTGCATTACTTCAACCAAAAGACAGAACAAAGACAAAGACAAATACTAACTTGAAAATCGCAACGAGAGAATAGCAACGCGAAATGAAAATCGCAACGAGAGAATCTTAACGCGAAATGAAATCTAAGTGAAATGCTTAATCTATTATTGAAATGACCAGTAAACTTATCATCAGTTTCAATATGAAAAACCTACAATAATGCAAACATTTCAAAATAAAAATAATTAAAAAAACTAACCCTCGGAGGTTGATTTTCCATTTCTGAATATTGTGAGGGATTTCTGACCGTGAATGGTTGTGAGGGATTTCGCCGGAGATGGGGACGGAAATCTTCGGAGATGGGGACGGATTTCTTCGCCGTAGAGAGTGAGAGATGGAGATGGGACTGAGTTGTGATTTTAGGTTTTAGGTTATGAGTTGCGATTACGGGATTTTGTCTTAATATTCTTTTTGTAATTTGAAAATAAAATACGCGTAGCGATTATAATGGCGCTTTAAATATCGCGTTGCGATTTACGGATACGCGTTGCGATTTTATGTATTATCGTTGCGATTTACGGATACGCGTTGCGATATACGGATACGCATTGCGATTTACCCATACGCGTTGCGATTTTACGGATACACGTTGCGATTTACGGATACGCGTTGCGATTTATGTGTTCGCGTTGCGATTTTCATATTCGCGTTGCGATTATTGAAAATCGCAATGCGAATTTGTACTATCGCATCGCGATTTTCAAAAATCGCGTTGCGATTTTGGAAACTGATTTGCGATTCTGGGGATCGCGTTGCGATTTTTATTTCGCGTTGCGATTTTGTTGGTCATTTTGGCAAATCCAAAAAAAGTTGGTTAAAATCGTATATTATAACTTTTTTTTGGTCACTGAGGCGATTTTCTCTTATTAGAAACGGGATAAGGAAAAAGTTAGCCCAACACGAGTGGAACCTTTTTGACAAAAAAGAGAGTCTCTAGAACCCCAAACATCCATCAGTTAGGCATCGCAACATGGAGTATCTTCAGGTCAACTGGTACGCGTTATGCTCGATGTGAACTGGACCTCCCACTTTCGACCCCGGCCATTAAGAGCCAATCATTAGCCACGAGCGCCGTGCCTTAATCCAATTGTAAACCACCACCTCTTGTGTCCAGGGACCCCATCATCTGCTCACCTGTGACCGTCATGCCATCTATTCTCTTTCCCTGTCAGGGGTCTGATTTTGGAGTTCCAACTTAAGAAATGTGGTCTGGTTTATATAACTTTACGCTTCCAAATCATGCTTTGAAGTAAATTGTAATCCCTGCTGTCCTTTCTGAAAAGATATCACAGGCGACCAACTAATGAATATCTGACACACAACAACACGTGCATCTGAGCTTCGTGTTGAATCCTCTGTTACAAAAGCATGGGGTTCTCAGATATTATATGTATCTTATGATTATTATTCCATTTCTTCTTCAGCACTGATACAGCCGGAAAGTTCAACCTTCAACAATACTACTAGTCTCTCAGTAGATATTTTTCACTGATCACTCACCATTTGAAATTCGAATTTTATTCTATAATTATTTATTTTATTATTGAGGGGTGAATATAGAAAAAGGAGTTTTGAGATCTTAATAGGACCCTCCCAGGATCTGCTCTTTTGCGGCTTACGCTAACTCTTATAATATGCCCACCTTAACTGTGAGAGCCTGGGAGGGGTGTTGTTTGCGATTCACCGCCCCGACTTTGATGGTGGGGTTGGAGTCCACGAGGGAGAAGGTCTTAATGAGTTCAATGATGCGGTCCACCGCATGATTGGAGACCGCGGCCGACCCACCACCGTCCTACGTGGACTTCTCCTTCTCCTGTTATCCATACCAAATTTTTCTTGCTATTTATTACATCTTAAATAATGAAGACAATCTATCCAAAGACAGGTGAGGTTTACATAATGTATGAAAAGTCGAAATTGGTGAGTTGAAGCGGGGAACGAATTAGGGACGGATTTGAGATTTTTTTATTAGGAGAATGAACTCAAACTTAGAACGAATAAAACTAGATTTTTCATAAAAATACATAAAAAAAAATTAAAATATATAATTAATTTAAAATTTTAAAGGGTACACCCACTCTCTCGGTCATCCCGGCAAAGGATCCTACTATTAAATGGCACCATTACCCTTAACCACATTACTTCTGTAATTTCCATCCCATGGTTTCTCTTCTACGTAAAGAACGATGTCAGCCTACCAATGGAGTACCGCCACGTGGTTTCCATTGCGTTTCTGGGCCTACATTTTCTGTTGCTCCTCTTCCTTCTCGTAAATACTGGTCGATAAATCATTGGAGTTCCGTAATCCCTCAGTGAAATGACTGCAGTATCCCTAAAAGTGACGCCTTCGAAGTGCTCCTGCCTCTCTTAGTAAACGACTTGCATATCCCTAAAAGGAGTTTTTGGTAAATTACAGAAAGCATGAAGTTGGAAGCTGAGAGCCGACAACGGTTAGGGAAAAGAGTTACAACGGGTGGTCCTTTGGCGGTAACACGTGAGACTATGGTTATATATGCCAACATGCAACAACAACAACAACAAAACCCAATTTTCATATGCAATGGGGGAGGTAGGGTAGTAGGTTGCCCCCAACGCCAGGTTGAGAGTAGCTTCCGTGGAAGACCTCTAGCAGTCAGAAAATTAAAAATATAGATAAAATGCAAAGCATGTATAAATAAATACATAAATACATAGTTGAACAATATTCATATGCAGTCATAAATATCATTAATATTATATGCGCGTTTGAAATGGGAAGTAATCCCTGCAAATAAATCCCTGCGAAAAAATCTCTGCATATAGACAGAAACGTAAGACCCGACTAAATTTAAAAGTGAAGAGAATATTACACAGAAGTCCATGATAGCAAGCCTAGTTCTAAGCCTTCATAAATACCAATAACAGAAACGTATAAAAAGTAGAATTCATGAAAATTACTACAAAGGCATTAAAAGAAGACAGAGATGATACACCCTAGAGATGTGACCCACACTACTCGACTACCCTAGTCTTTAGTCTCCATACTTTCCTATCAGAGATCATGTCCTCGGTAAGGGCTAAATCAATCAAATCAGATCTCAAGCAGTCTTCCCACTTCCACCTTGGTCGTCCTCTCCTTCTGGCACCGTCGACTGTAATCGACTCTACCCTCCTGACCGCATCCGATGGTAGTCGCCTAAGGACATGCCCAAACCACCGTAGTCTTCCCTCCCTCAATTTTTCAGAAACAGGCACCACTCCCAAGGACATCCTAATAGTAGAGTTTGTTTTCATATCCCACAGAGTCCTATCGCATGTCCATCGAAGCATTCTCATTTCTGCAGCCTCTATCCTCCTTACATGATCCTTCTTGGTTGCCCAACATTCTGATCCATACAACAACGCTGGTCTTATTGCCATTCTATAAAATTTTCCCTTAAGTTTTAGAGGCACCTTCTTGTCACACAAAACTCCAGTAGCAGCCCTCCACTTTAGTCATCCCGCCTTTATACGGTGTGTTACATCATCATCTACACCCCCATCTTTATGTATCATAGACCCTAGGTACTTGAAACAATCCTTTGAGGGGAGAACGTGTCCTTCTATGCATACTTCTACATCTTCATCGTTTTGGTCCCCACTGAAGTTTGAACATAAATACTCTGTCTTTTCAATATTGATCCTTAGACCTTTTTCTTCCAAAGCAGTCTTCCAGGTAGTCAGTCTATTATTCAACTCAGATTTTGTTTCAGCAACTAGGAAAATGTCGTCAGCGAAAAGCATACACCATGGTACACCGTCTGGTGTCGCACAATAGATGCCGTCCATAATCAAGGCGAAGATGTAAGGACTAAGAGCCGACCCCTGGTGGAGTCCGATTTCCACCGGGAATGCCTCGGTGTCGCCAACTGTAGTCCTGACGTGTGTAGTAGATCTACAATACATATCACGAATCGCCCAGATATAAGCAGTTGGGATCCGTCTCGTTTCCAAAGTCTTCTAAATCGTATCTCGGGGAACGCTATCATAAGCCTTCTCAAGGTCAATGAACGCCATGTGAAGATCTCTAGACTTTTCCCTATATTTCTCCATGAGTCGTCGAAGTAGATGAATCACCTCCGTGGTAGACCTGCCTGGCATAAATCCAAATTGGTTTTCCGAAACCCTAGTAACTTGTCTCAACCTAGCCTCTATCACCCTTTCCCGTAACTTCATGGTATGACTGAGTAGTTTAATACCTCTGTAGTTACCACAACGTTGGGGATCTTCTTTATTCTTATAGATTGGTATCACTGTGGACTCTCTCCACTCCTCTGGCATCTTGGCAGTCTCTAAAATAATATTAAAGATGTTGGTCAACCACTTAACTCCCTCTTCTCCTAGGGCCAACCACACAGTGATAGGAATTTGATCAGGATCGACAACTTTGTCCCTTCCCATCTTTCTAAGAGCCATTTTGACTTCCTCAAACCGAATCTTACTTGTAGGGCAGTCATTGGCCGTAGTATGATGGTCGGCTAACCCATCAACGGTACTATCTCTACAGGGAGAGGCACCCTCATTAAATAATCCAAAGAAGTAACTACCCCAAACCCTCTTAATATCATGATCTTTCGCTAGCAGAACACCATTGTTGTCCTTAATAAACCTAATGCTACCTAGATCCTTTTTGCTATTCTCCCTAGATTTTGCAAGCCTGAAGATGTCGTTTTGTCCTTCCTTGGTGTCTAATCTCTTGTACATTTTCTCGTATGCCTTATCATTTGCTTTAGCCACCGTTTTCTTGGCTTCCCGCTTTGCCTCCTTGTATCTTTGTTTAGCTCTCGACCTTTCTTCGTCGTCATTGCATTATAGAAACTCCTTGAAGCAAGTTTGCTTTGTCTTCACCTTAGTTTGGACTTCATCGTTCCACCACCATGATTCTTTATGTTCCTTGGCCTTCCCCGTCGACAACCCCAGGGTGTTTTTGTCCATCTCTCTGATGGAATTTGCCATATTTTTCCATAACAAATCTGCATTATTTGAGATTGTAGTTCCAAAACCTGTATTAGACAAAACCTTACTCTTAAAGTCATCAGCTGTTGCTCCATGTAACTTCTTCCAAAGGATCCTATGTTTACCTAGTTTAGCTCTCCTATGAGTGCTCCGCCCGTGCGGTACGCGGAACACCAAAACCAACAATTTGTGTTGTGATGCACGTGCCTCTTCAGGGTACACCTTACAGTCAATGCAAGCCCATCGATCCCGATTTCGAGCCAGGATGTAGTCGATTTGGGTACAATGCCCCCTGCTATGAAACGTAATCAAGTTCGCATATCTCTTATTAAATAAGGAGTTAGTGACCACTAAATCGTGTGCAGTAGCAAATTCAAGCAACGTACGTCCCTCATCGTTCCTGCTACCATAACTGAAACCCCCATGAACACCGTCAAACCCGTCGGTTACACTACCTATATGGCCATTGAAGTCTCCCCCTATGAAAACTCTTTGGTCCTCCGGAATGTTCCTAAGTACATCATCTAACTGATCCCAGAAGCAACGTTTCTCCCCCTCCCCTAGGCCAACGTGTGGGGCGTACACTGAAAGGACATTCACCACTTCCTCTTCTATAATAACCTTAATCATCATGATCTTATCCCGGTATCTACAAACCTCAACTACATTTTCCTTGAGCCTAGAGGATACCAAGATACCCACCCCATTTCTAGCTTTATCTATGCCTGAATACCACAACTTGTACCCATTACACTCTCTAGCGCGAGCCCCTTTCCACCTAGTCTCCTGAATACATGCAAAATCTAATTTCCTATTATTAAGTACGTCGGTCAGCTCTAGTAGCCTAGCATTTAATGTGCCTAGCATTTAATGTGCCTACATTCAACGAGCAAACTCTAAGTCTAGTCTCCTTGTCACCACTATGTTGAGCCCTCCCCCTATACGTCCCATGAGCTCTAAAAGAAGGACATGACCTCAAGTAATCATCTATAGTCGAAGCTATGAGAAACTATGGAAAATGAATCAAAGAAGACAGAAGATGCACCAGAAAACGCTAGAGAATTGAAGGGTACTAAAAAGCCTAGTTGGAAGCTATATCAGCCGTTTGATCTATAACTTTATTCCTACAGATATAGTACGGCCTAGCAATAAAACATAACGAAATTTCAAAATATTATGATTTTTTAAAATAAATAAATATTTCTCTCACGGCGAAAAAGAATCAGAACAAAAAATAGTGGAACTATACGAAAAACGAAGTTCTTTTATAAGAAAAAAAACCTAACAGATTCAAACCAAAAGAAAAGAAAAAAATCAGACTATAAAAAATATGAGATTCAAAAGAGATTTAACTAACGGATCTTGAACAGATGCGCGAGGCTTGAAGAGATCCACACTCTTCACATGAAAAACTTCTGCACGAGAAAATGGAATTAGAAATGCTAATCAAAGATTTAGAGAAACAAAGAAGTTAGATTTGGGCAGAAAGCTGTTGGAATGCCTGGATCTGGAGCTGGCAGGACTGGCACCCTCTGTTGGAGACTGCAATTTGTAGTTTAAATTTCCAAATTTGAGCGTAAAAAGCAAAGTGTGAAATAGCGACCAAATTTTTCTGAGCCGGAAGTGAAACGCTGGATTTTGAAGCTTAAAGTACAGTATGAATTGAAATCTAATAAAAAATAGATCCCAAACTTAGGTGTTGCGTTAGGATCTGCAGAGTGACAAGGCGATCATCAATCTGGAGTCGAAGACTCCGACCCACCAACGAGCAGCTCCAATAACACCGAAAGAACAAAAGAGGCCAACACCCACTAATTATTGCATCACATAATATGTTAATTATTAACGATAATTAATATGTGATTATCACATTTTAGTTAAATAAAAAAGAAAGTGATCGTATCATATGTTTTCTGAAATTAATAATCAAAAGTAAATAAAACACAAACATAAATGATAATTCGTGTAATTAACTCTAAATTTAAATTGTGATGATAATCATATATCGTATATTATTATAATCAATACAAGTGTTGCAATTATACAATAACGATTTTAGATAACACTGTTATTATTATTCTATCAAGCCGTTAAATCTCTTTGGCTGGTGTCTCGAAAGGTTTGAAAATGAAAAAGGAGAGTAAAATTGGAGTTTTTTTTTTTTTTTTTTGAAATAGCATGATAACATAATATTCTAAAATGATATTAATCTATTTGGTTTCGTAAAATAATCTGACAATAACAATAATGCAAAATTATCAAAAATAAATGAGTAAACTATACTAGTGACCATTCAACTATAGTCTCTTTTCATTTGATTATCATTTTTGAATTTTTGTCAATCAGATCATCCAACTATTTAAATGTATTCAATCAGACCATTTACCGTTAATAGTTAACGGAAGTATTGATGTGACAGTTAGTAAAATTGGTATAATTACATATTTGGTCACTCTTACTTATATATTCTATCAATTTGATCCTAGTTTTAATAAATTAAAATAAATTTAATTTTCTAATCAGATTGTGACAAGTGTCACAAAAATGAACAGAAGATATTTTTAAATTTAATTATTTTTATTTTTCACCCAATTAAATAATACCACGTGTCACCATCAGATTGGATGGGGAATTAGCAAGAAAAGAAAAATTCATTCAAATGGGATGGGTTGGAATCAAACGTACGTTAAACAGGTTATAAACCACACTGCCCGGCCACTAGGCTAGAACCAACGCTGTGATGTAAGTTGCAGAATTTAATTTAGATATTGTAACAAAATGACAGAAAAAGAGAAACAAAGTTATTGTTAATATTTTAATATATATAAGTCATGAATTTTATTTATTTTTTGGATCAAGTCCTACGGAGGGCATTTTATAATTTGGAGGTCTCCTACGGAAGTTACTCTCAACCTGGTGTTGGGGGCATTTTACTATCCTACCTCCCCCTTACCCCATTACATATGAGAAAAATGATCAGCTAATTTTTTTAAGGAATTAAAATAAATTATTAAAAGTAATAAATTATTTTTTAAGGATGTTAGTATTAAGTTATTAAAATAAAATGTAATACATAATTGAATAGAGTCCATGAATTAGTAGAGGAATTTTTCAAGGCTGATCCAGAACAGTTGAAGAAATGCTCAAAGCTATAAAAGAAATTGTAAGAATCCAACTAAAGGGGAAAAATATTAACAGAATTGATAGTGTTAATTTTAATCTTTGTAATGTATGGGGTATAGTCTAACCGATCAATTGTTTTTGTAAGTAGGTTGTTCATAGGTTTGTTGGTGATTGGTTTTGTAACAGAACTCTTCTCTTTAGGCAATAATATCTGAATTATAAAAAAAAGAATTAGTAGGGGTAAAAATATAAATTTGTTTCTAGACGTAAAGTTGGAATGAAAAAGCTAGATATTCTAGCTTTTGCGGTTGGTTTGAAATCATTGTTTTCACCGCAGTTTTTCTTTCTTTCTTTTTATTTTTATCCATTTGGCATTAGTTTTGCTGTCAAAACGAACTTTTTAACTAAAAGTGTATTAAGACAACATTACCAAACGGTGCCTTAATCAATTTACACTAATTTGATAAAATTTTCGATTTTCGATTTTATTATAGTTTAAGTCCTATTATATATTAGTTCTATCAAAATTTATTTTGATTTAAATTTATAAATATTTTGATTATTAATTCAATTATTTGTTGTATAATTTATTATAATGATAATTATTCAAATATGTATTATGTACTTATAATTTACGTATATATGGTAGATATTTATATTGTTAGGCGTTAGCTAGTAATATAAACAAAACAGATGGATGTGGATTGAAATTGAGAAGAAATACAGTGAAACCGGAACATAAATTAGTTTAGAAAGATTAACGTGGTAAATTATATATTTAGTCATTCAATTAGTTTCTTTTTGATTATTCAACCATTAATTTTTTTAAAATTATCTCTGATGTTATATTTTGGTCACGTCGTCAAAATATTAACAGAGTTGACGTCGTTTTTTTTGTTTTTTTAATGATGACTTGACATTATCTTATGGCGATACATCACCATCACAGTTACGCTGAATGATTAAAATAAAATCAAAACATAATGTTAGTGATAATTTTAAAAAAAAATTAAATAATCAAAATGAAACTAAAATGATAAGCAACTTGTTATCTCTTAAGCAAGTCTCGAGTTTGAGTTATTATGTATGTAGAAAATCTCCGTCGAAAAATGTGAGATTTAGATATGTTCATATTAATCAAGACGAATCCAACAAAAAAAAATGTTGTTTACCCATAAAGAAAAGCATAGCAAGTTAGCTATGCATTGACGTAAGCCAAATGGGGACGGCCATCAACCATGCGCAATCGAGCGGTCCACCCCTCCCTTTTTATATTCTCTTTATCTCTCTCCCCCTCTTTTGTCTCTCCATTCTTCATTTCTGTCCCTTTTCATTTCATCTCTGTCGTCTTCTTCTTCTTCATTTCTTCTATATCTCAACTCATCAAAACCAATAATTAACTAAAACTCCATCGCTACTAAACTTAATATCCAGGTAAGCTTCTACATTTGCATGGGAAAAAAACCTGATATTTTCCAACAAAAGTGTTCGATTTAGTATTGTGTCAAGTCACCTGTTTGTCTTGCCTAGAGGTTTCTGGATGTTTCTGTGTAAGGTTCTTTCTCATTCAGCACATTCTAACATTAACCATTAACCACTTATACATAATTTCAGCTTACCATGGAGATCGAGTTATAATTTCTTTTTGGTCGACAAAAAATACCCCAGAATTTAGAGTCGTGCTTCTAATTTCCCTGTAAATATTTTCTCGTTTTGGGGTCGAAGGAAGAAGAAGGGTCAGCCGTGCTATGAAAATTCTCGACAAACAAACAAAGTTGACAGAGTCCTCTCATTTGCAATAAGACACAAACTTCTGCAAATGCAAGTGGAGTCCGGTTTTTTTTTCTCACTTTTGTCAGGCTTTGATCCAATGAAAACTGCCTCTCAAGAACAAACCCTTTTCCTTTTTTGGTCTCTCGAACGAACGCGTGCTTAATTGTGATGACGTCATCCATCTTTCTCCATTATTCAACTCTCTAATCTGTCATGGAACCACTCAATACCCCCAACTTAAATGTGTTCTTCGATTAATTTATATGGTTTTTCAAAAAAGTAATTTTTGTTTGTTTCAAATACTTCAATTAGTTAAAATCTTTCTCTTGATGAGTTCCTATACATTCTAAAACACTTTAGTGTGAATGGTTAACATACATTATGGAACTAGAGGGATCAAATTCTGTTAAAATGAAGTACATGATGATAGTAGAGGGACCAAAACTGTAGTTTAACCAATTTTATTTATAATACTAAACCCCGTTCTTGTGACATCATTTCCACCATTCACCAACACAAGACAACATCATTAGCACAAACATCTAGATGTCCGTTCCAAGTATTGTCATGAGTCCCTTTTTTTTTCTTTTAGTATTTTTTCACGTCTTCTAGTTATCATCTATGAAAACAATAAGCTTAGTTTCATATAACACGCGTTAAATTTGTTTTCAAGAGAGAGAGAGAGAAACATGGGCCTGAGTTGAGGCTGTTGAGTGTTAATCACTACCGATCACCAAATGAGCTATAGCCTAGTAGCGGACGATCATTATGATAAACGCTTTGTCACCTTTTTAATAGGAGAGACTTCCATTATTCTTTCTTTATCTTTTCTAAGTTCTCATTTGTTGGTTATGATTTAGAGATGATGAAGTAATAAAAGAGTGGCGTTGTGCTGCTGCTGCTAATATCGGAGTGATCAATGGAGTCGAGTGTCCCACCCGGATTCCGGTTCCACCCGACCGACGAAGAGCTCGTCGGATACTATTTGAGGAAGAAAATCGCATCGAAGAAGATCGATCTCGACGTTATCAGAGACATCGATCTCTACAGGATCGAACCATGGGACCTTCAAGGTACAACAATTCAATCCTATTATGGTTCCTCTTTTTGTAAGCTCATTTCTTCAGATCCAAGTTAGGGTTTAGGGGGATACACTAATATGCTATTAAGCTGTATATATATATATATTTATATATGTGTGTGTGTGTGTGTGTGTGTGCAGAGAGGTGTCGGATTGGGTACGAGGAGCAAAGCGAGTGGTATTTCTTCAGCCACAAGGATAAGAAATATCCGACAGGGACCAGAACCAACAGAGCAACCATGGCAGGTTTTTGGAAAGCAACGGGGAGAGACAAGGCAGTTTATGATAAATCAAAGATGATCGGCATGAGAAAGACTCTGGTTTTCTACGAAGGAAGAGCTCCTAGTGGTCAGAAAACTGATTGGATCATGCATGAATACAGACTTGAATCCGACGAGAATGGACCCCCACAGGCGAGCACATACATACATATATATATACATTAATTACTTTTCAATACACAAGATCACGTCGTTAATAAAGTGAAAAGGTGTGTTTATATATAATGTTTCAAGGTCGTCCAACATTCTGTGTAGCTTTCTTGACCCGAACTCAGTCCAAAGAAAGGGTTAGGCATCCATTAGTATCAGTCACGCAAGAAAAGACAGGATGATTAGTGCCTGCCTCGTACTTCCAACATCCCTAATTCAAAAGTTAACATGCATGCTTGTTTCTCCATAGTTTTAGTATCATTGATTGCTATAATAGCTTTGAATTTATCTTTTTGCAGGAGGAAGGATGGGTGGTTTGTCGAGCGTTTAAAAAGAAAACCAGCACCACCAGTCAAAACAAGACCATCGAGCAATGGACCCCGAGTTACTTCTACGATGAATCGAGTGGCATCAGCACTATTGCGGATCCGATCGAGTACATTTCGAGGCAACATCCCCAGAATTTTTTTCCTCCTAATATGTTGTGTAAGCAGGAAATAGAGGCGGATAATTTGAACTTCGTCCACTGTGATCAGTTCGTTCAGCTTCCTCAGCTGAAGAGCCCTTCTCTTCCATTAATAAAGAGACCGGACTCGATATCTCTGATACCAGAGAAGAATCAAGAAGAAGAAGAAGACGACGAGGGAATTCAGTTTCAGCAGCAGCAAAAGAAGAAGAAACGTGTATTGTGCAACAACACCGAGACCGAGAGATTGACTGACTGGAAAGCCCTGGACAAGTTCGTAGCTTCTCAACTGAGCCAAGAGATCAGATATGGCAGTGACGAATGTTATAATGATGGTAACTCGGACATGGCGTTGCTGTTATTACAGAGTAGTGATGGTGGAGAAGAAGGTAGTTACAAGTTGAACGAGTTCTTGAATTCAAGTCCAGACTGTGATATTGGAATCTGCGGATTTAATGAATGAAAAGGGTTATATCGCTTACCATATCTTATAGACGTTTCATGCATAAGTCGTTTATTTTTCATTTTTTGTAAACATATGGTTACAATAAATGAGTGAACAAACTCTCTTTCTCTCTATATGCATGCTTGATTAAAATAACGCAACCTATTTATTTATGAGAAAATCGCCTCAGTGACCAAAAATGCCTTATAATATACGATTTTAACCAACTTTTTTTGGATTTGCCAAAATGACCAACAAAATCGCAACGCGAAATAAAAATCGCAACGCGATCCCCAGAATTGCAAATCAGTTTCCAAAATCGCAACGCGATTCTTGACAATCGCAATGCGATAGTACAAATTCGCATTGCGATTTTCCAGAATCGCAACGCGAATATGAAAATCGCAACGCGAACACATAAATCGCAACGCGTATCCGTAAATCGCAACGTGTATCCGTAAATCGCAACGCGTATCCGTAAATCGCAATGCGTATCCGTATATCGCAACGCGTATCCGTAAATCGCAACGACAATACGTAAAATCGCAACGCGTATCCGTAAATCGCAACGCGATTTTTAAAGCGCCATTATAATCGCTACGCGTATTTTATTTTCAAATTACAAAAACGAATATTAAGACAAAATCCCGTAATCGCAACTCATAACCTAAAACCTAAAATCACAACTCAGTCCCATCTCCATCTCTCACTCTCTACGGCGAAATCCGTCCCCATCTCCGAAGATTTCCGTCCCCATCTCCGGCGAAATCCCTCACAACCATTCACGGTCAGAAATCCCTCACAATATTCAGAAATGGAAAATCAACCTCCGAGGGTTAGTTTTTTTAATTATTTTTATTTTGAAATTTTTGCATTATTGTAGGTTTTTCATATTGAAACTGATGATAAGTTTACTGGTCATTTCAACAATAGATTAACCATTTCACTTAGATTTCATTTCGCGTTACGATTCTCTCGTTGCGATTTTCATTTCGCGTTGCTATTCTCTCGTTGCGATTTTCAAGTTAGTATTTGTCTTTGTCTTTGTTCTGTCTTTTGGTTGAAGTAATGCAATCCATTCAAGTTTCAATTTGCAGAAGAGTCACAACGAGATAAATGAAAATCGCAACGTGAAAATGACTATCTGCAACGAGAAAAATGAAAATCGCAACGAGAGAATCACAACGTGAAACCAAAATCGCATTGCGATTTTCATTTCGCGTTGCGATTTTCATTTCGCGTTGCGATTCTCTCGTTGCGATTTTCATTTCTCTCGTTGCGACAGTCATTCTCTCGTTGCGATTTTCATTTCAACCAAAAGACAAAACAGTGTTGCAAATTTTAGTTTCAAGAATAAACTACTACTTTTTATGTTTATTGTTTTTGGTATATCTTCACAGTGTAGTTTTTGGTATATCTAACTTGGTATGTTTATTGTTTTTGTAGAAATTTTTTTCGGCTTCATTGACATTAAGGAATAAAGTTAGCCTAGCCACTACAATTGCTTCGAAGCTTTCACCTGCACAAAGACAATTGTTTGAGGAAACCTGCTTCGGGCCATGGCTGAGAGTACAGCATCCGGGTGGAGATGCTAATTTGACCCATTTGTGGCTTCAGACCATGACATCAAATCTACCCGACAGTATACAACGTGGTGAGGAAGAGATATGGTTTCATTTTCCACCAGCGTATACTTGTTTTGGGCGGAAGGAGTTCTGCTTAATCACTGGTCTACGATTCGAACACGATGATGTAGGCCGGTACACTCGTCATATCGCCCGCCCATCATGGTTATCCCGGGTTTTTCCGGATGAGTCAATGGAGAAGCCGAACCTACACGTCGACGACCTGAAGAAATTGTTTAATAAGAAAGCTGGTTTCACTCGGATGGATGACGTCGATGTTGTCCGAGTATGCCTTCTACTACTTGTGTATGCCGGCTTTTTAGGCAGAGAGGCCAGACAACCTATTCCTCGGGAGCTAATAATATTGGTAGAGGACCTGAATGCATGGAATCTGTTTCCGTGGGGTTCGTATATATGGAAAGCTACCTGGACTAAGTTGTCTACTGCCTTTGATGACCGCAAAAGTTTGCGTGGCGATGGGTCGAAATACACTTTGTCAGGCTTTGTTTGGGCCTTTAAGGTAAGAATTTCTATATAATGTTTCTAAAATTATAATTAATTATTTAACAATTACTAATTTTGTTATTATATTGTTTGTAGATTTGGATATTCGAGGCTTTCCCCAGCATGCGTACATATGCAATAAAAACGTCAAATGATATTCCCAGGGCTATTTCCTGGAAGAGGAAAAATCTGTTGGATTGGGAAGACTTAATACCATATGCGACAATAAATAATGTAAGTTAACACAAATACTTTCATATAATATATAAACAAGTTATTAATAGTAGACGTTTAACTTTGTTTGAGTTTTTATATTGTTAGGAGGCCAACATTCTATTACAAAGACTGACACCCACGGAGGAAGAGCTTGCCACTGATTGGTGGCAAGCTAGTCAGAGTTTTTTTGATGGCACGGATGATGAGCAGCATCCACTTCCTCCAATTCGAGAGCCATCACCTCACCCAGAGCCATCACCCGATCAACCCGACTATACACCTCTAGAACGAGAGTCATCACCTATCCCGTCACATCATCGAGCCTCTTCTCCACCATCACCTCATGATAGGCGACCGGTAAAGAGGCCACGACATTTATCTCCTTGTTCTCCACCTCCACGGGATGAGTTACGTGATGAGGTCAATTCCTTGCGTGAGGAGATCGGTACTCTACGCGATAACGATGGTGCATGGCGTGTGGAGGTGTCAACTTTACGTGGTGAGGTTGCCGCTCTACGTGAGATGATAGTATCGTTGCAGAATGAGGTTCATACTCTACGCAACGAGGTAAGTTTAAGATTTTCCATATTTAACTTAATGATAAATTTACTCGTAATTTCACTTAGATTAGCCATTTCACTTAGATTGCTTAGTAAATTTATTCGGTTGCTGCCAATTCTGCTAAACTGTGTATTCTTTAACACTGTGAAATAGTATTTGTCTTTGTTTTGTCTTTTGGTTGAAAGTAAATTTGTTCGGTTGCTGCCAATTCTGCTAAACTGTGTATTCTTTAACACTGTGAAATAGTATTTGTCTTTGTTTTGTCTTTTGGTTGAAAGTAAATTTGTTCGGTTGCTGCCAATTCTGCTAAACTGTGTATTCTTTAACACTGTGAAATAGTATTTGTCTTTGTTTTGTCTTTTGGTTGAAAGTAAATTTGTTCGGTTGCTGCCAATTCTGCTAAACTAATACCCTGAAGTCAGTATTTGTCTTTGTTTTGTCTATTGGTTGAAGTAATGCAATCCATTCAAGTTTCAATTTGCAGAAGAAGAAATAGTTTACTTTCGCAACACGAAACTTAAAATCGCAACGCGAAATGAAAATCGCAACGACAGAATCGCAACGCGAAACCAAAATCGCAACGACAAAATCGCAACGCGAAACCAAAATCGCATTGCGATTTTCATTTCGCGTTGCGATTCTCTCGTTGCGATTTTCATTTCGCATTGTGATTCTGTCGTTGCGATTTTCATTTCGCGTTGCGATTTTCATTTCGCGTTGCGATTTTGGTTTCTCGTTGCGATTCTCATTTCGCGTTGCGATTTTAAGTTTCGTGTTGCGAAAGTAAACTATTTCTTCTTCTGCAAATTGAAACTTGAATGGATTGCATTACTTCAACCAATAGACAAAACAAAGACAAATACTAACTTCAGGGTATTAGTTTGAAACATATTTTTCTTTGTTATCTGATGCATTTTGTGAACTATGATAGAATAATGACTTGGGTGAATACAATGCAAGTTTGAAACATATTTGTCTTTGTTTTCACTGTTTAAATATCATGTCTGTTTATTTACTGATTTTTGTATTTAATTATTTAGCGGCCCGATAGAGTGGATGCTTTACGTCGGGTTATGCTTGCACGACGGAGTTCACGCATCAGACAACGTGCACGTGCTATTAAGTCTCCGTACACCCCAATAGTGCGAAGACACCGTAAGAAGAAGCCCGACTCGCCTGTCATCCCTCAAGAGTCCACTCCTATCGTTGAAGAGGCCCCCCCTATCATTCCTCGAGAGTCCCCTCCCACCGTTCAAGAGGCCACTGTCATCATTGAAGAGGTCCCTCCCACCATTCAAGAGCCCGATTCACATGGCGTCATATGTAGGCTTCTTGAGAAACCCTCTGACGTGCCGGACATGATGGATTCAAGTTGGCTCTCGTATGAGTTACCGGCCAGTACCATACCGGTATCTGAAGAGGAGAGGAAACAACTATCGGACACAATTCTGGATAACACCCTTTGGGCTAAGACCGCAGTTGATTTTTATCTACATGAGCGGAGCCAGGGGTGTTTCACTGACATATGCAAGCTCACCGATGATATCTATTTGTTGCTTGATCGGTCTTGGTGGGGCATATTATTAGGGGTCGAAGACAATGGCTATTTCGATGGGGGGGTAAGTCTTATATTTTTCTTATATTTCAATTTGATTAATTTTTTTTTAAAATTTATGTAAGTCACTAATATATGTCTTTTTTTGTAAAACAGCATATCGATGCGTGGGTGACACGTCTTCTAATAATAAGAAAACTTAAGAAAAATAAAAATATACGATATACAATTATGCCGACGTCTTTTAACGCCGTTCACTTGAAGAATGCACGAGATGAATCATTTGATTTGGGCAATGGACAAGCTAAACTTTATCCTGCATGGTGGGAGGTCGATAAGGTTAGTATTTATTTTAGATTGAGTTTAAAGGTTTTATGAAATAAGTGCACAAATGAATGAATTATTACTTATGATTGCAGGTGTTTATCCCTGTTTTGGAATGTAAACATTGGATTCTCGTCGAGCTTCAGCTCCCATCCCTTAAGACAATAGTGTATGACAGCATGATAAATTACATATCATTGGCTGATTTAAGAGAGATTATTAAGGGATGGAGCTCTCATTTGGCTAAATTCTTGGATGCGATCAATTATTGGACTCGTTCTGGAAACAAGAAGCCAAAGAAGCTCAATATTACAGTTATTAGAGACGAGACCGCGCCACAACAAACGGGAGGATCCAGAGGAGATTGTGGTCCTCTCGTATGCTTGGCGTTGGAGCGTTTGACGACGGGAAGCACCAAGTATCTACCTCCCACCGATAGAGATAGAGCTGCAGTAGGCTTGTGGTTTCGGTATTATATGGCTAAATCGATATATACGAGACGCTGCCTACCTGCATCCGTGTTATAAAAATGTCCATAAACAATTGGTAAGTTTATAGACTTTTGGTTTGAAAATGTTTGGTTAAGTACCTAGAATAGAATAATTTGTTGTTTGTAGGTTTTAGATGTGTAGAAAGTGTTGTTTGAGCAAATGTTTGGTTTCTCCATTAATCTCAGAAGTGAACTGCGTGAAAATGATGTATGGCTGCAAAAGTTGATTCAATAGTTTAATTGATTGTTTTTTGATTGTTTAATTGATTTGTAAAAGTTGATTCAATAGTAGATGATTGGAAATAAGAATTATTGCTTATTTTTTGATTGTTTAATTGATTTGTAAAAGATGATTTGTAAAAGTTGATTTGTGTAATTGATGCGAACATAATTCTTATTTGTGCTTGTTTAATTGAATGAAATGTAATGGTTGATTTTGTTGATTTCAATCTGCATTATGTTGAAATGAAAATCGCAATGCGAAATGAAAATCGCAACGAGAGAATCGCAATGCGAAATGAAAATCGCAATGCGGAAATGAAAATCGCAACGAGAGAATCGCAATGCGATTTTCATTTCGCATTGCGATTTTCATTTCCGCATTGCGATTCTCTCGTTGCGATTTTCATTTCGCATTGCGATTTTCATTTCCGCATTGCGATTCTCTCGTTGCGATTTTCATTTCGCATTGCGATTTTCATTTCCGCATTGCGATTCTCTCGTTGCGATTTTCATTTCGCATTGCGATTTTCATTTCCGCATTGCGATTTTCTTGTTGGGATTTTCATTTCGCATTGCGATTCTCTCGTTGCGATTGTAATTTCCGTGTTGCGATAGTCAAATGCATGCCTAATAAGTGATAACAACTGAATAACAAGAGTTGGTTAAGTCAAAATGGTTGGCCTGAGTCATTAATTCAACTGAAAATGTTAAAAGTTCACACATAAAATCCACATAATACAACGTTTGCATTTAAAAATCACCTAAGTTAGCAGTCCCAAAAGGTGAAGCCAATTGTGATTGGGATTTTAAAGATGATTGCCTTTTGCTTGACACCATATGAGCTTTAGATTTTGATGAGGATCCATATTTTGGTAGAGGAAAAGATGATTTTGATGGCACTGGTGATCCACATGTCAACCTTGTATGACCACTTTCCTTGCACCGACTACATGTCGATCTCTTCTTCTCTTCACCCTTAGACGGTATACGATCGTGACTTTTTGGTCGGCCAGGTAGCCTTCTGTCCATGGCTGGTGGCAAAACTGTTTGTAAGTCATCTGGTATGTCCCACTCAGAAGGATGTGGAATAGGGTAGACAATCTCGGCATAAGTCTGTCGATAAACTTCTATAGTGTAGCAATCCATAGCGTATGCGCTTGAATCATCTTGGTTTAAATGAAGAGCAACTTTTATAACATGGCCACACGGATAACCAGATGTTTGCCATTTCATACAACTACACATCTTTGCATTTAGATCGACTAGCCCATTTAAGTTATTATCCAGTACTTGAAACAAAGTGTTTGAACATGGTTCAACTCTCCATGACGTTGACTTCACAACACGTTTCGTTATCTTTTTTTCAGTCCATGGTGTAACACGATGTTCCAATGTTCCTGTAAATTTAAATAAACAATACTTAGTAAAATATATAAATATGATAAGTTACGAATTCAAAGAAATAATACCTGCATGGTTTCTTTTCTTGTAGTACCACTGTTGAATAGAGGCTAGAAAAAACTCCATTAACATAGTAATGGGTAATTTCCGGGAATGACGACTTAGAGCGTTGATTGATTCTGCACTATTAGACGTCATGAAACCATATCTTGCTCCAAGTTGATGTACTCTTGACCATCTTTCAAACCCGACATCTTCTAGTGTTTGAGTACACTGAGGCAAAACACGTCTTAAACAATTTATATGCTTATTGAAATCCACTTCCCGATAAGCTTTTACAGCCTTTCAGTATGTCCATTTGTGCTTTTTTATACCAGCAGACCTTGATTTTAGATTTCTATACAAATGAACACCACAAAGTCCATGAAAAGCATCTGGGAAACACCTTCTAACAGCGTTGTCAAATGAGTTTGCCCTATCGGATATGATTGTCAGATTGCTAATAGGACCTATGAAATCCCTAAGATGCCCCATAAACCATGTCCATGAATCAGAGGTTTCAGATTTGCCAACCCCTTAAGCTATTGGCAATATCCCATTGTTAGCATCCATGGCTACTGCTAATAAGTTTACTCCAAGGTATCGACCTTTCAAATGTGCTCCGTCAACTATAATAACTGGGCGCATGCAAGTAATAAACGAACGAATCTACAAAATAATATACACAAGAAATATAATCATTTAAATGTGAAATGCATGTAACTAACAAAAATGAGTCAACAAAATTATATTGATTTACTAACCGTAGCACCAATGGCGATAAACAGCAACTCAAAGTGTCCATCTCTATCTGTTTTGATATGAGTTACCGACCCAGGATTTTTCAGCTTTAAATTGTGACAATAAGCCGGCAGTTGGGCAAACGATGCTTCTGGCGACCCCCTCAACAATTCCAAGGCATAACATTTGGCTCTCCAAGCTTGAGAATATGATATACTAATCTTGAACTGAGCATTCATGTCAGTCATAATTTCATGTCCCCGATATACCCTGCCATTCAAAAACATTAACTCAGCCAGAAAACCACCCAACACCTTTTGTTTGCCTGTCTATGGTGAGGAAAAACTTGGGTTCTTGAACATGTATGTTTATCAATAAAAGTCCTAACTTGAAACATTTCGCAATCTTTTATTCTCTTTGCAATCATACGCCACGTACAGTTTTTGTCAATCATACACCTTGTTTCGAAACGATCTTTGCTTGATTTGTTAACTTTTAGTTGATAGCCATCTTCCACACATTTCGTATACAAAGCTATCTTCAAGTCTTCCTTTGTATCAAAACAATCATCTTTCTTGATACGAATAACTTTTGTGTAACAATCAACTGCTTTCTTTACCAACTCTTCTTCCGGTATCTGAAGTAATTCTGGCATATTCCAGTTATACGCCAGTGGCATTTTCTTTTCTTCGGGGACTTTCTTCTTCTTTTTCTTCTTCAGGATTATATGAATTACAGAATGGATGTTCAACATGTTCATTCACAGTCGTAACTTCCTCCTCATTATCATCAACAATACATTCTTCGACAACGGCTGTTTCATCATCAAAATTCGGGTATTGACCAATATCAAAATCATTACACGCAGGGTCTGTTTCTTCTTCTGAAACATCATCAAAATCCGTGTATTGACCAATATCAAAGTCCGGATATTGACCAAGACCAAATTTCGAATACTGACTAGTACTCACAATTTTTTCTGTTGGCTCATCATCGTCTAACTGGTCAATACGAAAACTGGAATTTGGTGCTGAAAGTTGATTGAGATTTGGATTAGAGAAAGGTTGTGGGTTTTGAGAAAAACTTAGTTGATTACTACCCGCTACTGACCCAACAATACTACTTCTAGGTTCAACAACATACAATGTAACATCATCTTGTGAAACACTAATGTAAGCAATGAATCGTTCAACATCTTCATTGTCGGTTAACAAATAAACTTTACCATTTCTCTGATAAGATAGCCTAAATCCACTTAGGGGCTCTAAATTCAATTTATTTGAAACACGTAGCATTAGAGTTTCATAAGTTAACTTTTGTAAAGACAATTTTAGTTGAAGATTCATGGGTAAAGGCATATATTGTAAAACACCATGAACATTATCCCATGACCCTCCAAAACACAAATCTATCCAAACATGATCAACATTAGATGATTTCATGGTTGTAAATTAATTTACTAAACAGACGAGCTGCGAAACTAAAACCTGTTGCCGGATTGGGAAGGATGTCGTTGGATATAGGAACGGATGTCGCCGGAGAGAGTGATAGATGGAGATGGAATGAGTTGCGATTTAGGGATTTAGTTTATGATTTGCTGCTGTTGCGTAATTATATACCCAAAATTTCAGTGTTGTGATTTACAGATTCTCGTTGCGATTTACGGATTATCGTTGCGATTTACAGATTCTCGTTGCGATTTACGGATTATCGTTGCGATTTACGGATACGCGTTGCGATATACGGATACGCGTTGCGATTTACGGATACGCGTTGCTATTTACGGATACACGTTGTGGTTTACGGATACGCGTTGCGATTTATGTGTTCGCGTTGCGATTTTCATATTCGCGTTGCGATTCTTGAAAATCGCAATGCGAATTTGTACTATCGCATTGCGATTGTCAAGAATCGCGTTGCGATTTTGGAAACTGATTTGCGATTCTGGGGATCGCGTTGCGATTTTTATTTCGCGTTGCGATTTTGTTGGTCATTTTGGCAAATCCAAAAAAAGTTGGTTAAAATCGTATATTATAAGGCATTTTTGGTCACTGAGGCGATTTTCTCTTTATTTATTCATTCAACTATTACTCTAATTTAGTTTTTCGTTATCTAATTCGTTTAAATCATATTGAATATAACATTTTGATTATGTTTTGGTTATCCGCAATTAAAAATAAATAAATTGTTGATGTGACAATTTTTATTTTTTAATAATAACATGACATTATTTTATGATAATACGTCAACATCATCGTTATTTTTTAAATAACATATGATAATATAAAAAATCAAAATATAACATTATGTATGTTTTAAAAAATAATTTAGTTATCAAAATTAAATAAAAAAGGAGTTACTAAAATGTAGTTTACCTTTAAAGTAATTACGATTAAAATTTAACAATATTGGACAAGGGTAACATTAGAATGTGTTTTAGCAAAATTCAAAAGTTATTTCACGTGATTAATATAATTAAGGGTAAACTAAACAAGTGATCACTTAACTATTACATGATTTAATTTTGACCATTAATGTTTCGATTTAATCAATCATACTACTCAACTATTTAAATACTAAAGCCACTGACTGTTAACTTTTAACTAAGAAAGTGACGTGACAGTTAAAAATTTGGTATAATTACATATTTAGTCCTCATATTTATACATTATATTACTTTAGTAATGAGACATATCAATAAAAATAAATTTAATTTCCAATTATATTGTGACACATATCGCTATATGTTTGGAGCAAAAATAAATTAGATTAAATAAAAAATGTAAAAATTATAGCAATCTTCAAAAATGTCAAGGAAATTCAATTTCTAAAATGTTCAAATTTTCAAAATTTTAAAATAATTTTGTCATCTCTTATTCTTCTACTACTATTCATCTATTGCTATTGTTCAACTTTTCTTCTTACAATATATACACAACAAACTCAAAATCAACAATATCATCACACCCTCTATTGATATCCACACCATCATTCCCATTGTCACCTAACTGCCTGATTCAAATCATGTCACCGAAAGATGAGATAGAGTCCCTAAACCACTTAAAAACAATAGACACGACGAAGTTTTTGAAGTCGATGTAGGAGGAGACGGAGGGAAAAGACTGGAGGACAATAATAGTGACAGAGATGTAATGGTTGGAGTCAGTCGGGAGGTAGAAGATGATGGAGGAGAAGAAGATGACATGAAAGGAGCATGAGAAGATGGGGTGGTCGAAGGCGAAGGAGTTGGTGGGGTAGTAGGTGGTGGAGAAATAACAACGATTGACGGTGGAGTTGCAGCAAAAGATAATGGAGAAGAAGTGAAATTTGCTGACGGTGGTGACGTAGAGGCCGGAAAAACCATTGGGGATGGAGATGATGACTTTGTTATCTCTAGTAAAATAAAAACTCAGGAAAAAACTACAAAGCTCTAAAGAAAATTTGAATCTTTATAGGTTTTAGTTAGCAAAAACAATTTTTTTTTGAGAAATGTTTTAAGATGTTGAACTCTCAGCGGCACTATGATGTCTACCATAGCGTAGAGAGTGAGTATTCAAGAATACTCACTAAAGTAGTTTTAAAGCATACTAGCTTGGGTGCGAGGCCTAACACTCAAGGAGTGGGCTAGTAGAACAGAATAGATAGTAGAATAGATAGCAGTAGACTTGATAGCTTGAGCATGTCATGAACACTTTTAGTATGGCTTAGTTGTTAGTGTGACACTGGCTAGTTAGTTCAGCGTTTTGAATTTGTTTCCTTATGCATGTTAGACGAGGAGTAATCCAAGGACTTTTTGGGACCATCAGTGATCCAGACCAAATTAGTGCAGAGTACGTCTCATGTCATCTTTACAGAGGGCATGTATACATGTGAAACCTTTGTATATTTTTGTATGGTCATTTTTGAGCGATGGTGTGTATGATTTAAAATAATATTTTTGGGAGCTCCTAATGTAAATCATTTTATTTAAATTGTGGTTGATTCATTTTAGTGTGATTTTTTACAATGGTCATTTTTAAAGCGGAAAATTTAAAAGAAAATTTTGGTTAACCACCCCGGTGGTTCCATGTAACATTCTGATCGGTTGACTGTGTGTCGTACTTGTTTAGGATGTTACGTTTAGTGATATCAGAGCATTAGGTTTAGATGTTCTTAGGACCTGTAGGTCAGTAAAAGTTTATGAGTATGCATGCCTTTAGAGACGTAAAAAGTACTTCTGCTTTTGAACAGTGATAGTAACTTCTCTTATGGTTTAAAATTTTCAGAGTTAAATATGGATAAGAGCCCAGGTTATAGTCAGGAGGGTAAAGACGATAATAAAGCTTCCCTTGTGGGCGATATTGGTGATGACTTCGTTCAGAAGATAGATTTTGAGGAGTCCGGGGATGCGGGAGTTGAGGAGGCAACTTTCTTTAGAGAGATGAATGCTACCCTGAGGCGTATAGCTAGAGCCTTACTGAGGACACCAGTAGCCCCACCTATTCAGCCAGCCCCACCTTTCATAGCTCCACAAAAGTCCCCTGTTGAGAGGCTCCAGAGGTATCGGACCATAGATTTTTTCGGGTGAGGAGGTGATGACCCAGTAGTAGCTGATCAATGGTTGAGGGAGACTCATATGACCCTTTATCAACTACACCTCACTCCCAATGGTATGCTAGAGTGTGTCACCTTCTTGCTGAAGGGTTACGCAATTGATTAGTGGGATACAGTCGAGATGTCTATGGAGCCAGAATGACCTACCTAAGATTAGTTTTTGGAGGAGTTTCGCCAGAAGTACATAGGTGAAGCTAACATGGATAATCTAAGGGATCAAATTTTACAGTTGATGCATGAAGATCGTTTTGTGTTTGAGTATGAAGTGAAGTTCCTTTGACTCAGTCAGTTCGTACCAGAGTTGGTATCGTCGGAGCATTTCTGCTGTAGAAAGTTCAGGGTAGGCCTCTGCCATGATATTCTCACTCATCTATCTGCCAATCCACCTAGAGTTTTTCTGAGTTGGTCTACCAGGCCAAGGCCATAGAGAGGGTGCCAGGGAGATGAGATACAGTTGTGAGTGCTACTCCCAGTCAAGTCAGGGGAGCTGCAGAGTCATCTGGACCATCACAACAATTGAAAAAAGTGTGAGACTCTCAGGGTTCTTAGAGAGCCTCGTTGGGTCAGTCTAGTAGACCCGCCAATTAGGTGAGTAGATAAGGTGGTAGGTTAAATCATCGTAAGAGGTCGTTAGTTACTACCTTAGTAGCGAGTTTTAAAGGTTCATCGAGGGCATAATCTCAACCCATCTGTTCAGTTTATGGTCGGAAGTATGCATAGGCATGTCGACATGGGTCCAGAGGTTATTATAGATGTAGTTCTTTTGGACCATTTTATCAGAGAGTGCCTAGAGGCTAGAGATGTGGCGCCAGCTTCGATGCAAAGGTCAGCTCCTACAGTTCATATAGGTAGAGGATCTCATAGGGGTGGTAGCTTATCATCTGGTCAGACTGGCAGAGGTGTGGGCCAATCAGGGGCCAGTACAGAGCCAAAGTTGCTGCTCGTCAGTATGTAGTCCGAGCCCAGGAGGATTTGATGCAACAGATGTTATTTCATGTACTTTTACAGTGTTTTCTCTTCTAGTTACTATGTTAATCGATCCAGGATCCAACCATTCCTATATCTATTATGATCTAGCTCAAGAGAAGAGTATCTCGATTGAGAAGCTTAAATTAGGGTTCAGAGTATCTATCCCTTTAGGATTAGATGTCCTACTAGACAAGGTCCACCGTAGATGCCCTATTGAAATTAATGGTGAAACCTTCCCCGTCGACCTTATGAAGCTACCTTTCAGAGAGTTTGATTTAATTTTGGGCATTGACTGGTTGTCAGAGCATGATGCGAGCTTGAGGTGCAAGCTTCGACGGCTTAAACTCGGGAAAGAGGACGGGACGCAGATTGTGATGTTTGGCAAACAACCTATGTACGTAAGGATTGTGTCGGCTCTTAAAGCTCAAAGGATGTTGGATCAGGGGTTCTGATTGGCATGTTTAAGTTCAACTTTACAACCATCAAAGAATTCAAGTTTGAATTTTCTACCACAAGAATAAATTCAAGTTGACAAGTGGCATTGATGGACACCAAACATTGGCAAGTTGGTCCAAGTTGGCAAGTTGGTCCAAGTTGGCAAGTTGATTCAAGTTGGCAAATTGGCAAGTTGACAACTTGTGTACATCGGAAAATTATCATTTTGTCCTTAAACTATTAGTTAATTTGCAAGTTTGGTCCTTGAAGCTCAACTATAAATAGGCATAAGCACTTTCACTTAAAGCATTCCAAAAAGTTCATTCTCTCATTTTGTAATATTTTGAGAATTCTTAGGATTTCCATTTGTTGTAATATTTTGTTCGATAGTGAAGTTATCATCCTTGGTGGTACCCAAAGAGTAGATATTTTCGTTGAACCTCGTAAATTTAGTGTGTTCTCTCAATTAGTGTTCTTTATTGGGTTTTCCCGTTGTGCTTCAATATTCAATAGTTTGATGGGTTTGTTCGCTTTGCAATTTTGGTAGTTTTGATCTTGACGTTTTAGTTCAATTTTGAAACTACGTTTGTGTGGGAAATAACATGGTTTCTCCAACAATGATGACTCCCTAATTTTTATTTTCTTCTCCTCCTTATCCTGATTTTAGTTTTTTTTTTAAAAAAAGTTTTTATCTCTCTTTTGTTCTCACTAGGAAATGAACATCTAAGTCGCCCAGTCTAGCATCCAAAAAAATCAACAAATATGAAGTATTTTGAATCCTTCCCCTGCACTCTTATTTATGAAATAATGATTTGGGAACCATAAATTTTAATTGTGAATATATAAAAAAGGTAAAAGAGATGATACCTTTTTCGGAGTGAAATGAGAAATACCAGATCCACCAGCACAATGATACATTTCGTTAAACTTTCAAGGCATGGCCACTATTCTTAACTCGTCATCATTTCAATACCAACACAAGTTTTCGACCAACATATTAGCCTTTGTCTCCCTCCCCACGTAAGCATCATAATCGTCAACTATAAAAGTTGTTGGTCAAACAGTCACATTATGTTCTTTTTTAAGTTTGAGGATCACATTAAGTACGAAAAAAATTCGATGATCACATTGATTTTTTTTAGAAAAGTACGGGGATCTCTTATTCTTTTTGCCTTTTATTTTTAATGAAAATAAAATTATTAATTGAATTAAAAAAAAACTTAATGTGAGGCTATATATAATCATTGAGTTGTAAATGTGAAGGAAGAAACATTAATTTAAATTCAAAATTTCTTTTATTCTTGTATAAATTAGTATTTAAAATATATAATATTTATCCAACTAGTAGACAATTGTATGATTTGCTTCAATGGTTTGCTGTTACTAAGTTCTATGTTTGGCGTTAACTATTGTATAACATATATAAAATATCCTGTATTACATAACACAACAGATATGCTTGGTTTAATGGCTAGGGCGTGTCATTATTTGATTGAAACAATTAAATTTATTTAACTAAATTAAAATCAAAATGATATAATATATAAATATTGAGTATTATATGTGTAATTATATTAGTTTTATTGACTGTCACATCAGTACTTCTGTTAAAAGTTAATCGCAATTGACTTAATTAAATATAATTAAATAATTAGGTGATTTGATTAAAAGATTGGTGATAAAAATAAAAAGTTTAACAGTTGGAGTAGTCAATGATACAATTTACCCAAAGATTAAATTATATCAAATCAAGGCAGAATAGTGGAGGGACTAAAACCAAAATTAGATCAATCGTCATACCCTTTACAACCCGGGGGATTTCTTCTTCCGGGTCGTATTGTCTCGTTAACCCGACTCGTGTGTGTGAAAACGAATGTCTGTTGAAGTAGTTATCGAAGTGCACCTAGAAGACTTTCCAAAATTTGAAGCTTCCAGCAATGGGCGCCTCTGAATCTGCCCTCTCTGGTTCTTTATCGGTAAGTTTCCGAATTCTCTTGAAAAACTTCAAGCTTTTCAGCTGGGTTCTTTTTATAGCTTAACTTTGTTCTGACATTGATTATTGGTAATGAAGAGTTCAACCGATCAAATCACTACCATTTCAAAGCGATCAGAAACAGTTGATCCCGTTTTAGAGAAGCTCAAATCCCTTAAAATTGTAAGTTTTTACTCTTTTTCAGGTAATAATTTCGCCGTGAAAATCACTGGAACTTTATGGATTTTTTCCCCTTTTGTTTTCAATTGTAGTCGTCGCCAATACTGACGACACCGCCAACGGAGGGTAGCTTAACTGACATTTTAGTTAGAAAGCCATCATCATCTTCGGCACAAGGTGTGCTTCACGTCCCTATTTTGTGTTTTTACAAAATCCTCCCTAATAAGCTTTGACAATTATTAAGAAAATTATAAGACGATTGAATGCTTCATAAGTGAAAAAAGGGTTTTAATCTCTTCGTTGCTTTTATGGATTTCATCACTTATTTCTTTCTTTATATCCATGTATCAGTGTTCCTGGTTGATAACCCCAGAAAGAAAGTGAAACTCATAGTCCGTAAAATTTATACATAGGTTTCAACTTTTCTGAAAGAATTAGGGGTTTTTCTAATTTTCGATTGACAGGAGCTCGAAGGCTATATATGAAGCATTTAGTTAACGTTATGCAGCTGTTATGTTCTACATTTTTCATAATTTAATTTGGAACGTGGGTTTCACTCATGGAGGTTGTTTTCCTGATGAATGGTTTGTCTGTTAAGATCACAGTACATCCGTCATCAAAGTGATTTTACAACTCTTTACTTGGATGAGCTTAAGCTTTGACTGGTCATCAAGTCCATAAGGAAGCCAAGGAACCAAGAAAAATTAGTAGACTAGCTTACCCTAGGGAGTGGTATCGGAGTAATCCATTAGATTCAATGGTATTTGTACATGCCAGATTCTTGTTTCTTTGCTTTTTTTTTGTGAAGAGCCATACACTGTAAGCATTCTGTAGCTATTCGGAATGTCATTCCCGATTCAAGTCTCATTAGATTTGCATCCAAGTGATCTTGGCTTTGCATTCATTAAAGACTTCTATTCGCTTATTTGTATATTTACTATTGTTTTAGATTGCTTTCTAATCACCTTGTTAAGCATATGTATAAAGTATTCCAGTTGCTAATTGTGGATTATACTGAATGGCCTAAGATAAGATTTGAAAAACTCTCTAATTTTAGGGAAATTCATATGCATAAAATTAAACTAGATGAACAGAACAAGAGAAAAGTAGAGCAATGTTGAAGGGAAAGAAAACCTGTGGCTACTTTTCAGAAATCATGGTAATCTGGGCTATATAGGTTAGTATGATCTTGAATATGCTCTTGAAGTGCTAAATAGTTTCTGATTTTGTTCAGTGGTTGTCATAACATTTTATGCTGGGTTTAAATAATTTCTTTTTGGACTATTGAAATAGCTACCGTGGATCCGAAGGTGTTGGTGGAACTCTTCTCAATTTATCGTGATTGGCAGGAGGAGAAGGCTCAAGAGATTAGCAAGAAACAGGTTTGCATCTCTGTCATAAATTTATGGGTTTGAGAATACCTATTGCAATGTCATGGGGTGGGATTACTTCTGCAGTAGATAATTTTTCGACATGTCGAGCTCTCATCTTCCATAAATTTCCTTCAAATGTACACATTTCATTGCAGGAAGATGTAGAAAACAAAATAGAAGTTGCAGATGCTTTGGCGGCTAAACTTCTCCAACGTTTTAATTACTCAGTTTCCACAATGAAGACGACTTCACAACATTTATCAGAAGGTAATCCAAGTTTCTTCTCAAATAGAGAGCGCAGATCGACTGTTGGTAATCATTTTGAAGAACATGATTCCTCTTAAAATCTAAATTAACTAGTATTGCATGTAGTTCACACAATGCAAGTGGAGCTTGGGGAGCTAAAAGGAAGGTTAACTGAGGTCCTCTCCAATTGTGACGCACTGTGCAAGAGGATTGCTGCAGAGGGGCCAGAACCACTTAGGTCGTCTATCAAGCCATTTGCAGTTGCCACTGCAAACTCGGCAGTAAACCGTAACTCGTCTTCAGATCAAGGACTTATACCAACAAATCAAAGCTCTACATCTATAGAAGACAACATAGAGTGACACTTTAGTGTTTCACCCGTACATAATTCATACATTCTTTTACTATACAGTTTTTTTGAGATCTAATTTTATTTGTATACTTGTTAGGGATGTAATCGAGCCGAGTCGAGCTCGAGTATTGTTGAATTCAACTTGACTCAACTCAAAAAGTTCAAATACGAACACGAATATGAACCTTGGATACATGAAAATGTTATATTACATTTTTTAGAAAAATAATAATATATAAATATTAATATTACAAATAACTAATTTAAAAAATTATTTTTTAGTTGCCCATTAACATCGAGTTGAGTATCAAGTAACTCATTTTGATTTATTAAGAACTTTAGTTCCCTTTGATTTGTTAATAACTCGTGTTCTCAAGCTTTTTTGGCCATTCTGGTAAGGACAATTCAAGTAACATAATCCGAATTGAAAACAAGAACATTGCTCAAACGACACAAAACAAAACCATTGTCTAAAATAATAATATCGAGTATTTTATAAAATAAACACGTATAAATAGAATGTTAAAGTGGAGGGCTGCTACTGGAGTTTTGTGTGATAAGAATGTGCCTCTAAAACTCAAGGAAAAATTTTATAGAATGGCAAAAAGACCAGCGTTGCTGTATGGATCAGAATGTTGGGCAATCAAGAAGGATCACGTAAGGAAGATGGAGGCCGCATAAATGAGAATGCTTCGATGGGCATGTGGTAGGACTCTGTGGGACATGACACCAAACTCTACTATTAGGATGTCTTTGGGGGTGGCGTCTGTATACGAAAAATTGAGGGAGGGAAGACTACGGTGGTTTGGACATGTCCTTAGGCGACAACCGTCGGATGCGGTCAGGAGGGTAGAGTCGATTACAGTCGATGGTGCCAGAATGAGAGGACGACCAAGGAGGAACTGCGTAGACTGCTTGAGATCTGATTTGAATGATTTATCTCTTACCGAGGACATGACCTCTGATAGGAAAGTATGGAGACTTAAGACTAGGGTAGCCGAGTAGTGTGGGTCAACAACCATAGGGTGTAGCATCTCTGTTCTTCTTTTTAATTGCCTTTGTAGTAATTTTCCATGATCTCTACTTTTTATACGTTCCTTTTATTGGAATTTATGAAGGCTTAAAATTAGGGTAGCGGAGTTGTGTTGCCTTAGTTTAGGTTTTAATCCATTTTGACTTTATTCCTTCTCGTAGCTTACTATCGCTGACGTCTGTGTATCATTCTCTTCATGTTTCCTCTTTCTAAATTTAGCCGGGACTTACGTTTTTTTCTATATGCAGAGATTTTTACGCAGGGATTTATTTGCAGGGATTACTTCCCATTACAGACGCGCATATGAATGACTACATATAAAGACTGTTCAACTATGTATTTATTTATTTATTTATTTATACATACATGATATTTTATCTTTATTTTTAATTTTTTGACTGTCGGAGGTCTTCCACGGAAGTTACACTCAACCTGGTGTTGGGGACAGCCTACTAACCTACCTCCTCCTTAACCCATTGCATATGGGAATATGGTTTTGTTGTTGTTGTTATAAATAGAATTGTGATAATCTTTTTCTTTTCTCGCAAAACATTGTTTTTTAGGTATACATCACAAATATTTAGACTTATATCAATTAACCTATACTTTCCTATTAAAGAAATGATACCCAATTGCCCAAGGTACATCAAGTGAACATACTAGGTACGGAAGTCAAATATAAGTGTTAAACAGGAGTATAGGTATTGTAGCACACAACACACCTATACTAAATATCGGAAATAAAATTCATAACGTCAATGTATTATGAATCCATTATTACTCAAATTATATCATGATTCAAGAGTACACAACTGTACTAAATACAGGAGTGCACGGATGCACTATTACTGAAGTACACGAAAGTATTAAAATCAGAAGTGCTAGAATGCACTAGTTACGGGAGTACACATTGGTACTAATTTGGAAGTGCACAAATACACTATTACTGGATGTACTCGAATCAGGAGTGCACGGATGCATTAAATTCAGGAGTGCAGTAGTGCAAGTTGCATTAATACAGGAGTGCATAAAAGCACTGATAAAGGAGAGCATAATTGCAAGTGACTCCCTACCAAATTTAAATGTAACCTGAATTGTTTTTCTTCAAGCATATCAGCATATGTAACCTGAAGTGTTAAGGGCACTTTGGTAGTTCTCGGATTTGCTAGAATTCAACAACCCAAAGGATTGAAATATTCCCCATTTGTTATGAAACATATGAGAACCCGCTAACTCGGCTTGTTGCAGTTCATGTGTTTTTGTCTTTAAGCATAATAACAAATATGCTGATTGAAACTGATAAATATGATGTACGTCTTTAATACAAATTGATAAGAACCACACCCCAAAAGCTACCTACTAGAGCAAAAGACTGTCGGTCCGTATACACCCACAAAGAGATACTCTACTATGGAATTCAAGCCCCAAACCGCGATTAGGCACGTTACAAAGGGGAATGGAAGAAATGATTGCACAAATAATATGTGGATTTACATGGTAATAAAGAAAGCAAATTTTACTTGTGTTTTCCATCAAAATAAAACAAATCTAAGGGTCGAAAAACAACTTCACCTTTTGCTTAAAACTATGGAGGCCACGGCTGCACAAGGAAGATGAAGGCTGAATTTTCTTGATGTTTCCTTGAAAATAGACTGAAGCCTTTCAAGTTCTTTAACTTCTGAGTTCAACACCCCAAGTTCCTTTCTTTAGTGGAAGAGTGTTGGAATTAATCCATTTAAGAGATTTTTCATACACGAGCTCTCTTTCAAAAACTAAAGAGGCTGAAAAGCTCTGAAGTCTTTGAATCAAGATCATTTTAGTGATATTTCAAGGAAGGTCATGTTAAAAAAGGAAGAATTGGGGAGGATGCAACTTCAAAACCTCTCTTTGGGAACATTTGGGGCTGATGCATTGGCCAAGGCCTCATTGCATGTTGTTGCTTGAATTAACGAAAGCTGAGACCCTCTTCTACAAGCAGAAAGCAAAAGTTAAATAGTTGCTAGAACGAAACCAAGAGACAATTCTTTCATTCCATTGTGGTTGCCTGAACCTAGAAGAACAGCATTCGAGTTCTTCAGGATGAGCAAGGGAACAAAGTTGAATCGTTTGATGGAATGACTGATCTGACTGTTGATATCTAGAAAATCATTCGAGTTCTTCAAGATGAGCAAGAGACTAAATTCTTTCACTCCATTGTGGTTGCCCGAACCTAGAAGAACATCATTCGAGCTCTTCAGGATGAGCAAGGGAACATCATTTGAGTTCTTCAGTTCTTTCAGTCTGAGGGGTAAAAGGACTTGATGGTTAGAGAGGTATCTGATAAGGAAATGAAAGATACTATTTTTTTGTCAGGGATGATAAAGTCCCTAGAACGGATGGATTTACCTCTTGTTTTTTAAACCTGTGTGGCAAATTGTTAGAGGTGACTTTATTGTGGTAGTTTCGTTATTTTTTCACTACCTTTACCCTTTTACCTGCCTTCAACGCCACTGCTTTGGTCCTAATTCCTAAGACGTCTAATGCCAGCATGATGAAGGACTTTCAGCCTATCTCTTTTTGTTCTGATGTATATAAAACCATTACCAAAATCACTGTGGGTAGCCTTGCAGTTGTGTTCCCCAGCATGATAGCTCTGAACCAAACTGCTTTTATTCTTGGTCAAAGCATTGTTGAGAACACTATCCTTGCCTAGGAGCTAGTTACAGGATATGCTAGGAAAACTCTCTCTCCTAGATGTGCCCTCAGAATTGATTATAGAAGGCCTTCGACTCGCTGAGTTGGGTTTCATCCTTGGAGTCCTTAAGACTCTTGGTTTATGGTGAAGTTTCAAAATTGGATAAGAGTCTGTCTCACCTGGTCCAGATTTCTTATTTCCCTAAATGGGAGTTTGGTCAGGTTCTTTAAACGGGTTAGGGGCATTTGGCAGAGAGATCCCCTATCGACCTTTTTATTTGTTCTTGGCATGAATATCCTCTCGAAGCTGTTGGACATGGCTGCTGTAAAGGGTATCTTTGCATACCATCCTAGAATCAAAAAAAATTGGATTAACTCACCTTTACTTTGTCGATGAGTCGATGACCTGCTGATATTTTGTAAAGGCTCTTCCTACTCTTCGGTTGGTGTCCATTGTGTGTTGGAGAAATTTTATAAGATGTCTGGCTTGAAGTTGAATGCTGCCAAGAGTGGGGTTTTTGTCTCGGGAGTCACTTTAGAGCAGCTGGATAATATTCAAGGCTGAACAGGGTTCCAAATCCGTAGATTGCTTGTTCGTTATCCAAGGGTGCCTCTTGTAACTAGGAAACTCTCGGAAAAGGATTGTGCTCCTTTAATTCCCAAGATCCAGGATAGGCTTGGTTACTAGGAAAATAAGCATTTAAGCTATGCTGGTAGGCTCCACCTTGTGAAAGCGATTCTGTTCAGCATTACGAATTATTGGTGTCGTCAGCTCATTCTCCCTAAAGCAGTTATTAGGAGGTTGATCAACTTTGTGCTAGGTATTTCTAGAAGGGGAAGGATTCAGTTGCTTCGGGGGCAAAGGTGAGTTGGAAGCAAATATGTAATTCAAAATCGGTGGGTGGGCTTGGTTTGAAGGACATGGCCTGCTGGAACAAAGCTAGCATCCTCTTCCTCATTTGGAATATCTTAGCTGGGTAAGGGCCCTTGTGGGTTGCCTGGCTCAAAGCTTGTGTGTTTAAGTAGGTTGATTTTTGGCAATTGAAAGGCAAGGTGAATGTCGGTTGGAGTTTAAAGAAACTGTTGAGTTTGAAAGAGTAGGCTCGTTGTAAGTTGACTTAGGTGATTAGTTCGAATTTTATCGTCTAAGTTGCACAGATATCTACATCTTCACATGTTCTATCACAGTTCACTATAAACATGATTAGCCAACTCCAATAGTAAACTATTATGATTATCAACATTTTTTAACATAAGGCTAGTCTTCGATGATCATAGCATCTCATCGATAGTTTTATCACGATCGTCAACATTTTATAGCTGAAGGCTAGTCTTCAATGGTGAGGCATCTCATCCGTCTTTTCAGTTTAACGTTAATGACTATAAAAGATATTGTCCCACATGTTCATGAAAATTAAAATGATCTGAACGTCAATTAGTGATACATAATAGTTTGGAGTTGGGACAAAAGCTTATGGAGTACTATCCGAAGGCAAGGCCAAGATTGTAGGTTACCAAGTGTGACGCATAAAATGATCTGTGTTTCTGCAGAACATTATGATTTTAAGTTGAAATTAAATTGTCGTGATCATTGAAAGCCCGTATAGAAAAGCTAGACATTTTAGACATTTTCATTAACACACCAGATTCATGTTCTAATAGCACAACAATATGCATTCACACACTATATGGTTCAATTTTTCGAAAGCAAAGCAATGGCATTAACTCAAGTTCCCTGCACTTTTCATTGTGTTACACTTCTTTAAGAAAATATCCTCCACGAATTTGCCTATGTAGAGCACTAGTCCCACCTCAGTTTACTGGCTGGTTATCGAGTCAGCTGGAACAAAGCACCAGGCATTACAGTCCAACAGGCGGTAGAGTGAGATGGCCGATCATATATTTGAAGCACTTAAGGCCATTACTTTGCACTGTTCATTCATGGCCAAAAGCTGAGCTTCTTTCTTGTCAAGAAGTGCAGTCAACCTCACGTTCTCTTCCATAAGCTTCTGAACTTCAGCCTCTTTCTGCTTTTTCTCGCCCTCTAGCTGTGTTGTCTTTGCAACTAGTCTGGTCAGAACAATATTAGAAGTTATTCCATGAATAAGATACCAAAAAGAAGTATTGAATACCACCACTTCCATCACATCCAACCATTTATTCAGAGGCAAATGCATTTTTTTGCACATGAAAATAGTTGTTGCTATCATGCACTTCCTGTCAGATTTCATGCACTTCCTATCAGATTCAGGACAATAATTACATGCCCTAAAATTGCAACACTAGTAAAAAAAACATTGGACTCCTCAAATTGAACTCAATAGTAGAAAAACAGCATGAGAATAGACAACCTAGCTTCAAACAAACATCATTTCTGGTTGAAAGCCAATAAAGCAAAGAAATATCCATGATACTCTATATGGTCTGATACAGATATATCCAAAAGAACAGTGTTAATATTATTTGCTGAGCATGTTGAAAATGGTTCAAACATTCAAGAATCAAAGAATAAGTGAAGTTGAAGAGATCACAAAACTCAAAGATCATACTGACCGTTCAAAGAGCCTCTCAATGGTTTGAAATTGCTTCTCTGATGAAAGAAGGGTTTCTCTTACACTAATGAGACTACTCATATAAGATTTCAGGGACTCGAATTCCTGCTTCACACGGGAAAGCTCCTGTTCATTTTCAGCAGCTCGTTGCCTCTGTCTAGAAGTTTCTTCGACCAAGTCCTCAACCCTCAGCCTCATTTCATTAAGAATGTTATTTGTACCCAGAGCAAAACTTTCCATCTCTTCTAACTTTCTAGACATATTCTCGATTTGGACTGCCTTCTTTTGAATTTCTTCCTGACCTAATGCTACCTTTTCTTTCTCGACAGCAGTTTCAGATTCTGCCATAATGACCCTCTTAACGAGAACTTCCATTACATCTGTGACCATTTGCACAGACTTGATTAATTCTCCAATATAGGCTCCATCTTTTCATCCAAATAACCTTGATGTCTACTAATTCCAATCCATGTTTTATCATCCAAACAATCAAATGAAGAGAGGTCAACCCTCCTTGACCAGCCTGAGAGCGGTGTACCTTCTTTATCCACAAGCCCCACTCCTTCCAGTTCTTTGATGCCACATGATTTATGAGCTAAATCAGGAACAGCCATTACTCTTGCTTTAGATTTCAGGTAAGTCAACAAAGTTGCTGTAGTTTTCACCCTTCGCCAAAGAACATCCAACTCCTTTTTTGACTCCTCCTCTGAACCCTCTATACAAGCCTTTACCTCCATAATTTTGGCCTGTAACACATCTACTTGGCCTTGGCGTTTTTAACCTCCTGCTTCCACAGTTCATGAGTTTCACTAAGCTGAGACGGCAGAGTTGAGAAGTCCAGATTGTCCTCGGCTGCCATGCCCTTTCCTAAGTTATGAAAACTAGGAATCAGAACGTGAAGGCTTAACAGAATATAAACTAGTAACCAAAAACAGAAACAAAAATGCAAACAGAACATATCTTTGTTACAAAATGAATGGATTACAAAGCAAGATGTGGTAGTAGACGCTTGCTAGAACCCCAAACCCACGCTCAGCCAATTGAAAAGATGCAAACCTCCCAACGGTACTAATTCACAAATAAATTTCCATCTCACTTTGACAGTTTTACAACCCCATAAGGTGCAAAGTTTCAATGCTAGCCACCAAATTAGACTCTATACGATAGAAATTGCATGATCAGACAAGATTCTAGCTCTCATAGATTACTAACTTCCAAAATCTAGTATCCTTATTGATGAAGATAGTAAGAAATAACAACGTCCAAATCCAGTAGAACCGTTTCATTATAATTATGCTAGTTCAAGATGGTATGACAACGAGACATCTTACATTTAACAAGACAAAAGACTCGACCTAAATAATGTTTTACAAACCCAGCATGAAACAAAACAACAAGATGATCCCACCTAAGCTAGCATCACTTTCTTAGAGATAGCTAGCAAAAACACAAAATTTTCCCCTGGAAATGTCTTGGATTGAGAAAATAGTATCTCACACCAAATTGAATTTTGCAAAATTCCTCGTCCTTTAAAAACCATATCCCCCTATAAAGTTAAAAAATTCATCCACGTCTTTACCATAATCAAACAATAATAATTAAATTCCACGATCTGAACCAACAAAGCCCTGATAAACTACGATGGCATGAAAATAAGCCGGACAACAAATCGGAACCCTATGCTGATCAAGCACCAAACACGGTAAAAAAAATCAAACCCTAACCCATTCACAGAAAGAAAAACAAACAAATTTGCCACCCAGAAAAAGAAATTCAAACCTGAAAGGAAAAAGAAATTTTTTCGTCTAAAAACAAAAAGTGGAAGGCCGTAACAGACCAATAAAAAACAAAAGTCTTTTTTTCCCTCGTTATGGGATTTTGAAAGAGCTTGAGAGGGCAGACGGAGGAAGAAAGAGAGAACCTGATTGCAGGGAAACAAAGGCAATAGCGTGGTGATCGACTGTAGAGGATAAATTCCAGGGCACTTGGGTTCGGCTCTTCTTCGTTCTATTTAAGAAAAATGGATTTTTATTTTGCTTTTAAATCTTTTAGCCAAGGAATGTTTGACAGATGGGCAACTTCCTCTTTGTCATTATACCAAAATTGTCTTTTCCTCATAATATGTGTATATGTATATATACAGTCTCATTTTAAGAAATGTCTAAAAATATATGTTAAGAGAATGTGCTATAAAAAAATATTGTTTTTAATATTTTCGATAAAGTATTATCGAAAATGTTATTGTTTTAATACTTTCGATAAAACTTTACTAAAACATTTTTTTTTTTATAAAAAAAATTTAATATTAGCGCTACCTAAAATGTTTAACATTTCTAATAAAATGTTTACTTAAAACATTATTTTTTCTACCGAAAATATTAATATTAGGTTATACCGGAAATTAGTTAACAAAATTAACGTTTCCAGTAAAAAAATAATGTTTTAAATAACGCTTTTACCAAAATATTAAAAAAATAACATTTTCGATAACGCATTTTTTAGCCGTGTATTAAAACTGTCGTACAACATAACTACTATGATATACATGTCATCAAATATTAAATATCTTATTTTTAAAATTATCATTGGTAAGGGTAACCGGATTTATTAATGGGTTGATTTAAAATTATATAAAATAAAATAAAATGATTATTAATAATCATAAAATCTCGTCGGAAATTTGTTAAAACTAATAAGGAAGATGAATTGTCAAAATTACCACAGAATTCGTTGTAATTTCTCTTTTTTAGATGTGTTTCTTTCGAGTCCGTCAATCTCTCAACAAAATTCGTTTGATGTTCCCATGTCAGTCATTAGTTCGAATTATCATATAGTATTATGACAATCATCCAATTATCTATTTTTAAATTAATCATTTTATTCTAAAATTTGAACTTTTAGTTTGTGATTTATTTAATATTGATCTTAATTTGTCATTACTTTCTGCTCTCGAATTACTGATACAAGTTCATCTCAAGAAGAGAATTCAAGCTCGAACTTTAAGGAAATATATTATTAGGACAGACAACCTAAACCCCAAACATAATTATAAAATAAACATAGACCGTATCAAACTCACTCCTTTTTTCCAACAAAGGTATCTCATGTTCATGGGATTTTCTCCCACTACACATTATATCAATCTTCCTACAATATATATAACTGATAAGCACATGTTAAATCCAAAGTTGCCTATGCTGGGATTCAAACATGAGATCCCCATTAAAAGTGGCTGCAAGAACAAAGTGAAACAAGGTCCAAGTTGTACTCTTTTTGAATAGTTCAGTTATATAACGTCTAGGAGGAATGCTGAAGGTACAGGATGCTGTATTGAGTTTCACTTGTGATCCATCTCAGCCTACTTGAACTGAAAGAGAATTTCCAACTATAAAGCTAGACTGCTGTAAACATTCTATCAGAACTAAAACGACAACGTGTAACCAGATAGTGGGATTTTCGGCCGAAAACATTACCCTATCAAATGGAAGGAGACCTAAAAGCTTACCCAATGATTGGTATGGCCTGCATTATTGTATGGCTGATTGACATACCACCAGAAATTCTAGTGACATGGACAAAAGACTGTTGTTTATAGTGTAAGCCTATGCTTCATCCAGGGGGGGTTTTGCCATATTGAACATAGTACAGTTTAGGCTACTTTGAAGCAGAAATATTTGAGCCTTTGATATAAGGGACAGATTGCAAGTATCTATATCTTGAGTAAAGCTTAAAGCTGTATTTGAATTTCTAGCTTAGAATCATACAAAAACGATAATCCAAAGTCGAAATCTTCCCTAGATTGATGTTGCGTGATGTTACTTTTGAGCTCTGGTAATGGTACTTTGGGTCATTAAATCGGAAGACCAAAACATAGTCCATACAGGACATCACTTTATCACATAATCCCTTGGTCAACCATTTTAGCCTAACAAAATTAAATCTTAGAGATGTTATACGGGCAATAAGTAAATTTCTTTCATGATTATTCCATTTCCCTAAACAAGAGAACTTAGCAGACTGTAAAAGTAACATTGAGACATACGCATATATATCGGTGTGGGACTGTGGTATGGATTAAGAACCCTTGAACATGGAGGTGGGAGCCAGAGGAGGAGAATCAAGTTGTAAAGATTCAGAGCAGGTCCAACAAACCGGAAAACTATCCAGGCCCCAATTACGATGAAAATGGACGCATACGCAAACTTGTTGAGCCAGAACAGCAAACCCTTCTCTCCGACGTACAACTCTAAAGCCTTCTCCACCATGCTCATTTCCTCCCATTTCTTGGGAGCTGCTTCAGCTGCAGCCTTTGCGTTCGTCCGTTGCCCTTCTCCCCTGACACCTTCTTCCTGGAGCTTCCGACGCCTTCTTGACCCTCTTTTGAACCGGATTTGAAGAGTATCAGACGGCGCTCTCACTGGCGGAGGAACTGGTGGTTCTGGGGCCTCGCTGCTATTATCGGCGCTGCTGTTTGTGCAATAACTATGGGCAGCCGGCGAGGAAAAGATAGGTAATTACATGTTGGTGAAGATAATGGTTTTAGAAGAGAAGGTTGGTTGGTGGGGGTGATTTTGAAGCGAGGGATTTTAGAACACTGGCATCCATTTTCGCTCTTCAAGTATGGATACGCTTATCCCTTTTTATTTGTAGGTACTATCCTCACTGTTTACATCCTCATTCATCATAGTTTTTGGCTTTCTAAGGTAAATATGCATTTTGCGTTTGCTTCGTTAATAATTTCAAAACAAAATTATTTTTCCAGGTAGGTAACTGAATTTAAATTTCTTGATTTATTGTATTTAAATTGATACATAAACTACCGTTATTGTTGAATATAAAAAAAAGTTAGTTTTTTTATTATTGATGTGTTGTTCATCTTTTTTATTGATTAATATAACACCAATTTAATATAGTTATTGATCGTTGATATCTTTATTTTTTTCTTTTAGCTTAATACAAAATAAACATAAGAATTTTACATCAAAAAATGTTTTAATATTTTAAAAAAAAATCACTAAAAAAGTTAGTTGCCTATCATTTTAGTGCTCAAACACTAATATTAAAAAACACTAATATTAAATGACACATGTCGTATTTTTTTAATTTTTTAAATATTTTATATTTTAAAAAAAATAGCAATGTTGCGTCCCCATGTTTCATTTTTTTATTTTTTTAAAAATATTCTATATTTAAAAAAAAGAACAGTCACGTTTCACTCCCCTTCTCCCTCCTCCTTTCTCTCCCTTCTCCTCTCCGACTGTCACGGTCGATCAAACAACAAACGACTAACTACTACATCGATCAAACAACTGATTACCACGATCGATCTAAGGGATTTTTACAAAATCCTAAAATAAAATTTTCATTTACAACATTTTTGGGTGTTTAATTAGTTGCGAAAGTATGGGCTTTTGGTCGTGGAAGGTTGGCCGGTCACAATTCGTTGGGTGTTCGGTCGATTGACAACATTGGTGGCAACAGACATTGATAAAGTATTAAAATTAAAGTTTTGAAAGTTTGAGATTCTTTTTAAGATTTGAAAAAAAAAGTTTTTAAATTAAAATATTTTTAAAAATAATTTTTTTTAAATTATTTGAACGTGACACGTGTCACTTAACGGTCAGATTTAATGGTGATTAATGTCCAGGCACCTAAAAGTGTAAACAAGGCACATATTTTTAGCGAAAAATTCTTTAGGCACTAAAACGTTTTTCGAGATAAAATTCAATCACTTACTTTTATTAAGCCTTTTATTTTCTATGTCGTATCTATTTTTTTTTTTTTATTTTAAATAAGTATGTTTGTATGACATGTTTCTTATGCATTTATGACACATTTTCTTATGCTTTTTGGCATGTTTTTGGATTGTTTGACCCTTTTTATAAGAGCATGGTTTTAGAACCGGACCGGTTAACGAACCGGTCATGCTACGGTTCACTGGTTCAACCGGTCGAACCGGTCCGACCGGTCTAAAGAACCGGACGACATCATAATTATTTAAAAAATTAAATAAAAACCAAAATATTTAATAAAAAATAATTTTTTATATCACAAGTCATATTCAAAGCAATTCATAACATATATAAGTTAAAAACCATAAAATCAAGTGAAACAAAGATTCAAATTAACTACAACATAATTTAAGGTAAAACATATTAAATAAAATATATATATATAATTAAAAATAAATTTGGGGTTAAAAAATCATAACAAAATGATATTGTTTTGTTTAATTTTTTTTTAAACAATCTCACATGGCTAAGAACATAGAAGAGCATCCTAAAAGTCTAAAGAGTAAAATATGAGAACAAAACAATCTCACATTGCTAAGAAACATAGAATCGCATCACAACTAACTTTTATAAATAATAGAGGTAATTTGGCATTCAAAATCATGGAGCCTTTGGTGAGCATTGAGTGAACTATTCTTTCACTTCAATCAAGCTCGAATTTTAGGCTTCAATCGAGCTTCTAATTTTTTTTAGTTCAAGCCTTTTTGATTTCAAGTTTCAATATTATATTCGAGTTTGAGTTGAACTTGATAATTTTTAGTTTGTGAGTTTGAGTTGAGTTGAGCTTACTTAAAGTTTTCAAGTTCGAGTCGAGCTCAGCAATACTAGAGCTCGACTTGACTCGTTTAATAAACGACGTTGTTTGGTTATTTAAAAAAAAAAACAAAAATCCTGGTTTTTCCCAGTTTTTTTCCGGTTTCAGCCGTCCGGTTCGAACGGTTCAGCGGTTCTGACTGGTTTACTAATAGCGGTTCAACCGGTTTAGATTCAACCGGACTAAGCAACGGTTCCTGGTTGAACCGACTGATCCGGTCCGGTTTTCAAAACAGAGTATAAGAGTTAATTTGACATCATCACGACTGATCAAGATGAGGCTCATCTGATATCTTGTTGATCTTCCTTGCTTTAAATCATATTGGATTTTGATACCCAATTTGCATTCATAAATGACTTTTTTGTCGATAAAGTCTGATTGCGATTTGTCAATGATTTTTAAATAGCTTAATCATCTTTTGTGATTCGTTTATAAAATTGTTTGATCTATCTTTGTTTGAGATTTTGGTTTGATTTTAAGCATTCTTTGTATAGTCCTATATGATTTTAAGTTGTTAATTTTTTTCCAATGTTTATAGAAAATTTGCCTAATTATGTGTTTAATTTATGATTGTGATTGTAAATCTTTATTGTAGTTTGAGATATTCTTATTTTGAAAATTAGGATTCTTTCAAAAACAAATTATACATAAACTTGATTTTTAATTTAAATGATAATGATAATCTTTTAGTTATTTTTGATCAAAAAGTCGCACTTAGATTAAAAGAATTTGCGAAATATACTATGAATAACTTATATAAAAAATCTAAATTCAAGTACCTAATACAAAAGAAAAACCATAAGTATCAAATTAAATCAACAAGTCAAATTCTAATACCAAATTTATATTTATTTAAAAACAAAAACTCAACCAAAACATGCTGATGGTCGAGGTTCAAATGCATTAAAAGCACAATAAGATCCATTTCAGAAGTTCAAAGGTTGAATAGTTAGAGTTTGTATAAGAATATAGGGAGGGAAATGCAAACCATTTGCCATTATCTCAGTTTCCATCAGAAGCCTAATACTGGATATTTTTTTCCACAACCAATCATCCATGAATTACCCAACTTTCGCATCTCTCAAGAGTCGAACAGCAATCCATAACCAAAATTACAGTTCGCAGCATAACAAGGAACTGTACAATCATTATACTACGACGAACATAGAAAGTTGGAACTACATATACCTAAATTATAAGCTAGCTCTCATTCTTATATTTTTTTCAGCACAAGAAAGTTAGCGCTGGAGCATCTACAACCTAGTTCTGGACAATAGGTAACAGTTAAATGAGCGCAAGAAGTAACAGATAGGAAGATGTGTCGAATTCGATGAGCCTACAATATGACTTTAGACTATAAGCAAAAACAAGAGTCTTCCTTCCAACATATGCTGCCAATTTAGATAGATCGGAATCCAAAATGAGAGCGTGGGATCCGGTTACAAACATAAGATCCCGGGTGCCCACTTAATGCACGGAGGCTCAGTGTCAGTGCTCATCCAGTTCCAATTGATACAGAAGGGTCACTACATCATCCAATTTGCAACCTGAAGAGTGCAGGTGTAGCAAAGGATAGACCTGATAGAACCAATGTCTAGTGGTCAATAACATTCAACATCTCCAGTTCATTAGAGTGCCTTAGGATATCATCTTGATGTTGAGTGTTCCCCTTCCAGGGAAGGTTTAGGATTAATGAATTTTCAGATAAAAAACGTATAAAGAATTACATGTCTATGCTTACTGGGTAGAAAATTCTTTGAACACTATCAAATATTGGTATAATCTTTCAAAGGAACAGAATCTAAAGAACAACCTGAGCAGCAATATTCACAAGTAACAACTAGACTGATATTATCAAGTTAAGTAAATAATTTGAGTAGAAAGATATAGAGATATTGATCGGAGAGAATAGGAATCATACTTCTTTTCCACTCCTTACACTCCAGGCATATGCACGACCATCGCCTGAACCTGCAAGTCATAAACTAAGCAACTTAGATCAGACTTGAGAGAATCATCCACAGCTCTCCCCCAAAACTTCAAAACATGCAGCAAATAGAACAACTATGACAAAGATCATAGAACAATTTAGTTTAAGCTGATATATCTGGTGAAATATTGTACCTCCAAAAAGTAAACTGTAGAATATTTGGATATGGAATACCTGATATAACAAACATTCCCTCGGGGCTAAAAGATGCCTCTAACGTGCAATAATTAGGAACTGGCTTCACATTGTATGTGGATAACTAAAAACGACAATAACGGAGAAAGAATCATCGAATGAATGTACCACTTAGTATATTCTTTATTAACTAATTTAAATTAAGCATGGACGTCTTTAAGTGTATGATTAACTCACAAGCGTGCCACGAAATGAATCGAGCACATGAATATGTCCATCCATAGTTGTCAAAAGCATGAGCCGTCCATCATTGCTGAATTTTACAACATTAGCATCGGACACATCTCCCCCAACAGAAATATTTCAAAAGGACCCTAAACAATTCAAAGTTTTCAATTCACTACATGTTTTTTTCCCAAAAAAAAAAGAGTGAACAGCTAAACCCCTAAATTAATCTTATATGAGTTGTGAACCTTTCATATTTGCGAGCATCGAACATTCTGATGTATCCTCCAAAGGCAATAGCAAAGACTAGTCCTTGGTCATCATAAGATATGGCAGGCCTGCCTTGCACCCGTAAAAGGCCTACAGTACATAGGATAAATTAGAATATTTGGAAGGAAACAAAACGCATATCTAAATATTAATCTAAACATAAAACTCACCTGACATTTCTCTGCTCGTTGATCCCAAAGCAGCACAGTTCTATCAAGAGAACCAGAGATGAAACCTTCATTGCGTGAGCATAGGCTAAGCGAAACAACTCTAAATACATAAACAGATGTCAATACATCAAGTCTTACGGAGTTTTTTTGGTAAAGCAAGCCCTTAATTGGGTATCAGAAACCCAAACCTGTCATGGTGACCTTTAAAATATCGCAAGTACTTGTTATCGTGCAATGAGAGAAGACGCAATGATTCTGAAACAATGAAACACCACCCCTTAATAACACCAGTAAAAAAACACATAAGATAGTAGCAGCAGCAACTCACCATCCCAACCATTCTTTGAAGAGTAAATAACGTTGTGGATGCGAAGTAAATGAAACTAGATCACACCCCATACTTTTGCTATTAATTGTTTTCAAAACCCTGTAAATACAATTAAAGTAAAATTTATGAGGTTTATGTTCTAAGGATTTGGATTGTGAAAATACTCAGCCGAAGAATTTTAATTTTCAAATTATCAAGCAAGAAAAACAATCAACTCAATAAAAAATTAAAAATTCGCTTACGTGCACTAGAAACATCGTAAAGGCGGATGGATTCATCTTCACTAGCAGTTACTAAATAATTCGACGTTCTGTGAAAATCCATTGAACTGATTCTACCACTCTATTAACAGTAATTAAATAAAACTACATTATCTGAAGCTAACCCTTGTAGCTTGTTACATACTCGAAATAAGAATAAATTAGGAGGTGGAATTTACATATCTTTAAAACCATGCCGATTTCCATGCTTTGAATGATTTCTTCGGTGAGTTCCAGTGATACTTTATCTTCTCTCTCGGATGGCGGCCCTAACCAAACCATTACAAAGAAATTTTAAAAAAAGGAAAAAGAAAAAAAAAAGAAGGGACAGTTAATAGCTGATCAATAGTGGAAACCGTGAATCAGCTGAAATGAAATTTTAATGGAAATTTGACGTACCGACCATTTTCGATTGACTTCGATGATTGAAGGTTTACGAATATGTTGGGCGGAGAAATGGAACAAGCCCTAGAGTGTTCAATTATTCAACGCCTACAACCGCCATGAGAAACGTTGCGGCGGACCAGGCTTTCGTTGTAATGTCCGAATCGCGATCAGGAGCAGGCCTAGTTGGAAACTACTCGTGGCCACGGCCCACAGCCCCACACCTTCTTCAAGTTTGCAAACGCGTCGTTTAAATTCTTCCGATTCCCTTCTTTAGAATGCGACTGTTATTTCGGTTTAGGTTTTACATGGAAACGCTCACGTGTGGTTTTAATATACAGTTAAAATAAGGTGTTAACAGTTTATTATTATTTTAATAATAAAAGTGATAAAAAATGATCGATAATATTATTATTTAATCATTTTAATTATCTATATAAGTAACACGGTATAAAAATCTGATCAAAATGATGTTTTAGATAACGCTTTATTGAAAACATCATTTTTTGATCGAATTTTTTCTACCGCGTTACCTATATAGATTAGAACCGGTCAAAATAATGATGTTTTTAGTCATTTTTTACCAATTTGTTATTTAAAATAATTATAAAACCGGTAGCGTCTTATTTTAGCCGTATACTAAGGCCACACCACATTATTTGAATTATGTATGGTTTGGGTTGTTATTGTTAGTTTAGTTCGGGTTTTAGGGTTTAAATTATTTAAAATGATAAATTTTTTAGTTGAATTATTTTAAATTCAAATTATTTTTAAGGGCTTTTTCTTTTTTTTTAAGTGAAGTATTGTTAGGATGCTTAATAAGTCGAGAATAGTTTGTGAGTAATTTAAATTCGACTCGATCAAAACTTTGTCAAGTTTAGTCCGAGTTGACTCGATTCGAATTAGAGTTTAATTCAAGATCTTAATAAGTTCAGTCGAACAAATTTAACTCGATTATATAAGTTCACGAACAATTCGTTAATTTTTTATAACTTTTTAGTAGTTAATTTAAAAAATTCTTTCATTAAAAATCTAATTAATATACTAATTTATTACTAATAATAATAAAAAAATGCTAAATTACTAGTACTACTTTTCTAAAAAACAATAAGAAAGACATTCAATTATTAATTAATAATTATTACTAATCTGTCAATTAATGTTTAACTCTATATTAGATTTTTACATATAATTAAAAAGGATTAATATCAAAATAAGTGTCTAAACTATACCGTTTTCTTAAATAGGTCTAAACTATTTTTTGACTCATTCAGGTACATAACTTTACAAACGTTATTCATTTAGGTGCTCGGGCCATTAACGGCATTAATTTCCCCTTTAAATGGCACGTGTCGCTATAGGTGAATTATTTTTTTAATATTAAAATATTATGATATTATATAAAAAACACTAACTTTTCTTATATTATAAAACAACCCAAAATCTCAAATCCTAACCTTAATCTGCCGCTGCCGTCCTTTCCGGCACGACCACCGCCATCGACATAGTCCCTACCATCGTCCTACTCTACGTCATTGTTGTTTCCGTTAAATGGTCAGTGGAATCGCATGAGATCGTGATTTTCATCACAGGGTTTGCGAGGTATAATTTACAATCGATCGGTCACAATTTCATAGGAGTTTTGATAGTCGGGGAGGGGAGGTCAGGGGGGCTTTGTCGGCAGCAAAAGGCGGCGATCGATGTAGTTTAGGGTTGAAATGACGGTATTCAAAGTTTTGGGTTTATTTCAAATTTTGTGTTTTCCTTTTAAAATATATAATAATTTTATTTTTTTAAAATTTATCAAGTCGTGACACGTCACTTAACAGATGAATTAACACCGTTGACGGCCCATATACTTAAATGGATAGTTTAGGCTCCTATTTGGGAAATGGATATATTTTGGGCACTATTTGATATTAAGCCAATTAAAAAAGATGAAAATTTAATCAACTTAACGAGCACGATTAGAGTAGAGAAACTAGTTGAGTAAAATTTTATTGAGCTTAATGAACGACGAGTCCAATCGAACAATAAATTCATGTAAAGAGCACGAATCGAACACTATTCTATTTATAGTCGACTCGCTCAAAAAACACCCTGCATGATTACAGGTTTTAATATTTTTGATTTTTTTAGATTAATTTGAATTGAAAGAACGTGTTTAAGATTCATGGTTTGAATTCATTCAATTTAATTATATATTTATTTTTAAAGAAAAATTGATATAATAATATGACATCTGATTGATTAAGAAAAGAAATTAAAAAGTGAAGGATACAACAACAACAATTTTGTGAGGTGGCACTCGAGCATCTGGCTTTCATCAAAGAAGAGCAGAAGCCAGTTTAAAATTCTGCATCTAAATATACAAAAGAAAGAAGAAGCTGTAAATTGAATTCCATACACAAATTCACAACCTACACCTTACCCAAATCTTCAAAACACAAACAATATTAATATCACATCACTGGAACCGGCATGACTCCCTGTTCTCCTCCCTGTGCGCCTTCTGCTTGATGAATTCAATGCAATCTGCAACGGCTTCGCTACGGTGAGCATCGACCGTCCGGTGGTACCTCCGGGCTCTGCCGACGAGCTAGTCCCGCGATCGGGTGAGGCCTTGTGTGCGATAACATTATGATACGAAAAACCGCCTCCCGGAAGCGTTCGAAGAGGGACATCGGCAAGAAACGCTTGCTTTTGCTGTTACCTTTGAACCTAGGCATGCATAGAGTAGTCTCGGGGCTGCTGCCTCTGCCTTTTTTCCTCCATGGTTCTCTGGTGTGTTTGCTTGATATGATAATATAGGGGCTGCCTATATAGGAGAAAACTAATGCAGCAGACAAATTATTAGGTGCATGTATGATTCTGTTGATAGCTTAGCTTTCCACTAAACATTTATGAATGTCATATTTATTACATATCGTAGATTTTACAAGATATCCCACCAGACAATTTAATATACTGTCCTAATCTGTATTTAATGGTTTTAATCAAATGGGGTTAAATCAAAACAATTAGCAAAGCATGCCGAGGTAACCTTTTTGTCTTTACTCACTCTGTGGGATAAGGCTCACATGGGTTACTTGTGCGTTGGTTACATAATTTTAATGTCTTCTTCATGGTTCACCATGACTCTATTAAATTCAATTCGGCCGACCAACCGACCATCGAAGAAAACCTTTGTTTTCTTTAACCTCTTTTGAATCAAACTATGAGAACTGTTCTTCTGATTTTCCACAGTTCTCTGTTATAACATCGACATAAAACAAGATTATGTTCATTTCTTCTAGATCTTCGCATATCAAAACTTTTCGGACAGAATTCTTCCATTAATCAAAATCTTGGAAATTTATAATCTTTCGCCATCGATCTTTTGAAACAATTTCTTGTAGATTTACGAGAGTCAAGCTTATTGTCAAACAGTAATTATCGTATTCTTAGTCCTAACACTAACACTAAGAGTTATTAGGTATAAACCCCTCGCACACGATAGAAAGATAAACTTTTTTCTCTATGCTAGAAAGATTACCGTGTATATCAAAAGGGATAAACCGTTTATAATCGTCGTAAACCCAAATATTACCATCGATAGATTATATACGAAGTCATTTAAAGACGGATGGAAACAAAGGTGGTGCGACCAAATATGGGGCTTGTCAGCTACAGTAAATTTGGGAGGGGGGGGGCAGTGAACCTCTCTGCACCATGTTTGAAACTGAATTTGCTGTCTGCTGTCTGTCTGTTTTTGTTTGTAAGATGTGTAACACAGTTGGGACATGTTGGATTGACCTTTGTCAACAAACACGATACATTCCCCAATTCTGGTATCAATCACATCGTCGTCCTCTTCTTCATCTCACTTGCAATATAGCAGTAACTCTCTAGTTATTTAAGTTACTTGAAAAGGACATGTGTAGTGTTGAGGTCTTAAATGAGGCTATGGGGTTGGACACTTTTGATTACTATTCTCCAAGATCGAGCTTGGTCGATTCATGCAATAATGGAGACCATGTAAGTGGAGACCCCTAAAGTTTTTCCATGTGATTCTCTCTGGTATTGGGACATCGCAGCTTGGGTTGACAAAGAAGGTTAGGCTTGCTAACTCTAATTCTATTTTTAATAATACAAATTATGAGTCCAAGGCTCATCAATGAAATGGCAAATACCCTAGTCTCTTAGGATTCTATATCTAGGCTACCACATGTTTTAATAGGCGACAAGCTTATATCTCCATATGGTCAACCTTATTAACTCCTAAATAGATTAATTTAGGCCACACATGTATTATGTTGGGGATTGCCATGAGTTGAGTCAGGTCGGATTTTCTGTCCACCCGATCAGACCCAAAATTATAAATCTTCCACCTGACCCGAAAAATATATACATTCCATCCAACCCAAATTTTTTAGATAAAATCTGAACTCAACCCAACATTTTACATGCTATAAAACCTGCTTCCGAAACTCAAAAATACTGCTCTATGGGAGAATATCATTTTATGATTCGCGTGCTGTCATCGACAATTAATATATTATCGGACTTTATTTACTCTCAATGGAGTAGTTTCTGTCCTAACCAACAACCTATGACTGGTTATTTTTTTTTTAACTAGCCAAAACCCAAACCCACAATATTTCAGTTTTAAATTATTTCATTTTCTTTTAAAAATGATTGAAACTTAAAGCTCATACTTCACGTCTCATGTCGGAATTCATCGTCATTTTGTGATTTTCCAAAACTATCTATGAATGTAGAACATACGCATCAAATTGATAAAAAGCCCAGAAAAGGAATATAACTCATATCTTCTATAAGCTGAAGATAAACAATTAAAACCTCAAAGATCAATGTTTGAAATCAAAATAGGTAGTATCAATACTCTCTAGGTAGTATCAATACTTCCAAATTGTTCAATTTACATAATGCAAAATAGGTATCGATACTCAAAGTGGTATCGATATTTCTTTACACAGTGATATTGATACCATGAAGCATAGTATCGATACTGGTCAAGCCCAACGTTCTTTAACGACCAATTTATTTAAATATTACAAAGGTAGTATCGATACTCATTAAAGGAGTACCGATACTCCCTGTCCTGGGCAGATTTATTTTGCAGAAAATTAATTCACAACGACTCCAAAACATCCCCAACGACTATAAAAGACCACAAACTCATTCCAACTTATAAAGACAATTTGAGGACACTTGAAGAAGGTCACCAACACCTATCCAAGCATTCATACACAAGAGAAGAGTTTTTCAATCTTTATTTTCTTTCTCTTGTAAATTTTTGTGTTTTGAGCTTAATTGCATGCATATCTTTATGTTTTGTTTTTGTGAGCTAAATTTTGCAAATACTTCCTTTTGAGAGGCTTTTATTGTTTACATATTTACCTTTGTAAAGGGATTGATATAGCTTAGCCTTTGAAAAGCTAGAGAGTTGTAAAAATTATCTCTTTATCTTGAAAAAAAGAAAGAACAAATTAGCGAATTTGTTAGAAAATTCTTAGTGAGAAGCTAAGGTAGTGTACGCAAACTTGGTTGAGAAGTCGAACAACTATAAATCATTATGTTAATTTTCTTGTCTTTTTATATTCCTTACTCCCTAAACTCAAAAAGTCAATTCACCTCTTCTTGACAAAATTATTCGATTGATCATTTGAACTTTATTGAAATGGCAACACAAAACAATTGAAAGGAGCAGAGGATACTTACCTTGTCTTTTTGTTTTGTTTTTCTTAGCTAATGAAGCTCACGACCATAAGGAGGAAGATGAGAGCTTTTGTCTTGATTTATCTAGAAAATTAACACACTTTACACTTGTATTAAAAGATTGAAATGAATAAAATATTTATTTTTGTGAAATGATGATTTTGCCCTTAATGAATATCCATATCTACAACTTTGTCATTACATGACATCATCCATGGATTCACTTTATCCATAAAAAAATCCAAATCTTGGCTTTCCAAGTTTGCTAAATTTCAATTTAGTCTTTAATTCAACTGTTTCACTAAAAACAAAGTCAATCCTTTTAATCCGACTAATCTACTTTGAATTCTTCACATCAAAAATACTAAAACAACATTTCTAAACTCATACTATCATTCTTCAAATTTTTGTAACTTTTTTATTTGATTTGAATATCCGATTATTTTACCAACTGTTTCACTAAAAACAAGTCAATCCTTTTAATCCGACTAATCTACTTTGAATTCTTCACATCAAAAATACTAAAACAACATTTCTAAACTCATACTATCATTCTTCAAATTTTTGTAACTTTTTTATTTGATTTGAATATCCGATTATTTTACCAAACTTTACCGATTAATAGTTTTTTCTACAAATTTCGGATCAAACACATGACATATACGAAAATCCTTCTTTTAAGGTGAGCTATCCATTTATGGACCAAAATTTATATTTTTTTTCAAAGTTATATTTTATGTCCTAAACTTTTCCAAATTTATACTTTGATAACCAAACTTTTAAAAATTACATTTTGATTCCTTATTGAAATTTTTGGGGCAATAAAATTATATTATTTTTGTTTAATTTTAAAGGAATCTGAAGGGTTATGGCTATTTTTTGAATTCAATATTTTTTTTATGAAACAAACACCTAATTTGTGTTCATAAGGTAAAAACTGGTGAATTATAAGTTTTGAGGTCTAACAGTCGATGACAACATGTATTGATGCCACTAATGATGATGACGGTGACGATAGTGAGGGGAGACAAATGATGGGAGATTTTGATTGAATTTATGTGTTAAATTGATATTTTATACAAAGTTTAGGGGTCAAAATGATATTTTATCTAAAGTTTAGGGTCAAATTATATTCTATCTAAAATTAAAAGATTAAATTAAAATTAACTTCTTTGACTAACATGCCACATTGTAAACTAACACGAGTTAACAACCCATTGATCAAATGTAACAACTAATTATGTAAGCGATTAAAGTTTAATATAATCCGAAATATAGTGGCAAAACACAATTTCTTTTAAATTTAGTGAGTAAAAATATACAAATATAAAATGAAAATCATAACTCAATAATTAAACCAAAAAGTAAAATATTCCAATAATTTGGTTCTTTTTCTATTTTTAATAAAATATTGAATTATATTTGATCTACACCCACTACTCAAATCAAACTAGATTCTTCCTCTTTTTAGAATATTTTATATTTATATTTTAAATTATTTTTGTATGAAAAAAGAAGAAAATTAGTATATTATTAACATGAGAAAAATATTTGATCAATCAATTCATGTCTAACTCTAGAAATAATAACGGGGTGAGCAAATTTAATATGATTTTATTTTATAAAAATATGATTTTATTTTAGATTTATATAGCAAATTTATTTTATAAAACTAGGTAACAATTAAAAAGTCATTGAATGAAATATTATATTGAGTTTTTATTTGAAAATATATAAAAATACCCTTGAAATTAAAATGATATATTACTTAAGTTATTGTTTTAAAATTTTGTAATCAAATTTTTAAGATTTATTTCACCACAAATTTTTAAATAATGACTCAAATAAGATTAATGTTTTATTGAACTATTTACTTGATTATAGTATAATTCAACAAGGGTCAATTCATTTTATAATATATATATTTTTCATTTTATAATTCAAATAGAAAAGAGAAAAAAATTGTAGATACCGAGTCAAATTTGGATGGGGATGTGGCCAGATCATAGGTAAGAAGGCAGCAAGTGAAACTAGGGTCAAAAGGTACAACTTTATTGGACATAGGGTAAATAGATATTGGGTTAGGTCCAAATACCGAAGCCCATTACTTTAGGACCCTTTGAAACGGATCCGGGTCATCACTATTAGCATTGGTCGGGTCGGATTTTCTGTCCTCTCAACCTGATCTAAAAATTATACATTGTCTACTCAATCCGAACCTGACCCAAAAAATGTACACCTTCCACCGACCCGTCTTTTGAGATAAAATCTGAACCCGACCTGACCTTGACCCAATCCAAAATATTATTTTTATTCAACAAAAATAATAATTTAATTAAAAAATAATATATAAAAACATATTATTATAATTTCCCTTAAATATATAAGATCAAATTATAATTTTTTAAGATAATATATTTTCCCTCTATATCCGACCCGAATGTATATATATAAAACCAACCAAAACTAACCCGAATTAAAGCTTTTTTAAAATATCTGTCTGATCGGATTAAGTTGGGTCGGAACCCTTCGGATTTAGGTACATCCCATCAGTCTTGAGAAAATCAGGTCTATAAAGCAACTCCTCATTTACAGTCAATTTTCCAGCGAGTCCTCGAATACCTTGAACTCTCGAGAGGGAACGTGACCAGTGATACCACCAAACTACATATTTTTTCCTCTTCGGTTTTCTGTATTCAATCCCTAAATATAATTAAACCCAAAGCTCCGCAAGAGATACAAGGTGAGCTACTCGATTTTACACATTTTGGAGAAGGGAAGAGGAGCAAGAAAGAAGTAACAAGCGTGAAGGTTGTGTGGGAAAACCCTAGAAAGTTCAAAGCTTGGGTTTTTTCCTCCAACAATGAGTCCTATTCCGAATTTGGAGCAACACTCTCGCCACCTCATGGAACCTGACCTCCGTATTCCCTTCGCTCTCTTCATTTCCTTTCTCTGTTTGCGAAGATACTATTTTTGCTGTAATTTTGATTTATTTATTATTTTTTTTGGAAAACAGCAATTCAGGCGAGGTTGCAAATGGCCATGGAGGTTAGAGACAGTTTGGAGATAGCTCACACTTCCGAATACTTGAATTTCCTCAAACATACTTCCGAGCCTTCTCAGTCATTTTACAGATTACTAAGCCTCAATCACTGACAATCCCGAGCACAAAGTGCGGAATGTTGTGGTGGAAATTCTCAACAGGCTTCCCCAGTGAAGTTCTTCGACCGTTTGTTCAAGACCTATTAAAAGTAGCCATGCAAGTTCTAACTACTGATAACGAAGAAAATGGCTTAATTTGTATTCGAATCATCTTCGACCTTCTTAGGAATTTCAGGCCTACTTTAGAGAATGAGGTGCAACCTTTTTAGATTTGTGTGCAAGATTTACCAGAACTTTAGGTTGACAGTTAGCCATTTCTTTGATAATGCTTCTATGGGAATGGAAGTAGATGTCAAGCTTATGGATACTTCTACTTCAGTGGATCAAGGGATTACTTCGAGTGGATATGCTGGGAACGGGCAGTTGAATCCCAGTACGATCATTCAAGATAGTTACAGAGAGTCCACTTGTAGTCATGTTTCTGTTTCAATTGTATAGTCGACTTGTACAAACTAATATTCCTCATCTGTTACCTTTGATGGTTGCGGCAATATCTGTTCCAGGACCTGAAAAGGTTCCTACCCATTTGAAGACTCATTTCATTGAGTTAAAAGGTGCACAGGTTAAGGTGTGTTTCTTTTTCTCGCGACTTCCAGTCTCCATTGTTTCATTGTTTTTTGCCACATGATAGTATGCTTTGTATTATATAACTAGTTCTAGGCAATGGTCTCGGGAGAGTATGATTGGGTTGCTGAATCTTTGCCTGAAGAGTGTGCACGATCTCTTCTGAACTGTTGCTGAATGTTTCAGTTTAATAATGTTGTGTATAGAGGTGCTCTTGTTTTGAGTTTTTCCTTAAATATAATCAGTTTTATGGAAGTAATTGAATTGAAAACTGAAATTTTCATGAGGTTTTTCTTGAGGATGTAAGTTTTGAGAATCATTTGAAGGATTGAGCCTTGGAACTCTCTCTGCTAGAAATATGTTGAATATGTTTCTTGTGCACATCCTCCCCAATTTTTATTTTTGGTTGTATATTCAATTCATTTCATTTGAGAGAAAGTAAACTTTGTAATTTTAGTTGTTTGAAGCCTTTTAATTACTTACTCTCTGGATCTGCTCTATTTGTCTGCTTATTTTCTTTCTCCTCTATTGCAGACTGTTTCCTTTTTAACATACCTTTTGAAGAGCTTTGCTGATTATATAAGACCACATGAAGAAAGTATATGTAAAAGCATTGTCAATTTACTTGTTACATGTTCTGACTCGGTATCCATTAGAAAGGTGAGTTGTGCGTGAGCTTTTATTTTTTGTTTTCGATTTGGTTCTTCTGGTTTTAAATGCTGATTGTGCCGAATACAGGAGTTGTTGGTAGCCTTGAAACATGTTTTGGGCACAGATTTCAAGAGGGTTTGTTTCCTTTGATTGACACATTATTGGAAGAGAGGTAAAATTTTATCTTCCCTTTTTATCTATATTGTTACATCAAGACGAGTCAATAAACCATGATAAAGATCTTGTATTGTCAAACTTGTTGGAACTAATGAGAGATCATGCAAGTGATAGTTTCAGCTCTGTTTGACATTATGTTATATGGAGAGACCAATAAATTTGCTAGTGGAAAAGAAATATTATGCGGATTTGGAGTCAAAATAGTGGCAGTTCAAGCATGTTTTAAGAAACAAGATAAATCTGTGGCTTATAAAAGCTTTAAATTCAAAGAGATGCCTTATGTCGATGTTGGTTCCGGAAACTCTTGGATGGTTTGACTTGTTTTACCGACACAATATTTTTTGGTAGTTGTCAGCTATCATTATTTATTTCTACAAGAGCTTGAAGGCTTAAAGAAGGATCTATCTTCTCGGATCTTTATTTGTTTGAAGGATAATTCATTCCAATAGCAGATGTTGTCACCTAGTCCCAAAGTTTCGAGAGGACCCTGTATATTATAGTATTCATTATCTTGAACCCTAAAATTTTAGTTTGACAGTGATTGGTTGGACCATTTAATAACTTCTTGAAGCTTTGTTTTGGAACTCTGACAGGTAATTCTCCAGTCTGCGATGCTTGGATAGAAATATCACCATAGCAGTATCTGAAATGTGTCTTTATGGTTTTTATTCTTTTCTTTGCCTTTAAGCATGTGTTACTTACCAACTTGGCTGGTTGATTTGGTTGTTCGACATAGCTAAAATAAGTTTCATGCTTTGACATGTGTATCTAATTAATATTATTTCCGATCCTTGCATTTGATTTCTTGTATTCCTTCTATCTTACTTCAGGGTTCTAGTTGGAACTGGACGTGCTTGTTTTGAAACTTTGAGGCCATGGCATATAGTCTTTTGGCAGAGATTGTTCATCATGTCAGAGGGGACCTCTCCCTCTCACAGGTATGGATCTGAGATCGGAATTTTTTCTCTCTTCCATTCTTTTTGTTGTAGGTTTAAAAATTGTGATGGGTAAAGTTGACTTCTTATTCTTGCTGATAACTTTATTTGTTGCTGCAGTTGTGAATATTTACTTGTTCTCAACTTATTGATGCTTCATTGCTGGCATTCATACGACTTGTGCTCGTCATCTGGTGCCATTTTCAATTCTATTACTACCAAGTTTTCTTTGTCTTAAACGTGTAGTGGTGGATCATCCCATGTTTTGCTTCTGATTGTATCACAAATTTCCTTTTGAAACTTAGGTGGAACCAATTTTTGAGAAGGGGCTTGATCAGTCATCAATGGATGAAGCGCATTTTATTGGTATGGGTTCTGAGTAATTTTTCTACTAGCATTGCTTGTATTGATTGATTTGATGGATTTTCCCATGCATCCTTGCTTTACTTCAGGGGCGTATTTTGGATGCTTTTGTTGGGAAATTTAGTACATTCAAGCGTACCATTCCCCAGGTAAGTATGACTAGTCTCAGGTTTAATCTAGAAAACGTGTCTCCTATGATTAACCCTTTTTATTGTACCAGTTTTGCTATGATGTCCAAGGAATTATTTCTTTTATATCTTTGGGTTGACTAGCCAGTGATAGCTACCTGTAAATGTTCATGCACATGATTTCACTTTCTAAGCTTTTCTCTTAGGTTCTGATGTTCTCATCTGGGTTCTATGTCGCTCTATGTGTTTAGGCATCTTTCCTTCAAAGAGGATTTTTGTAATTTGAATCTTCAATATCCTAAACCATCTGAACAGTGTGCTATGACTTCATATTTTAAGTGCCATTTTTCTCTTTTGCCCCAAGAAGCATTCAAAAGTTGGCAAAAGAACTCAGCTCTAGTTGATAGGCTATGACATTTTTCTGAGTCATTAACTTCTAGTTTTATTTGGCCAAATTAATTCTCTTTTATTCCTCTTGTATGAGAATAGTTCACTAGGACATAGGAAGGATGATATTCTGTTTTTCAGACTGTATTAAATAAGATTAACCATTACATGTTTGTTTAAATATTTGATAATGCTCTGTGTAGAGGAAAAATCGATGTCCACAAGAAAAATGAGTGAGAGAGAGAGCGAGAGAGCAAAGTGCAAGTTTTCGGAGGGCAAAGATAGTGAGGTCCATAGTGGTGGTTCTTGGTCGGCGTTTGTTGATAACCTTAGTAGGAGAGTGAGCAGAAGTGCATTAAGGGATCGTTTTAGTCTTCATGGCAAAGTCATTAGGGTGTTTATCCCATTTATTAACAAGAGACCAAAATACAAGGAGTGCACGTTCGCATTCGTTCATTTTGCTAGCAAGGAGGATCTGTGCAGTGCAGTGGAGAAGATGAATAATGTCAAGATGGATGGGAGGTTAATAGCCGTGTCAATAGCCAAATATGTTAAGTCTTCTGGGATCAGGTTTCGGGAAGGGGTTGGAGAGGAGGGCTTCAATAGGGGAGTTTCAGGAGGGCTGAAGGGTAGTAGACCGATTTCTCCACCTCTAGTGGCAGAGAGGTTGAAGCGGTTGAATAGGTTCCATGACGGAAGATCTTTTAGAGATACGGTAGTTGGGGTGAAAAAGGTTCCAGAGGGTGTTCAAGTGAGCAGTTTTAGGTTTGACAAGGTGAAGAAGAAATGTTTGGACGTTTTTATTCCGGTGGAAGAGAGCTTATGGCTGAAATCTTCACTGACTGGCATTTGCAAAGCTACTTTTGAAGTGGATTTCGTGCAGAAAGCTTTATGGAATGAGGACATCAAAGCTAAGGTGATAAGGTGGGGATTTGCGAAGAATGCGTGCCTTGTAGTGTTCCAGTCGGATGAAGAGAGATCTATTGTAATGGAAAACAAATGGGAAGCTTTGTCGTTCTGGTTTGATATATTGGAGCCGGTTTTGGAGGGGGCTCCCCCTTAGTTTTTTGTGCGGTTTCGTTGATTGGAGTCCATTAAATTGTTGGTCGGTATAGTTCTTTACTAGTTTAGCTTCAAAATGGGGCAAGTTAGTAAAAATTCAGGATCAAACTGCTCAAAGAGTTGACTGTAGAGTGGCGCAGTTGCTCCTAAGGGTTGAGAGTCCTTTTAATATTCCAGATCATGTCTTTTTCTATACGTATGGGAGGAAATTCACCATCAAAATTAAAGTTGATTGTGCTGAGGATTTCTTTCCTGAGCTTTCAGATATGGTGGTTGAAGATGTTCCAGTGGTTTCACGGGAGGAAAGTTATCCGGTGTGGAGCAATGAAGTACAGTTTCGGCAGAATGAGAAGGTGGGTTTACAGTCAGAATTCCTTAGTGCAGACAGGAATGTCACTGCAGTGAATTCTAGGCTTAAAGTATTCTCTTGGTTGAATAGTGGGATTAATAGTGGTGGGAATGGTGTTAGTGGGAGTCATTTTTCCTCGAGCACTTCAACACCTCAAACAATAATTGGTGGGCTGTCAGGCTTTTTGGATAATAGATCAATTCATAATGGTGATCACGTGGGTTTGGGTTTAAGAGATTTAGAACTGGTTGAAATGGCCATATCTGATGTCAATATGGTTCCGATAAAGAATACTGGTCCTAATGGGCCAGATATTATTAATTGGATTGGGGGAAATTCATCTCTTCAACCCATTCAATTATCATCCAATCCCTTGTTAGTTGAGGATGATAATATTAGGCAGATGAGGAGGTTTTCAGGAGGGGAGTTGAATTTGGCTTTCGATGATCATGTTGGTGAATTGGTTAAAGATCGTTCGGCTGGTCAAAGAAGTCCACCTGGGGTCCTTGTTTTTGGTTCCCAGAGCCAATTTGATCCAGAGAGGAGTAACGGTTCTGTTGCTAAAAAGAACGGTTCAAAGAAGATGAAGTTGGATATGGTGAATTATCCGATCAGCTCTAATGAGGGCAGCTTTGTTAAGGCACCATCTCGGACAAATAGTTTAATTAATCAGAGAAGGTTAAAAATTGCAGCTTGTCGCTCGGGTAGTGTGTGTTCTGAGGGGGAAGTGACTATTAGTTTCCACGATAGAATTTATAGAAGGGCGTTTTGTAGTAGGGTCAGGGAATCTTTGGACCAATTCAGGGCGTCATCACAGTCTTCTCAAGAGGTTGATGAAGCTAGAATCGAAGCTGTAGCTACAAGGGCGGTTTGTGACTTGTTGGGGATTTCCTTTAAAGGGGGAAATCAGATTCTAGAGGAGAAAATCGAGGAGCTGGAATTGAAGAGCGGTTAAAGCAGTTTTCGGCTTTTTCTTTTGTTCTGCTGGGTTGTGTTATCAGTTTCAGATTTTATCATGTCAAAAATTAGCTTGATTTTGTGGAATATAAGGGGTTTAGGTAGACATGAAAAAGTCAGAGTAGTAGGTAGACTTGTGAAGAAGGCCAGACCAATTTTTTTGTTGATACAGGAGACTAAGCGTGAACTGTTTCAGCATGACTTAAGAAGGAGAATAGGGGGTCATGGCTTAAAGGCTTTTCTTCTGCTCCAGCTGTGGGTGCTGCAGGAGGTTTATTGTGCATGTGGAACGAGGATGTGTTTGAAGTCAAACAAGTTTTTTCTCTTAGCAGATTTATAGCAATTGTGGGTATTTTTAAATCGGCAATGGTGGAGTGTGCAGTTTTGAATGTGTATGGCCCTTCTATTGAGGCAGAAAAGGAGGCTTTTTTCAAAGAGCTTTTGGAGTTTGTGGTACTCATGTCCCAGTGTGCATTGGTGGTGACTTTAATGCATATTTACAGCCGGAGGAAAAGTTGGGGGCGTCTCAAAATTGGCATACGATGGAGTTGTTCAGGGATTTTGTTCAACATTCCAGTTAATGGACCTTCCTTTAGGGTGGCAGATTCACTTGGTGTAGCAAAAGGGACTGTCCAATGTGGGTCAGATTGGATCGATTTCTCATTAGTGGCGATTTTCTGATTTCTTTCCCGAACTTAGTTCAAAGTCTTCTTCCTATGTCTCTTTCGGATCATAATCCGGTCTTGTTAGAAGAGAATCGTCTGAATTGGGGCCCTAAACCATTCAGATTCTTTAATTATTTATTAGAGGAAGAGGGTTTGATGAGTTGGTTAGTTCTACTGTTTCTAACCTTTTCAGGGAAAATAATCGCAGAGGCATATTTAGTATCCTGCAAGGTACTAAAAAGGCGATTAAAAATTGGTTGGGCAGCAGGCATACTGAGATTCAGACTCCATTTCGATGCTGGAAAACAAAATTTTCGATTTGGAGTTAAATTTTCAAAACATCAGTTTCTCGCAACAAGATTGGAGGCAGTTATCGCACCTTAAGAGTGAACTCTGGAGGTTGCACAGGTTAGATGAGAGGATTTGGTTTCAAAAGTCAAGGGAAAAATGGATTAAGGAGGGAGATAAGAATACGAGGTTCTTTCATCTTTGTGCCTCGAACAGGAAAAAATTAAACTCTATCTCTTCTTTGATTATTGATGGCCAGGAGATTTCAAATCCTGATCTTATAAAAGAGCATGTTACAGACTGCTTTACAAAGGCTTTCAACAGTGTTGATACATTGGAGGTGGAAGATTTATTTCTTGGTTTTTCCAAATTATCTAATGATCAAAGGAGTGTCTAGAGGTGCAGTTTTCAGAAAAAGAAGTTTGGGAAGCGGTCTCGTGTTCAGATAGTAATAAGGCGCCGGGTCCGGATGGGTTAACAATAGGATTTATAAAGAGGTGCTGGCCTATTCTGAAGGATTCGGTGATGAAGTTCTTTGCTGATTTTTATCAGAAGAAGAAATGGGAGCATAGTATCAATCATTCTTTCATTACTCTAATTCCAAAGAAATCTAATCCAATGTGTTTGGAAGATTATAGACCGATTAGTCTCGTTGGAATTATGTATAAAATCCTGTCTAAAGACTCATTGCGTGTGCTGGAGATATTGTTAGCTCGTCTCAGTTCGCCTTTATTCCAGGAAGACAGTTGTTACATTGCGCATTTATCGCCAATGAAGCTATAGATTATTGAAGGAGAAAAGGGCTGAAAGGTGTTGTTTTTAAAGCAGATTTCCGCAAAGCTTTTGATACGATTGAATGGCCGATTCTTCTTCGAATAATGAAGGAAATGGGATTTGGGGATAGATGGTGTTCGTGGATCTCATATTGTTTATCTACTGCTTCGGTTTCAGTTTTGTTGAATGGTACCCCAACAAAGGAGATTCCGATGTCTAAAGGTTTAAGACAAGGTTGTAACCTTTCTCTAATCTTGTTTAATCTGGTTGGGGAGCTACTCAATTTAATGTTGATTAAAGCGGTAAATATGGGACTTTTTAATGGTTTTTCTTTTGGAGGGTCAGCTTATTCTTGTCAGTTGTCGCATCTTCAGTTTGCAGATGATTTGATAATTTTCTGCAGTGCTTCCATTGCGCAAATCAGAAATGTTAAGCAAATTTTGAGAATTTTCAGCTTGTTGGCTGGCCTGGACCTAAACCTTTCGAAAAGCCATTTATATGGGATCAATATTGAAGAACCTACCCTCTTAGATTGGGCCAACTCCATTGATTGCTTTGCTGGTTCGTTCCCAACAGTTTATTGAGGTTTGCCGTTAGGAGCCAAGAAGAATTCAAAGGTTTTGTGGGAACCAATTCTACAGAGGTTTAATAGTAAATTAGCAAGGTGGAAAGCTTCGGCATTATCAATGGCTGGTAGATTGGTACTTTTAAAATCAGTCCTGACTTCTCTGCCGATTTTTTTCCTATCAATTTTCAAACTTCCGAATAAAGTCAGTCAGAAACTGAATTCGTTGATGGCTGGTTTTCTATGGGGGGACGGTTTAGAGAAGAAGCGTATTCATTGGGTGAATTGGCAAACGGTGTGCAGTCCTAGAGATGGAGGAGGCTTGGGGGTTTTAGATTTAAATCTTACTAATCGAGCTCTGCTAGGGAAATGGATTTGGAAATTTGCTAATGAAAAGGGTACTTTGTGGAAGAATTTGATTTGTTGTAAACATAACATCGATAGTATGTCGATGTCGGTTAGTAGTGCGTATTCAACACAAGACTCTTGGATTTGGAAAGGAATTATTAGTAGTTTTTTGAAGAATGATGCGGTTGGTGAGAGGCTTAGATCTCATTCTAGAATCCAAGTGGGGAATGGCAAGTCAATTTCTTTTTGGAATGATGTTTGGGTTGATTTTTCACCGCTGAAAATTCAGTTTCCGAGAATTTTTGTGTTGTCAACGAATCAATCGGGACGGGTTAGTGATTTTGGAAGTTATGATTCGAACGGATGGACTTGTGATATCCGTACAAGAAGAAATTTAAGTGATTGGGAGTTGGAACAATGGCTGGAACTAATGATCAAATTAAACAACTTTCAGTTGACAGAGGAAGTGGATGATTTTTTATCATGGACAGGGAAGGGCAATGGTTTGTTTACTGTTGGCTCTTGTAGAAAGACTATTGGTAAAGGACAGGTGGGTAATCCTCTTTGGAATAAGTGTGTATGGACAGGTTTGGTCCCTCCTATAATAGAATCCTTTCTTTGGCAAATTACTCATAAAAAAATGGCAGTTAAGTCCCAGCTGAAGAACAGGGGGATCCCGTTATCAGATGGGGAGTTTTGTCCGATGTGTTTATTAAGTGGAGAAACGGTTCAACATTTGTTTATTGTCTGCCCTGTGGCTCATGAGGTTTGGTATAAGTTTATCAGTCTGTGGCATGTTAGCACAGTTTTGCCTGGGGATATTTCTACTCTTCTCAGTTCTTGGCCTGATTTGGTGGCTAATTCACTTATCTGGAAATTAGTTCCAGCAGTGGTTCTTTGGTCGATATGGAATTATCGAAATTCTATTGTTTTCGATAACAAGGTTATGGACAGACTTTCACTTTTCTTCATCGTAAAGTTCAGGCTAGTTAAATGGTTTCTAGCAAAGTTCCATCAAGTGCAGATTCCGGTGGACTTGTTAATATCTGACCCTACTTTAGCAGATGGTTTCAAGGGTCTTCACGCTACTAATAGGTCTGTCCAGAATTGGCTCCCTCCACCAGCTGATTTCTTTAAATTTAATGTCGATGGTGCAGTGAAAAAGGATGGGATGGCGGGCGGCATCGGGGGTATCCTCAAAAATCATAACGGTTTCGCAACGTTTTCAGAAAGCACAGGGCTAGGGCCACCCCCTTTAGCAGAGTTGAAAGCTATTAGAAAGGCTGTTGACATTTTCTACTCCTCTGTTTGGGCTTCTAAGGGCAGATTAATTCTGGAAACTGACTGCAAGAATGCAGTGGAGTGGGTCAACTTTCCAAGTCTCTCTCCGGTGTTTTTTAGTAATTTAATCAAGGAAATTAAGTCTTATGTACTGTCCAGGGGTTTGGTAGTGTAGTTTATTCCTAGGTGTAGTAATTGGGAAGCAGATAAGTTGGCTAAGGCAGGGATTGGCTAAGTATTTGCTATTTTGTAAAGGTTTCTAATGTATGCTTCTGTTATTAATAAAATGAGGTACTCTTTTCCTCCTTCCGCTGGATGACCTTTTTCCAAAGGGTCAACTATGAAGGAGGTTTTGAATGAGACCTCCAACTTCTATAAAAAAATAATAATAATGCTCTGTGCTATCTGTCATCTTTCTTTTGACTTTTCATCTGGATTTTTTCTTTACTTTTTTAGACTATTGGCTATATTAATGCATTTTATTGTTTATCCATAGTTGTTAAAGGAGGGTGAAGAGGGAAAAGATTGCCCTACACTGAGGTCAAAACTTGAGCTTCCTGTCCAGGTTCTATTCAATACCTATAAATTTGAATTAAGTGTTTATTTGCTCTCGTCTATTATCCAGGTTCTGACTGAACCTCTTGTTGATATCCAATGTATCTTTTATTTTGTCGTTAATCAAGTATAGGTGTTGGTATCAATGTATTTGTTTTAATTTTCATATGATATGAATGTTAGACTTCCTTTTTCCATGAATTGATAAATTTAGGGTTTGTATCACTATCTGTTTAGTTGCTTCTCTCTGTTAGATATTTTTGGATGTTTTCCTCTGGCCTGCTGTTCGAATTGAATATGTATATGCTGTGCTGTAGCTACGAAATTCAGGCTAGAAATTTACCGTGCTTTCTATTAACCTACTATGGAAGTCATAATTTGAAAGGCCATGTCCATAATACATCAAAATGAGTTGTAATTCTACATTTCATTTTTTTAAATTTAATGGACATATATTCATACTGACTGTTACTCTGCCCAGCGAAAGAATTTATAAGTTAGAACTGGTTTGATATTGCAAGATGCCTTTGATCTGGGATCTAGCTTTGAACTTCTACTTTGTGACACTTTCTCCAAAATTTCCATGATTTCTCGTGTCAAAGTAAATTTTCTTGAAATAATCTAGAAATTCAGAAATTATCTAGAAATTCAAATCTTATTGCACCCTTTTATTGTCAGTGCTGATAAGTTGGAAGAATTGGATTTTTTTAATGTTCATGTTAAATCTTTTGGTTTTTTTGTTCCATGATCTTTTAGTCTTTACCACACTATGTTCCTTGTAATTTCTCTTCGATTCTTTTGGTCTTGATGCATGTGGTTCTTGCAGGCCGTTCTGAATTTGCAAGTACCAGTGGAGCATTCTAAGGAAGTGGGTGACTGTAAAAATCTGATAAAGACCTTGGTTGTGGGTAGGTATCTCCTTTAAATTTCATGCGGTGTTAGAAGGTTATTTTGCCAAGTTTCCAGAGGATATGTGCTACTCTGCTAACATATATCTTCTTTCAAGTTTGTCTTAACATGCCCTGCTTCGTATATCCAAAAAAAGGAAAAAAAAAAGAAAAGAAAAGGAAATACTCTCTAATCCATGGCTGGATGCATTTATAGGAATGAAGACCATCATATGGAGTATCACACATTCCCATTTGCCTCGTTCACAGGTTCTATTTTCTCCTTTTCTATTTCACATTTTTCTAAAAGTTTATTCAGCATCCAACTTAAAACTCATTGGTAATGAGTGGAGGGGCCAGCTTTAATATAAGACCATTGGAAATCCTTTACATAATTGATGAGTGATAACACCATTTAACACTCTTCTCAAGTGTAGCTCAACAAGGGCCTACACATGGATAAACTCACTGGGGAGTTTTCAGTCTCACAATGGGGTTAGGCAGGGATAACAAAATACGTCGTCTTTGATACCATCTGAAGCATTCAACTAAAAACCAATTGTTAATGGACTAAAGGGACCAACTCTTATAAGACCCTAGGAAACTCAATACTTAATAGATGTGGGATAACGGCGCTTAACTTAGTGGAATTGAATTATCTCATGCCATTATTTCAACTGTTTAGGTTTCATCTTCTACTCATGGAACGCACCCACAAGTTCTTGTCTCATCAACTTCAAACCTGCCAGCTCCTCAAGCATTCAAAGGATTAAGAGAAGATGAGGTATTATACTAAAGATATTAGATCTAGGTGGGTTCTAGGCATGATTAAATCTTCTTGCTCAAACTTTGGTAGGTGTGGAAAGCTTCTGCTGTTTTAAAAAGTGGTGTACACTGTTTAGTGCTCTTCAAAGAGAAAGATGAGGAGAAGGAAATGCTTCAACTATTTTCTCAAATTTTGGCAATTATGGAGCCGCGAGATCTCATGGACATGTTCTCGTTGTGCATGCCAGAGCTTTTTGAATGCATGATTTCTAACAATCAACTAGTTCATATATTTTCTACTCTTCTGCAAACTCCCAAAGTTTACCGCCCATTTGCAGATGTTTTGGTTAATTTTCTTGTAAGCAGCAAGCTTGATGCTTTGAAGCATCCAGATACACCTCCAGCCAAACTGGTTTTGCATCTCTTTAGGTTTATATTTGGGGCTGTCGCAAAAGCACCTACAGATTTTGAACGTATTTTGCAGCCTCATGTGCCTGTAATAATGGAAGTTTGCATGAAAAATGCTACTGAAGTTGAGAAGCCTCTTGGATATCTGCAACTTCTTCGTATAATGTTTAGAGCGCTTGCTGGATGCAAAATTGAGCTTCTATTGCGAGACTTAATTCCTATGCTGCAACCTTGCCTAAATATGCTTCTGACAATGCTTGAAGGTCCAACTGCTGAAGACATGAGGGACCTTTTGTTGGAACTTTGCTTAACGTTGCCTGCACGCTTAAGCTCCTTGTTACCTCACCTTCCCCTGCTAATGAAATCTCTTGTATTGTGTCTTAAAGGAAGTGATGACCTTGTAAGCTTAGGCTTAAGAACCCTTGAGTTCTGGGTTGATAGTTTAAATCCAGATTTCTTGGAGCCCAGTATGGCTAATGTGATGTCAGAGGTGATTTTAGCTCTATGGTCTCATTTGAGGCCTGTTCCCTATCCTTGGGGTGGGAAAGCATTGCAACTCCTTGGCAAATTAGGTGGTCGTAATAGACGTTTTCTCAAAGAGCCCCTAGCACTTGAATGCAAGGAGAACCCAGAGCATGGACTTCGCCTGATTCTTACATTTGAGCCCTCAACCCCATTTTTAGTTCCATTGGACAAATGCATAAATCTAGCTGTAGCAGCTGTTATACATAAAGATGATGGCATGGGCTCTTTTTATAGAAAACAGGCTTTAAAATTTCTTCGTGTTTGCTTATCATCCCAGCTTAACCTGCCAGGCAATGCTTCAGATGAAAGTTATACACCAAAGCACTTACTGTCTTCTTTGGTTTCAAGTGTTGATTTGTCTTGGCGCAGGTCTGAGATGTCAGATGCAAAGGTATGCTGTTCTCCATTAATGCAACTGCATACCACTACTATAACTACTAGTTTTGTGTCATGCATTCTTGTGTCTATCCTCTTTTTCAAAGATTTTCTGAGTGTAATTTCAGGAAGTGCTATCATTTGTGCTATCAATTAAACCATTGTTCTATTTGAATAACAATTAATATGAATATCCATCTGCAGAGTGACTTGGGTGTAAAGACAAAGACCCAACTTTTGGCTGAGAAGTCAGTTTTCAAGATTCTGTTAATGACCATCATTGCTGCTAGTGCAGAACCAGATCTGAGTGACCCCAAGGACGATTTTGTTGTTAACATTTGCCGTCATTTTGCTCTGATATTTCATATTGATCAGTCATCAGTGAATGTTTCAACCGCCGGTGGTTCAATGCTTTCATCAAATGGAAATACTAGTTCCAGGTCAAAAAGTAGTTCTAACCTGAAAGAGCTGGATCCTTTGATCTTTTTGGATGCCTTAGTTGATGTGCTAGCAGATGAAGACAGGCTCCACGCAAAAGCTGCTCTTAATGCTTTAAATGTGTTTGCTGAAACACTCCTGTTCCTTGCTCGTTCAAAACATGCTGACATGCTGATGTCAAGAGGAGGCCCAGGTACTCCTATGATTGTTTCTAGTCCCTCAATGAATCCTGTATACTCTCCCCCTCCAAGTGTTCGCATCCCAGTTTTTGAGCAACTTCTGCCTCGGCTGTTGCACTGTTGCTATGGGAGTACATGGCAAGTACAAATGGGAGGTGTTATGGGTCTTGGAGCTTTAGTTGGAAGGGTCACTGTTGAGACTCTGTGCCTTTTTCAAGTTAGAGTTGTTCGGGGTCTGGTTTATGTTCTTAAAAGGTTACCTGTTTATTCTAGCAAAGAGCAGGAAGAGACAAGTCAGGTTCTTACACAGGTTCTTCGAGTGGTAAATAATGTTGATGAAGCAAACAATGAACCGTGCAGGCAAAGTTTTCAAGGAGTGGTTGATTTTCTTTCTTCAGAATTGTTCAATTCAAATGCATCAATTATCGTTAGAAAAATGTGCAGTCATGTTTGGCACTTTTAGCTAGTAGGACTGGCAGTGAGGTATCTGAGCTTCTTGAGCCTTTGCATCAATCATTGCTTCAACCTCTTATAATGCGTCCACTTCGAGCTAAGACTGTTGATCAGCAGGTAAGCATGATGTATTATCTTATGATCATCTTCTTTGAATGTTTCGTCTTACTTTCTAACTTTTGAGTGGCTTATAGGTTGGAACAGTTACAGCTTTGAATTTCTGCTTGGCCTTACGGCCCCCACTTCTCAAGTTGACACCAGAATTGATTAATTTTCTTCAAGAGGCTCTGCAAATAGCCGAGGCTGATGAAACTGTTTGGGTGGTAAAGTTCATGAATCCTAAAGTGGCGACTTCATTAAATAAGCTTCGAACAGCTTGCATTGAGCTACTCTGTACCACAATGGCATGGGCAGATTTCAAAACTCCTAATCATTCTGAATTACGTGCAAAGATCATTGCCATGTTTTTCAAGTCTTTGACCTGTAGAACTCCAGAAATTGTTGCTGTTGCTAAGGAGGGTTTACGACAGGTATATACAACTTCTATGGTATAGTTGTCTTCTCTGTTTTGATGCTTTCATAGGCTTGTATAAGCTTTGAGTCTCTACAACCTGATGCATTAACAATCTAATCAAGTAATTCTAGCTGTTCAAGAAATGGAAGTGCATAGTTGGAGAGATTGTTCTTTTAACCCATTTGCAATTTGCTGACGACCTTATTATGTTCTGTGGGGCGTCGGAAAAACAGATCTTGAATGTTAAGAGGGTTCTTCGGGTGTTTGAGATTATTTCTGGTCTACAGCTGAATTTAAAGAAGTGTAAATTATTTGGAGTGAACTTAAAGGAAGAGGAAATTAAGGGTTGGGCATCTATGATTGGATGTTCAGTGGGCTCTTTTCCCTCAGAATATTTGGGACTCCCTCTAGGTCCACATAGGAACTCCAACATTCTATGGGATCCAGTGGTTCAAAGCTTTAATAAGAGGCTGGCGGGATGGAAAGGCTCCTCTCTGTCACTGGCAGGCAGGCTAGTTCTAATTAAATCAGTGCTATGCTCACTCCCTATTTACTTTTTGTCAATGTTCAAGGTTCCAGCATCAGTTTACAAGACTCTAAATTCTATCATGTCAAATTTTTTGTGGGGAGGTGGTGATGGGAGAAAGAGGATACATTGGGTAAGCTGGTCCGATGTTTGTAAACCTAAAATTGAAGGAGGATTGGGGGTTCCTAATTTAAAGGTGGTGAATAGGGCACTCATGGAAAAATGGGCTTGGAGGTTTGCTATTGAGAGGGAGGCGGTTTGGAGGGAATTGCTCTGCATCAAATATAAATTGGATCCTTCCTTGATGCAGTTTGACAGTAAAGTCTCTCCTAAACTATCCTGGATGTGGAGAGATATGGTGAGAAACCATTATAATGCTGATTCGTTGGGCTGTAGTATCAGAGGTAAATATAGCTTTAAAATTGGCAATGGGAGGAGCATTCGGTTTTGGCAAGACAATTGGACTATGGATCATCCGTTGATGGTATTGTTCCCTAGAATATTTTCTATTGCAGTAAATAAAGAAGGAAGATTAACTCAGTTTGGGGAGTTCAGTTCAAGGGGTTGGATTTGGAACGTTCAGTTGAGGAGAGAGTTGAACGACTGGGAATTCGAGCAATGGGCAAATTTGATGGTTGTGATCTCTGATTTCTCTATTTCTGCTGATGCCACTGATGGATTGTTTTGGAAGGGGAATGGGGAAGGGGTTTATACAGTGAAATCATGTGTCAACCTATCTTATTCGGGTTCTCCCGATTCAGAGGAAGCTAAATTTTGGAAGTCTAATGTTTGGAGGGGTCTGTTGCCTCCAAGAGTTGAGACTTTTCTTTGGCAAGTTATATTAAAGAAGTTGGCGGTCAAGACAGCTCTGGTTAAGAGAGGTGTTCAGGGCATTAATGATACTTTGTGTTCTTTCTGTAATCTTGAAGAAGAGTCTTCATCGCATTTATTTTTTTCATGTTCGTTTGTTTGGCCAATTTGGATGAAATTCTTGGGATATTGGAATTTTCAATCGGTTTTTCATACAGAGGCTAAAAGATTCCTATTGGCTTGGAATGACTTGAAGTCCAACTCTCTTATCTGGCCATTCATTCCTGGAGCTGTTCTATGGACAATTTGGAAGACCAGGAATTTTATTGTGTTTGAAGGAGGGAAGCTTGATCGAGCAGAGATTTTCTTTCTTGCAAGGTGCAGGCTTGCTTCATGGTTTCTAGCTAAGGAAACTCATGTTAGTATTTCCAAGGATGATATTATTGCTGACCCGTCCATAGTGGATTCCTACTCATCCCATTCTTATCGGGTTTCAACCGTGTTTCCTTGGTCCCCACCTCCAAAAGGTTTTGTTAAACTTAATGTGGATGCGGCTACCTCGAGTGATTGGAAGAGGAGTGGCTTAGGTGGTATTTGAAAGACATGTCTAGTTCGATTCTTGGTTCCTTCAAAGAGCCGGCTGGTCCGGGGCCCCCAACTTTAATGGAATTGAAGGCTATCCTAAAGGGTTTAGATTTTTTTGAATCTATTCGTCATAGGGTTAAAGATAGGTTGATTATTGAGAGTGATAGTCAGGTGGCAGTTGACTGGATTAAGGATGTGGTCTCTTGTCCTGTTGTTTATGTTCAAATAGTTAAAGACATTATTCAAAAGCTTAGTGTTTTTGAAGGTTTTATTAGGTGGGTTAGTAGGACAGCCAATATAGAGGCGGATGTCCTAGCTAAGGCGGGTATTGGGTGAATTATGCTCTGTTAAGGGCTGTTTCTTTTTGGTTTTATCTCTCTTGAGGGAGATGGGTTGTATACTTTGTTTTATTTGAATTTATTGAATCCTAGGGCACTCCTTTCCTCCTTGTGTGGGTCAAGGAACTATTTTTAAGTTCCGTTAACCACCAAGGGGGTTTTTGAGGCCTTTTATTCCTATCAAAAAAAAAATATCTTGGGTTTCTATTTTATTTTTCTAAAAAAAATGGTTTTGGAGAAATGGAATTCAATTTTGGTTCTTCGATCAGGGGGGATACATGCACCTATAGTTTTTCTCCAAAGCTCAGGTGTCAGATTGCTATTTTAATTTGTAACTGTTTCTCCACTTCATCTCTGTTCAGGTTATTAATCAACAGAGGATGCCGAAAGAGCTTCTACAGAGCAGCCTCAGGCCTATCCTTGTCAATTTGGCACACACCAAGAATCTCAGCATGCCTCTACTGCAAGGTCTGGCACGTCTGCTTGAACTTTTGTCCAATTGGTTTAATGTCACTTTAGGTGGCAAGTTGTTGGAGCACCTTAAGAAATGGTTGGAACCTGAGAAACTTGCGCAGAGTCAGAAATCATGGAAGGCTGGTGAAGAGCCAAAAATTGCTGCAGGTAATAAATTTTAAAATTTCTTCAGTAGTATGTGAAACCTATGCATATACTTTGTGCATTTAAAATCATTTACCTTTTTTTTGCAGCTATAATTGAGCTTTTCATTTGCTTCCTCTTGCTGCATCAAAGTTTCTTGACGAGCTTGTTACATTGACAATTGATTTGGAGGGGGCTCTTTCTCCTGGCCAAGTATATAGTGAGATCAACAGTCCATATCGTCTTCCACTTACCAAATTCTTAAACAAATATGCAACTCTTGCAGTTGATTACTTCCTTGCTCGATTAAGTGAGCCAAAATTCTTCAGACGGTAGGGTTATGATTCTGGCTTATGTTGTTAATATCAATACACTCAAAAGTTAGTTCAGTAAATTTTTTTCTGTCCATTTTATGTATTTCCAGATTTATGTACATAATACGTTCAGATGCTGGTCAACCTTTGAGAGACGAACTTGCAAAGTCTCCCCAAAAGATACTTGCCAGTGCATTTCCCGAATTTTTACCCAATTCTGAAGCAGCAATGGGTGATGAAGGGCTTGGTACCTCTCAGGTTGATGGTTCTAATTTGCCACCTGTAACCTCAACTGCCACTTCAGATGCTTATTTTCAGGGCCTTGCACTTGTTAAAACATTGGTGAAGTTGATACCTGGCTGGCTACAAAATAATCGTCTTGTTTTTGATACGTTGGTACTTGTTTGGAAGTCGCCTGCAAGAATATCTCGTCTGCAGAATGAACAGGAGCTGAACCTTGTGCAAGTAAGTTCAGTTTCACTTTAGGCACAAGCATAACTCCTTGTTACTGGGAAATCTTAACAAATAATTTGAGGACATGTTTCATTCTCCTATGCATGAGCCAGAATTTTTGTTATTGTTTATTCTAAGTAGCAAGGGTTAGATTTATGCTTCTATGTAGGCTTGTGGATGTTAAGTTGCAAGTGCTATGTTGTAGAACATATTTACCTCAAAAAATTCTATAGGCATTTTTTTAAAAGAAATTGGCTGCAGTTTTATACCATGCTTTTGTCTTCAGTCTGTTGGCACTCCCATTTTTATTTTGGTTAAACTTATATCCTTGGGTATTCAGAAATACAATTTTAAACTATCTTTTTAATCCCTTTTCTTTCCCCCGAAGAAGCACCAGCTTGTATTTGCATGAATTATGGAACTTATTATTGTTTGGATGTGGTTACTGTCTGAGGTGTTATGACTCGCCACAAAATTTTGTGATTTCTATTGGGTAATCTGCATTTGCTGTGGGTGTCCATGTGTATCTGACACTTGGTCTGTATTTGATAATGATTATTTCTTAAATGCAGGTGAAAGAAAGCAAATGGCTTGTCAAGTGCTTCTTGAATTATTTACGACATGACAAAAATGAAGTTAATGTTCTCTTTGATATCCTTTCAATCTTCTTGTTTCATAGTCGCATTGATTATACCTTTTTGAAGGAGTTCTACATTATTGAGGTACCTAATTAATATTTTGAATATGCTTTAGAATCTGATACTATCTTACTATGTTTTGTTTGTTGGTTATATGATGGTGTTGTGTCTGTCCTCAATTTCAGGTCTCCGAAGGTTATCCGCCCAACATGAAAAGAGCACTTCTGTCCCACTTTTTAAATCTTTTCCAATCAAAACAACTTGGTCATGATCATTTGGTTGTAGTGATGCAAATGCTCATTCTTCCAATGCTCGCTCATGCCTTCCGGAATTGCCAAAGTTGGGATGTTGTTGATCCTAGTATTATTAAAACAATAGTTGACAAGCTTCTGGACCCTCCAGAAGAGGTGGTCCTTCCCATCTATGTTTTATTTGATCAACAGCCCCTTCTTAGCATTTTCCTTTTTCATGATCAATATGATTAATGCTTCTTTTTTTCTTCGTTTTTAACACATTTCACTTCTCTTTTCAAGATTTCTGCTGAATATGATGAGCCTTTAAGGATAGAACTTCTGCAGCTTGCCACATTGCTTCTTAAATATCTCCAGAGTGATCTGGTTCATCACAGAAAAGAACTAATAAAATTTGGCTGGAATCATCTCAAACGTGAAGATAGTGCCAGTAAGCAATGGGCGTTTGTGAATGTTTGCCACTTCTTGGAGGCGTATCAGGCCCCAGAAAAAATTATCCTTCAGGTACCTTCAGGACTTGTGATGCAAAACAGCAGAATAATTGGCTAGTTGTTTTCTTGATGTGGGTTTCTGATATATCATGGCTAATCAACTAAAAAACAGATCTTATGGTGATTATTGGCTGTTGTTTCTGTTTGTAATGCAGTCTTTTTAGTATATGAAGTACCAAGCTACTACTTTTGGTGCTTGAGTCCTATCTCTTGCTTTTTTACATGATACCCAACTGCTAATGCCGTCAAATAGCTGTAACATGTACTTATTATACTTGACATCCATTGAGAACTTGTGAGTTTGAGCTCATGCACTTCACTGTTTTTTATAATACTGGACGTTCTTATATCTTTATTGAATTAGTATTTATGAACATATTCTGACATGGACTTAAAATGTAGGTTTTTGTTGCACTCCTTAGAACTTGCCAGCTAGAGAATAAAATGCTGGTCAAGCAGGCCCTTGATATTCTAATGCCAGCTCTACCAAGAAGGTTACCTCTTGGGGATTCTCGCATGCCAATCTGGATAAGATACACCAAGAAGATATTGGTTGAGGAAGGCCATTCGATTCCTAATTTGATTCACATTTTCCAGCTCATTGCCCGCCATTCAGATCTATTTACAGTTGCAGAGCTCAATTTGTGCCTCAGATGGTTAATTCTCTCAGTCGTCTTGGATTGCCATATAATACTACAGCTGAAAACAGGCGTCTTGCTATTGAACTTGCTGGATTGGTGGTTGGTTGGGAAAAAAAGCGGCAAAAGGAAATGAAAGTTGCGAGTGAAAGTGATGTCCCCGGTCAGACTGTTGATGGGTTTAACTCGGCTTCTACTAATGCTGATCCTAAGCGTCCAGTTGAGAGTTCTACATTCCCTGAAGATCCAAGCAAGAGAGTTAAAGTTGAACCTGGTCTTCAATCCTACTGTGTCATGTCACCAGGTGTTGCTTCATCAATTCCCAACATAGAAGCCGGACCTACTGGACAACCAGATGAAGAATTTAAGCCAAATGCTGCCATGGAAGAGATGATTATCAATTTTCTTATACGGGTGAGGCTTCTTTTAATTGCTCTTTTGAGTTCAGCTTAGTCTCTCAATGACTTGAAAAGGCCTCTGAAATTCAGCCTAGTTTATCTATGACTAATCTCTGGAAGTTTGGATTTCAAATATTCTTGAAAGGCCCCTAAAATTCATATAGCTGTCTAACCTGATGAGCTTCTGCTTTCTGCTCCTTGAAAATATAAATATCAGTTGTTTGGCCGAAAGTAATGGGATAACCATCTTAACTTCATGTATCTCTAACCATATTATAATTTCGATTAGCTGCTGTGGTTTGAATCATCTCCTGATTCAGAATTAGTTTCTCAAATATTCTTCGAGAATATATATATATCTAACACATAAATGTCTAAATATGTCAGAAATGTGGCAAAAAGAATATGATATCCATAAACACTTGGTGATGTTTGAAAACTTGCTTTGGCATGTGCCTATATAGTTCTTGTCCAAACTGAAGTTTGGAAATAGCATCAATTTTGGTTTTGTTGCCAAGAATGTCATTCATGCTCTCTTTTGGTTTGTTTGATTGTTTGTTATTATATTTTTCCTGCATATAAAAATTGTGATTTTTTTTCTGACCATCGAACTTGTGATTTGTTTGGCTCATTTCACATGATTTACTTTCATTCTCTTAATAAATCAACAAATTTGTCTGAAATAGGTTGCTTTAGTAATTGATCCCAAGGAAAAAGAAGGAAGTGCTATGTACAAACAAGCTTTAGAATTGCTTTCACAAGCTTTGGAGGTGTGGCCTACTGCCAATGTCAAGTTTAATTATTTAGAAAAGCTACTGAGCAGCGTTCAGCCATCTCAGTCGAAGGACCCTTCCTCAGCTCTTTCTCAAGGGTTGGATGTCATGAATAGAATTTTAGAGAAACAGCCGCAGTTGTTCATTAGAAACAATATCAATCAGATTTCCCAGGTATATTCCTGCTCTATATGCTTAGTACTATGAAGGACAGGCATTTTCTGACAAAATTAATGCTATAACTTTGTCAGATTCTTGAACCTTGTTTCAAGTATAAAATGTTAGATGCTGGAAAGTCACTATGCTCCTTGTTGAAAATGGTTTTTGTTGCTTTTCCTTTGGATGCGGGTAATACACCGCCAGATGTGAAGCTTTTGTATCAGAAGGTGGATGAGCTAATTCAGAAGCACATCACTACTGTTACAGCTCCTCAAGCATCTGGTGAAGATAACTCTGCAAATTCAATTAGCTTTGTGCTCCTTGTCATTGAGACATTGATAAAGCTGCAAAAGAGCTTTATTGATCCATTCATCTTGGTTCGTATCCTTCAGCGGCTTGCCCGTGATATGGGATCAACGGCTGGCTCCCACTTGAGACAAGTATGTTGTTTCCTAGATTCTTTTAAGTTTTCTCTAATTACCGACAGACACAGCAAATATAAGTTTAGAATACAGTGCATGCTTGCTTGTGTGGTTTTTGCAGTTTGATTTCCTTTGATTTCAAATTTACTGGTTCCAGTTTTTTTTCTCTCCTAGTAGACAAACTTTTAATGGAACTAGTGGGCATGACTGATGTTAATTTGAAATTTGATGTTGAATGAAATAACTTTATTTTCTAATGTCTTATTCTTTAATATTTTAAAATGTATGTTAATTCATTTGCATGCATATTCTCTACGTTTTAATTTTTTTTGACAACTTGTTTGCTTGAAAATCAAGACTTATAGTCTTAACCCATTTGTTCTATTAATTGACTGAGATATCTTTTATATTTAGGGTCAGCGAACAGATCCTGATTCTTCCGCCACTTCATCTCGTCAAGATGATGATGTTGGAGCAGTCATATCCAACCTGAAGTCTGTCTTGAAACTTATTAGTGAAAGGGTCATGCTTGTGCCGGAATGCAAGAGATCTGTAACTCAAATTTTGAATGCTTTGCTTTTGGAGAAGGGAACTGATGCTACTGTGCTTCTGTGTATACTTGATGTGATAAAAGGTTGGATTGAAGATGACTTCAACGAGCAAGGAATGACAGTAACCTCTAATGCTTTTCTCACGCCTAAGGAAATTGCTTCATTTCTCCAAAAGCTTTCACAGGTTGATAAGCAAAATTTCCAGGCTAGTGCCTTGGAAAAGTGGGACAGAAAATATCTGGATCTTCTTTATGGCGTTTGTGCTGATTCAAACAAGTAATTAACATCTATATTCTTCAGTTTGGTTCATGAATCATGCTTTTCTTATGATTTAATAGTATATTTTGATTCAATTTCAGATATCCACCTGCTCTGCGTCAAGAGGTATTTCAGAAGGTGGAAAGGCAGTTCATGCTTGGTCTCCGAGCAAAAGATCCTGAAGCTCGAAGGAAATTCTTCTCCCTGTATCATGAGTCACTTAGCAAGACTTTGTTCACAAGGTTACAGTATATTATCCAAATACAGGACTGGGAAGCTTTAAGCGATGTCTTTTGGCTCAAGCAGGGTCTTGATCTCCTTTTAGCGATCTTAGTTGAGCATAAACCTATTACGCTTGCTCCTAATTCTGCAAGGGTTCTGCCACTTGTTGCTCCTGGTTCTGTTTCAGATAGTTCTGGAATCCAGCATCAGGTTGCTGATGCTTCAGAGGGTTCTGAGGAAGCTCCTTTAACCCTTGATAGTCTTGTTCTTAAACATGCACAATTTCTGAATGAAATGAGCAAGCTTCAGGTTCTTACATCTCTTTTTTGTATTTATCTAAATTTTTTCCTTCATTGTTTTGGGATCCTTGAGATATTGGCAGCATACAGCAATTAAGCCATTTTCAGTTCTTTCTCATATCCTTTTCAAGATTGTTAGAAGTACTGTCATTCAATAAATGTCATATCTGTGTTAGTTGTTTATTCCTTCACTTGATGTTAAAATTGATTGCTGATTCCCTTGGTACTGGTTAAATACTGCAGTTGGTCAAAGCTGAACATGTCTGCACTCTTGATAATAAGTTATCCCATTTAACTTAACCCCTTTCCTTTTGTTCAGGTTGCTGATCTTGTTATTCCCTTGAGGGAGCTTGCTCATGCAGATTCTAATGTTGCATACCATCTGTGGGTGTTGGTTTTTCCTATTGTCTGGGTTACCTTACACAAAGAAGAACAGGTTGCTCTAGCTAAACCAATGATATCTCTCCTATCAAGAGATTATCATAAAAATCAGCAAGCCAGCAGACCAAACGTTGTGCAAGCTCTATTGGAAGGGCTTCAACTGAGCCACCCTCAGCCTAGAATGCCCAGCGAACTCATTAAATATATAGGAAAAACATATAACGCATGGCATATTGCGCTAGCTCTTCTGGAAAGTCATGTCATGCTATTCATGAATGATACAAAGTGCTCAGAATCTCTGGCTGAGCTCTATCGTTTGCTGAATGAAGAAGACATGAGGTGTGGATTATGGAAGAAAAGGTCAGTCACAGCAGAAACCAAAGCTGGTCTTTCACTAGTTCAGCATGGTTATTGGCAGCGTGCTCAAAGCCTCTTTTACCAAGCAATGGTTAAGGCGACTCAGGGAACATATAACAACACTGTACCTAAAGCAGAAATGTGTCTTTGGGAAGAGCAATGGCTTTCCTGTGCCAGTCAACTTAGCCAGTGGGACGCATTGGTGGAATTTGGAAAGAGTATAGAGAATTATGAAATTCTGCTTGATAGCCTTTGGAAGTTACCTGATTGGGCATATATGAAGGATCATGTAATCCCTAAAGCTCAAGTAGAAGAAACTCCAAAACTCCGTCTCATTCAAGCCTTTTTTGCCCTCCATGATAAAAATACAAATGGTGTAGGGGATGCAGAAAACATAGTTGGAAAGGGTGTTGATCTTGCTTTAGAACAATGGTGGCAATTGCCTGAAATGTCGGTGCATGCTAGGGTTCCTCTTCTGCAGCAGTTTCAGCAATTAGTTGAAGTTCAAGAATCTGCCCGAATTCTTGTGGACATCGTCAATGGGAGCAAACTTTCTGGAAATTCTGTGGCTGGTGTGCATGGAAATCTTTATTCTGATCTCAAGGATATTCTTGAGACCTGGAGACTAAGAACACCAAATAAATGGGATAATATGTCCATCTGGTATGATTTGCTTCAATGGAGGAATGAAATGTACAATGCTGTTATAGATGCGTTCAAAGAGTTTAGCACCACAAACCCACAACTTCATCATCTTGGTTTCCGTGATAAGGCATGGAATGTTAATAAGCTTGCCCGTATTGCTCGTAAGCAAGGCCTTTATGATGTATGTGTATCGATACTTGAAAAGATGTATGGTCATTCAACCATGGAAGTCCAGGTACTAAATATCGTGAAATCATATTGACTTGTTTTTGCATCAATTGACTTGACATCTTTTCTGTCTTGTTTAGGTGCCAAATATCATGACATCTTTTCTTTGTATTAGCTGCTAATGTATTAAAGGCCTTACGTTTTTCAATGCCATCCAAATTTGTATGATTTTGATTGAATTTAAATCCTAAAATGAGCATAAAGTATCTGATACTCGCTAACGACCTGGCAATTTCCGAGCATTGTATTGTCCTTTTTGTTTTGCCTGTTTTGATTTTTGTTAACCTAATTAATTTTTTTTTTCCTTTTAACAAGATGGAGACAGCGTTAGTTTAAAGTTTCTTATTTTTTTCTTTTGAATATATGCAGGAGGCCTTTGTTAAGATTACGGAACAGGCAAAGGCATACCTTGAAATGAAGGGAGAACTTACTAGTGGCCTTAATTTGATCAACAGCACAAATCTTGAATATTTTCCTGTGAAGCACAAGGCAGAAATTTTTCGCATTAAGGGGGACTTCTTGTCAAAGTTAAATGACTCTGAAGGAGCTAATCTTGCGTACTCCAATGCCATCTCACTTTTCAAAAATTTGCCTAAAGGATGGATAAGCTGGGGAAATTATTGTGACATGGTATTACTTATCTACATTTTAATGATGTTGATTCCAATGTTTAACTCTGGATAGCTGATCTTTTGTTTTGCCTACAGGCTTATAAAGATGGCCACGATGAGATTTGGTTAGAATATGCAGTTTGCTGCTTTCTTCAAGGAATTAAATTTGGTGTTTCTAATTCAAGAAGCTATCTAGCTCGTGTGCTGTATCTTCTCAGCTTTGATACTCCCAGTGAACCTGTAGGGAGGTCATTTGATAAGTATTTGGACCAAATTCCCCACTGGGTCTGGCTTTCTTGGATTCCTCAGCTATTGCTTTCCTTGCAAAGGACAGAAGCACCTCATTGCAAACTTGTGCTTCTTAAAATTGCTACTGTTTATCCACAGGTAAATGTTTATTGTTCTAATTCACATGATAAGCATATTATCTGTGTCTATATGTGTCATTCTTCCACTTTTTTCTCGACTTCATTCCATTTAAAAATCCAGGCTCTGTATTACTGGCTCCGAACATATTTGCTTGAACGTCGTGATGTTGCAAATAAATCAGAAATTGGCAGAATGACCATGGCTCAGCAGAGAATGCAACAGAACATCTCAAGTACCAGTTCTGGTCCTCTTGGCTTGGCTGATGCAAGTGCTAGAGTACAGAGTCATACTGGAGGCAATTTAGCACCAGACAATCAGGTTCATCAAGTAACTCATTCTGGTACTGGAATTGGATCTCATGAAGGCAGTACCTCTCACGGGCAAGAACCAGAGCGATCCAATGTCACAGAGGGCAGTGGGCAGACAGGAAATGACCAACCTCTGCAACAAAGTTCTTCAAGCATTAGCGATGGTGGCCAGGCTGCAATGAGGCGTAATGGTATGTTGGGTTTGGTTGCTTCTGCTGCAAGTGCTTTTGAATCTGCTAAGGATATAATGGAGGCCTTAAGAAGCAAGCATGCTAATTTGGCTGGTGAACTTGAGGTGAGATTTAATTGAAGGAAAGGAGCATTTGGTTTCGTGACTAATTTACATGAATTCTAAAATTTTTTTGTCCATTAATATTGTATAGACAGACCAGGAGGTGGCAACCATGATTTTTGCTCTATTTTATGCACCATTCAGTAGATGACAATTTTCTAAATCAAAGCTTTACCTTTTTGCAGGTTCTTTTAACGGAAATTGGTTCAAGGTTTGTTACACTGCCTGAGGAGAGACTTCTGGCAGTGGTTAATGCATTGCTGCATCGCTGTTACAAATACCCAACTGCTACTACAGCGGAAGTTCCTCAGTCTCTTAAGAAGGAGCTCTCCGGTGTTTGCAGGGCTTGCTTCTCTGCAGATGCTATTAACAAGCATGTAGATTTTGTTAGGGAGTACAAGCAGGATTTTGAGCGCGATCTAGATCCAGAAAGTACATCTACTTTTCCAGCCACTCTCTCTGAACTGACTGAACGACTAAAACACTGGAAAAATATACTACAGAGCAATGTTGAGGACAGGTTTCCAGCCGCCCTGAAACTAGAGGAGGAAAGCAAGGTCTTACGTGACTTCCATATGGTTGACGTGGAGATTCCTGGGCAGTATTTCAGTAATCAGGTAAAAAATAGTACTTACATATTTAGATACTATTCTCTTTCTGTTATATATCAACCACAAATTGACTGGATATTGCCTTATAGTTTTGTGAGCTAATGCCATCTATATCGTCAAGTTTCCATTATGTTTTCAAAATAATGTGGTATAAGTACCAGAGTGACTTGCAAGTTTTCAATCTATTTGTCCTTGTTCTAATTAAACAATTTCTCTGGACCACTAGGAAATTGCACCTGACCACACAGTTAAGTTGGACCGGGTTGGAGCTGATATACCAATTGTTCGAAGGCACGGAAGCAGTTTTCGCCGCTTGACACTAATTGGTTCTGATGGTTCTCAGCGGCATTTTATAGTCCAGACATCTTTGACTCCTAATGCTAGAAGTGATGAGCGGATATTACAGCTCTTCCGTGTAATGAATCAAATGTTTGATAAGCACAAGGAATCCAGGCGTCGTCATATCTGCATTCACACGCCCATTATAATTCCTGTTTGGTCACAGGTGACTTGTCTTGCCTGATAATCTCTCTAATTCATTGGTTTTCTTCTATAGTTCTGTTGTAAGCATGAAAATTTTCAGTATATATCACAGATATTTTTATGTAGCTTTGAATAACCTGCTCAGCCTTTTGTCCATCATGGCATTCCCTATCAGGTGCAAGAATAACTATTTTTTTAACAGGTGCGCATGGTTGAAGATGATTTGATGTACAACACATTTCTAGAGGTTTATGAGAACCACTGTGCTAGGCATGACCGAGAAGCAGATCTTCCCATTACCTATTTCAAGGAGCAGTTAAACCAAGCCATATCAGGACAAATTTCACCTGAAGTTGTTGTTGATCTCCGCCTCCAAGCTTATAATGATATAACAAAAAATCTTGTAACAGATGGTATCTTTTCCCAGTACATGTACAAGACCCTGTCGAGTGGCAATCAAATCTGGGCTTTTAAGAAGCAATTTGCTATCCAGTTAGCTCTGTCAAGTTTCATGTCTTACATGCTACAGATCGGCGGAAGGTCTCCAAATAAGATATTATTTGCAAAAAACACGGGGAAGATATTCCAGACAGATTTTCATCCTGCATATGATGTGAATGGAGTGATTGAATTTATTGAGCCGGTGCCTTTCCGTCTGACAAGGAACATGCAAGCATTCTTCTCTAATTTTGGTGTGGAAGGCCTTATTTTATCTGCGATGTGTGCTGCAGCACAGGCTGTAGTCTCACCCAAAGTAAGTTCCTTGAGCATGTGTCAAAACTAACGAACCACCTTAATGACAACCGTGTTCATTCACACATTTTCTCCACCACCCTGAATTTGCAGCAAACTCAGCATTTGTGGTATCAGCTAGCCATGTTTTTCCGTGATGAGCTGTTTTCATGGTCTTGGAGGAGACCACTCGGGACGCCTCTTTCAGCGTCTTCTGGAGGGGGTAGTTTAAACCCGGCAGACTTCAAACACAAGGTTACGACCAATGTGGAGAACGTCATCAACCGTATCAACGGAATAGCTCCACTGTGCTTCTCTGAAGAGGTAAAAGTTCTCTCTCTCGTCAATGAAAATTTTCTATTATCTTTACGTGTTTTTCCATTCTTTTGGCTTAAAACTCCAACTGTTTTGTGGCCCATTCAGGAGGAGAACGTAATGGACCCTCCACAGTCGATGCAGAGGAATGTAACCGAGTTGGTGGATGCTGCCTTGCTGCCGAGAAATTTGTGCATGATGGATCCAACATGGCATCCATGGTTTTGAATTGATCAAGGATTTGTGTCTGCCTCTCAATATGTTTGTAGATATTGTACATCCTCTATCTGTTTTAGAAATCTAGAACTAGAAATTGTTCTCAGGTTTTATTTTGGCTCCATCGAAGCAAGAAAAATAACATCCCGGATTATGCACTTTGTTTCTTTTCGGGTTCAAACAGGGAATCAACGTTCACTTATATTCACTTCAATGTAGAGTCGAAAGCTCCGGCATTGGAAATCCCTTCAAGCGTATAATCTCGGATAAGCCTATTAATTTAACGTTAAGTGAATTGTTCGTAAATCATTCGGTGGGAGGAGGTTAGTTTATGTTCGTTTATTTATTAAACGAGCGAACATGAACAAGATTTTATGTTTGTTTAATTAAATTAACAAACATGAACAAAACGTTTGTTTATTACGTTAGTGAACGTTCGGTAATCCGTTCATTTATGTTCGTTTGTTTATGTTCATTAATGTTCATCAGCTTATGTTCATTCATTTATATTCAGCCTAATCTTTGGAACCGTTTGAAATATTCGGACTTATAAATTTTAACTTTAAACCCGTTAGTATTTTAGAACTTAATTTTCAAACCTAAATAAAAAACCCTCAAATCAATTAAAGAAAATATAAATTCTAAAATTATTTGAAAAAAAAAATTCTCAAATATAAGTCCAATTAATTTCTTGTTCGTTCGTTTGTTCGTTTATCATTTTAACAAACGAATATGAATATTAAATTTCCTAGTAAGCTAACATGAATAAGAAATTTCGTTTGTTTAGTTGTTCGTGTTTGTTTGTTTGATCAATTAAAGTTAAACGAACAAATATAAATATACTTTCATTCGTGTTCCTTCAGTTTGTTTATAGACCTAATCTCAAGAATCATCCTCGCACTCTTCTTCAATTTCATCATCACTGTTGTAAACAAATGTGGTGAGCTTCCCTTTGAACAATCTCTTTAATGCTCATCTTGTTCAAGCTCATCAACCAACAATCCTCCATCATCACCCATTTATTCTTCTTTGTAATCATCTCTCATTTCTCAAGGGTTTCCTCATCTTGATCATGGGAACTTTCATCTACCTGCATTGACTTTCTCTTTGCTTGTACTACATTCCATGAATAGAGCTGAGCTATAAACAAGTTGAATTGAGTTTGAGTATTGTTGAGCTCAAATCAGAAATTGAAAAACTAAGATCAATTCGATTTGAAAATTCACGAGCTTAAAATTGTCAAGTTATACTTGAACTTGAAATGAAAAATTAAAGATCGACTTAAATTTGAATCCAAACTTTAAGTACATGAAAATTTTATATTGTATTTAAAAAATAACATATAAATATTAATACTATTAGTAATTTAATTTTAAAAATCTAAAATTTTAATATATTATTTTTTGAGTAACTTGTGAGCTTTTCAAGTAAAGTATCAAGACCTTGTTATCACCGTCCAACAATTAAGCACTTCGATCATATAGAATTCCAACTTTAAAGGGAAAAAAGAAATAATCAATAATCACTTAGTAAGAAGCTTGATATCATTTAAATAAGATCTCAAGTTCAAGTCCTTGTGTATGCATAAAATTCTTACCGGGGGACTCACCCAACAAAAATAGGTGTGCGACGCGAGTCGGTCCAGATTAGTCAAAGTAAAGCCTTGGAACCGGGAGAGCAACCAAAAAAAATAATCACGTAGTATTCAAATGAAATAAAGTGAACCGAAAGGATGATCATAATGAATCTTTACATATTAGTTAATACATTAAGGCTTTTTATTATATAGCCTTGGAGATTGTTTGATTCATCCATTTGAGATTGTCCCAGACCATTCTAACGTATGCGGGGGATGTGGTATCATAGCCTGTTATTATATAATCTTGGAAATAAATAGGCTTATATTATTAATAAATACCTAAAATTATTGTTTTCATCAAAATAATTATTTAAAGTATTTTTTTATCAAAGTAAGTACATAAAATTTATTAATTTTAATTAAAATCTTGGTGAGAAGTTATACATGAAACTGAATCATTGAATTTTATTACTTTTTATATACAAATTATAGAACCATACGTTTTTTTATTAATTTTTTTTCAAATTATTAATTTTATTAATTACTCACAAAACACACACAGGACTTGCTTTTAATCAAATCTTGCCTCAAAAAAAATAACTCTAAAAAGTAAAAACACTACATATCAATATTTATTAAGTATTCTCATTCGAATTTTACATTCTAAAAAAAATTAATTATTAGATAACTCTTTTTCTTTTATGAAAAAAACGAGAATTTCAAGAGTTTTTATCTTTTTTTAAATAACAACGGAGAATAAGTAAAAAAAAAAAATTATAGCATAAATCATTAAAGAATTTAAAAGCTCTCCCTCAACGGAAAAAGATTTGACATAAAAACTTTTAACATTTAAAAAATATTAAATTTCAACAAAGATGAGAAAACATGTTAATATCGTATGGAATTTAATATATACATATATATTCAATTCTATTATACTTTATGCAATATCATGAATGAGACATTATAACTCATATTTATAAGCCAATAAGAAAATGTTATGAATTCAACATAGATATAAATTGTTAGAGAGATATCATAGGCAACAAAGAACATGCATATAGATGTTATTATTCTTCTTTTTGTGTGACTTAGAGCATTTGAAATGCTTTACCTTTATCACCATTGCTCCAACACACCTATAAGAGACATTCATTTGGATTTTGGTACCCAAATTGCTTTGGGTCATTGACGGTTAGTACCAATGTCTCTAGTTTCCAAGGAAACTCGTACTTGTCTAATTTTAAAATGTTTTTTCTTTATAGGATAAGTATGTACATTGCGAACATGAAAATGACAATGTGAGTATTTTATCATTTTTAAAACTGATCAATTGTTTTTAGAAATGATTTTTTCTTTTGTTATGCATTCCAGCGCAACTCTTAAATCAATGTTATCTTTTTCTAAATATTTAATTTTGAGTTTTGAAATCTGAAAATCATTTTTCAAAATCCATATTGGCTTTCAAAAGAGAATTTTGAATTTTGAAATCAATTTCTTAGAATTCATGGTCTCAAATTCTAAATACAGCCCATCATAGGCATCTTGTAACTCTTTAAAATAATAAGAGTTTAATTCACTAAAGTTAAAAGTTACAATTGAATCTTATTCGAAAGTCATAAGACATAGATTGGTTTTAGGAGGGAACAATCGTACTTGACATTTCTCATTCTTTGACACGGGTTGGTTTTAGGTCGGGTTTCGATCAACCCGAACCGACCCCCAAAAATTTTACATCCTCCATTCGACCCGACCCGACCCGAAATTTTACATCTTCCACCTGATCCGAACCCGACCTGACTTTTTGAGCTAAAATATAAACCCACCTGACCCAACCCCAAATAATATATTTATTAAAAAGATATTAGTTACATAATTTTTTTAAATACATAAAGACTCGAACTCAAGAACTTATTTAAGCGATATCAAATTACTTATCACTAATCCATTTTAGTTACACAACATGCATTTTCAACCTTAATTAAATTTGTTTTATATATCCGATGTAGCCTTGATTAGGTCAAGTCTCGTTATCTAAAGAAATTAATGATATAAATTAATAACAATTTATCACATGTTTGATTTATTTATATAATATTATTAGGGTGTAATGATAAAAATATACTTAATGTTTGATTAAATGATCACTTTGGTCCATATTATTTTTCTAACATTTGACCCCCCAACGTTTCGTTTTAAAGCTGATGAAAATCAGCGAATAACATACCTAAAAAATAGTCTCATTGAAGGAGATAGAAGTATTAGCACATGAAACCTTTAAAGGAATTTTAGTCAATTCTGAGAGTGTTACGTAGAAAATCAATCCAATGATAATAAAAATGAGTAAAATGTGAATATTTTGATATCAACCTCGCTGTGAATGATGAACTATGATGGGCGGCAATTGGCGGTTAAATGAAAAGTACGCGTAAAATCGAAGCACTTAAAAGTTAGTGAAAAAATCGATACTTAAACTAAAAAGTTTATATAATATTTCGAAATTACGTCATTTTGAGCATCAATACAATCACACTAAAACAATATCGTTTTATGGCCTTGTCATCACATAAAATTAAAGTTCTATCTATTTTTTTTTTGTTAAACTTGAATATACTTTACCAATGACTTTGATTTATTGTATTATACTTTTTATTGTTAAAATTTCACATATTTCACTTTAACATAAATTCATTAATAGTGTCAACATTTAAATTTTGATTTTCAAATTAAATAAGTAAATAGGTTAAAATTGGGTAAACTACATAAATGATCACTTTGGTTTGAGTTTTATAATTTTTTTCATCTCTAAATTAAAAAAAATTGTCACTTTCGTTTCGTTTTAATTAAGATATGATCATTAAAGGTTAATGACCGTTAAACCTTTAATGGTTTACTGACGCGACATGATAAATTAACTCAAGTATTTATCAAATTTTGATCGAATCGATCTTAAATAACTTTTTTTTTTTTTGGCACACAAAAGTTTAGGTCATGGGTGACTCCCCTAATCCTGGGTCAGGATATACCTAAGACCCAATTGAGATTTACATAGGACTTTACAGATTGCCCACCAAGAGTGACAGTGGTGAGATTCGAACTTGGCCTTACAAGCTCAAATTCATGAATAAATAACTCATAATTTGTTTCATATCATTTACAACTCTAGTATTTATGAAAAACAATCTAAAACAAAAATAACTAGTCACCATTATATATAATTCTCGACCATTATTACTATTTTTCGTTGTATTTTTATATTTTTATATTATTTACGTAAATAATATTTAAAACAATTATTTAATAAAATAATATCTTTTAGTAAAAACACATTACGTTACTTGTATTTTGTTTTTACAAGAGACATGTGATAAGATATGTATTTATTGACGTAATAGAAATTTTGGATAAAATTATAATGTTTGAATTAGGAGTGATTAAAACTCGATTCGATTCGAAAAATCAATTTTTAACTCGATTTGAATTGGCTTTGAGTCGTAATTTTATAAACTCGACTCGACTTAAAAAATTTCAAATTTAAATCTAATTGTAAAATACAATTCGAATACCTCGAATAACTCGAATTTTTTAATAATTAATAGATTGATTTTCAAGTTTGAGGTGAAGTTTAAGTAGAGTCCTTCGACTTTGTTTGGTATATGTAAATCATATATGAAAAAAATATATATATATATATATATATATGTATATAGTTATAAAATAACATTTAAATTAGAATAAAATAATTTCATAATATTGTAAATATTTATAATTAAATTTAAATATAAACTCGAAAATTCGACTCGACTCAACTTATAAAAATTTCAAGTCAACTCCGAGTTATAAAATAGGACTCGCCAACACTAATAACTCAAAATTTTTTAACTCGACTCGATCGAACGCTCACTCCTACTTTAAACTGTCTAGGACAAAAAGAAATAAAGGTTAAAAGGGGTAAATTTTAATATATATATATATAAATTATGTGTGGGTATGTGTCAAAGATACGCACGAGCCAAGCCAATAGGCGACACATTCTCAGACTTATAGTGTGTTTCGCAAAGTCGCTAGTATCGTCTAATATTCACAGCTGCTTCTTAGATAAATATGATTATTTTTCATAATCGTATCAAAAGTTTTTATTATGGAGATAATATTTTTGAACTCATAATCCTTATACCTTGTATAGGAAGAAAATGATGAGATGTTTTAATGAAGTTTTCAATCATGGGCTAGAAAAAAAGTGATATATAATTACACGAACCAACTTACCTTAATGATTAAAGTAATCGTTGTTGCTCTTAAAATTACGGGTTCGAGCACCAGCGACTGCAGCAGGATAATTGAGCATTCATTGTCAAATAATTGAGAATATTTAAAATAAATGGTACTTTGTAATCAGGGCCGTGACTAGGTTTTCGGGGGCCCTGTACAAATTCTTATAAAGGGGCCCTATTTTTTAGATATATTCGATTTCAGGGCAACAATAGTGGCGTTTTTTTGAAAAAATGTCGCAATAGGTTCATTTATAGTGGTGTTTATTGGAAAAACGCCACTACATATATACTTTTTGGGCATTTTTTGGCTGCACAATAATAGTGACGTTTTTTGAAAAAACGTCGCAATAAGTCCATTTATAGTGGCATTTATTGAAAAAAATGCCACTATATATATATATTTTTTGAGGGCCCTGCACGACCGCGCAGTTCGCGCCACCCCAACTACGCCCCTGTTTGTAATCACCATAGTTTAATAAAAAAATGATATATAATTGTTGTGTAAAGCCTTTTTTTCCCCTTGTGGTTAGAGGGAGACTTTGATACACTCATATAATGTCATAATATCAGTTTTTTTTAATTATTATAGGGTAATTATAAGGTAATATCAGTTTAAAAATAACCATTAGTATTTTTCCAAAGATAACTTTCAACTACTTGACATTAAATGCTAACATCCATGACATTCCTAGTGCTTGAACCCGATACCTCAAGTAATAACAACAATTCATTACCACCTAGGTCACTTAATTCGTGTTGGTATGCTCAATGTTTAGTGTATTTATTGGATATTTTTTGTTGAAATTTACTTTATAAATTTACTTTATATCAATCTAAATTAAATCAACTGTTGAGAGTTTAAATATATATTTTATTAAAAATAAATATATTTAAATAATGAAACTGAATCACCTTTCACTATGTGAAACTAATAAGTTTTAATATATAATCAGTAGATTTAAATAAATACATAGCTTAGACTTAAATAATATCCCTTTTTACTAAAATCACAAATCTCAAAGCCTAAACCTCAAAATCCCAAATCATAAAACTCCATCTCAAACATAAACCCTAAAATTTAAATCTTATACACTAAAGTTTAAATCTTAAATCTCAACTCCTAAACTTTAACCTTTTAAAATATTATTTTACTGTAAATTAAAATTATTTATTTATATGTTATGGATTTTAATTAAATCTAAATTATTTATTTATTTAAATCTAATAACTATAAATTAGTGTAAAATTTATTAATTTATATATAATTTTTTGGTAAAAAAAAGTCAAGTAATTTAAGCCCCGACCTTTACTCATTCAAATTTATAATCTCTGAGATACTGTTAGTACCTTGGAATCGGAAGTTATAATTATAGGTTGACCAAAAATCACAGTATCAATTCAACTTAATACTGGGTATAAGAAAAAGTATATTTTGACCAATGGAAAAACATTCATCGTCCCTCTCTTTCTTCCCTTCTTCCCCTACCTTCCCTTTCTTCTTCCTCGTGGAGCATACTTGTTACCTATTTATTTCATCTTCCCTTCTCATACGGAATTCTGTCTCTAAAACTAATCCCTTCTATATCTTATTCTTTTCTTCTTTGTTGTTGTAACCATGGGTGTCTGTCTCTCCACCACCAAAGTCAGTGGTGGTTCAAGCAGCAACTCCGCCTCCCACCACCGCAAAGAACAACGGTCTTCCGTCGAAGAAAAAAAGATCAATGCTGGAAAAGATTCTCAGAAGCCTAATAATCAAAAGGGTCATCATCACCAGCAACATTTGAAGAGTTCTGTGCCTCCAAAAAATAAACAAAAACCAATTACGAGGAAACAAGGTGGGATCATCCCATGGGGCAAGCGTACGGATTTTGGGTACCATAAGGATTTTGATAAGCGTTACACGATTGGGAAATTGTTGGGACATGGGCAATTTGGTTACACCTATGTTGCCATAGACAAGGAGAATGGGGATCGTGTTGCCGTTAAGAAAATTGATAAAAGTAAGGTAATTTTTAAGTGTATCTTTGTTATCCTTTGCTTGATTGTGCTTCTGGGATCATGGGGTTAGTTATTTCACTCACCTTTCCTTTCCCTTGTATCTATTTCTGTCCAATTCAAGGTAGGATTTGTTTAAAGGGTGTAATTTTTTAGTGTAATTTTGGATTAAAATTGTTTATAATGGTTGGGGTGAAGAAATTTTCGCTTGTACTTTGAATTCCTTATTGATAATATATAATTTGCTGTCTTGGATATGAAGCATGGATAGGGAGAGCTTTCTCTTTTATGTTATGTAATCTAATGATTGGAGAATTCGTTTCCCCCCTTTTTGTTGCTCTTAGTAACCATGGCAAACTAAGTGGGGATTGGCGATAACCTCGTTGAGCTGTGATGATCTTGGATCTTTTGTTTCTTCGGCTTGACAGTATTAGTACAGTTTTAAGACCTTGGTATGGAAAACTTGCATAATTACAACTTTGCTATAGTTGAATTTGATTGTCAGCATGATTGAAGCTACATCCTCTAATCTGCATGTCTTCTGTACTTTCTGTCACTCAATTGGATATATGCAGAGTGGGGATATTTAATAGAAGATCATGTAGTCACACTAAACTATTCTAAATTTGATGAGCTTGATTTATCTTTTTCTGTGCTTTTCTGGTGAGGTGATGCTTTCTTTTCTTTTTCCATCTCAAGATGCTAATTTTTGTAAGTTAGAGTAGTAACTTATCCAGTGTTGGCAATTTTCATCTCTTTGGTGTGTCTTCTAAGTTTTCTAGCTTAGTAAGCTTTTTGCTTTCATTTTCTTGCAAAATATTGCCTTTAACATATATGCTTAAGAATGTTTGGCTTATAAAATATGTAGATGCATTAGATTCTATTCTTTTACATCCTGAAGTGAGACTTCTTTTCTTATTTTAACTTCCTGGTTTGGGTGAAGATGATTTTTCCAGTTGCTGTTGAGGATGTCAAGCGAGAGGTCAAAATATTGGAAGCACTGAAAGGCCATGAGAATATGGTTCAATTTTATAACGCATTTGAGGATGATTCCTATGTGTACATTGTTATGGAGTAAGTCCTATAATTTATCTTCTTTCTGGCAGCTCATTCAGTTCTGATTTTCTTTGTGTTATCTCCTTTTTCTCGTCTTTTGATCTTCGGTTCTCCACCAAATAGTTGCAAACCTGACTGACTCTATCATGTGTTGGTGTTGTATGATTCTAGATTATGTGAGGGTGGAGAATTGCTGGACCGAATTTTAGCCAAGTAAGGATGCTTAGTTATTTTTGGATCTGTTACTTCTCAATAATGTGTATTTATTGTGCAAATATAGTAGCAGTACTTCCTTTCCCTTGATGTTTTTAATAGTGCAATAGCTGGTAGTAACTTGTGCTTGCCATCTTCTATCAGAAAAGACAACCGTTATAGTGAAAAAGATGCTGCATTAGTTGTACGGCAGATGCTCAAAGTTGCGACTGAGTGTCATTTGCGTGGCTTGGTGCACCGTGACATGAAACCTGAGGTATCCTCAAGTACATTAGCATGGCTTACTTGTAAACTTTCCTATATGAAGTCATGCTGATTGCTTATGGTTTCCTTGTTTCTTGCCTGTAGAATTTCCTTTTCAAGTCAACCAGAGAGGACTCACCTCTGAAGGCTACAGATTTTGGTTTGTCCGACTTTATCAGACCTGGTGAGTACCATTTTCTTAATTTATGCTTTTAAAAATTATCAGGATCCGTTATCAATCTATGGCTTGTTTTATAATTTTGCAACTGTTGTCATTGTGCTTAGTTTCTGGTTAACTTGCTAATGTTATAATCCTCACCCAAGAAATACAATCCTAAACTACAACTAAATGCAGGGAATAGATTTCGAGATATTGTTGGCAGTGCCTATTATGTAGCTCCTGAAGTACTAAAAAGAAGGTCAGGGCCTGAATCAGATGTATGGAGTATTGGTGTAATTACCTACATTCTGCTCTGTGGGAAGCGTCCCTTTTGGGATAAGACTGAGGATGGTATATTTAAGGAGGTGTAGTACATTTCCACATCATGAACCTTGATTTTTTTTCTTCGTTATGGGTTTAGTCATTTTATTTATTATCAGATATACACAATATTATATTGGTGCTATGCATGTTTCTGCACTTTATTTAACCCTTTATGGTCTAGCTTTTGGCTGTCTTCTATTTCCACGAATAATCACGCTTTTTCCTATGAAATTCACTTGGTAATGTCCTAAGATGTGTTTTATTATTTTGTTGTAAAATGTGTTTATTTTCTGGAACATTTATATGGAACTGTACATAACTGCAGGTTCTGAAAAACAAGCCTGATTTTCGCCGGAAACCATGGCCGATAATTAGCAATGGTGCTAAAGACTTTTTGAAGAAAATATTGGTGAAAGATCCTCGGGCTAGACTGACAGCAGCTCAGGCCCTATGTATGTTGCATCATCCCTTAGTAAATTATTGCTTTTTCCGATTCTCTTTCTCTAGCACCAAGGAAGTGATATTACATGCCAATTTTGCTTTTACCCGCTTAAGTAATTCTTCTATCGCGTTATGATTTCATTGTCCTATTTATTTCTAGAATATCTGATTGTTTTCAACTTCTCCAGCACACCCATGGGTTAGGGAAGGAGGAAATGCATCTGATATTCCCGTTGATATATCTGTTTTGAGCAATCTCCGGCAATTTGTGAAGTATAGTCGATTGAAGCAGTTTGCTCTGAGTGTAAACATAGAATTTCTTCCTCTTGGAACATTACTGGATTATTTTATCATTATAGGCTTAAGAGGCTACTGCTCCCTCCTTTCATTATTCACCTCTTTATATATAATGATTATTATCCTGTAGGCATTGGCTAGCACACTTAATGAAGAGGAGATAGCCGATCTTCGGGATCAATTTGATGCAATTGATGTGGATAAGAATGGCTCTATTACCCTTGAAGAGATGAGACAGGTGAACATTTCTATAATGCCTAACATCTATCAGATTGTAGAAAGCATTTTTCTTTTGGCCTAACTAGGATGGGTATCGGTGCAGGCCCTTGCTAAAGATGTTCCTTGGAAGCTAAAGGAATCACGAGTGCTTGAGATTCTTCAAGCGGTGAGTTATAGTTTCCCTTTTCTCCATCTAACATCATTCATTTTTTATTCCACTCTCGTAAATATTATTTCCTTTGTCGTCGTAGACTTATTTATTTCATTTCATTTCAGATTGATAGCAACACAGATGGACTTGTTGATTTCACCGAGTTTGTTGCAGCAGCTTTACATGTGAATCAAATGGAAGAACATGATTCTGATAAGTGGCAGCTGCGGTCACAAGCTGCATTTGAGAAATTCGATGTAGATAGAGATGGTTTTATAACTCCGGAGGAACTAAGACTGGTAAGGGTTCCTTTTTTGGTGTCGATCTTTTTTCCTTTTCTGAAAAGCTGTTAATTCTGCTGAAATTGTCAAACATTATTCTGCAGTTCAATCCAGTCCTTCTGTTTTGGAACTGACTTTATAGCTTGTAAAAAAGTGTTCTTTATCTAAACATTTTATGAAAATTGTGTTCCCGTGTTCATTGTGGTTGTTTTGTAGCATACGGGCTTAAGATGTTCGATTGATCCTCTGCTTGAGGAGGCCGACATTGATAAAGATGGAAAAATAAGCCTTTCAGAATTTCGACGACTTTTACGAACCGCAAGCATGGGTTCACGTAACGTATCTAGTCCATCTTGCAGGAACACCCGGAAGTTGTAGATTAAACATGAAAAGAAAACAAGAAAAACAGACCCTATTTTTTTCGGAATGTGCTCACCCATCTACCGGCCTCCATCAATACTTCTAGGGACCCCTTTTCACTAGAGTTTCGTTTGATGGTATCTGCAGAAAGGTATTGGATATAAGAGTTGATGTTAAGATCTGGTTGTGGGATAGCTCCAAGTATATGGTCATTCTATGTACATCTCTTTGGTTGGGGTATTTCCCGTTTTGCCCTCCTAATTTGTAATATGTGACTAAATAAATTATCAATGAAAATATGGTGCATCGGAAATGAAGTGACAGCTCCTCCTCTACTAACATAATTTAACAATCCAACCGACGTTGGCGTGAGGCAGTGTTTATTTAGTGTTCCTTGTATGTTAGGTGAGATGTTCTTTTGATACTGAGCTTCCCGATTGGGAAATCAGTCGTTGGCTTAACTGCTTGAACGATACCAAGTACCTGCTTCAGCTATTGCATCTAAAACACAAGTGCACCTTATTGTTGCTTCATTCATTCAACTTGTCCAATGGAAACAGAAAAAGAGGGTTTGGGGTGGGGTGGAATTGGGTGTTTTATGACTGCCAACAGTGAGTCATTTTTACTGCAATAATTGAAGTGTTGAAAACGAACAAGTCTTTTAGATGGCACTCGTCCACAACGACAGGTGGGCCTTCCCACAGCTATAAGTTCTTCGAACAGTTAATTTTCTAAGAAAACTTGGACCAAGGAGAAGAAACTTAAGCTTTCAAACATTGATTTTGCAACAAAATCTCCACCGTTAACAATTCCTTCATGACCAGGAGGAAGGAAAAAGGATTCCTCCTTAGATGAGATTGACTGTCAACTGGTATGTATAAAAGAAATTTACAATGCATATAACGCTTAGATGATGTCACTGATGGTTTAAGACAAGTTTCTGCGAGGAAAAAGTCTGTTTTCAAGTCATATAGAAATGTCCTCCAAGTGCCAAATGAGTGGCAGCAAGCAGAAAACATACACGTTTTAAGCTGAAACCGGGATGTTATGATTTAGGGGGTGTCACAGTAAAGACATGTTCGTTTGGTGTGCTAACATTCACTTGGACTTTGAAACATCATATACACTGTTAGAGGAGCTGTCCTGAAGATCTCAAGACGAAGAATAACGGCTCAATGAGGTACCGCTCGCTATACTTCTCTCCTTTTGTGCTCCCTTGCCTTTCTTTTTTCCTGCAGACAAATCCTGCATACGACATTCGGTAACATTAATTTTCAGCACCCCACAAATTACAACATGGGTTATATGCTTATATGATGATGATAAAATAACCTCGTTTGTCGATGATCCAGATATTTTCAGTTCAAGTTCTGTCACCACGTTGTTGGAGCCATCCCATCTATCTCTATTACTTCCTCTTTCGTAATCCACCGATTTGCTTTCAGAATCCCTTTCGCTAGAAGTGTGGGAAGCAGACGTACGTTGGGATGATGGCTGTTCAACTGGAGTGCTGGTGGTTGAATATGGCATGAATGTTGAGCAGGGATTGGCAATCACACTGTGACTATGATTTCCGAAAAATGGATATGGTTGCAATGAGGGGTGGTGCATTGCAATTGGGCCCGTAGCAACAGGCAGAGGTACTGGATATGGATAAGGTGGAGCCATGATACCTTAAGGACCCATACCAGTCCATGGGAACATGACCATACGTCTGCCGATACTGAGCAGTTAGGTTTTCAATCTCGGCTTTCAGAGAAGCCTTTTCTTCTCTCAGCTCATTCTTCTCCTGTGTCAGCTCGCACGATTCTTCATTTAGTGAAGAACTCAGCCTTTAGTCTGTTGACTTCTGCAGTTAAATCCTTAAGCATTTGGATCGTACCCGCAAACACAACAGAAGCTGCAATCAAGGTCCCAACTCACTGTGCTAAATGTTTCTAGGAAAAGCCATCCTTAGGCCACCAAATATATAAAATCTAATTAGAAAAAAAAACTGGAAAAGCATCTCAAGAGTTAAGCATCAGAAAGAAACTAGGGGACATTCCTGCATTTCCATAATTGCTTCAATGTGCTGCTGTAAGCGATACTTTTAAGCTATGTGCTCAAAACATGAAACAAAATACAGGAAATTTACCAGCAGCTTTAAGTAAGCCAAGTATATATTCCGAACTCGACCTTGAACTTCTTGCATTCACACAACCGATATACAACAATTGAATGCATCAGATGAGCATCAATCAATAATCAAATGGCATTGCATTGCTTCAGTTGTTACTTTGCCAACCTAATGAAGACCTGTTAGCTACCGGAAAGGCCGAGTTTTCCGAGTTCAGTAGTTTCTACACTAACTCAATGAAAACCTCTACTTATCAGCAACGTTATCGTTCTGTTAAGTTTTGAATCACCTACGTTGTCACTTTATTAAGCTCTGGTCACTTTGACGTTGGATGCCATTAGTTTGATGACGTGGACTGTTAGTAAAATGGTTTGATTTTTATTTCAACTCCTACACTTTATATAAAATATTGATCGTGTGTCTTTTTGTAAATTGAAATTAGTTTAAGGATAACATTTCGGTGTATCCATTTTTAATAGGTTTTCTTCTTAACCCCATTGTTGCTCATCTTCTCCGTGCTTTTCCTTCAAATATCTTTACTCCAATGCTCCATTTTCCTTCTCTCAAGGACTCGTGTTGTATTTCAAGAATAATTAAAGATTTCTAACTTCCGATAACAAATAATAATACCGTAAGTTCAGAGAAAAATTAGAGGGTAGGCATCTAAAGATAAAATGAAGTTGGATAATCTCAGTTATACAAACTAAAATTCAATTTCGAAAGATTGAGATTGCAGAATGTCAAATTCAACAAGAACAATAACACAAATCAATGGATCAAAATAACTCGATAACCATATATCATCCTCTGTGGTGATTTTCCCTTGAGAAAGCCCATCTGGTGAAACATAATCAATGAATCAAAACAACTCGATAATTGGATCCGTGAATTCATTCGTTGAACTCAATCCAAAATCCATGATCTTCAACGTCGAATCTTTGTTTTAGGCTCAAGAACAAGCAATTTTTCGATTCTAGATCCCTATAATATGTTCGCCTTATAAAACACTAGTAACTCTTGTGGCTTGCGCGATCTGTCGCACCACTGCCATTGTGTTGGCCTCTAAGTATCTCATTTTTTGCGATAACCTGATCAAATAACTCACGACCAAAGTAGAGCTTCAGTACTAAACATCGTGGAGGTCAATCATATTCGGATGCAACGAAACTTTCTCGACGATCTTTCGTATCATGGGGATTTTGTTGGTCAACAACACATCAGAGACAAAAACTGGTACTGTGTCATTGTTGAATTTATTTTGATATAACAATTAATGCAAAATGTTTTTGGACTTGGATTGAATTTATTCAAAGATTTTCAAAGATTTCAAAAATAATTCAAAGTCCATTTAAAAGTGGAATTTAGCACAAAATTATTTTCTGGACAAGCAATATCGATACCATCAGGCCCCAACGGCTAGTTGATTTAAATATAAACAAAGGTAGTATCGACTCCCTTAAGGAGTACCGATACCCTCTGTTCTTGGCAGTTTTATTTTACACGAAAATTGATCATCAACGGCTCCAAAACACTCCCAACGGCTAGAAACAACCACAACAATATTCCAACATATAAATACAAGTTGATGACACTTGAAGAAGGGTTAGAACACCTATCCAAGCAATCAAACACAAGAGAAGAGTTTTTCAATCTTATTTTATCTCTCTTGTAAATATTTGTGTTTTAGTGAGCTAAATTTGTAAACACCCTACTTTTGAGAGGTTCTATTGTTTACTTATTTTTACCTTTTGTAAAAGGGGATTAATTCTATCTTAGCCAAGTTAAAAGATAGGGAGTTGTAAATGTTATCTCTTGATCATTGAAAAAGAAATAACAAATTAGTGAATTTGTTAGAAAATCCTAAGTGAGAGAAGCTTAGATAGTGGAAGTAGACTTGGTTAAGAAGTCGAACTACTATAAATTTTGTGTCAATTGTCTTATATTTTTATCTCTTTACTCCCTAAACAAATTTTTATCAATTCACCCCTTTCCATATTTTTCGGTTGTTTGATTTGAGCCTCTTCAATCCTAACAGTCATCAATAATGATGCCATGAAAGAAGCTCTAGTTTTCTTGGCTCAAGGCAATGGCGTTGCCATGATGGTGAATTTTTTTAGGTTTTAAGGTTCTTACTTGGTTTCTTTAACTAAGCTTGGAATTTGAAAAGTTTCTACCTTTGGTTTGCTCTTGGAAGGAAAATGTAGAGAGAAAGGAAGAGAAAATGAAGAGTGCTTGGGAAGCTATGTTTTTCACGTTGAACCTCTTAAAATAAAGGAGTTTCTATCCATTAAACAAGAAATGGGTAAATACAATTTTAGTCCATCACCTTTAAAACCCAACTAAAGTCATCACTAGCCCTTAACGTTTGGGCCAACTTAAGCCCAACACTCTAGGGAATCTAATGGGCTCAACCTATGGGTCGGGTTGACCCGAACTACTGACCCAAAATTCGGGATATTATAATTTTACAAACAGGTCAGTCATAAAACTAATGACATTTAACTGACCAAAATTAATAAAATGATAACGCAAGTAACCGAAACTTAATAAAACAATAATATAAGTGACGATTTTTTATTTGGGTTAGCAAAAATGTACGAATTTGAAAGGAAAGTGAAAAAACTTAATCAACGTATTATCTACGTGAAAATAATATAATTTTAATTTTATATATTTACCGTACCACGTCAGTAAACCGTTAAAGATTTAACAAATGTTAACCTTCAGTAACTACATCTAAATTAAAACAAAAACGAAAGTGACCAAATATTATAATTTTTTGAATTCAATGAAAAAAAATTTTAAAACTCAAACGAAAGTGACTAATTCTATTGTTTATCCTACTGTATTTTACTTTACCGAAGTTGATATGACTCCTAGACTAAAATAAAAATGTTTCTGATGTTTAAAAAAGTAGCCGACCACGTACAAACTTGTTTATGTATTAAAAATGCTTTTAATTACATCTAAAATGTAATAGGTGAATTTCATTAAAAAAATTGTAATTAGTGACTAATTTCACTGTTTTCTTTCATATCCTTCTCCAAAGTGACCTGGCAGTGGCCGGTTTGGTTAATCGTATGTTAAATCATGCATTTGTTTTTACACATGGTTGAAGCCACGTGTTATAAATGACAAAACCTTGATAAATATTCTTATATCAGTGTACACCTTAAAATCTGAATTTTCTTCGATTAATTACTTATTTTACGGACGATGTCCACCTGAAATTTTATTTGTACCCATTTTATTTAAAAATTTTATGTTGTTAACATATGTGTACACACACTAAAAAATATTTCTGAATCCGCCACTTGATACAGTTATATAATATAATAATATTTTAATTTCATATTAATTTAGAACGAGTGTAAATTGACGATTGAGATTAAAAATTAAAAATAAAAATATATTTTAAAAAATTAATAATATATATGCATCTAGAGAGAGAGGGGAAGAAACATATAACATCTAGAAGGTCTACAAATAACTATTATATTATTTATGTTAATAACATTATACTATGCAAATGCTGTAGTTGAAAATTTGTTACCTTGTTTAGTAAATGAACATATAATTATCAAACATGACAAAGATTATTCCACTAACTAATTAAACAACCCTAATATAATAAAATGATAAATTATACCGAAGGCGACTTGTGAGAAATGGACGAAATTGAGGTTATTTTCTCTAATTTAAATTCATGCATATAGATATTAATAGTGTTTAAAATAATATAGTTCTTATTTTATAAATATTTTTAAAAATTATAATATAAAACCGATTATTTTGTATTTAAAATGATGATAATAATTCTAAAAATTATGTAAGAATATTGGTTTTATTTATTTATTTAAAAACATTTTTAAATTATTATATAAAAATATTTTGAAACTTTATCGTATAATATGCTAAAATTAATTTTCAAAACCAAAAATTAAATTAAAATCAATTTATAATAAAAATATGAATATTTTAAGGCTGTGTCTAGGATGCATACTTATCCTAATTTGGATAAAGAAAACTCCTAGATTTATGGCCATACAAAACAAAACTATAATATCATTAATTGATGTGCATATATTATATTAAGAAAAAAAATATAAATTAAACAATCTCTTTATTTTGTTAATTTTTTTTAAATATGTTGTAACTCTTTATATGTTAACAAGGTTTAAGATAGAATCTATTTATTTAAAAAAATTTAAATTAAAATTTTATTATAAGTTAAATCGGTTAATTATAAGGTAATATTTATTTAATTTTTTTCTTAATTATTGACAATGTACACGCGTTGATTAGATGCAAGTACTCAAACTCAGGTTATTTAAAGAGAGTTAAAACCATTAAATGAATTTATTTTATTTTAATATTGACATTAAATAATAAAATTATTTTAATACAAATAAACTAGTTTAATAAAAATTGAATTATTTTTAAATGATGAAATTTAATTCTTAAAAATAATATCCTAAAAAATTTAATTATATTTTTTATTAAATATAATTATAAATTCTAAACATAAATAATAAAACAAAAGATAATAAATAAATAAAATCCAGATAAACCCAAAAATGAAACGGCAGAGCACTAGCTGACTCAGCCGAAACTCGTTCTGTAGACCACCAGAAATCGGAAAGCAATGCATCAATTTGCTAAATCAAGAGATTAAAAGTCAAAATAAAATTAAAAAATAAGATAAGTAAGATATTATTTTATTGAATTTTTAACTATTAAAAAGTTATAAAATAATTTTTTGATTATTAAAAATTATAAAATGATGTATAATTATAAAAAGTTATTTTATTGAGTCCTTCAATTATTAAAAGTTACAAAATGATTACTGAGTGTTCATTATGTTCCAAATTTGTTAGTTTTCGTTAAAAATTAAAGGTCATTTGAATTGTACGTTAACATGTCGAGTGAGATATTTAAGATTATGAGATCAAAATTTATTATATCTTAGTCAATATGTGAATATCTAACTCAGATTACCATTAATTTTTAAAGAAAATATCGAGTTTAGAACATAATGAATAATAAATAATCATTTTATAACTTTCAATGGTTGAGAGGCTCAACAAAATAACTCTTTATAGTCGAAGGATAATTTTGTAACTTTTAAATGTCAGAGAACTCAACAGAATAACATCATATAATCAAGTGATGATTTGTGTTATTTACCCTAAAAAAACACAACCTTAACTATTTTCTCCCAATAAATTATTATATATAGTCCCCTGCCTCTCCAATTGTTTCTCGAAAAAAAGAAACTCCGTAACGGAATCATACGATGCTCTCTTCTCTTTCTATCTCAGCCTCTCTTTCAGTTTCTTCAATTTCTCCGCCGTCAACTTGCCGCGCCAGGGTTCGGCCACCTCACGCCTCTGCTACCTGGTCTAATACTTACACTTCTCAACAAGAGAAGGATCGGCGAGTGGTTATCTGAGCCGTCCAGGAATGGCAGCGTGCACGTCGCTGTACCAGGTTCTAGGGATTCCCATCGGTGCTTCGAATCAGGAAATCAAGTCGGCGTACCGCCGATTGGCTAGGGTCTGTCATCCGGACGTGGCGGCAATTGATCGGAAAGATTCATCGGCAGATGAGTTCATGGAGATCCACGCGGCGTACAGTACCTTATCGGACCCCGAAAAACGGGCCGTATATGACAGTAAAGTTTTTGGAGAGTCCAACGGCCGTTGACTTCGGATTCTAGGTTTTCAGGATATAGGGGGAGGAGTTGGGAGACCGATCAGTGCTGGTGAACGAGTCAACTCCCTCATTAACGCTACCGGGCTGTAATTCGGAACTCTATCAACGGTTTTTAGCCTGCAAAAAATCTATACAGTTAATCAGTCAAGTACATATCTCAGGGGGAAAAAAGGCTGATCTGCTAACGATAAAAAGAAAAAAAAAAACCAGCCGGGAAGTTTAGCGGGAAAAATCAGAGTCAATGAGTCATTGATTGTGTCACGCAAGAGCTTCGCTCTTTTTCCTTTCGCCTTTGTGATTTGCCTGATGCATCGAAGAAGACTCTGGGAAACCGTTGTACTTCTACTGTAGTTGAAAGAATTAAGCTTTCTTTGCTTAATTAACACAATTACACTCTTTTTATGTTAAAAATTATCTAGGAAACCCAATTGTTCGAGCTAGATTGTTTAGGAAAAATAAAAATAAAATTACTAATGAAACCAGTCAATGAGTCCGAGTTGATATTAAAAAAATTATTTTAAAATTATTATCTCAATTTTAATCTCATTCTTTTTTTGATAATTTTATTAGCGATATTAACTTTTTAATTATATTATAACATCAAATTGCATTACTTATCAACGATGATGTTATTATGTGCCTCTTTTGAAAAAAAATAAAATTTATAAATTTGTTAAAAGTACTAAAATAATATACAAAATTAACAGTATTATCTCAAATTTGAAAAAAAAATTATATTAATTTAAAATTTGTCAAAAAAACATATTAATTTAAAAACAAAATTTTAAAATATCTGTATATATTAAGCATGAATTTATAACCCAAAGTCTAAATTGGAAGTGCACAATAGAGGGACCGACTAGCATGTCGAAAAGCCAAATGGAAAAGAGTGATATGGACCTCAACGATTTGTTTATATGAAAAGCCAAATTTAAAATAATTTAATATTAAGATAGATAATTTTAAAAACAATTTAAATGTTGAACTGAAATAATTTAAAAAAAAAAGTATAGATTTAGAATGTTAGGGTAAAATAATAGTGAGATTAGAAATGAAAAACCTAATTTAAAATAAAAATAGTAATAAAATAAAAAAGAGAAATCGAGTCGACGGATATCCGATTAAGGGTAATTTTGTGATCTGGGTCCGACCTAAAACCCTGCCAAAATAACGGATCTGATAATCTACCCGCAAAATCAAATATTTACATTCAAAATAAATCATATTTTTATACCGGATCAGATAGTTCGAGTAGAGTATTTTTAAACACCCCTGTTACTATGCTCATGCAACGACGAAATGAAACACCTTCAGTTAATTTGGGATCATCCGTTAACTTGGAAAGCATATGGCCGCTGTTCTCTTCCACAACTTGAATGTTATATGCTGTAGAACCTTTTGGATTCTAGCTGCTCATTTGGACTTGTTTTTGTGGGAAAATGGTTGTCCTTTTTCTCATATATATGGGTAAGGGGAGGTAAGATAGTAGGCTACTACTAACATCAGGTTGAGAGCAGCTTCCGTAAGAGACCTCCGAATTATGAAATGCCCTCAGTGGGACTCGATCCCACGACCTCATGGTTAAGAACCTTGTGCTCTACCAACTGAGCTGGATGGTCATTTCAACCGAAGTGGTTGTCCGAATCCATTTCAGTTACGTTTTCTTAATTTATATGTTAACTGATGATTTAAATATAAAAAAAAATATGAGATGGAACAAGGTGACATCGGGATCTAGTTAACGGACCATCTAGTTTCCTTGATCGGCTTTACTTCGACTCTTGATTAGAAACTCCAATAACTTTTAAGATAATGCTTCATATTTTTACCGCTAATAAGAATTAAAATTAAAATTTAACTGATACCTTTATTTGATTTTATTAGCCTTTTATCTTAATCTCTTTAGTTTTTATAATAATGCTTTTTGAACATGAACCGAACGATTTAAGGGGTTTTATTCTCTTTAGAGATTTCAGGTTCGAATATGGGTAAATATTCATTGTCAATTGATTGAGATTTTTTAAATAAATGCTACCTTTTATTTATCACGTATTTATAAAAGTTAATATTTCTTAATTTACGTTTGTTTGGGAACTATTTTTATAGATATAATTAAGAGCCTCAAAATATTTCCCCATGAGAGAGGTAAAATGCCAAGTGGAGCATAATTTTAATGGTTGGAAATGAGAGATGGGTGGACATTAATACATTCACTCACACCGCATACAAGAGATGGATGGAAGTTGTATTAATATACGGTTAAAATAATAACAAAACCGGTAAAAAATAACCTAAAACATTATTATTTCTATCTAAAACATCAATATTTTTTAACATTTTCGATAAAATAACGTCTTTTTTAATCATATATTAAGATGTCGTACGTGATTATTTCCCCAAGAATAGAGATGGTTAAAATCCAAATCCGTCGGGACTTAACCCCACTCAAATATATAGGGACAATTTTTTTTTATTTCGGGATCGAGGTGGGATAGAACGAGTTATATGGTATAAAGTTTTGAGGTGAAGCGGGTTCGGTTTTAAGGTGAAAAATACTGACCCGACCTGACCCAATTATTCATTTATATATATATATAATATTTTAAAATTTTATTTTTATAGTATTGAAATATATTATTTAATTATTAAAAATATTAAATTGAATACAAAATATATTAATTTAATCTTTTAAAATATAATATATTATTATAAATATATTATTTTAATTATTTAAAATATTAATATATTAGGATTGGGTCAAATCGGGGTCAAGGTATTAGTCTAAAATCGGGATGGAAAAAAACCTAAAATTTATCGGGACATGGCGAGACCCGTTTTAGGTATATATTTTTGGTGGTTAGGTAGGCCAAAAAACCGCCCTATCCCAGGGTAGGGAAGTTCAATCAATTGGTTTGGTTAACTGATCGAATTGAATTATCTAAAATTTATTAACTAATTTTTTAAATTGTTTATTGAATCAATTTTTCAAAAATTTGTAATGAATTGAACAAAATTTAGTTAATTCGGCTGGTAAACCTAATTAACTGAAATCTTTGTATTTTTAATTTTTTTATTTTTAATTAGATTAATTTAAATTTATTAGTGTGTTTTCTCATTTAGCTTAAAATTTGATTGGATATTTAAAATTTGAGTAAATTACGTGTTTAGTACCAAACTATCAGTTTTGGCCCGTTTTAGTACCTAAATTTTCATTTTTTAAAACCATATCTAAATTTAGTTTTTGTTTCATTTTAGTCTCTCATTCAAAATTTAACGTTAAGTTTTAAAAACAAATGAAAATTTAGATACTAAAATGGATCAAAACTGATAGTTTATGTATTAAACATATTAAGTTTTTAACGGTGGAGTACTAAAATGAAATGAAAACTAAATGTTAAATATGATTTTAAAAAAATTGAATGTTTAGGTACTAAAACAGACCAAAATTGATAGTTTAGTCACTAAATGTGTAGTTTACCCTTAAAATTTTAATAGGTTTAGTATTATTAAAAAAATAGTAGGATCTTAATTATTAAGGAGTTTGAGCCTAAAATATATATGTAAAATATGTAAAATGTTAAATATTTAATAATTTAGGTTAATTCGTTTAATAAATTGATTTAAAACCGAATTAATGAATAATCAAACTTTAGAAAATTTCTTAACCTTTAATCAAATTAATATCAAATTAACCGATTGATTAACTGAACTAAATTTTGATTCGATGAGTTAATTCGTTTAAAACCAACAATGAATACCCCTACTACCGAGGGTACGCAAGCGCAGGGCCTAATGATGGTTCAGTTGGTGTCTTGCATACGAAATGCTGAATGATGGCAAAAAAGTGGGGTGTTGCCTGGAGCAACCCTAGAGGTGCAGACAGCAAGGTATTCATTTACCTGCAATAGATTGAACCATTGAAACGTAATTATTGGATGATGAACTACATGCAGGTCAGCAGGTGTACACTAATATCGTGGATGCGAATATTGGTTGGGCTCAAATAAAAAATGGAGCTTGATGAGGTCAAGTTATGACGCTGTTAGGTTTGGATATACAGAGAGCAGGAGTTGTAATTGATGATCCAAAAGCATGCTCACCAACAGTGACTGCATATATTGAGCCTAGTGGTGGATCCACGTTTAGTCTAGTTAGGGTGGGCACCTGCTCAAAATCCGAATTTTCTTCTGTTATTCAGTTTATTGATTATGTCCATCCTGAAGTTCGTATTTGCCCGCTCATGGCCTCATAGACTGCGCCTATCAATGTCATTCCCGGCTGCATTACTACTATTATTACCACTAGTACCATAAATTTGACAGTCAGCGGATAAGTACGTGTGTCTTCAAGTTCGGGCCTTCAAAATTATGTCATCGCCATGCATGCATGCATGCCTGGCTTGTTGTATGATACTATATTACTATATAAGTACGCGTCTTCGTTTTCTTGATAGAAAGTATGGTAAGAAGAAACTGTTTTGAATTTCACACCATGAAAGGCTTTTAAGCTGTTGAACCATTTGGAGCCACATCGATGCACCGGCACCGGCATCCTCATCGCCATGATCTTCAAATGTTTGGGAATGTTACTGTAAGTTATAGCTCTGCAACAACAGCAGGAGGCTAATTATAATCACTGCAACAGATAGTGTCAAGCACATGCAAAATCGGCGTCGTTATCAAACTATTTGCCGGCGTTTCGACGAAATCTGTCGATAATTAATGGGTTGAAGATGAACATCAGCGCAGCAAAGAGAGAATCCAACACACATAAAAAGAAGGAACTGCTGCCATTGTATATAATATTGCCCGTCTGCCCTTGGCTGGACAGATCATACCATGAATGCACCTTTCGGAAAGTACTTTGATTGGAGCCTCAATGCCATCTGTTTGAATTTGCAGACGCTCCAAAGCATTAGCCCAAGCGAGCTTCAATCCCTCTTAAGCATCCCTTTAACCCCGCTTGCAAAACTCAGCTGACGCCAACGCTCTTCTTGGTTCTTCTACTTCAATTGTTTTTACCTTATTCTTTTAAAAAAATTAAGGGTGTATTTTGATTTAAGTAAATTCAAATTATTAATTTTGTTTCTGATTTTTAATTGCATTAATTTTGTTTCGAAGTAATTAATTTTATAAATTTTATTGTTTAATAAACGTTGATCGTTATAATGCTAATAAGATAGTTAATAGTGTTGATTTTATGGTCTACTATATTGATGTGGTAACCTACCGTGACAGTCTACATATTTATAAAAAAATGAAATTTTTAGACCTTTGGATTTGATTTTGATATGAAATTTATGTTTTTGGATAGTTTTATTACTTCTCTCGATTCTAATTTATGGTTTGTTGGTGGTCTTTTAATAGTTTGATATACTTTTATGGTTCATTTGTCGTTGTTGTTGGATTTATTTGTATATACATTTTATTCAAGTTTATTTGGTTAATTTTTTAACCTTTTCTTGTACGTACGGTTCTTATATCATCTTAATTGACTATTTTATTTTGTTAATAATTATATAAAATATCCTTTTTATATATTTAGTTTATGAATGTAATTATAAATATTCATTGTAATTTGAATATTTTTTTAATTTTTAACAAAATTAACTGTTTTTATCTTATAAAATAAACATCCAACGTATTATCATTGATTTTTTTTATAAAAAAAATTGAAAAATAGTTTTCGAGAAACATGCTTGGTCTCGTACGTAGGGGTGAACGTTTGATCTAGTCAAGTCGAGTCAAAAACTTTCTTGTTATTTAAGTTGATGAGTCCTATTTTACAACTTGAAGTTGACTTGAAATTTTTTCGAGTCGAATCGAATTTTGAAGTTTGTGTTTAAATTTAATTATCAATATTTATAATATTATGATATTATTTTATTTCAATTTAAATGGTTTTTTATGGTCATATACAATACACATATATATAACAATCCATTCTTGTGTATTTTTGATAAAAATACAATATATGTATATTTTTTCATATGTGATATACATATATCATACATAATTAAGGGGCTCAACTCAAACTTGAAAATTCATCCACTAATTACTAAAAATTTCGAGTTATACGAGTTGTATTTTACAACTCGATTTGAACTTGAATTTTTTTGAGTCGAGTCGAGTTTATGAAATTACAATTCGAAGTTTTCGAGTCTAGTTTTTTTAATCGAGTCTAGTAAAAAAATCGATTTCTCTAGTCAAATTGTGTCGAGTTTTGCTCACCCTACTCGTACGTGATATAAAACAAATATATAATCAATACGATGGTCAATAGCAGCATTACATATTTTATTAAAAAAAAGAAAAGGGCAAACTACTCATTTAGTACAAACTATTAGTTTTAATCCATTTTAATACTTAAACTTTTAATTTTTTTAAAATCATGCCTAACATTTAGTTTTTGCTTCATTTTAATACCCCACCATTAAAAACTTAACGCGTTCAGTACCTAAACTATCAATTTTGGTCTATTTTTGTACTTAAACTTTCAATTTTTTTAAAAAAATTGACATTAAATTTTGAACTGAAGTACTAAAATGAAATCAAAACTAACTTTAAGTATGATTTGAAAAATTAAAAGTTTAATTACTAAAACAGACTAAAATTGACAGTTTAGTACTAAACACATAATTTACCCAAAAGAAAAACTAAAGTTACGACGATGGAGGAGAACTCTATTGATTTAATTTTTTTTGGATAAGTTACGTGTTTAATATTTAAATTATTAATTTTAATTCTTTTAGTAGTTAAACTTTTAATTTTTTAAAATTATACTTATTGTTTAGTTTTTGTTTTATTTTAGTATTTACCGCTAAAAACTCAACGTGTTTAGTACCTAAACTATAAGTTTTGACCCATTTTAGTATCTTAACTTTCAATTGTTTTTAAAAACTTAACTTTAAATTTTTAACGGTATACTAAAATGAAACAAAAACTAAACATTAAGCATAATTTTTTTAAAAATAAAAATTATGTACTAAAACATATTAAAATTATTACTAGTTTAGATACTTGTAGTTTACACTATTTTCTTTTAGTTAATGAAATCTCGGATTTTGGTTATATATTATAGACCGTGAAAATATAATAAGTCTACAATTTAAATTAGCGGTTAAGGATTATGCTCCCTGTCTATTACACTTTGGTTACAGGCTTAATTGAGTCTTCTTTTAGTGTTCCTCTTTCTTCTGCCCCTCTTATTCAATGGCTACTCTTCAAGTTTCCATTGTATTGGTTATGTTCTTCCTTCAACTGTTCTATGGTCACAATCATTTTTCTGATTGATCTCTCATGGTTGTTCTTGTTGTTGTTGGTTTTAATTGGTTTCCATATTTGTGTTACAGGTGCTCGGTCGTCGACATTTACGATTGCAAACAAATGCAGCTATACAGTTTGGCCAGGGGTGTTGTCAAGTGCTGGAATCCCACCACTTTCGCCCAAAGGTTTCGTTCTTCAACCAGGAGAATCGACATCTATTGGTGTTCCGGCATCTTGGTCTGGTCGGCTATGGGGTCGAACGCTTTGCACCAAAGACTCCTCCGGGAAAATTTCTTGCCTCACTGGGGACTGCGGCTCGTCTAAACTAGAATGCTCGGGAGCCGGTGCCATCCCCCCTGCTACTCTTGCGGAGTTCACATTGAACGGTGCCGGTGGATTGGATTTCTACGATGTTAGCCTTGTCGATGGGTACAATCTACCAATGATGATCGTTCCACAGGGTGGAACGGGCGGTAATTGTAGCTCAGCCGGATATGCTGCGGATTTGAACGGTGATTGTCCTCTGGAGCTTAAGGTGGTTGTGGGGAGCCAAGGAGTGGCGTGTAATAGTGCATGCAATGCTTTCGGCGACGCACGATATTGCTGCAGTGGAGCATATTCGACTCCGAATGCTTGCAAGCCGAGTTCTTACTCGGAATATTTCAAGGTTGCCTGTCCTACAGCTTATAGCTATGCCTATGACGATGGAACCAGTACCTTCACTTGTGCTGGTGCCGATTATGTTATTACTTTCTGCCCTACCCCTTCCACCTGGTACTAATTGCATTGCAAGTTCCTTGTTTATCATGATTAGTTTCAGTCATTGAAGTTCCTTGGAACAATCTGGCATTAACCAATCATCATCAGATCTAACTTATTCAAAATTTGTCACCGATATCGGTTTTTCGTTAGCAGTATTAAGTCGTCCAACTCCAATCCCGTGGCGGTCGATGTCTCAGCCGGTTCCGGTCCTACATCATCGGCTCTCATTGCTGGTGCATTCACCACTTTGGCCGCAGTATGGCTCTCTTGAAACTATTGTAAAATACAAGTACAAAATGACAGTGGTTAGTTGGCTAACGTTAATGCTTTGTTGGTTAGTGTTGTCATTTGTCTCCATTTTCTCATACGGAAGTGCCATTTCTTCTTTTTAATATATATATATATATATATATATATATTAGTTTTAATTTTTAATATCAAATTGACCAAATTAGAGGGGTCCCTCCCTTGAAATAAAACTAATATATATATATATATATATATATATATTAAAAAGAAAACACAAATTTTGAAATAAAACTAAAACTTTGAAAACTTTTATTTCAACCCCTAAACCCACACCGACCACCGCCTTTTGCTGTCGAAGAAGCTCCACTCCCCTCCCCTTGGCGACCAAACCCCCCATAAAATCATGACCGATCGATGGCCGATCAATGATGAATCAACGTTTTATACCCCGCGGACCGTAGGATAAAAATCGCGATTACGACGGTCAATCAATCGATGATTGGTCACGATTTCATGAGGGTTTTGGTCACGAAAGGAATGAGAGATCGGGTGGAGCTTCATCGACAGTAAAAGGCAACGATCGACATGGTTTTAGGGGTTTAAAATAAGGTTTTTAAAGTTTTGTGTTTATTTCAAAATTTGTGTTTCTTTTTAATATATATATATATATAATTTTAATTTTAAATAAATTTTTAAAACTATCAGGTTATGACACGTGTCATTTAATGGTCCGTTACGACCTAACCCAATTTGAGTTACAGAATGAAACGTTAGATACTAAATTAGAACAAAATAAACGTTAAACACTAAACTAGAATGAAAGACATACATTGGACACCTTTAATATGTTAAAGCTTTTTTCAATTTCTTATAGGTTGATCCGGGTTTATTAATAAATTTACATTGTAAATTAAAAAAGTAGGTACTAGCTAGTCATAAGTACCAATGAAAGTTGATTGATGTCAAAATTAACTTCAACGTACATCTGAACGACGATTTTTCTGACTAAGCTTTCATTTCCACCAAAGATTATTTTTCAGTATATTTAGAAACTATTCTCGTGACCAATCATATGTCGAACGCAAATTTCATATACAAATACTTTTAAAAAAATGAAAACTTTTCACACAATTAATTCTATTAGCATTTTGCTGAAGAAGAATCTGGTGTAGATGTAGCAATGGACCGTTTGCTTTCATGAATCCTGACATAAACATTTCTGGTTCTGATAGCCAACAACACATCCAGCCCCAATCCAAGAACGCATGTTATAGCCATAATCACAAACACAAGGCAGTAACAATGTGCCCCAACACACGTGTTACCTCCACCAGCAACCGGAGTGGCCTGGGCATCGTATAGATACCCAGCAAGCAGTCCAGAGAAAAGAAACGATCCCACGGGAAGATTGAGGATAAGTACGTTGTACAAAAGACCATAATATTTCAGCCCGAACAACTCCGAAGCAACCGGGACCGTTATCGTCAACCGGACCCCGTAGCATATCCCGACCAGGATCGATCCGATGTATAGTGAGCCTGGAAAGGAAAAGGCCATGATGATATATCCGATAGCCATTATAACTTGAGATGCTGCATTCCATAGAGGCCTTGGTGTCCCAAATTTCCTGCAAATATCAGATTAATTTTGTTGAGAGGATGAATGGTTTGGGTTTTTTCAGAGGAGCGGGAGAAGAAATTTGATTACCAGATGAAGTATTCGGATAATAAACCTGAAGCAATGCGTCCAAAGAAGCCCCAGATGCTAGTAAGAGATATGAAAATGGATACATCAGAGTATCCGACAGCTATCCCCATTTGTCCCATGTTGTTCATCACACACAGTCCTGTTCCAACACCGCAGAGAAATGAGAAAAATAATAACCAGAAATCGAATGTTTGTAGCATCTCGACCATCGTATGGTCTTGTCCGATTAACGGTTGTTTTCGTTCGGTATACTGCAGCTCAACACCAGCAGTTGTCGTTGTCGGTGTTGTTGTCTTCGACTTCTTTGATTGGTCCTCTAGCAATGGAACTTTCATCGGTTGCTCAATATCGGAATCGGACCTTGGTTTGGACAGAACAGAATATAATGGGATTCCCAATGGAGAAGCTAATAGGATGAGAAGTCCTACTGCAAATACCAATGACAGAAGCTGGCCATGACTTCCAGTGATGTCAAACGCCAAAAGATAGACAGCTAATGTGATAGCTATGCCATTGAAGACGTGGAAATATTGCGTTTCTTGTTCGAATTCACTTGGCTTTGAAGCCGGAGAGGTTTCATGGAGGACGATGGCAGCAACGAGGCAAACAACGGTCGGAACAATGGCTAGAATGAAGAGCAATGTAGAAGGGTCCGAAGAAAAGAGAGCCGTGCATATATCAGTGAATATTGCAGTGCCGAGTCCAAGGTAGCCCTTAAGGATCCCCGACACCGGGCCTCGATTTTTCGGAAAATTCCGCATGCAAGTCACTAGAACCGCCGTGTTCATCCATGTCGTGCTATTGCCTCCCAGACACATAAATATACAAATCTGCAATCGTTCATGTAATACAAAGTTAGCTAAAGCATCGCAGGCAGACACATGACACATCATACATTCATATGCGTCAATATAAGCAGTGTACAACAAGAAGCTTACCTGCCAGTATGGAAGAGGACGAATTCTCTGGCTAACAACAAGCCATTGAGCCCCATATCCTATAAGCCCTTCGAGTGATCCGACGATAAGTAAAACCGACGTCGGCAAACAATCGGAAGCGAAGCCTGAAACGAGTCCGAAAGCCTTGCCGACATCTTTAGCGACCGAAAGGTTATTGAGCTGCAGCTGAGTAAGAGCCATAAGTGATTTCAACGCATGGGAGTAATTAGCAAATGTGTAGTTGTTGCCACAAATTGCCTGAACCCAAATAGCTGCCACCAACCCGACCCATTTTCCGGTACCGGAAGTTGAAAACAGAGGATCCATGTTGTGAAAGGACGAGGAAGAAAGGAAAGAGATACGAAAATGTTGATATGCATGAGCCTTATGGAGAATAATATTGGCAATTGACCATCGATTTTTATAGTTTCCGTTTTACCTTTGAGTATGGTGAGGAAATTACAAAACAGTCGGCTGATGCTTAAACCTTGGTTGGTTTTGAAACCCACGACTGGAACCAGCGGAGAATGGAAACTGTCGGCTTATTTGGTTTGTTTATTACAGTGGATTAACTAGTACATACAATAAATAATAGGGTAAATTATGTGTTTAGTGCCTAAACTATTAATTTTAATCTGTTTTATTACCTAAACTTTTAATTAGTACATACTGTAAATAATAAGGTAAATTGTGCGTTTAGTACATAAACTATTAGTTTTTATCTATTTTAGTATCTAAACTTTTAATTTTTTTAAAATCACACCTAAAGTTTAGTTTTGGTTTCATTTTAGTAAAATTAGTTGACCCTTATTCCCATATGTAATGGGATAAAGGGAGGTAAGATATTAGGTTGCCCTCAACACCAGGTTGAGAGTAGCTTCCGTAGGAGACATCTGAATTATGAAATGCTCTCCGTGAGACTCGATCCCACGATCTCAAGGTTAAGAACCTTATGCTCTACCAACTGAGCTGGATGGTCATTTTAGTACCATCGTTAAAAACTTTTATTTCATTTTAGTACCCGTTCAAAACTTAACATTAAATTTTAAAAAAATTGAAGGTTTAGGTATTAAAATGGGCCAAAATTGATTGTTTAAGTACTAAACACGTTCAGCTTTTAACATAAGGTACTAAAATGAAATGAAAACTAAACGTTAGATATGATTTTAAAAAAAATGAAAGTTTAAGTATTAAAAAAATGATAGTTTAAGTACTAAATGCATAATTTACTCTAAATAATAAATGATTCGCTAATTATGTTTCAGTCCCTCTATTTTGAAATTTTGGATTTAATCTCTAGACATAATTTCGTCCTTCTACTTTTATAATATTATTAGTAGATTCAAATCGAAAAACTTGATTAATTATTTTTCTAAAGTGATATGTGAATTAATTAAACAATTTTAAGGTGTTCAACTTACACCTAAATTTATAAGAGTAAAATACACTCAATATGTACGTATTTGGTAACACACGAGTCATTTTCTTTAAATAAAATATTATAATTTGACCAATAAAATAAAATATTATTATAAACATGTCGTGGCCTTTTAAATATTAGATGAAATAGTGGTTTCAACTTGGTATAATAATTTTAATCTTAAAACTTTTATATTTTATTAATTTGGTCGTGGTTCGAAATAATTTAATAAATTTTACGTTTCATATTTAATTTTTTTATCATATTAGTGTTTGTTCTTCTCTTTTTTTTTTACAATGCGAACTAAATTTCATTAATAAAACGGAGGACTCAAAATTACAATGCATCTAAAAAGAAAATTGGAGACAATGGTCACCAAAAACTCATACATAAAATAAAAATATTAAACCTAAAGATACGAAGAAAATGAAACTTTCTAAACATCAATACAATCCAGTAACCTTCATAAAACTAATTGTTTATGTCGAACGAGACACTTTACGATGTGATAAAAGGAGTGGTGAGCAAACCAAATAATTTGATAGAATAATTCGCTACATAATTCTGATTATATCGGCTAACGACCATTTACAAAAGATGTGATCTAATAATATGTGCCCACCGATAAGCCGATCAGAAAATAAATGTCGTGAGAATCTTTGTAAAACACCAACACGACCACAAAAGTAAATGAAAAACTTATCGAAAACCATAAGGAACATGACACAAGAGCAGAGAAAAACGTGTCACAAAAACATAAATTCTTATTTAAAAATGAGAAAAGTCAAGAAAAAAAACAAAGACATAATATAAAAAAACTAAGAAAATAATAATTATCAACAGTAATAAAAAAATACACTCAATATGTATGTATTTGGTAATGCACGAGTCATTTTCTTTAAATAAAATATTATAATTTGACCAATAAAATAAAATATTATTATAAACATGTCGTGGCCTTTTAAATATTAGATGAAATAGTGGCTTCAACTCGTATAATAATTTTAATCGTAAAACTTATATATTTTATTAATTTGGTCATAGTTCAAAATAATTCAATAAATTTTACGTTTCATATTTAATTTTTTTTATCATATTAGTCTTTGTTCTTCTTTTTTTTTACAATACAAACTAAATTTCATTAATAAAAATGAAAGAATCAAAATTACAACTCATTTAAAGAGAAAATTGGAGACAATGGTAGCCAAAAACTCATACATAAAATAAAAATATTAAACCTAAAGATACGAAGAGAATGAAACATTCTAAACATCAAAACAATCAATAACCTTCATAAAACTCATTGTCTCTGTCGAACGAGACGCTTTACGATGTAAAAGAGTGGTGAGCGAACCAAATAATTTGATAGAATGATTCGCTACACAATTCTGATTATATATACTAACGACCATTTACAAAAAAGGTGATTTAATAATGTGTCAACTGACAAGCCAATCAGAAAACAAATATCGTGAAAATCTTTGTGGAAGCACTAACACGATCGCAGAAGTATGCGAAAAACTTACCGAAAATCATAAGGAACGTAACACAAGAACAGAAAAAAACGTGTCACAAAGACAAAAATTTTTATTTAAAAATGAGAAAAGTAAAAAAAAAGACATAATATAAAAAAAAACATAAAAAATAATAATCACATACAATCGATAATTAATATTAAGATTAGTGTCGCCGCTTACTAACAAAAGACAAAGGAAGAGAACAAAACGTCTTTGTTCTTCTCTCATAAATGTTATATTACTTTATTGATATACTAATAGTTTAACAATAATGTTTTATGGTTGAATGCAGTTAATAGAAATGGTTGTAGGTGTTTCCTTATTCCTTGCAGACTCATCTGGTCCGGTGAAACGGCGTCGTAAGCTTATTTGAGGCCCACTTTGATTTCTCGTGGTAATAATGGCTTCCCTGCATTGTCCCTAGCGTGTGTATATATATATATTCAAAGAGCACCTGTTGTTCAAATCAATACTTCGTCGTTTTCTAATCAGCAACCCATCCCCTTCATTTCAAGTAAAGTACCCAGATTAGATTTGTAACTTATTAGCCCAAAATTCTTCACTTTCTCTAGATCTTTCCTTCCTTGCTTCGTTTCTCTTCGCCGTCGTTCCACCATGGTGCTCGAGGTAATCTGGAACCTCAATTTCCCTTTTCTACCCCAAATTCAAAGCCTTTCCATTTCCTTTCACTTAAAAGGTGTTTTGATCTCAAACTTTTGTGCACTCGCAGGCAACGATGATCTGCATTGATAATTCGGAATGGATGCGGAATGGTGATTACGCTCCCTCTCGGTTTCAGGCTCAAGCCGATGCTGTCAACCTTATTTGCGGAGCTAAAACTCAGGTAAACAGGATTTCGGAAAAGGAAACATTTTGATTTTTTTAAGCAAAAAAAATGTATTTTGAGCTTTTATTGAATTTGGGGATCTAAAAAAGGAAACAATTTGATTGTTCGAGAAGGTTTGAGCTTTTATTGAAATGGAGGGTTTTGTTTACAGTCTAATCCAGAGAATACAGTTGGAGTTTTAACAATGGCAGGAAAAGGTGTTCGTGTTTTGGTCACTCCTACAAGTGATCTTGGCAAAATCTTAGCTTGCATGCACGGTTCGTTTCTTAGCTTATTTTAGCTATATGGATTCCAATTCTCTTAACATTGTACCATAGTATTAAAGTTTCTAAATTGGAGCTTTGGCTTATCAAATCTAGGCTTAGAAATAGGTGGTGAAATGAACTTGGCAGCCGGAATCCAAGTGGCACAGTTGGCGCTTAAGCATCGGCAGAATAAAAAGCAGCAGCAAAGGATTATTGTCTTTGCTGGAAGGTGCGTTTTTGTTATTGCTGTTAGCTGTTAACTGAGAAATGTTCTCTTTCTATGTTTTTGGTTGTGAAGATATGCGTTGATTGCTTGCAGCCCTGTCATGCACGACAAGAAGGCGTTGGAGGTGATTGGAAAGAAGTTGAAAAAGAATAGTGTAGCACTTGATATCGTAAATTTTGGTGAAGATGATGAAGGGAAGACAGAGAAGCTTGAAGCACTTCTTGCTGCTGTTAACAATAATGATACTAGTCATATTGTTCATGTTCCTGCTGGTCCTAATGCTCTCTCTGATGTTCTTATAAGGTTAGTGATTCAGTTGTTTTTTCTCTTTCCGGTATGATAATGGGTTACAATTATGATATTATTGCTGAAGCTGGATATTTCTTGTGTCCATGAAAGTACCCCCATCTTCACTGGGGATGGGGAAGGTGGAAGTGGTTTTGCAGCATCGGCAGCAGCAGCTGCAGCTGGTGGCGTCTCGGGTTTCGAGTTCGGTGTGGATCCCAACCTTGATCCTGAACTGGCCCTTGCTCTTAGAGTTTCAATGGAAGAGGAGAGAGCCAGGCAAGAAGCAGCTGCTAAAAAGGCAGCGGAGGAGGCATCAGAACAAGATGCGACAATGACGGAACATGCCAGTGAGGGACCTTCAGGAGCTGATAATAAGAAAAATGAAATTCCAGTCAGTATCATTATACTCCCTTTTAATCATGTGCCATTTGTAAAAGGGTTATATTATTTTGTCTCATTATTACTTTGTTTGATTGGATAGAGCTGCTTCAAGTGGAAGAATCATTTCATAAAATGGCACATGATTGACCCTTGCATATTCTTTCATGTTTAGACACAACTGAACTTTGCTTTTGTTCCAGGATGATGATAATACTTTACTACAGCAGGCTCTTGCGATGTCAGTGGATGAACCTGCCTCTACCCAAGATTTACAGGATACTGAGATGTCAGATGCAGCTGCTGAGGATCCAGATCTAGCATTAGGTATGTGCGCCTAAGTCCTTTTTTATAAGTACCCGCTGGAGAATCAGCAACATTTATAATAACTGTTCCTTGCCTTGTGAGAAAAACCAGTTACGTAGGTGTTAGGCAAAAGTTCAGGGCTGAACTGATTTCTTTTCCTCCAAAAATTTAGGGGCTTTTTAACCCTTAATCATAAAATGTTCATACCTTTTGTAGCTTACCATGCGACTCAAATCATCTTTCAAAATTAGTTGTCCTTTGTCCCCGAAATTTTTATGCAAGTTTAGACTGTGGATATGTTCCTATTAATTTCTTTTTCTTCGTATGCTGATTTAATCCCATGTATTTCCAATTCTCTCAGCTCTTCAATTATCTGTGCAAGAGAGTACAAAAGATTCATCTAGTGAGGCAGATATGAGTAAATTGTTGGCAGACCAGTCCTTCGTATCCTCCATCCTTGCATCTGTATGTCTGCTGCATTTTCTATTTATCTTTTTTCCCCCCTTGCACCATAGAAAAAATAAAGATCATTAATTTTAAAATAATTACTCGTGCAGCTTCCCGGGGTAGATCCAAATGATCCTTCTGTTAAGGAGATGCTTGCTTCCATGCAAAACCAGTCTGAGGTGAGCTCATCAAACTTAGCGGCTTGATAAAATGATTCTATAGCAGGGATTAGAGGACGTTTTGCACTTCTTGGTGGTTCACGGTTGTATTAAATACAGAGCTATCGGTTCCGTTTAGCTTCAATAATTTCTGATGATGTTTATGGTACTCTCAGTCCCAGCAGAAGCAGGATGAGGACAAGGCACCAGAAAAGAAGGAAGAGAAGGAAGAGAAGGAAGAGAAGTGATGTTTGTTCGGATTTGTTTCTCCTTCAGGTTGCACTCTTTGAATTTGCATACCTCATTATACATACGACCATCAATACATGCTATATATATATATATATATATATTTTAAATTAATCCCTTTGTGCAGATTTGGAAGCTCTTCATTGTAGCCACCAAGATGGATGGTGATAGTGTTATTATTTGTTTCAAAGGCTTTGTAAGCGCTTCAGTAATTTTCATTGAATGCGTCTCATTCATGTTTCCACCAATTCTGTAAAATATATATGTACTATAGAGCGACTATATTCTTATATGTGGAGACTTATTTGCAATGGCATCATTTTCTCGTAACACTTGGTAAAGGAAATTATTGATTGTTATGTTATTTTTTAAAATTAATTTGGGGCAAAGGCAAGGTAATATTGTTCAAAGATAAACTTTTAACTTTTTGACATTGAACGCTCACACTCATGACATCTATGGTGCTCGAAATTGGGTACTCAAAGAATAATAATAATTTTTTATTACGGAGGTCACTTAATTCGTGCTTTACTTATGTTATTTGAATGTGTACGAAAAGAATCTTTTTTTTTTCTCATTCATGAAACACATACATTGAACGGATAGAAACTATGATTTTGTCTGTAAGAGGTATAGTTAAAACCAATGACATATGTGTCGTTTTAGTTTTGTCCGAATCTTATATCTTATATTTGGCATTCACGGATTCATCATTGGGTCCCTCTACTTGAAATGTTACCTCACTTTATTCTCATTGTTTCCCTGAATGTTACCTCACGGATTCTACATATTCAAAACTGGCAAAAGTTGAAGTATAGAAGATGTTCAATGGAAGAACGGTATGCATCAAACTTCTCACATGTACAACGTACATGCATACATACATGCATGCATGGTAAACACAACTTGAGCTGGGTTTTTGGGGTTACTTTGTTTCAGATAAAGGAAGTGAAAGAAAAGAGCTTAACGACAAATCAAGCGAAGTCTGAGATGAAGAAATTGTCATGGAAAGTAGAAGGTAAGAATGGAGAAGAGGCTTCCCCTGTTAGAGGTGGTCCTCTTAACAACTCAACTCTGATAGTGGAGCTTGGTCCAATGGAGATCCGCACTTTCCTATTGAAATTTTATTCAAGTACCGGGATTTAAATTGGGGTTTTGGTCGCGTTTTTGATGTGTCGCGTTTATTGCGATTGCGGACATAATAGATATTATTACGGTGATTACGAATATCACGGTCATATAACAACAGTTTCGAGCTCTAAAGGACGAGTTCTAAACAGGAAACGATATAAGTTCAAGTCTGTTTTTAGCATCATATATATGTACAAAATTCATTTATTGACAATATAAATTATGCTCGTGAATGACGATGAATGATTACTAAATTTGTGTTTAAAAATTAACGAACAAAAGTTTGACCTATATAGAATTAAAGCCTTAGATGGTTGATTGGTAGGTTTTGTTCTCGTGTCCAAAGATATTTAAATAATAATCTCACATTCAAACTTTAAAAAGTAAAATCTCTACTTATTTGAATTTATAATAATTTTTTATTTTTGGTTGCCCTCTCGATTTCAAGGCTTCGTCTTGACTAATCTGGACCGACCCACGGCGTACACTTGGTTTTGGTGGGTGAGTCTCCCAACAGGGATTTTCTGCATACACAAAGACTCGAACCTGAGATCTTGCTTAAGCGAAATCAAGCTGTTTACCACTTGAACCAACTCATGTCGGTAATAATTTTAGTTTATTACTTTCTCTAATTTTATATTGAATCATAGTTTCATATTTTTAAATTAATAGATATTTTTTTACATGCATATGTATGTCTCAAACATTGATAGAATGAATTGATTTATGTTCGCAATCTTTTGAATATCTTGTCAAATGAATTAGTATACAATTAATTCTAACCCATATATTTTAGATTCTTTATTTCATCAAATGAAATCTAGAAGTTGAACCATTGGTTGAATAAAAAAAGCATTATTAAAAACTCAATCCCCTTATACATCCTCCTAAAGATTTGCTAGTTTCTAGTTAAATTATTGTTTTTATGACTTAGTCCTAAATTGGTTCTATTTCGTTATTTGGTCGATATTTTCGATTTGAGTAGCTAGCTTTTGGATTGTTAATTTTAATCATTGTTTAGGTTATTTTTAACAATTCTCTATCCGATCTTTATTTCGATTTTGTTTACTTCGCATATATGTCACCGTATTTATTTTACCCTTCATTTTAGTCCTTCGTGATTAATGCAAGAAAATGTGTTTAATTTGTACTTTTTAATCCTTTAATTCCCACTTCATATACATGAGTCGTTATTCTAATTTTACATACATACATATATATATATATATATATATATATATATATATTAAATATTAATGTATCTATCAAGCATTTGTAATTATTTAGTTTTATATAAACTTTAATATGGTGTTTGATTTTCGCATTCTGTTTTTGTACTTCGTGGATGTATATTATTTTGTGTTATATGTATGTATATACATTTATATATGTTTCTTAACCATCATATGCTTTTGTGTATTGTATTTTTATTTTTATGTTATTTATTTATTTTAATTTATAAAATGTCCATTTATCATTTTTACTTAATAATGATGTATTTTGAATATTTTATCTAAATATCTTCAAGAACACATATTTGTAGAACGGGCGTGAAAAGTATCACTTGATCGAAGTGATACAATCTAATACGACGTTTGAACGAAATGAGACTTGAAATAAATTAGTTTATGTTACTAATTAAATCTTTTATGATTCATTGTGTTTTTTATATAGCAATTTAATTTGTGCAAAGGTCGATAGCCAATTTATATTTGATTCTCATCTTTTAAATCAATGAGGATGGAAGATTCTTTTACAAATAAGAAATAGTTGAAATAGATTTCCCGATGGAGGATTGCGAATTTTAAGATTTCTTATCGTGTAAAAGGATTTTCTTTAAATAATTAACTCGAAGCAAATTAATCAAAGTTTAATAAATGAATCATATTTTAATTTTATATTCGATTCCTAATTTTCACCATTTACGACAACGTGTAAGCTACATAGTATCAATTTTGGGTGCTATGGGATGCTAATCCTTCCCCACGCATAATTTACTCCAGAATCCATTTAATTGAATATTTGATGGCGCAAATTAATTTTTGTCTTCTAAAATGATTTTTCTTAAAATTGTTTTAAAATACGTTTTTAGTTATTCGACTTACCTAACCCAAAGATCGATGGCGACTCCCTTTCTATTTAATTCAAATCAATTCAAAACCGTTAATTTTCCAAATAAAAATCATAATTATTTTTTAAACTTAATTATTTTAAAAAAAATGGTTACGACACCCATTGTTTCCCTCAATCCTTTTTAAAGTCAAGAAAATCCATTTATTTAATCCCCATTAATAACTTCCTATAAAGTGAGCTTTGGCCGGCTGCCAGCAAATAGCCCGCAGTTGGTTTGTTTTGTCTTTTTTGTTATTTCCATTTATGATGCTTGGAACTGTCTGCTCGGTTTTTATAAATGTAACAATGACATTGACAACAATGCGGAGAACTGGATTATTGCTGTGAAAAGATGAAGAAAATGATCCAGCATGAGATTTTTTCGGCTTCAGCTTTTGTTGTTCTTGTTTGTTGTTTTTATGTGAGGACAGTTGAAGGAGTTTATGTGAAGTACGATACCGGAGCCCGGATCGTTCCCGGGAAACTGAACGTTCATTTGGTTCCACATTCACATGATGATGTTGGTTGGTTGAAGACTGTTGATCAGTACTATGTTGGATCAAACAACAGCATTCAGGTTAATTGATATATTTTTTTAGCAGTTCACCATGTTAATGTTGCTATTGCTCTGTGGTGTTCGATGATTTTAAGTGATTTTATTGTGCAGGGTGCTTGTGTTCAGAATGTGCTTGACTCGGTTGTCAAAGCATTGCGTAGCGACCCGAATCGAAAATTTGTTTTCGCTGAGATGGTAAATCCATCCAGTTCATCATATTGGAATCTGTTTCCTCGCTTGTTTCTCTTCTAGTTTTGAGTTTGATTGTTACTCGGCATCGAATAATGAAGTTTGATATGAAAATAGGCTTTTTTCCAACGGTGGTGGACAGAACAAAGTCCGGAAATACAAGAACAAGTGAAAAAACTTGTAGATGCAGGGCAACTGGAATTCGTGTATGTTGATTCCCAAGCAACTTGATATCTGAGGTTTTGATTTTTACATATATATTGAAACCGGCCTTTTGGGATGTATTTGCAGTAATGGTGGTTGGTGTATGCATGATGAAGCTGCAACACATTACATAGACATGATCGATCAAACTACTTTAGGTCATCGCACAATAAAGGAACAGTTCAACACGGTTCCTCGAGCCGGATGGCAAATAGATCCTTTTGGTCATTCTGCTGTGCAAGGCTACCTCCTTGGTGCTGAGGTGCATCTCAATAATTTAGTTGCTTTTTGTTTTCACCATTTAATCTGGAGAATAACACATCTTGGGTGATTACATTGTTCCTGCAGGTAGGCTTTGATTCAATGCATTTTGCAAGAATTGATTACCAGGATAGAGCACAAAGGAAGAACGACAAATCTCTCGAGGTCATATGGCAAGGATCCAACACTTTTGGTTCTTCATCTCAGGTTTGGAATTGAAAAATCCTGCAATTTTAACCTCTTCTTCTGAAAAGGAGTTTCATTGAATGAATAGTTTACTTGTTGGACTATCTGTAGATTTTTGCAAATGCTTTTCCCGTTCATTATAGTCCTCCAGAAGGTTTCCATTTCGAAGTGAATGATGACTCTGTGCCTGTCCAGGTTCTGTAATGTTTTAACAAAGTTTATGTGATCTATGTACCGACTGCTTTCGGGTTATGTGTTCGTCATGTATTTACTTTCCACAACTGCAGGATAACCCTCTTCTATACGATTACAATGTTGAACAGCGGGTTAATGACTTTATTAACGCTGCAATGATCCAAGTAAACTATTTGTTCCTTTTCGGGTTTTATTGTTTTTCGAGTTGTGATGTTGGAATCATGTTGGCTTATATCTTCCTAGGTGAACCATAAGCATTCGTATGACAGTTTTTATGTCTCCTTTATTCTGTCTATAGGCCAATGTGACAAGGACAAACCATATTATGTGGACAATGGGAGATGATTTCCAGTATCAATATGCCGAAACTTGGTTCCGACAGATGGACAAATTTATTCACTATGTTAACAAGGTAGTTCTCATGACGAAATCGATTTAATCACTAAAATTTTCAGAATTATAGCTTCCGAGCTTGAATTCACCTTTGATGCACAATGGATTGTTTCAAACTACATGTTTAAATAACTAGAGAAATCTGTGATTGCAGATATAAAATTAGTTTAAGTTTCCACTTTGTCTTTCTTTCTCAATATCACTATTTTTCTGCTCCATTTCCTCAGGATGGCAGAGTTAATGCATTGTATTCTACACCATCCTTGTATACTGACGCAAAAAATGCTGCAGATGAGCCATGGCCAACTAAAACCGATGACTATTTTCCGTAAGCACTCCATGTTCTTCTCCTTGTCGTTGTTCTCGTCTTCATATGCTTTATCACTTCTTTTCCAGTTAACCTGGGCTAGTCTACTACATATATGCTTGTCTGATCTGATGATTCTTGGCAGTTATGCTAGCAGCCAAAATGCTTATTGGACCGGATATTTCACAAGTCGGCCAGCCTTTAAACGATTTGTTCGGAAGCTTAGTGGATATTATCTGGTATGACATCAAAATAACTCCTGGGGCAGCAATGTTGAAACAGAACGACATAATGAGGAACTCATTTCCTCAAAACCTTTATAGATTGCATTTGCTTGAGGAAACCCTGAACCTACCACGACTTTTGTATATGAGTTTCAATTTATAATTGTCCATGTCAATGTAAAAATGTTTGCAATGGACTGATGGAGCCTCTTTGTGCATGTTGTTATGGTACAATCGAACTGAAAGTTTTGGTATATTTGAATAGGCAGCAAGACAACTTGAATTCTTGGTGGGAAAGAGAGCCAATGGTTCCAATACATTTCGTTTGGGAGATGCTCTAGGTATTGCACAGCACCATGATGCCGTCAGCGGTACTGCCAAACAACATACAACCGATGACTACTCGAAACGCCTTGCAATAGGAGTCACTGAGGTTGGCAACAAACTTCCTCCTTACTTCGACCCCATTGGTTGTTTTCGATTTCATATCCTGCAGTATTATAAATGTCAGATTTCTATTTTTCATCACTGAAAATCGAACAAGTTACAGGCCGAAGCGGTTGTATCTTCCGCTCTCTCATGCCTAACCAAGAAAAATTCTGGAGGTAAATGTGAAGAATCTGGAAATACATTCAGCCAGGTAAGACATTAAGAGGTGTTAATGTCTCCTCATATTGTAAATATCTGAGATTTTCTTTATTCGAATTTCGATATCTTACTTTGAAAAGTTTAGTTTCCTTTCTTTGTCTGACACTGCAACTTCCAACCATTTCAAACAGTGCCAACTACTCAACATTAGTTACTGTCCACCAACAGAGAAGGATATTCCACAAGGGAAGAGCTTGGTAATTTTTCTGCATTGTTCTTTCTTTTTCTTCAAGAAATCATTTTTTTTATTTCATTAATTGGTTTTTTTTTTTTTGAAAATGATCACTTTCAGGTGGTGGTTGCATATAATCCTATTGGATGGAATCGCACTGAAATTGTTAGAATACCAGTGAGTACATTTTGACACTTTATCTTTCTGGTTTCTGTTGATTTAGTATAGGTGTAACTTTTCGGTCCCGTCTTGAACCATTTACAGGTTAACGACGCCAATCTTATCGTCAAAGATTCTTCTGGTAATAACATTGACGTACAATATATAGCTTTGGATAATGTTACAAGAAATGTACGGGAGTTCTATACAATGGCTTACTTGGGACAGTCCTTGGGTACGGCTCCAAAGTACTGGCTACATTTTCAAGTATCTACACCACCACTGGGCTGGAATACTTACTTCATTTCTAAAGGAGCTGGTAAAGGTAGAAATTTCGCTTTATTCAATTCTGGCACCAGACTGCTGTTGAAGTCTTGATGTTGTATGCGAAAATGAAATTTCGTACATGACTGTTCTATCTTGTTTGTTACAACAATGGTGTAGGACGACGCACTGCTGGAATAGTCTCAGCGATGCCACAAAAAGGGACAATTGAAGTTGGAAAGGGAAATCTAAAGATGTCTTTTTCTACTATTTCTGGCCAACTCCAGCGGATGTATAATTCTCGAACTGGAGTAAGTTGTTTGTAGTTTCCAGACAATAATCATTATATGCAGCAGTGCAGAATATTTGATTTTTCCATTTCACCAGGTAGATGTACCAGTGCAGCAGAGCTACCTGTGGTATGGTTCAAGCCCTGGTGATTCTGATCCCCAGGTAAGCAATAACTGCACTCGGATTTCAAATGAAAGAGTTCATGTCGAGATCGTAAGAGCCTGTTTAAATTCCAGTCTTATAACGACGATCAATCTTACAGGCATCTGGTGCATATATATTCCGGCCTAATGGCTCACCTCCAACTGTTGTTTCACGATCAGTAAGCCCCTCATAGAGCGTTTTCATCAGACCACTGGTCAAATAAATTCTAATATGCATTATCCCCGGCAGGTGCCATTGAGGGTTACTCGTGGTCCCATAGTTGATGAAGTTTACCAACAGTTTAATGAATGGATACACCAGGTCATTACTTTCTTTGAGTTTTCTTTAGTTCTTCCCTCCCACAAAAGTTGCTAATTTTTCTATTTATGTCCATTCATTAGGTCACCAGACTTTTTAAAGACAAAGAGCATGCTGAAATCGAATTCACTGTAAGGCAGTCTAAAACGAATTCGAATCTTATCATCTATATTTTCTTTCTTTTCCGTCAAATGAATTTGAACCGTCTGTTATCGAAAGCAATGCCTGAGGTGAATGATATCTATTGTCTATAAAGTAAAATGTCGTTATTTCTCTAATTGATTGTTGCAAAGTGTTCATGTTTTATTTTGAAGATTGGTCCGATCCCCATGGACGACGGTGTGGGGAAAGAAATCATTGCTCGGCTGACAGCGAATATGGTCACAAACAAGGTGTTTCATACTGATTCTAATGGGAGAGACTTTCTAAAACGGGTAATTTCTGAAATATTCCTTCAGTTTGAGAATCTGAAAGTCTTTACGTGAAGATCACACGCATCTCAACATATCATAATGTTTCTTGTTGTTGGCTGGTTTGATCTTGAGTGCCAGCCTGAAATGTTAGATCATGGTTCCATTTCAGGTACGAGACTTCAGAGAAGACTGGAACCTTACAGTTACTCAACCTGTAGCAGGAAATTACTATCCAGTAATATTCTCAACTCTGGTTTACAAGTCAGAATTTACAGCCATTACTTAGCTAGTTTACTAGTCGAAATTTACGATCAGTACTTAGTCATAGGCTTGGCCAGCAGGCCAAAGTTGATGCAAAATGCTCCATGATATCTTGCTGTGAGTACTGACTCGGTTAAATGACACACATTTTTCCAGATTAACCTAGGAATTTATACGGTGGATAAGAAATCCGAACTATCCGTGTTGGTTGATCGTGCCACCGGAGGATCAAGTATTAAAGATGGAGAAATAGAATTCATGCTTCACAGGTTTCCACATTCAGCTTTCAAACATTCCATACATCTGTGTCCAATGTATGCTGACGAGGCAACATAGATTCTCACTCATGATACGTGCATTTTAACGAAAATACAAACCTGCTAAACTATCTTTTCTTTCTTAGGCGGATGATCGATGATGATTCCAAAGGAGTAGGCGAAGCCCTTGACGAAAGTGTCTGTGCGGGAAGCACATGCGAGGGACTTACGGTACACTCTACTGAAATGTCTACTTCTTATCAATATTCAACCGACATTCCCAACTGAAATGTTGCTTGGTTGTTCATCGAACTTCTGAAACCGGCTCAGATTCGAGGGAATTACTACGTTAGCATCAACCGGAAAGGAGAGGGTGCACAATGGCGTCGAACGACCGGTCAAGAAGTTTACTCGCCACTTCTTTTAGCTTTCACGCATGAGGTAACACGGCAACTTGTTGTGCCACACACGTCCAACTATAGGATGCAATTAACTGTAAACAATGATTGATCATTCAGAAAACGGAGACCTGGAAATCATCCCATTTGACAAAGGCAACTGCCGTGGATTCGGGGTACGCTTTACCGCTCAACGTTGCGTTAATCACTCTTCAGGTGACAGTTCATGCATATGCAACTTTTCTACTCCATACAGCTCTCTTCCTTTCCTCTAAAACCAGCAGTTTCTTCTGCAGGAACTGGATGTCGGAACTACTCTAGTCCGTTTAGCACATTTGTACGAAGTAAGTAACTCGATATCCGATTCCGTAATTCATTCGAGCACACAGTGAAACAGTTCTGCTGAACACATTTCAATTTTCAAACATCCGGTGTATGTTTCCATTAGGAGGGCGAGGATTCTACATATTCAAAACTGGAAAAAGTTGAACTAAAGAAGATGTTCAATGGAAGAACGGTATGCATCAAACTTCTCACATGTACAACGTACATGCATACATACATGCATGCATGGTAAACTAAACTTGAGCTGGGTTTTTGGGGTTACTTTGTTTCAGATAAAGGAAGTGAAAGAAACGAGCTTAACAACAAACCAAGTGAAGTCTGAGATGAAGAAATTGTCATGGAAACTAGAAGGTGGGAATGGAGAAGAGGCTTCCCCTGTTAGAGGTGGCCCTCTCAACAACTCAACTCTGATTGTGGAGCTTGGTCCAATGGAGATCCGCACTTTCCTATTGAAATTTTAATAACCACTGTATCCCCACTTCCAAATAATAAAATTTTAAATATAATATAAAAATTAAAATAATATTATTATAATAAAATAATTAAAATAAACTTTTAAAGTGTAATTTATTAACGAATTTAACAAAATTTTAACAAATAGATGCAGTAAATTTATTAAGACTTGATATAAGATTAAGTTCCTAAACTATATTCAAAATTTATATTTGGTGTCAAACTTTTTTTTTGTTAAAATAGATGGTTAAAATTTTCTTTGTTATACTTGCAGGTGTCTATCGTTAAAAAAACGTTAAATGACACGTGTCACATTCAGATTTCTTAAAAAAACATTTTTAAATAATATTTTATTTAAAAAATATATATAAATGTAACATGAGTCACTTAAAATTCTTTTTTAACGGTAAATACGAAAAAAAATGTAATGAAAAAAATATTAATACCTATTTTTTATATTTTTAATAAAAAAATTAAACACTAAAAATTAAGGGTAAACTACACAAAGGTTACTAAATTTTGAGTAAGTTTTCATTTTCCCCACATAACTTTCAAAAGTTATATACTGATCACTAACGTTATCGATTTGTAACAAATCAATCATTCGTCATTAGTCACGGTTAATGTGGGTGACGAAAAGTTGAGTTGGGCTGCTAACCGCTTGCCTGGATCCATTTTACCACACGTTAGACTTTCCAAAGCTTTTGACTAGTGTTCTTCCCCGTTCTTTTTCTTCTCTCTTCTTCCTTGTTGGAGAAGTTGAAACAACAGACATAACCATATTAAACCTCCAGCTTGAAACAAGGAAAACAATGAATGAAATCAAAGCAAAGCAGTTTTAAAATTTTGTACACTTTTTTACCCTCAGAAAAACATTTCTTTTCAAAAATTCCTATGACTTTGTATTTGAGAGTCGAGAGAAGAAGAAGAATGGGGAAGAACACAAGCCAAAAGTTTTGAGAAGTCAAACGTGTGGTAAAATGGGTTTAGGTAAGCGGTTAACAGTCCAACTCAGCTTTTCGTCATCCACGTTAACGACGACTAACGATGAGTGATTGATTTGTTACAAACCGATAATGTTAGTGACCAAATATAACTTTTGAAAGTACAGTGGAAAAATTGAAATTTTACTCAAACTTTAGTGACCATTGTTGTACTTTTCCCAAAAATTAATTCTAAATATAATTTTAATAGTTATTTTTGTATTAAGCCTTTTATCAAAAACACAACTATCATATTTATAGAGGAAAAAGGAAATGGGCAACCCATATCTAATCTTATTGAACTTACGCGGGATATCCAATACAGTTTATAAAGAGCAAAAATAAGAACAAAAATACTTAGTTTCGAAGATTCGTATCGTAGCTGAAGATAGTTTTAGACTTTTAGGTTTTGTTTAAGTGTGGTTGAAACAAATACTAAGGAAAGTGCTCCTAATTGTTTAAGTGTGATTTTCGTTTTATAAGGAGCATGGTTCCAATATAGTGAAGGTAATTGGGTGTTTGGGAAAAAATGGAATTTAGAAGGAAAAAAATTGGGTCAATTAGATATAAAATCATTGTTCAATAGCTTATTTTGATATTTTAGCAGTAGTTTAGAGGTAAAACGAAATATTAACCTTTTTGTTAACATTGTCACATCATCAATTTAACAGAGATGATGGTGGAGTGATCATTTTGTTATAAATCGATAATGTTAGTGACCATTTAGTTACAAATCAATATAATTTGTGACCGATTTGTTACTTTCAAAACTCTAGCGGGGAAAACGAAAAATTACTCAAAAATTAATGACCATTGGTGTAGTATGCGCTATTCGTTTTTATTAAAGTTTTTCCTCCTTTTGGGCTTTCATTAAGTTGAAGCTCTATACGAAAAAACAAAGGTTCAGCAACTCTGTTAGAGAGGTTATAGCAAAAGTAAATCTAAGGAATAGAAGAAAATGGCGAGATACGACAGAGCGATAACGGTGTTCTCGCCGGACGGCCATTTGTTCCAAGTCGAATATGCCCTCGAAGCTGTCCGTAAGGGTAACGCCGCAGTTGGTGTACGCGGCACTGACATCGTTGTCCTTGGTGTCGAGAAAAAATCCGCCGCCAAACTCCAGGACTCCAGGTTTCTATTATCTCTGTGCTACCCCTTCACTTCACTTCCCTTTTCATTTCTGTATCTCAAACATCGATTCTTACAGCTTTTTTGTTAAAAAAAAATAGGGTTAGGGTTTTATGATTTGGATTTGGAACTAAAAGATTCAACATTTTTTTAGCTTAAGCCTTGGGATTTTCTAGAGAAAAATATTCTTTACCCCATTTAAGGAAAACTCGTTTTTATGAAGGATTATCTTGATGATATAGAAAGTAGAAACCTTAGCAATTATATGATTAAAACATGCAAGGAAAACTCTAGAGTTTTCAAATTTCCTAAAATTGGGGAACCTTTTTACACTTTTACTGCTTCTTTTGTGTAGATCGGTTAGGAAGATTGTGAATTTGGATGATCACATTGCATTGGCATGTGCTGGACTCAAAGCAGATGCTCGTGTCCTCATAAATAGGGCTCGGATCGAATGTCAAAGCCACAGGCTGACTGTTGAAGATCCGGTTACCGTTGAGTATATTACTCGTTATATTGCAGGTCTTCAGCAGAAGTATACTCAAAGTGGAGGTGTTAGGCCGTTTGGTCTCTCTACTCTGATTGTGGGATTTGATCCGTATAGCGGTGTGCCATCACTATATCAGACAGATCCGTCGGGTACATTTTCCGCTTGGAAAGCTAATGCAACTGGGAGAAACTCAAATTCAATTCGGGAATTCCTAGAGAAGAATTATAAGGAGACCTCTGGGCAAGAAACCATTAAGCTTGCAATTCGTGCATTGCTTGAGGTAAGTTTCATTGGCTGATTCTTCATGTGTTAACTTTTACTTTGCTTTCAAGTGTTTTCCATTTTGCCATTCCATGTCCATTTGTTGAATCCACAGAGATATGAATTAAATCTAAATTTAGCTTGTAAAACATTCCCTGCATTCCATATGTATCATGGCTTTTGAACATCATGTATGCAATCTTTATGCCTTGTAAAAACGATTTGGCTTAACGACTCATACTGTTAGAAAATGGAAAATGCCTGGATCAAAATCATGAAATGAAGCAAAACACTCAATCTGAACATTGATTATATTCATGTTTCAAGAGAAAGTTCTTATTTCATAGTTGTTTATTTTGAACACCGCAGACACCTAGGGTAAATGTTTTGAGTATAGTGTGTGGAATATTATGTTGTAATTGTTTTTATCATTGCACTGCTAATTTGAGCCATGACCGCAATAAAGACTTGCATGGTGAAAGTATATTTTGCTAGATTTAAGAAGAACAGCGTCTGAGGTTTAGTTGTCTGGATAGGTCAAAGACTGTCTTTTGCCACTAAGAAGTCCAACATCAGATTTACGTGCAGTCCATTATGTGTCACTAATATGGTAAAGATGAATGTCATATGATGAATAATAATGATTGATTGTGTTTGTCCCTTTCATGTAGGTTGTTGAGAGTGGCGGAAAGAACATTGAAGTTGCTGTGATGACTAAGGAGGGTCTGCGGCAGCTTGACGAAGCTGAAATTGATGCAATTGCAGCAGAGATTGAAGCAGAGAAGGAAGCTGTTGAGGCTGCAAAGAAGGCCCCTCCAAAGGAAAAATGAAGCATCAGCTGTTAACTTTTCATTTCTTTTGCTATTTTCTTCTATTCGACTGGCTTTGAAGTTTGTTTCATTGTACACATGAGGGATTTGTTTACCATTGGTTATTTCAGTTAAGAATTTCAACACTTTCCGGAGGTTGAAGCTATTTCTGCAGGTTTTATTTGCTTTTAAGATTGCTTCGATACTATAAGGAAATTGCAGATGTGAAACTTGCAAGGAAAGAAATCAGAATTTGGACCTTGTAGGTCTCAAACATGGCGTTATTAGTACTCTGTTCTAACCAACTGAGCTAGTGGGCCATTTGATGCACTTTAAATTTACAAAAACATGAAATTTGACAACATAGAAACTACTAGACTTAGTCTTGAAATAGATTAAGAATGTATCACTAATTGTAATATAATAATTGCAAGTTGATGTAAGAAAAAAAATATAATATAAAAAAATCATTATATAAATAAAAAACATTAATAAGTTATTGTTATACCTCTCAGAATATCTCCAAAAACAATTAGCTCTTTACCTTTCAGACAACTTCATATAGATAGCTGTACTCACTAGAGTTTTCAAAGAATTTATATCCTCTGAACACAAATTTTTATATCACTAACAGTTTATAAACTATACTCCTGGACAAAATTTCTGAACAGGTTCACATGACCTATCTTGGTATATAAAGTTGATATTATAAAAAAATGCCTACCTAAAATTATTATTTTTATTATAAAATATTAATATTAAAATAGTAATATCTTAATGTGCATCATCATCATAATCATAATAATAATAATAAATTGAATAGTATAACCACTTACATAATTACATCTGTTAAAGTTATTTTGTAGTGGTTTGAATGTTTTCTGTAACATCCTCCATACCGGGTTAGTGATCAAATTGTGAAATTTTAAAAATTCAGTGATCAAATGGGATAAATTGAAAAGTTCAAAGAATTTATTTAAATGTTTGGTGTAGGATCAATTAGCAAAGAAGGTGGAATTAAAGGGGCAAATGAGTCTTTTGTTAAGGAAACAATTAAATATTAATTGATGAGATTTTATAAACCACGTGGAAGCTGGTGAGAAAGACCAAAAGTTTCCAGATTTCTCTTCTTCTTCTTTCTTCTTCTTCTTCCCCGTGAGACCAAGCTAAAGGTGAGTTTTCTTGTTAATCAAATTCTTGATGAATTTAAGGTTGCTTATTGATCATTAGATGATAACTACGCTTAAGGAAAGCTTTGGTTATCTTAAAACCATAAGATGATGGGTTAGGAAGGATTAAAGAAAGGAAGTAAAAAAGTAAAATCTTGGAATAAAGTTCATAATAAGAATTAGAAGTGGGATTTGACTTGTCATTAAGCTAATTAAAGGATATGAAGTGTTATAATTCGATTTAGAACATGTTGGAAATTGAATGAAATTCTTAAATTTTATATGGAGAATTGGATTTCTAAGTTTTAAAGGTATCGAATGGATAATAATTAGTTTAAGTAAGTGTATGCAAGTTAGGGATATAAAGGAGGTGAAATATAAAGTGTAGAGAAGATTATAAAGAGATCTTCGTGCTTAAAATGACATTTCTGGGCTATATGCATCGATGCACATTCAATGTGCACTGATGCATCAAGGATAAATCCCAGAAATTGTTCAAGGTGTATCGATGCACATGAAGTGCATCGATGCACTCTTTTAAAATACAAACATCGAATGCCATTAGTGCATCGATGCATAAGGAGTGCATCGATGCACCCCCTTAAATATAAACATCGAATAGGATTTATGCATCGATGCATGGTGTGGTGCATCGATGCATACCTTCATTAAAAGATGAAAATTTCTTTTCTTTTAGCCCAAGAAATGATAGTTTAGAATACCTTAATTAGTATACTAATTAGCATCAATGAATTACTCTGTAGATACTGAGCCTAAACAAGTTCCAGAACAATTGTCTCATAAGATCGATCGAGGAAAAAGCAAGGAAATATAGGTGAGTGCATATGCATAGCATGAATATAGTATTCTATTCAGTTCTAGACTTGTGATAAGTCTAGATTCAATATTTTGATACATGATCGCATTTCATATTATGATACATGACATGAATTCATATTATATGCATTAAGTGACATGAATATGCAGGAAATGTTATAAAAGCTATGTGATAAAGTGATAGAACATGATATGTTCATGTGATAAAGGAATGGAAATTATATGTCTATACAATATAAATTATGGGAATGGTGAAAGCCCATGTTATGTAGATAAGAACTATAGGTATAGTTAGCATGCCAAGAGTAGAGGGTCTACGCAGTCCTTCGGGGTATATATGTATTCTTTGGAATATGTGTGAGTTCTTTTAAGACACATACTTGATCCTTGGCATATGTATATGATTCTTAAGGAAATTTTCTATGTGGTCCTTAGGGATAATCTTATATGGCATTACGGTGCAATTTATGCGGCACTTCGGTGCAATTCTACGTGGCACTTCGGTGCATTTATACGAGCTGTGGTGACAACATAGTGCACAACCTCACAGTACTCACATACCTTAGGTTCTCAGTATTGTATCATGGGCTAATAATCTTACTAATATGAATTCATGAATGTTAATATATTATGCTTACAGATAAAAACATGGTGATATAAACTGCATGGTTAAGCATTTGATTTCGTCTCATTCCATTTAATTATGGCATTTCCATTACATTTCTTTGTTATCCTTATTATTATATTGCCTCACTAAGTCGATGACTTAGCGTGTGAGTGTTTCACACGTAGGATTCGAGAAAGTAGACGATCAAGGTTAAGTAGCTAGACAACATTACTCCTGCAACTATCAGATCAGAGGCAACTTGAGCAGTAGGTCCTTTTGTTATGTAAATGAATGTTGACATGTAATCAAAGTGTCAAGTGATGTATGCTCTAATTATTTTGATAAACTTGTATTAATATATGTATAGTATTGTATTTTAATAAAATAAGTTCGAATGTTTTATCAGTTTTTTTTTAAATATTGTTTTGTTTAGTCAATGTGACATCCTGGACTCGTATTCGGGTCGGGTATGGGTTGAGGGTGTTACATTTAATGGTATCAGAGCCATGGTTTAGCCGATTCTAGGCATAAACCAAAGTCTATAGAGTCTTTAAATGGAATACATGCCAATAATAGTGAGAACTTCTGATATGGTATAGTATGAGTATGTTGTTTTGCTAATAGAACAATGTGTTTATTTTATTAGATGTCCGGACATAGTAGCTCCCGAAGTGAAGCGGGAGAAGATAGGTCTACTGAAAGCAGTAATTCACCTGCCCTGGCCCGGCATCTCAGGAGTGCCTGTACAAGATCAAGACACTTTCTTCAGGACGTTGGACGCTATTCTGACGCATCTTCAACCTCCTGCCCCACCAACTCAAGGAATGAATGTAGCAAAAGAGTTGAGAGGTTTAGGAGCTCCCGAATTTAAGGGAGAAGTCGAGGAAGGGTCGGTTGCGGTGGATCTTTGGCTAAATGACTTGAAAATCATATTGGATGGTCTCTACTGCTCTGAAGTGGAGAAGTTAGATGGAGCTGTCTCTTTACTGAGGGGTCAGGCGAGGATATGGTGGACGAACGTCACCATGAGGATGTCAAGTAACCAATTAACTTGGTCTTTGTTCTTAGATGAATTTAAAAACAAGTATATTGGAGATCAATTTATTCGGCAGATGAAGCAGGAGTTTATGAACTTGAAACAGATGAACCGCTCTATATATGAATATAAATGTGAGTTCAACAAGCTGAGTAGGTTTGCATCTGAGCTTGTGCCTACTGAAAAAGAGGCTTGTGAATGGTTTGTGGAGGGCTTATGCCCCAGATTGAAAGAGATGTTGATAGTATTGAATTTATCCTCGCTTCAAGAGGTGATCAATCGTGCCAAGGCTCTTGAAAGAGCTCAGAATGAGAGATTTTGAGACTCAAGAGTTCAGACATCAAAGAGGATGGGTGCTTATTCTAGCTCAGCACCAACAAAAAGAGGAAGAGACTCAGGATTTCGATCACAAGCTAGATCAGAATCAGTTGCATCATCTGCTAGGGGAGCAAGTCAGGCAAGACCTAGACAGACACAGTCAGTGGGATCTGGTGTTGGGAGGTATACTCTGAGTCAAGCGAAACAGTGTCAGCACTGTGGGAAAAACTATTCTGGGGCTTGTCGGATGGTTGCTGGGACTTGTTTCCGATGTGGAGATGCCGGACATTTTATCCGGATTGTCCATTGATGGTTAGTGAGCCTGCACCATCTGAAAGAGTTGGTTCTGCCACACAAAGAGGACGAGGAAGAGGCAGATGAATGAATCAGTCTGAATCCTCTGCTCAACCTGAAGTTCGGTCAACCGCACGGGTGTACAATCTAAAGACAAGTGAAGACCGTTATGACCCTGATATTACAGCATTTACTTTTCAGCTGTACGATAAATTAGTATCGGTACTGATTGATCCAGGCTCTAATTATTCTTATATTATGAGTAAGTTAGTAAAGGAATTGAGGATTCCCTTAGAAGCTATGAGTAATGAGATTATAGTAACTAATCCTTTAGGTCATAGTGCTCGGGTGAACAAAGTCTGTAAGGGGTGTCCCATAAAGATTCATGGAATTGAATTCCCTGTTAATCTGATGGAATTACCCTTTGACAAGTTTGAAGTGATTCTAAAAATGGATTGGTTGTTCCGTTACTATAGAGATATTAATTGTAGATCGAAAAAGGTAACCCTAAAAAGTCCAAGAGAAACAAAATTAAGTGTGAGTAGTGAAAGGTTTAATCCTTTAGCAAATGTAATATCAGTAATATCTGCTAAGAAGCTATTGTTACAAGGATGTCAGGGTTTTCTTGTAAATGTGATTGATACAAGAGCTAAAGAAAAAGTATTGAATGAGATTTTAATAGTTCGGGAATTCCTTGATGTTTTCTCGACTGAGTTGCCAAGATTACCTCCAAATAGAGAGGTATAATTTCAAATTGAAGTAATGCCGGGAACAGCTCCGATTGCAATGACACCTTATCAGATGGCTCCGAAAGAATTGCAATAGTTAAAGAATCAATTGCAAGAGTTGTTAGAAAAGGGATTTATTCGACCAAGTGTGTCGCCTTAGGGAGCTCCGGTCTTATTTGTTAAGAAGAATGATGGATCAATGCGTCTTTGTATGGATTATCGACAGCTTAATAAGGTGACCATCAAGAATAAGTATCCCCTTCCGCGCATTGATGACTTGTTTGATCAGCTAAAAGGAGCTTCGGTATTTTCGAAGATCGATCTACGTTCGGGTTATCATCAATTGAAGACTCAGGAGAAAGATATTCCGAAGACGGCTTTCAGAACGAGATATGGTCATTATGAATTCATTGTAATGCCATTCGGAGTAACGAATGCACCTGCTGCTTTCATGGATCTCATGAACAGGATTTTTCAGCCCTATTTGGACCAGTTTTTTGTTGTCTTTATTGATGACATACTGGTGTATTCGAAATCCATTGAAGAGCACATCACACATCTAAGGATAGTTTTGTAAATTCTCAGGGATAAGAAGCTTTATGCGAAATTGTCCAAATGTGAATTTTGGCTAAATGAAGTAATTTTCTTGGGGCATGTGATCTCGGCATATGGGATTAGAGTGGACCCTCAAAAGGTTAAAGCTATAATGGACTGGGAAGTTCCTAAGAATATATCTGAAGTTCGGAGTTTCATTGGACTTGCCAGTTATTATCGAAGATTTGTTAAAAAAATTTCGATGATAGTGATGCCTTTAACGAAGCTGATGAGAAAGAATGTACCATTTGTTTGGACTTCTGAATGTCAAGAAAGTTTTGAAGCTTTAAAGAGGATTCTGATAGAAACTCCTATATTGGTTCAACCGAAATATGGCAAGAATTTTATCGTATACAGTTACGCGTCCCATAACGGGTTGGGGTGTGTATTAATGCAAGAAGGGAAGGTGGTAGCGTATACATCGAGGCTGTTGAAACCACATGAAAAGAATTACCCCACCCATGATTTAAAAATAGTTGCAGTGGTGTTCGCCCTTAAGATTTGGCGTCATTATCTGTATGGAGAACGATGTTATTTGTATACGGATCATAAGAGCTTGGAATACATGATGACTCAAAAATAGATTAATTTGAGACAAAGGAGATGTGTGGAGTTTTTGAGAGATTATGATATAATAATTGACTATCATCCTGGAAAGGCTAACGTGGTAGCAGCTTCTTTGAGTAGAAAGACGTTTGCAGCTTTGCGAACTATGGATGCAAGGTTATCTTTGACTGGAGATGGTGGTCTATGTGCAGAGTTAAAACTTAAACCAGTATGGTTGGAACGAATAAGAGAATGACAAAGTAAAGATAAAACGTGTTTGAAAAGAATTGATCAAGTAAAGAGCAAATAGATTAAAGACTTTGAGGTTAATTCGGATGGAAATTTGTATTATAAAGGAAGAATTGTGATACCAGATTATGAAGAGTTGAAGAAAGATTTATTGACAGAGGCTCATTGCAGTCCATTGACAATGCACCCGGGTGGAACTAAGATGTATATGGATTTAAAAGATCGGTATTGGTGGCCAGGGATGAAACGAAGCATCATCGAATTTGTGTCTAGGTGTTTGACATGTCAACAAGTCAAAGCCGAACATCAAGTTCTGTCTGGATTGTTGCAACCACTTTCCATTCCACAATGAAAGTGGGAAAATGTAACGATAGATTTTGTTTCGGGGTTACCCCTGACTCCAAACAAAAGAGATTTAATTTGAGTAATTGTTGACCGATTGACCAAGTCAGCACATTTTCTTCCTGTCAGAACAAATTTCTCTATGGAAAAGTATTTGGAGCTGTATATTAGAGAAATTATTAGATTCATAGAGTACTTGTTTCTGTAGTTTATGATCGAGATCCTCGATTCACCTCGAGATTCTGGAAATCCTTACATGGAGCGTTGGGGACTCGTTTAAATTTTAGCACAGCTTTTCACCATTAGACAGACGGATAATCAGAAAGGATAATTCAAATATTAAAAGATATGTTGCGAGCATGTGTCATTGAGTTTAAAGGATCGTGGGAGAAATACTTACCACTGGCGGAGTTCGCTTACAACAATAGTTATCAGTCCAGTATTAAAATGGCACCCTATGAGGCGTTATATGGAAGGAAATGTCGTACGCCATTAAACTGGTATGTGCTCAAAGATCGATATGTACTTGGTCCAGATTTGATTCAAAATATGGAAGAGAAAGTTCAGGAAATTCAACATAACCTAAAAGTGGCATTTGATCGGCAAAAGTCATATTCTGATCTTAAAAGAAAAGATATTGAATTTGAGGTTGGAGATAAAGTTTTCCTTAAAGTATCCCCCTGGAAGAAAGTATTACGATTTGGTCAGAAAAGAATGTTAAGTCCGAGATTCATTGGGCCATATGAAGTTGTTAAGAGGATAGGACCCATGACATATCAGTTATCTTTGACACCAGAGATGGAGAAAATTCATAATGTTTTCCATGTATCCATGTTACGAAGATACAGGTCCGATCCTTCTCATGTTATTGCACCAGAACAAGTAGAAGTTCAACCTGATTTGAACTATGAAGAGGAACCAATACAAATTTTGGCTCACGAAGTTAAGCAATTGAGAAATAAATCTGTTCCGTTGGCCAAAGTTCTTTGGAGGAATCACAAAGTAGAGGAAGCCATGTGGGAACGTGAAGAAGATATGTGATTTCAATATCCTCATCTGTTTGTGCAATGAAATTCGATGACGAATTTTCTTAAGAGAATGAGATTTGTAACATCCTCCATACCGGGTTAGTGATCAAATTGTGAAATTTTAAAATTCAGTGATCAAATGGGATAAATTGAAAAGTTCAAAGAATTTATTTAAATGTTTGGTGTAGGATCAATTAGCAAAGAATGTGGAATTAAAGGGGCAAATGAGTCTTTTGACAAGGAAACAATTAAATATTAGTTGATGAGATTTTATAAACCACGTGGAAGCTAGTGAGAAAGACCAAAAGTTTCCAGATTTCTCTTCTTCTTCCCCGTGAGACCAAGCTAAAGGTGAGTTTTCTTGTTAATCAAATTCTTGATGAATTTAATGTTGCTTATTGATCATTAGATGATAACTAAGCTTAAGGAAAGCTTAGGTTATCTTAAAACCATAAGATGATGGGGTTAGGAAGGATTAAAGAAAGGAAGTAGAAAAGTAAAATCTTGGAATAAAATTCATATAAGAATTAGAAGTGGGATTTGACTTGTCATCAAGCTAATTAAAGGATATGAAGTGTTAGAATTCGATTTAGAACATGTTGGAAATTGAATGAAATTCTTAAATTTTATATGGAGAATTGGATTTCTAAGTTTTAAAGGTATCGAAAGGATAATAATTAGTTTAAGTAAGTGTATGCAAGTTAGGGATATAAAAGGAGGTGGAATATAAAGTGTAGAGAAGATTATAAAGAGATTTTCGTGCTTAAAATGACATTTCTGGGCTATGTGCATCGATGCACATTCATTGTGCATCGATGCATCAAGGATAAATCCCAGAAATTGTTTAAGGTGTATCGATGCACATGAAGTGCATCGATGCACTCTTTTAAAATACAAACATCGAATGCCATCAGTGCATCGATGCATAAGGAGTGCATCGATGCACCCCCTTAAATATAAATATCGAATAAGATTTATGCATCGATGCATGGTGTGGTGCATCGATGTATACCTTCATTAAAAGATGAAAATTTCTTTTCTTTTAGCCCAAGAAATGATAGTTCATAATACCTTAATTAGTATACTAGTTAACATCAATGAATTACTCTGTAGATACCGAGCCTAAACAAGTTCCAGAATAATTGCCTTGTAAGATTGATCGAGGAAAAAGCAAGGAAATATAGGTGAGTGCATATGCATAGCATGAATATAGTATTCTATTCAGTTCTAGACTTGTGATAAGTCTAGATTCAATATTTTGATACATGATCGCATTTCATATTATGATACATGACATGAATTCATATTATATGCATTAAGTGACATGAATATGTAGGAAAGGTTATATAAGCTATGTGATAAAGTGATAGAACATGATATGTTCATGTGATAAAGGTATGAAAATTATATGTTTATACAATATAAATTATGGGAATGGTGAAAGCCCATGTTATGTAGATGAGAACTATATGTATGGTTGGCATGCCATGAGTAGAGGGTCTACGCGGTCCTTCGGGATATATATGTATTCTTTGGAACATGTGTGAGGTCTTTTAAGACACATAATTGATCCTTGGCATATGAATATGATTCTTAAGGAAATTTTCTACGTGGTCCTTAGGGACAATCTTATATGGCACTACGGTGCAATTCTACGCGGCACTTCGGTACAATTCTATGCGGCACTTCGGTGCAATTCTACGTGGCACTTCGGTGCATTTATACGAGCCGTGGTGACAGCATAGTGCACAACCTCACGGTACTCACATACTTTAGGTTCTCAGTATGGTATCATGGGCTAATAATCTTACGAATATGAATTCATGAATGTTAATATATTATTCTTACAGATAAAGAACATGGTGATATAAACTGCATGGTTAAGCATTTGATTTTGTCTCATTCCATTTAATTATGGCATTTTCATTACATTTCTTTGTTATCCTTATTATTATATTGCCTCACTAAGTCGATGACTTAGCGTGTGAGTGTTTCACACGTAGGATTCGAGAAAGTAGACGATCAAGGTTAAGCAGCTAGACAACATTACTCCTACAACTATCAGATCAGAGGCAACTTGAGCAGTAGGTCCTTTTGTTATGTAAATGAATGCTGGACTTGTATCCGGGTCGGGTATGGGTTGAGGGTGTTACATTTTCGGTCTTTGAAGCTCTTGTCACTTGATTGGAGTCGTCATTGATTATTTTTGGTTAGATATGACTCAATAATCATAAGTTCGATTTGTGTCATCATCGAGATCATGATTCGATTTTTAGAATATTTATACGATTATAAATTTATTATATTAGTTAAAGTGTTAACACAAGGTTAAAATAGTAAACAAATTTGGTAATCTTTCTATAATGTTTTTATATGAAGAAGATATAAGATTTTAACTAAAAGCCCAGTGTACAAGACTTGAGAGACAGTGGTATACGAGGTGGAGTGTTATTGATAGAACATACAGAAGTGCATTCGTGTACAATATAGTTAACAGATACATTTATGTATTCAGGATCATAGGCATAGTGTTATTGTGTTCTACAATACTTGTACATTCACAGTGTACATACGGTGCAATCATAGGACACTAAATGTTCCATACAACTACATATCACAGGCAACTATGTTGCATACAGTATAGTATAGTATAGTGCACATACGGTGAAATCACAGGGCACTAGATGTGCCATACAGTTAGAGAATACAGTCAGCTCTGTTGCACATAGGGCACAAATGTGCCACACAGTTCAGGCAGTTTATACTACTCATAACATATAACACTCAAGCATAGACTCACGTGCCATTTATTTTCATGATTATGCATTGGGCTATAAAATAAAAGTAAAACATATAGAACAGTAAAAGATACAGTACAATAAGAGAAATAGTATAATAAAAAAATGATACAATAAAGGAATCGACATAGAAAAAGAGCAAGTATAAGAAAAAGAACGATACAAGTTTAATTATTATATTTTTTATATTTTTACAGTAAATTTTTATAAAACATAGGGTAAATTACACTGAATGGTTTATAGACAAGGAGTTATATTGGTTTGAATTGGCATATGATTATAAATGTTACAAATATTATATATAGAGAGATATAAAAAGGAAAATACAGAAATTGCTCAAATGAAAAATAATACAATATAAGAAATGTAATAAAGAAATGTGAAAATATGATAAGATACTAAGTGGTTATGCATAAGTGTAGTAAATGTTATAAAGATTAATCGGTTAAATTTTAAATTAGTTAGTAATAAATTATGATATAAAATAGTATTAGACTGTCTAGATGTTGCACGAGATCTGATGTAAATTAGAAATTAAATATTACATTATGATTTCATGTGGTCAAATAGTATGATGATAAATGATAAATTAGGGGATTTTAAAAGAAATAAATTTTACTATTTTCGAACAAGAAATGTTATACAGAATCTTTGTGACATCCTTAGCTTGTATTCGGGTATGAATGCATGTTAAGGGAGTGACACACATGTTTACTAAAGCTATAGTACAATACTTTGGAAGAGATGTTAGAAGTCTTATTGTGATAGTGCTCTACGAACAACTCAAGCTAATAACCAACAAACGAAAAATCTGAATGTTGAGCTTAAGAAGCCCAACAATATAATAGATAATCTAGAACATCATTATGAGTCTTATAAACACAAGCATGCTATAAGATATGATACTAAGCAGTTAGTACATGCATGAAAGTCTTAACACCACAAAAGATTAGAAATATACTACATTATGTTAGAAACCCGAAATAAAGCTCCTTTAGTTAACCAACACTCTCATCTAGAACTTGGTTGCTTATTCACCTTTTTCTAGCAAAAAAGGAAACCCAAGGCTTTGAATCTTCAAAACAAGTTTGCTAGAGTGGTTTGAACGAATTTGAAGTTTAACAGAAGTATAAAAGGGCTCAAGAAACTTACCTTTAGTTATGACACTTGTAGAGGAAATAGGAAAAAAGGAAAAAGAGAGAAGAAAATAATAAGAAGATAAAGGTTTTTCATCTTTTGTCCCCAAAACCCACGTATAAGACAGACAAAATCTCAAATAATGAGAAGAAGATGACACTTGCTAGAGGGTATGAATGCATGTTAAGGGAGTGACACACATGTTTACTAAAGCTATAGTATAGTACTTTGGAAGCGATGCTAGAAGTCCTATTGTGATAGTGCTCTACGAACAGCTCAAGCTAATAACCAACAAACGAAAAAATCTGAATGTTGAGCTTAAGAAGCCCAACAATATAATATATAATCTAGAACATCATTATGAGTCTTATAAACACAAGCATGTTGTAAGATATGATACTAAGCAGTTAGTACATGCATGAAAGTCTTAACACCGCAAAAGATTAGAAATATACTACATTATGTTAGAAGCCCGAAATGAATCTCCTTTAGTTAACCACACTCTCCTCTAGAACTTGGTTGCTTATCCACTTTTTTCTAGCAAAAAAGGAAACCCAAGGCTTTGAATCTTCAAAACAAGTTTTCTAGAGTGGTTCGGACGAATATGAAGTTTAACATAAGCATAAAAGGGCTCAAGAAACTTACCTTTAGTTATGACACTTGGAGAGGAAATAGGAAAAATGAAAAGATATAAGAAAATAATGAGAAGATAATGAAGGTTTTTCATCTTTTGTCCCCAAAACCCACGTATAAGACAGATAAAATCTCAAATAAATCAGCCTCATTTTCACCAATGGTCTAATTGTACTTTTGATCCCTTTTATTTTACCTTTTATGCAAAAATCTTCTATTTATGGCCAATCGGGCCCAATTTACATCCAAATAAGCTCTCACTTAGCCTAGGGACTCCAATTACAAACTCCACATGGTCATATACCACTCAGGTAAACTCAAAACTATTAGCCAGAAAGTTGGGGTGTTATAAACATGCACACACAAAAGACTTTATAATATCCAATCTATACTACACTATAAAAAATACAAATGTGGGAACAAGCTCTTTCAACCCTGATCGTATGGCCACAACACATTGTGATCTAATTACTCTTGGTATTTTTGGTGTTGAAAGAGAGTTGAGGAATTGAAATTCACATGTTTTTGTGCAGGGCACTAGGGTCTAAGGAGTCAACTCTGTGCGGATTGATAAGGTTGGTAATTGTATTTTTTTACGAATTATAGAAGAATAAATCTTTTAAAAAAATTATTGCAACGTAATACTTCCGTTAATGTGTAACAAAAATTACGGTTAAGTGACTAAAATTGAACGAATCGATAACATAGGGGACCAAACACGTTTAATATTTTAATTGGTGATCAAAGTCGATCAGATCAAAAACAAGAGGGACTATTCGCATAGATTACCCTTGAATTAATTAATAAGTTGAAGTCAAATTTATTAATTAATTTTGTAATAAATGATCTTCGTTCGGCCTACCATTTACAATACCCAAACATTTTTATTGAAGCGGATTTTGAAACGCGATTTGTATCATCTCAATCGAGACGAGATTTGTACATTTCCAAGGCAGATGTCTCCTTGAAACATAACCGAATTTCAGTTATCTTTCCAACGCATTTTGTATCGTCTCAATCGAATATCAGAAACTCAAGATATGCTTATTTTAGTGAAGACAACGTATGTAGAAAATTGAATATGAATCTAATACGAGAATTTCATTATCTTTCCAACGCATTTTGTATCGCCTCAATCGTTTGGCCATTTTTTTTAATATCTCATTGAAGAGAAAACCAAAGAATAAGTAAAAGGATTGCAGATTTGACTCAAATTATTTTTATTTTTTATTATTGACATTAATTTATTTAATTTTACAGTGATAAACTCTCAAAGATAAATGTTTTGGATATTTTCTTTAAAATTCAGCTCAAATTTTAATTTTCTTTACTAAGACAACTCAAAACCGTGTTGATATCGAAAGAGCAATGTGGGGGGTGGTCATCCTTCCCCACACGACTCTCGAACTCTTCCAAGTGAATCTATGGTAAGACGTATACTCAGTAAAAGGTAAATTTAGGTATCCGACCTTACCTAACCCAAAATGTATGTGATTACTCCAAAAGGTAAATTATTTACTTTAAGTCGAAACACAATCTCGAATCATCCAAAGGACTATTGCAACAAATTTCAAATTATAAAACAAATTGAATTAATTAAAAAATAATCTAAATTTATTAATCCATTTCAATTAAGGGTTCAATTTTAATTTCTTGGACATAATCAACAAGAATCAGAACCATAGAGCTAGAAAGCAATGATAACATAAAAAAAGATTGAATTAAAAGAAATAAAAATTTGGAGGACTGCAAAAGTATTTTACCCAAGAAATGAAAAGTGTAGATCTCTCTAAAAACTGGTCGGGCATAGGCGTCGAATCTCCTCCAAAAAAACACTTTAGGTTGTCTGAATAAGCTTTTTTTAATGACGTGGTTTTGAAAATTTTCAAAGGGTAAACTTTGCTGATAGTCCCCTACTCTTTGTTTTGATCGAATTTGGTCACCAATTTAAAAATTAAGGGGGAATGATCTCTAACGTTATCGATCATTCGATTTTAGTCCCTAACATTATCGATCCATCCGATTTTAGTTTCTCTGCCATTAACTCCCTTCAATTTTAGTACCTTAGCCATGTCAGGGACTTAAACAAAAGGGGGTTAATGAAATTCTAATGTTAGGGATCATTCCCCCTTAATTTTTAAATTAGTGACCAAATTCGATCAAACCAAAAACATAGGCAACTATCCGCATAGTTTATCCAATTTTAAATATTTAAAAAATAATTTCCTTTTTCTCTCTCTATCGTTCTTTTTAAGACTCTAGACTCGCTAGGTAGTTATTCAACTATTATCGTCGTGCGTCAGCGATGTTTGTCGTAGTCGTCTAAATTTTATCAATCGGGTCATCTGTATCACTCAATTTTGAATTCAGAGTCGATTTTTATCCAAAAACATATTAAGTTGTATAAATCTTATCAGAAACTTATCGAATTCTTTTTTTCATTGTTGTAATCTCAAGTGCAATCTTCGATTGACAAGAATGGTGTTCTATCAAAAATATTTTGTCATTAATATTATCATTTGTGACATCTTAGTCACTCATCTATTAACTGTAATCAAAAGAATTTAAATATTAATATTGATAAATTTTAAAATTAATGATAAATTATAAATAATTAAACAAATTTAAATTATTTATAATAAAATATAAATTTTATAATATTTGTTTAATTTGAAATTATTTAATCTTAAATTTCGAATTTCGAATTTCGAATTCCAAATTATAAGATTATTTTTTTAACTGTAAAATTTTGAATAGAGTGGATGACAATTTCGAAAGGTTATTATTGGAAAATACAAAATAGAAAAGTTGCAACAAACAATATTATTGTACATATAGAATGACAATAATGCCTATGCCATTTTGGAATTGTTTTGGTCTAGCAAATGTTAGAGGGTATAATTGCAAATAATACAATTTCACATGTCATATCTCTAAATATAATGAAATGTAGGGCTTAAAAGCGGGAATATCAGTATTCCACGTTTACACAACGGCTAGTACGCAAAACGGTAACCTCAACGGTCGAAATTTCAAATATTTTTCTACAAAACCCTAATCCTCGCTTCACTCTTCTCTAAACCATCCTCTTTTTCCCTTTTAATTTACCACAAATCTTTCTTCATCGTTGAAAATCACTGCAAAAAATCAAGTACATTAGGGATTAGGCGCAGAAAATTTGAATTTTCGAAGATGATGCAGGATTTGTGGAATGCTCCTCCAGGTTTCAGGCCTTCTAAATCGGCCCCTACTTCTCCGGCGAAGCCTCTCGGTGTTTCGAGAACTCGGTCTGAGTCCTTCCATTCCATCCACAAAGTCCCAGTTGGTGACACTCCTTACGTTAGAGCCAAGAATGTTCAAGTAAGCAGTCTGGGTATTTTTTTTTCAAATTGTTTTTGTTTGTGTTTCCTTTATGGGTTTTTATTATGTTGGTATTTTTGTTAATTCAGTTGGTAGATAAAGATCCAGAGAGGGCGATTCCTTTGTTCTGGGCAGCCATTAATGCAGGGGATAGAGTGGATAGTGCTTTGAAAGATATGGCTATTGTTATGAAGCAGCAAAATAGAGCAGAGGAAGCCATTGAAGCTATCAAGTCATTGCGTAGTAGATGCTCAGATCAAGCCCAGGAATCTCTCGATAACATTCTATTAGATCTCTACAAGGTCTGTTTATGAAGCATGAATTCAAAGAATCATATCAAGTAGTTGCTTCACTTGATTTATTTTTATTGGTTGTTAATTGTTATAAATTCTACAGAGATGTGGAAGATTGGATGACCAAGTTGCACTATTGAAACACAAGCTGTATTTGATTCAACAAGGGCTGGCTTTCAATGGGAAACGCACCAAAACAGCCAGATCTCAAGGAAAGAAGTTCCAGGTCTCTGTGGAACAAGAAGCAACACGGTTGCTGGGAAACTTGGGGTGGGCATTGATGCAGCAAAACAACTATATCGAAGCCGAAGATGCTTATCTTAGGGCACTTTCGATTGCTCCCGATAATAACAAGATGTGTAATCTGGGTATCTGTTTGATGAAGCAAGGTAGAATCACTGAGGCTAAAGAGTCTTTGCGAAGAGTGAAACCGGCCGTGGCCGATGGACCCAGAGGAGTCGATTCACATCTCAAGGCCTATGAGAGGGCGCAACAGATGCTCAACGACCTTGAGTCTGAGATGATGAATAAGGTAGTCGATCGGGTCGAACAAAGCCGGCTCTTCGACGCCTTCCTCGGTTCTTCATCGATTTGGCAGCCTCAACCTTGCAGGGATACCATCACCTTGCCTACTGCAAAACCAGTCGATCGGGCACATCATGATTTTGCCGATGAGAACACCAATTCCAATACAATGTCAAACCAGATGGTGGCGATTCCTCAGCCGAAAATGCAAAACAGTTGCTTTTAACATCGATGCACCGCCGTTCTATTCAGCAAAATGGGTGAAGGAGCCTATTACGGGGAATCAAATGAATGAGACCCTTAAAACAAGGTCTGGGAACTCTGCTAACTACTCCAAGCCTAGGTCTGCAGAAATAGAGAAGCCTGAGATTAAGAGCAGAAGGCTGTCCCCTTCATCTGAAGAGAAAGGGGACGATAAATTGGCGGATTTGTTACCTGACAGCAAAGATTTTGAAGAGGCAATCATTGCTGCGGTTCTAGGGCCAACAAATGAACCAGAAACCGCAAAGGTGTTGCCAAAGAAAATTGACAAGAGGCTTAAGGTTTTCCAAGACATTACTCTTACTCTGTCTTTGAGTCCAAGAGCCTGACCTTTAACTTAGTATGATTAATCCAATCTGGTTTCTTAAGCTGTTCTTCTAATGTTGGAGATGGACTTGTTCTCCGAATCCCCTCCGACTGAATCCGGTTGAAGAAGGGGATCTATTCATTTGTTACACATCCATCAAAATATAATAATAATAATTTCTTCATTTCAGCAATTGAAAAGTGACTTTGGGTTTAGGGTTTAGGTCAAGCACTTGGTAATATATATATATATATATATATATATATATATATATATATATATATATATATATTGCTTATAAAGATGTTTATATTATGTACTATAATTATAATTATAATTTTTATGTGATGTAAATACAATATATAAAGATTGAACTAAACCATATTTTAAATAGGTTTATTTATTTTTTATTCAATTTCATTTTTCAAACATACTAATTTTATTCAAATTTATCATCAATCAATTAAAGTAGTATTAATATTCTTTTATTATTCTTTTGGATTAGGGCACATATTTTGATAATAACACTTTTTTAATTTTATAAAAAATTACCTCTTCAATTAAGAAATATATAATAAATTAACAATTAAGAAATATATAATAAATTAAATTTTATAAATGAAAAGGCATAAGAGGTCCTTGTATTTTTTAAAATAATAAATGTGATATTCGTATTATTTTTTTTATCTTTATATGACATTCTAACTTAGAAAATAAATCCAATGTGATCCTTTGACCAACATTTTTTGTCGATGATCGTTAAAGTGTTGACGTAACAGTTCACGCTGCTGATGTGGCGGTCCACAGTATTAATGTGCCAATCCATGGTGGTTGATCTCGTAGCGGATAACATGACAGATGCATTAAATTAAACATAGCATATGAACTGACACGTCAGTATCGTGGACTGTCACGTCAGCAACATAACAGTTAAACGATGAAAAATGTTGGTCAAAGTACATGAACCTTTGATTTTGTTTTGCTTAATATATTAATTTTTTTTCAAAACAATGCAACTTCATATGTGAGAAGCATGATTCATGGTCATGTGAGTGACTAGAGTTACAAAATAAGATTTCAGATTAGATCCATAATTGATTGTTTAACATTCATTTCAATTTAGTCCCTATAATCATCTACTCAATCATTATTACTTTTGTAGTAAATGCAAAACATGAGATCTCAAAAAATAATAATAATTTTATTATTATTTAGATTATCTGGTTAGCATAATTATTATTAATTTAAAATGAATATAAAATGTTAAAAATAAAATTATTAAAACAAAAATACTGTTAAATCATTTAGAATTTAATAATTATTTACTTCTAACATATAAGATCTAATGTTTAATATTTAATTTATGTAGTTCAAATATATTTAAATAATTTTCATTTAGAATTTGATATTTGAATTGACGAAACTACCTACTTGATATGATATTAATATATTAAAGATTTAATTAGAAATTTTGAAAACTGAAGACTAAATGAAAATCTATACTATAATTTCAGGGCTTGTAGTGCAAATAACCCTATCATGTCATCTTCTTAAAATCAAGCTATCCAATTTGCCATCCCAGTTTTCCCCATTCAAATCAAGCTTTCCAGTGGCCGTTGAAAGAAGGAAATGACATGACCACCCCTCAGAATTTTCCAATTCAAGCATCCATGCCGTACATCTACGGATCTACTTAGGGTCACCAAAATTCGATTCAATTAGAAAATTTGATTTTTTTGACTCGACTTAAGTCGATTCAAATTAATTTCGAGTTGTAATTTTATAAATTCGACTTAACTCGAAATTTTTTAAGTTCAAACCAAATTGTAAACTACAATTCGAATAATAACTCGAAATTTTTAGTAATTAATAGATTGTTTTTTAAGTTTGAGTTGAGTCACTCGACTTTGTATCATAAATATATACCATATGTAAAAAAATATACATGTATTGTATATGATTATAAAAAACCATTTAAATTATAATCAACTAATTTCATAATATTATAAATATTTATAATTAAATTTAAATAAAAATTCAAAAATTTAACTCGACTCGAAATTTTTTTTAAGTAAACTTCAAATTATAAAATAGAACTCCCCAAATCAAATTACTTGAAAATATTTTATTCGACTCGATAAAAGGCTCACGCCTACCTCTACCATATGAATTGGGTTCCCTACTGCAGATTCAAGGTGGTATGTTGCAGTAATTAGAAAACAAGAAAAAGTACATTCCCAGAGGGCAATATCGTCAATAAGCGAGAATATTTTAAACATTTATTTTGGCTCTTCGTCCAATGCTGGTTGTCTCTCGGTACCTCTCAGAATTGCTGATCACCGAGTGCAGACATTTTCAGTTTAATGTTCCGAGCAGTGAAAGTGTCAACAAAAGAAGGTTTTTCTTTGCTGTGAAAGATTGTTTGTTGAAGATGAGAGTCCGCCATTAATGAAAGCTACAAGCGGAAAAAGCAACAGATCTTTCTTTCTTTTTGTAAAGCAGTTTCCTTTTCACTGTTTAGTTAGGTGAAAATTAGCAGGAAGCAAAAGAAAAAAAAGGAGATTAAGGGGTTTGATCTGTAAGCAAGAAGAAAAAATGGGGTGTTGGTACTCGAGGATTGATAGACAAGAGATCATTTCACGGTGCAAGGCGAGGAAGAGATACATGAAGCAACTGGTTAAGGCTAGACAAGCTCTTGCCGCTTCACATTCTATGTATCTGCGCTCTTTGCGTGACACGGGTTCCGCTGTGGTTCAGTTTTGGAGCAACGAAACCACTCTCCATCACCACCAGGTCCACCACCTATCGCAACCGTCTTTCGGTTGAATCCCGGAATTAAGTTTCGATTTGAAAAATATGAATTGGAGTCACCACCGATCATTTATTTAAAAATAATTGGGTTGATCGGATACCCTATTTCTTATCTGATATGCGTCTTACCAGAAATATGTCGGGCTCGAGAGTCGGTTACGGTCAATGAAAGATTAACACCCTTGAACTGCCCTTTCGGTACTACGTAATTTCCAGTTGTCTTAATTAAGAAAATTATAATTTTAAATTAAAAGGTAAAATTTGATCATGAATTAATTACCTCTGATTAATTGACGAAAATACCCTTAAAAAGTCATAAAATGTGTTAGAGGGAAAAAATGAATAAATGAAAAAAATGAAGAATACAAATAAGTAAAAATAAATAAAAATAAATAAATAAATGAAATATTAATATATATATATATATATATATATATGAGTAAAATAGAAAAATAATATCATAACAATAATGATAGTAATATAAAATATAATATAATATAAACAAAATAAAAAAACCAAAATAAAAACAAATAAATATATAAATCAAATAAAAGTATACATATAATGATAATTGACTTATAAATAAACTATTAAAACATACATATATGTATAATGATAAAGTAAAAAATTAATAAAGATAATTATAATATATATATGGGTAATAATACGCTTATAAGTAAAATATTTAATATATATATATATATTATATATATATATATAAATAATAATATTAAAATAACCAAATGAATATAAATAAAAAAATATATATATATAATATATATAGTGTAAAAAATCAATTGAAAATCATTTAAAAAAACATACGTATATATATTTATATAATGACAATAATGTAAATAATAAATAAATAAAAATATCTATACATTAAATAAAATGACTAATATAAAGAAAAATAAAGATTGAGGCCAAATTTGAAAGACAATTAACGTTGATATTGCGCATTAGGGGGATAAAAAATGAACACGCCTCGGGGTAGATCTAGGTTCGACACTTCGAAACCCCACCCATTTTTGGTCATCGGCGCAACCCACGTTTTGGGTTATTCGAACCAAATCTCAAGAAAAATAACGTGCACATGCGAGAAATGAACGAATCAAAAAAAATGATACCTTTTATTTCCTTTTCGAATCGTTTACAATAGCTTTGCATTTGTATTTCCCGTGTTTTCCTCTGTATTTTGTCTGTAAATCGTGTGTTACAATAGTGAGTTACAATGACTATTTATAGTGCTTGTGGATCCTATCTTTAGGAGTTTAAATCATAGTAGAACTCTATCCTATTTTTAGGAGTTTGAATCCTAGCAAAATTCTGTCATATTTTTAGGAGTTTGAATCCTAGTAGGACGAAAATGTGTGTTGACAGCTGCCCCTCTTTGCCCATAGTCGTGTAACGGGGATAGGGCAAAGATTAAAAGACACACTTTTCGTTCGGTGGAGTTGAAAATTGACTCTGATGTTTCAATAACTCCCTGTCGAATTGAGTTACGGATGACTCCTCCGTCGTGAAGCCGAGTTCATCTTGAAATGATATAAAATTGAAGCCGTAGTTCGGAATTTGAATCAGTACGTGGCTTCTCTTTGCCCTTTAGTTTTCTTCTCGGTTTAAAGACATTGGATCGGAATCGAACTCAGAAATCTTCATTGACAGATAGTTTTTGCTTGAAAATGGTTGTTTGTCACTAAAGCACAGTTAACCCAGGTCCTCTTCTTGACTTGAAAACCTCGACTGCAACCAGAAAGTAGTGCGATTGATGTGTCATCGAGCTGAATGGAATCGAACTCGACAATTTTGATGGCAGATAACCCTTCTAGCCTTGAGTTATGCTGTAAATGATGTGCCTTGGAGCTGAGCGTAGTCGAACTCGAAGGTCTTTGTTGACAGATACTCATTCTTTGAGTTGGATATCCTTCGTCGTGAAGTTGAAATCCAATCTAAAGATGGATGATGCTTGTGTGCACGATTCACTTCGTCGTGAAGTTGAAACCGCGGGGGGCCCCTTCATCGTGAAGTTGAGCCTAAAATTGGATATCCTTCGTCGTAAAGTTGAAATCCAAGTAAGTAGCATTGTTCTGAGTCCAATATCCTCCGTCGTGAAGTTGAAATTGGCTCTAGAACCGGGAAATTGTTTGTTGACAACCAGTCGTCCCTTCGTTGTGAAGTTGAACTTGTGTTGTCTCGAGTCCAATATCCTTCGCTGTGAAGTTGGAATTGACTCTGAATGAAATTTTATTGACAATCAGTCGCCCCTTCGTCGTGAAGTCGAGCTTGTGTTGCCTTGGGTTCAAGATCCTTTGTTGAGAAGTTGAAATTGGCTCTAAAATTGGGAAGTTATTTATTGACAACCAGCGGTCCATTCGTCGTGAAGTTGAATTTGCGTTGTTTTGAGTCCAATATCATACGTTGTGAAGTTGAAATTGGCTCTGAAATTGGGAAATTGTTTATTGACAACCAGCGGTCCCTTCGTCGTGAAGTTGAACTTGCGTCATCTGGAGTCCAATATCCTTAGTTGTGAAGTTGAAATTGGCTCTAAAATTGAGAAGTTGTTTGTTGACAACCAGCGGTCCCTTCGTCGTGAAGTTGAACTTGCGTTGTCTGGAGTCCAATATCCTTCGTTGTGAAGTTGAAATTGGCTCTGAAATTGGGAAGTTGTTTATTGACAACCAGCGGTCCCTTCATCGTGAAGTTGAACTTGCATTGTCTTGAGTCCAATATCCTTCGCTGTGAAGTTGAAATTGGCTCTGAAATTGGGAAATTGTTTGTTGACAACCAGCGGTCCCTTCGTCGTGAAGTTGAACTTGTGTTGTCTGGAGTCCAATATCCTTCATTGTGAAGTTGAAATTGGCTCTGAAATTGAGAAGTTGTTTGTTAACAACCAGCGGTCCCTTCGTCGTGAAGTTGAACTTGCATTGTCTGGAGTCCAATATCCTTCGTTGTGAAGTTGAAATTGGCTCTGAAATTGAGAAGTTGTTTGTTGACAACCAGCGGTCCCTTCGTTGTGAAGTTGAACTTGCGTTGTCTGGAGTCCAATATCCTTTACTGTGAAGTTGAAAATGGCTCTGAAATTGGGAAGTTGTTTATTGACAACCATCGGTCCCTTCGTTGTGAAGTTGAACTTGCGTTGTTTGGAGTCCAATATCCTTCGTTGTGAAGTTGAAATTGGCTCTGAAATTGAGAAGTTGTTTGTTGACAACTAGCGGTCCCTTCGTCGTGAAGTTGAACTTGCGTTGTCTGGAGTCCAATATCCTTCGCTGTGAAGTTGAAATTGGCTCTGAAATTAGAAAGTTGTTTATTGACAACCAGCGGTCCCTTCGTCGTGAAGTTGAACTTGTGTTGTCTAGAGTCTAATATCCTTCGCTGTGAAGTTGAAATTGGATCTAAAATTGGGAAATTGTTTATTGACAACCAGCGGTCCCTTCGTCGTGAAGTTGAACTTGCGTTGTCTGGAGTCCAATATCCTTCGTTGTGAAGTTGAAATTGGCTCCGAAATTGGAAAATTGTTGTTGACAACCAGCCGTCCCTTCATTGTGAAGTTGAACTTGTGTTGTCTTGAGTGGCACGATATTCTCCGTCGTGGATTTGAAATCGTGGATGTTTGGCTTCGAGCTAGATATCCTTCGTTGTGAAGTTGAAATCTACTCTCGAGCAAATTGTAAGTTCGAGAGAAACTTTCAATCTGTCGAGTTGGTCGAAGTGTAGCTTCTTGCTGCTGAGTTAAGCAACCAACATGAATCTTTAAAGGTTCTTTTGAATCGAGTATTCTTCGTCTTGAAGTCGAAACTTGACTATAAAAGCTGCAAAAAATTATGTATGTGGAAAATGATAAATATGATGCTCTAAAATGTATGCATAAGATTCATGTAACATGAATTGATTATATTTTATCTCTTGAAAAAGGTATGATAATTTGCATTAGGATGTTGAATCCCCAAATAATGCCCCAATATCAAAAAATTCCCCAATATTTGATGTTGAATCTTCAAAGATGCTCCAAATGTTCCTCATTTCTTGCTTCAACATTGATTATGAGCATGAGTTTTGTGTCTAAAAGTCACATGTCATTTACCAATATCCACTCTAGAGAGACTGTCTTGTTTGAAAAAAAATGTTTTTCTTTCTCTTTATTTTCAAAGTTATGAAAATATCAAAAGTTTTGAAAATATTGTCCCTTTCACGGTTTTACAATTGAGACGAATCATAAAACTAGAGTTCATTGGATATCAAAGAATTAATTACAATGTTAATCTTTCAATAAATTATAGCTATTTGACAAGTGCCAAGATCAAAGCTATCTTTGGGAAATGGTTGAGTAAGGAAAGGATAAAAAAGTCTCAGGTTATTGTGTTTGGTCAAAGGTTTGGCATTTGATGCTAAAAGGTTTGATGGGGTATCTTGCATTCTCCTCTACTAGAAGTGTTCTCTGACTCCTAACCTTCGTGGTTACACTCGGATTATGCGATGCCGTATCAAGGAACTTGTGTGATCGCCTCAGTTGCACAATTTTTATATTCGAGCTGCCTTTTCAGGTTTTCAACTCGAACCCTCCTTTGGTTTCAAGACGTTATTTAGGATTTACGTCTTGAACCCCCTGTCGAAACGATTTTTTCTTAAATGGTGAAAAAGTGAGATTTTAAAAAACCACATTAATTTGTAATTTACCTCTTTCAATTGAGTTTTATTTTAAAAACAAATGTGATTTGAAAACCTCTCGTTTCGAAAAAAAATCAGATTTCCTTTATGATCGAAAAAATATAGTTCAAAGAGTCGCCACCATCTTTGATTAGGGTGTGATTGGGCACCCAAAAATGTTTGTTATTTTAAATAAAATTAATTTTTATTAAACAACAAATTGAGGTCTGCGTTACCAAAATCCGAGTTCGGGAGTCGGTTACGTGTGGGGAAGGATTAGCACCCCCACAACGCCCTAAATCGGTACCTAATCGATTAATTAACGTTTTTGCAATGAACTTTACAAATTCGAAATTAATTTGAATTTTGATCCCATAAAACAAAAATGTAATTTAAAACATTCAAAAGCATTCAAAATAATTAAATTAAAATTACCAAGTCGTTTTAGAAAGATAAGAATGTTCGATTATCTACAAATATCGAGACCAGATCTTAAAGATATAACAACCTTTTCTCGATATATTTAAATAAACGAACATTTCTTTTTCTTTCGTTCCCAAATTTTAGGTGACGAATCAAATTTTTTGGTTTCACTTTCGGATACACTTTTAATTTAAAATCATTAAAAGCGAACCTCAAATCAGTTATGACTGCCCACTTCAACAATTTTAAATTAAAAGGGTATTACCCTTAATCCAATTATGTGATATAGTCAAGTTATGCAAATGAGGTTATCATGCATATTATGCAAAATAATGTCATGCAAAAACTAATTAAATATGCCATGCACTCAAACAAATTTCTAAAAAATAAAAAAATAAAAAAATATGTATTTACGACATTAACATACATTAGAATAAAACCATATACAATAAAACATACTATTAATAACTTGACTTCACATTCAAAATTACCATGAAGGACCATAATAAATAAATTAACTAAGCATGCAAAGTAGGAATTAACTATTAAATTAAAAAACATGCTGAGTGACTAAATTGTCAAACAACCAAATTACAATTACATTTCAAAATAAAACATAAAACATTTCAGGACTAAAATGAAAAACGCTCATAATATGAAGACAAATTAATAAGGTGCAAAAGATTCGTTCAAGGACCAAAATAAAAGTTCCGTAAATTACACAACCAATGTAAAACAGTACGAAAATGGCTCTAACATGATTCTGGGCTAAGATATAAGACTTTTAAAATTAAGAGACCATATTAAAATAACAACAAATCTCGAAATGCCTGATTTTGGGGACCGAAATGAATGCGCGCAGAATACTGGGTCAAATAAAAACTAGGAGAGTATCGGCTGAAACGACGGCGTTTTGGCTAATTCTAAAATAAAATCTATCCTAGAAACAAAACCCTAATATCTAAACCCAACAGAGCCCTCACCGTTATCTCCATCACTCTCAACTCTCTAACCCTCTTTCTTCCTCACGCAGTCTACCAGAAAAGGAGACCAGCTGCCAAATCTCTTCCCTCTCCCCTGTCACCGAAACCCCATAACCAGAAAATAGCCAAGACCCACACTCCGGTTGCCTTCTTTGGTGATTCGATGAGACCAAGACCGAGCCTAATAACTCCAAAGTATTCAAATAACTTCCCGAAATCCCGATCCAGTATTGACATCACCAAACACTCATAAATGGCCCCTAAATCTCCTTGACTTCTCGGCTATTCACTCTCCCCGACGACCTTTATCTCCTCTCGTTCTATGCTCAGCCGTTCAACAATGGTATGATGCTCAAACATTACAGTAAGTTTTAAACCTTATTTATTTCTATTTTACTTTTTATTTTTTTTTAAACCCCGATAGATGATAACCCATGACCCAAAAAATGACATGCAATGACTCAAATCACTCATGGTTACCCAACTTCGACGATCTATCGCCTCGACAGTGGAACTCTAGAGTCTATGATCCATTCAATTTCAACAACAAAGCTATACCGAAGGTATCTACTTCTATTTTCAGATTTTTGGATTTACACAAAAAAAATATAATACTAATAATAATTAAAACAATTGAAGAACAGATAAAAAATTAATGTAAATAACAACGAATAAAAACCTTGTATGAATTGAATTTCTCTTTGTATTGCTCTGGTTCACCGAAAGGAAGGAATTCCTCTTTGATCTTCGAATGAAAAAAAACAATACAATACTTTCTGTTTTTCCTATTTTTTTCCAAAAGAAACGATCAGGGAGGTTTTTTATTCTACTCTCGATTCCTTGCTGATATGTTTTTTTTTCTGTGTGTTTTTGATCTCCTTCTGGCGGTTAATTTTTGTTGTTGTTGTGGAATGCTTCCTAATTTTTTCCTCTGTTTTTTGTTAATCTCCCCCCGTGAAGTATGAAAATGTCTCCCTTTATTCCAATAGCAGTTAATTCCAATAAAACTGACCCTCCACGTTCTTTTGTTTTTTCAACTCCCAAAAACTACTTTCATTTGCCCATGATATAGGCCCAGACAAATTAAACATCTACAGCTGCCCCTCTTTGCTCATTGTTGTATAACAAGAATAGGGCAAAGATCAAAAGATGATCGAATTTGTCTGGTCATGAGAACGTTACGTCAGGATAAATGAGACTTGAAACATCTTCAAATGACGAGCCTGCTCCCTATTCCTTCAGGAAGTATAAGACTCGAACAATCTTCATAAAATGTGTCTGCTCTCTATTCATTCAGAGAGTATAAGACTTGAATAATCTTCAATAAAACGGGTCCGCTCTCTATTCCTTCAGAGAGTATAGAACTCGAACAATCTTCATAAAAACGGGTCCGCTCTCTATTCCTTCAGAGAGTATAGAACTCGAACAATCTTCATAAAACGGGTCCGCTCCCTATCCGTTCAGGGGGTATAGAACTCGAACAATCTTCATAAAACGGGTCCGCTCCCTATCCGTTCAGGGAGTATAGAACTCGAACAATCTTCAATAAACGGGTCTGCTCTCTATTCATTCAGAGAGTATAGAACTCGAACAATCTTCATAAAACGGGTCCGCTCCCTATCCGTTCAGGGAGTATAGAACTCGAACAATCTTCAATAAACTTGTCCGCTCCCTATTCATTCAAAGAGTATAGGACTCAATCTTCAACGAACTTGTCCGCTCCCTATTCATTCAGAGAGTATAGGACTCAATCTTCAACAAACTTGTCCGCTCCCTATTCTTTCAGGGAGTATAGGACTCAATCTTCAACGAACGAATTTGCTTCACTACTCTTTCGTGAAGGCTTATAGATGATTTGCTTCAAGGGTCAAACCAGTTATCTTCATCTCGATGCTTCAAACTCTTCAATCTCCAACTGTCATTGGGAAACCTGCAAATGCTTAAGTCATCATGCAATTATGAATGCCATGATCTTATTCATGCCTAAATGTATGCAAATATGCTATTTGATACATTTTCTTCTTTGAAAGAACTCTATCTCTTTTGATCTCGATGGAACTCAGCTTCATCTTGGGCATAGAACGTTTGACCAGTTCACCCCAGTTGACAATCTCAATCCCATATCTCTCGGCTTAACATGATCTTGACTCATTTTTTCTTGAAACCCACCAGTATCCATGACCAACTTCTTGATTAATGGTAACCTCATTGGGTCATCTTTTAATGGCTGAGATTTTCTTTGAATTTGAGGATTTTAATCTCCCATGGCCACACAAGCTTACATGTTTAAACCATTGTCAACTTCAGAATACCTGCATTTTCCAAAACCTTTTGCACAATAATACAAAATGATCTCATGTACTTCAAGTTAAGCCATATGTTTTAACCTTTCAAAATAAGATGTTTGCAAAAGGGAAATTATCAAGAAAAGACATCTCTTTATTTATATAAATACAGAGAATTTTAGGCAACTAAATGGCAAACTTTTAACTGGAAACAGTAAAAGAACAAAAGAGTAGGCGTCTTCAATATCAATAATGCAAATGCTTTTGAACTGGCACGCCGTTAGAATGTCTCGAGTGTAGCTTCTGTCAAAGGATCTCCAAAATTGTGATGCTTATGAGTATGAAGCTACTTCTAAACTCCCAAATCTCTATCATTGGATGCCCTAAACCAGTATTGAATCTCATATGCATTCAATTTCTCTTCTGGTTGTTTTCATCGAGACTCATTAATCTTTAGTCTCATCCTTGATCACCAACTTTCATTGTTACTATCCATATTAGGAGCTCTTTCCACTTCCAAAATTGATTCAGAACCTCCACCATGCGCGAATTCTGAATTTCAAATTCAACTCAAGTCGCCCTTTGCGGGTTTTCAACTTGAGACCTCCTTTGGTTCCAAGACGCCCTTTTCGGGTTTTCATCTTGAACCCTCCTTTTATTTCTCTTTTTTCATTTTTCTCTTTTTATTTTTTTCCATTTTTTCTCTTCTTTTTTTTTTCATTTTTTTTTCCGTTTTTTCCATCATCATTTTTTCTTTTTTCCTTCTTTTCTCTTTTATTTATTCTTTAAGCAAAATATCTCTTAACAGCGTCGGAATTCACTGGATATGGTAATTCTGATCCGTCCATTTCAGTTAGGACTAGAGCTCCCCCAGAAAAGGCCTTCTTGACAACATAAGGTCCTTCCCAATTGGGCATCCATTTTCCTCTGAAATCTTTCTGAATAGGCAAAATCCTTTTAAGCACCAAATCTCCCTCATGGAATTCTCGAAGGTGAACTTTCTTACCATGTGCCCGTATCATACGTTTTTGGTACATCTGACCATGACAAATAGCTTTCAATCTCTTTTCTTCAATCAAATTCAACTGGTCATACCTAGCTTGGACCCATTCTGCCTCATCAAGCTTTACCTCTGACAAAATCCGAAGTGAGGGAATTTCCACCTCAATAGGTAAGACAGCTTCCATCCCATAAACCAAAGAAAACGGAGTTGCCCCAGTTGAAGTCCGTACTGAAGTTCGATAAGCAAACAAAGCAAAGGGCAACTTCTCATGCCAGTCCTTATAGGTCTCAGTCATTTTCTCTATGAGCCTTTTGATATTCTTATTGGCCGCCTCTACTGCCCCATTCATCTTTGGGCGGTAAGTGGTGGAATTATGATGCTTTATTTTGAACTGTTTACAGACCGAGTCCATCATCTTATTATTTAAATTCAACGCATTATCGGAGATAATCCTCTCTGGTAAACCATATCTACAAATGATCTCCTTCTTCAAAAATTTGCATATTGTAGACTGGGTAACATTTGCATAAGAAGCCGCTTCTACCCACTTGGTGAAATAATCTATGGCTACCAGAATGAAGTGATGACCATTTGAAGCTTTGGGCGAAATTTGTCCAATAACATCCATGCTCCACATTGAGAATGGCCACGGCGCTGTCATTACGTGCAACGGATGAGGAGGAGTATGTATCCTATCTCCATAAATCTGACATTTGTGACATTTTCGGGCATAATTGATACAGTCTGTTTCCATAGTTGACCAATAATACCCAAATCTCATAATCTGCCTAGCCATAACATGCCCATTAGCATGGGTACCACATATTCCCTCATGTACTTCTTCAAGAATCAATTTGGCTTCTTTCGCGTCCACACATCTTAACAAGACCTGATCCAGACTTTTCTTGTACAGAGTCTCACCATCAAGCACATACCCTGATGCCATTCTTCTAATGGTTCTCTTATCATTCTCAGTAGCCTGTTCTGGATAACTCTGATACCTTATATATTGTAAGATATCATAATACCAGGGATTTCCATCTTCTTCCTCTTCAATATTAAAACAATGGGCCGGATACTCATAAGCCTTCATTTCAATGGGCATCATATTTGAATGCTCGCTCATCTTAAATGCTGCTGCCAGTGTGGCTAAGGCATCTGCCATTTGATTTTCTTCTCTGGGGAGGTAATTGAAAGTTATTTCTTCAAATTCTTCAACAAGCTCCATAACCAACTTACGGTATTCTACAAGCTTGGGATCTTTTGTCTCCCATTCTCCTCTGAGCTGGTATATTACCAAAGCTGAATCACCATACACTTTGAGCATTTTTACTTTGCGTTCAACAGCAGCTCTAATACCCAGAACACAAGCTTCATACTCAGCCATATTGTTAGTACAATCAAAATTAAGCCGACTGGTGAAAGGATAATGCTCTCCCTCTGGTGAGACCAAAATTGCCCCGATTCCATGTCCCAAGGCATTTGAAGCACCATCGAAGTTCAACTTCCAATATTTGCTAGTGGATGTCACTGCTTCTTCTACCGAAATAGCCATTAAATCTTCATCTGGGAAATCAAAGCTCAACGACTCATATTCTTCCGAAGCCCTGCTTGCAATGAATTCTGCTATAGCACTTCCTTTAATTGCCGTCTGGTTTACATACTGGATGTCAAATTCGGACAATAAGATCTGCCAACGAGCTAATCTTCCAGATAATGCAGGCACACCCATTAGATATTTCAAGGGATCAAGCTTGGATATAAGCCAAGTAGTATGATACAACATATATTGCCTAAGCCTTCGGGTAGCCCATATTAAAGCGCAACACAACTTTTCAATGGGTGAGTATCTTGTCTCACATTCAGTGAACTTCTTGCTGAGATAATAGATAGCCCTTTCTTTCTTCTCAGTTTGGTCACGTTGCCCCAACACACACCCCATTGAATTTTCATAAACCGACAAATACAGAATCAAGGGTTTGCCTGAGATGGGTGGTGCTAAGATTGGAGTGCTCGACAAATATCTCTTCACTGCTTCAAAAGCTCTTTGACAGTCCTCACTCCATTCTCCTGAGTTATTCTTGCGAAGAAGGCGGAATATGGGATCACACTTTTCTGTCAGCTGTGAAATAAACCGAGCTATATAATTTAATCTCCCCAAAAATCCTCTGACTTCTTTTTGTGTTCGTGGGGCTGGCAAGTCTTGAATAGCCTTTACTTTATCTGGGTCTATTTCAATTCCTTTTTGGCTTACTACGAAACCCAATAACTTCCCAGATGTCACCCCGAAAGTACATTTATTTGGGTTGAGTTTTAGCTGGCATTTTCTTAGCCTTTTAAAAAGCTTTCTCAAATTCCCGATATGTTCTTCCTCTGTCTTGGCTTTGACAATCATATCATCGACATAAACTTCTATCTCTTTATGCATCATGTCGTGAAATAACGTCACCATGGCCCTTTGATATGTTGCCCCTGCATTCTTCAGTCCAAACGGCATTACTTTATAGCAAAACGTTCCCCACATGGTAACAAATGTCGTTTTTTCCATATCTTCAGGGTTCATCTTAATTTGATTATAGCCAGAGAAACCATCCATAAAAGAGAACAAAGAATTTCCAGCAGTATTATCCACTAGCGTGTCTATATGTGGCAAAGGAAAATTATCCTTTGGACTAGCTCGGTTGAGATCCCTGTAGTCACACATTCGAACTTTCCCATCCTTCTTCGTACTGGGACATATTAGCCACCCATTCAGGATATTTGGCCACTTTAAGAAACCCGGCATCAAATTGTTTCTTCACTTCCTCTTTAATCTTGAGCAACATCTCAGGTCTCATTCTTCTTAGTTTTTGTTGTACCGGTTTACATTCAGGTTTTATTGGTAGTTTGTGAACAACCAATTCTGTATCCAAACCCGGCATATCTTCGTATGACCAAGCAAACACATCCTTGTATTCTTGAAGCAGTTCTATCAAATCTTGTCGACCTCCAACTGACAGAGTGGTACCAATCTTTATTTCTCTATTATCTTCATCTGTCCCCAAATTCAAAATCTCAGTAGGCTCTTTATGAGGTAAAATCTGCTTATCTTCATTCTCCACCATTTTCAGCAATTCAGAAGGTATTTCACATCTCTCATCATCATCACAATCTTCGATTTCCCCTTGACATATAGGCTTCTCGAAATCAATCTCCGGGTCAGAGTCATTGGCATTCATATTATTGATATCTGAGCTCCTGAAAAAATAATGAAAGAGAAGATATATATACATATATACATATGGGAGGATCTTTTCCCATATAAATAAATAGAAAGAAATAAATACATACATATATACAACAAAGAATGAATGAAATGCATGGGAAAATGTTTGCCATTTGGAACTAACAGAATGCATCTTTTATTGAAAGCAAGAAAAAACAAACAGCTTAACCCTTTACATAAAATCACCTATTGCCCCAGGGTATGAACAACAGGGAGAAAGTTCCAGTGCATTACTCTGTAACAGATTTGTAAACTACAGGCAGTTCTTCCGCGGTCCAATTGTTCAACACAAAGCCCGGTGGTGCAGGATAAATGCCCATAACTCTCATTTCCTCGGATTCATCATCAGTTATAACGTGAATGCCTAAATCTCCTAAGGCATTCTCAACCATCGTCTCAGTATTCCTTGAATTCCCTTGAAACATATGCCCCCCAGACATGAAAATGCTACTCAACGACGGGAATGTCATGGGTTCCCAGCTAAGGTCTTCACCAGCCAATCTGGCCTTTCTGATTTCTTGGCCCTTCTTAATTCCCCTCATCTTATCCCTCGAAGTTGGCTGATATCCCAAACCAAATCGATCTTTTTTAGTAATAAGGCATATGGGATTCACCGGTCCTTGCAACTGTCGGCCTAAACCCTTTCCAACTTTTGCTCCTCTTCCAAGAGTCAATTTAAGCCCCATCTTGGTACAGTTTGACAATCGAGGCTTTGGTATCTTCTTGCCTTCGGCCACAAACGTAGCATTGACAAACTCCAACGATCTGAAAGAACACTCGACCGCTTGCTCATCCACTTCAATGTACGGAGCAGTAGTAGAAACAGAAGCAATAATATCCTCTTCAGCATGAATACATACCAACCTTCCATCAATCACAAATTTCAGTCTCTGGTGTAATGTGGACGGAACTGCACCGGCCTGATGAATCCAAGGCCTTCCCAACAAACAATTGTATGTAGGCATAATGTCCATTACGAGAAATTCCACTTCATAAGTTGCTGGACCAATATTCAGAGGAACATCAATTTTGCCCAACACTTCTCTTTTAGTCCCATCGAAAGCTCGAACCACACTTTGACAGGTTCTCATAAGTGTACTATCTAATGGAAGCTTCTTTAGAGTCACTAAGGGCATCACATTCAAAGCTGAACCATTATCAACCAAGACCCGGGACAACACATGCCCTTTACATTTAACTGTAATGTGCAAAGCCTTCTGACTACCCATCATCCCAGAAGGGATTTCATCCTCAGAAAAAGATAAAAAAATTATCAGCTTGTACATTGGAAACTAACCGATCCAACTTTTCAACGGGCAATTCTTTCGGAACAAAAGTCTGGTTCAAAACCTTTAACAGAGCATTCCTATGAGCCTCTGAACTCAAAAGTAATGATAAAACAGAAATACGGGCAGACAACTTGTGTAACTGTTCCACAACACTGTATTCACTGTGTTTCAGAAACTTCAAAAATTCTACCGCTTCACTCTCGGTTACTGGTTCATTGATAACAGGCTTATCCTCTTTTATCTGCACGTCAACCTTTTTCCCTTTATCAACTGCAACTTTCTTCTCAGACTCTTTAGGTGGATTAAGAGAATAACACCTACCACTTCTAGTAAAGCGTCCCACCTCATCTATTTCCTCATTCTCTTTTGTTACATCTCCCATCTGGCAATCATATCTCCAAGGCACTTGTTTATTATCCCGATATGGGAATGGAGATGGAGGTGTAATAACCACTTTCGGGGCTACCTTCTCAGCAACTCGATTTTTGGGAGTAATAATTAGGGGACAACTGGCATTGTATACCCCTTTAGACGATCCTTCTGAAGCGCAAACTTCCGCTTCCTCTTCTTCAGCAATCTCTCTAAAGAACTCAATTTCTTTATTGTCCATCATGTCTTGTACCAAAGATAGGAAATCAGGACATTGCTGAATACTGTGTCCTTCACTGTTATGATACTGACACACCTCTCCACTGTTAAACTGTTCACCTGTCAAACTGGGCTTCAACAATCCTACCTTGACCATCTGGCACCACACCCAACTCATGGGGTGATACCACCTCACCAACATTCCTTACAATTCTCTTTCCTTTCTCTTCAGTAATCGCATTAACTCCTGCCCCTGCATGGCTTGGCAACGGATTCTGAGCTATATTTGGCTGCTCACTGTCACCAAAGTTGATGACATTCCTCGTTCTCAAAGCTTGGACAACCTTCTTAAAAGCAGTACAATTCTCAATGGAATGCCCAGGGTTCCCTGCATGGTACTCACACTGAGCACTAGCATCATACCATTTGGGAAAAGGAGGTTGCATTGGTGTCACGTGATACGGCGAAACCACATGCCGATCATACAAAATCTGAAATAATTCCTTATAAGTCATCGGGATGGGGTCAAATTGAGGTCTCTCTCTCCTCTGGTCCCTCGCCCCCTGTCTATTGTCATTTTGTGTCGATGACCCTGCTCCTTGAGGACGGGAAACAGTGATGTTATTAGAATCGTACTGCCTCACATTACTGACTTCGCCTTCTTTTTTCCTCGTTGGTGGCCTCTTACTATACTCTCCTCCCTCGAGCTTCCCACTCTTAACAGCCATTTCAATCATTTCTCCTGCCGTAACTACATCAGCAAAACTTCGATAAGGATTACCAATAAGATGAGAGAAAAAAGGAGCCTTTAAGGTGTTGACAAAAAGCATATTTGTTTCTTCCTCTTCCAATGGCGGGTGGACTTGCACTGCTACATCTCTCCATCTTTGAGCATATTGTCTAAAACTTTCGTTAGACTTCTTTTCCATTCCTTGCAACATCATCCTGTTGGGCCTAACATCCTTCACATGTTTGTATTGCTCAAGAAAAGACTTAGCCAAGTCTTTCCACGATTTAATATTAGCTCTACTCAGCTGGTTATACCATCGGATTGCCGAGCCAGTTAAGCTTTCCTGAAAGCAGTGTATCAATAATTGATCGTCCCCTATGTATCCGGTCATCTTCCTACAAAACATTGTGATATGTGCAGAGGGGCACCTGGTACCATCAAACTTTTCAAATTCAGGAACTTTAAACTTTGGAGGCAAGACCAGATCAGGAACTAGACTTAACTCCTTTGCGTCAAATCCATAGACACTGGTATCTTCCTTCATGGCTCTGACCTCTCTTTCTAACTGCTTCCATTTCTCTTCCAACAAATTGTTTTGGTCCTTCTTGGCTTCTTCATCAAGGTCCGGAACTTGATGATATTGATGTTCTTCCTGATACGAACTAGATCCAGGCTGTACGTTAACAGAAGCACCGACTGGATTAATGTGCACCTTCCCGACATGAACATGAGTCCCTTGAACGTTCTGAGATTGTTCTGGGGTTAACCCTGGATGATGAAGTGGGTCTTCAGTTACACCTTCTGGCATAGGGCTTTTCCCATGTTCTGGATTTCTTCCTTCCAGCATACTCGCAAACTTGGCAAACATCTCCTTTTCGGCATTCATCATATCTTCTTGCATTTTCTTGATATTATCTTGTAACTCCGACTGAGCCTTCTCAATTTGGGCAAGTTTGTCTTCCATAACTTTCTTCCTGGTTTTGTAGATATACTTGGGATTTTCCAGTATTACTCTGTCACAGAGTCATTTTGTTATCGCTGATATTTATTAATGAATATGAAATATATGATTATGAATGAATAAAATGCGATGCAAAAATTAAATGCATTAAAAAAATGCATATGCAAAATGCAGGGTGTTGATCTTGGAACGACTCCTTAGAACAACTCTTTATATTAGAACGACGTTCAAGTACAAAGTTGAAACATATCACAAATAAATCTGCACCATCTCTCCTATTTCTTGTACGTGTGCTAGCAACTCCATGATCTTTTGGTTTTCTTCAGCCTCGGGATCCAGTTCTTCAGTCACATCAGCAGCTTCCTCAGATAGAATGACCAAATATTGAGCTATTCCCCGCGCGTGGTTTAGGTAACAAGCAATAAAATCCTCTATTTGCTTAACTCTCGCCTGAGCTCGCTCCCACCGAAAACGCCACTGTATATCCCCCTCATAGGGAACTATCGATAGCTCACTTGCTTGCCTCTGAAAATCTTGAACCATGGCTTCAAGCTCGCTCACTTGTTTTTTCAGACTTTCAACCTCCCCCTGGCTCGAGCCACCTTCCTTGTTTTGGTATCGTCGTAATGCAGTCTCTAAACTTAAAATTTCTCCTTCAACTTTTCATTCTGGGTTTGACTCTTTTGTAACCGCTGCTCTAAAGAATCATTTTCTTTCGATAAAATCTTAACTTGGTGCCTGCTTTGCTTGAGCTCTTCTTGACTCTCTCCGGCTACTCTTTTGAGGCTCGCCACCTCTTGCCTCAATTCAACAGACTTACTCGAGCTAGAACCGGTCTGAGCTTTTACCATTCGCTGATAAGTTGACCGAAGATCGTCAAAGTCTAGCCGAAGTTGCTTCTCTACTTTTTCAATTCGGTCTGCTCTACTCTTCTGAATGTCAATCTCCAATCCTTTTTGATACATTTCATCTTCTAGCTTCTGCAAAGTCATTCTCCATTGTCTTCGTTCTGCTTCGAAATCGCGCTTGGCTAACTCTAATGGAGATGGCACCACTCTCAACTGTTCTTCCACTGGCTGAATATTTTCAGGATTCACCATCGGGATATTGTCATTTACTCGACCGCTTCTCCACTGCTCGTACTCTTGAGATAACTCGAGATCATAAGTGAACAGATTCACACGACGAGTTTGCTTCCAAGCCTCAGCAACCCCTTTAACTTTACCCTTATACTGATCTCCTTTGAATGCAAAATCCGACCCTACCAAGTCCCACGTGGCTGGAATGAACTGTCTCGATCCATACTGTCTGGAAACTAGTAGCGGTGCATACCCAACAGAACCCCATATACCTGGCAAGGAACCCAATCTCGCTCTCCACATCGGTAAGTATATCCGAAGAGGTATTCCACGAAGCTCGCCACAAAATATCTCCATCTCTGATATCCTTGAAGATGACCATCCATTTTTCTTCAGTAAAACCCCCAGGCCACTCTTTAGCAAGAAAATCCTTCAAAGGTGAGAAACCGTCTAGAAATACTCGTCCTGGTGCTCTTTCAACATGTTTGAAATGACTCAGAATCCATACTAGCAGCAAAGGCGCACATCCTATAAAGCGTCCTTCTCCCTCGCGCCTACAAGAACTCAAAGACCGAAACGTCTCAGCTAGAATAGCTGGAACAGGATCCACGTGCTTGTCTAATCTTTCAAACAGGTCAACAACTGATACGTCTACATATCCTAATACTTTTGGAAAAATAACGAGCCCATAAATCCCTAAAGCAAACAAGTCGAACTTCTTTCTCTTATCAGGATGATGAGCAATTATTTCTTTCAGAGCAGCCCAAGAAATGCACTCGCTGTCTCCTTTCTTCTTAATGTTTCTGACTACCCAATCTTCACTCATTCCGGTCATCAATAGCAATTTCTTCTTAAATGAAGGAGTGACTGGCAGCTTGGTATATATTCTATCCATTTGGGACCTCGGGCAACGAACCAAAGCTTGATACTCCTCTATTGTTGGTGTCAAGTCCACCCTACCAAATGTGAAACAGCTATAAGCCGGATTCCAGAACTGCGCCAATGCTCTAAACAGATTTCGGTCAATAGGAACATCCAGAAGACAAGGAATATCGCCGTACAACTGATAAAATATCTCCTTATCGGCTGTTTCCCATCTTCCCCATATCTCTCTTAGCTCACTCAGATCATTCTGACGTACGTTGATGTGAGTGTAACCAATAACTCTGACACATATCCAGGCATCACGCTGTCTCCATTGGTCAGCTGGGACTGTTCCGACCACCTCAGAACATCTGCATTGTCATCAACCTCTTTCCGAACCGTTCGTTCCATATTACTGGCCTTCTATATGGACATCGACCCCAAATCAACACCATATAATGGACAATGCAATGCAAAACAGAAAAGAAACAAGGCAAAAACAACAAAAGATCGGTTAGTAAACATAAAGCAATTAAGTCGGGATAATAATTTATTCAAGAATCCTACCCACATGCTGGCTACCCAATCATGCTTTATCAGATCCTACCCAACATGATATCTACCCCCATGCTTTGTTATCCACAAAAAGAAATCCTAACCGCATGATATCTAATTCGCATGCTTATTCAAAAATAAACCTAACCGCATGATACCTAGTTCGCATGCATTTATTCGAAAAAAACGAAAATAAATGACTCAAAAAAAAGCTTTTCCTTGTGTACTCTCCTCACGGGATTCTTAAGGTTCGGGTTTGGTTCAACCTAAGTTCAGGCTCTATGTTCACTATATGCTGGGTTAGGTTCTAAAGTAATAGGTTCTCGAATTGTCCTTGTCGGTGCCCCCTTGGGCTGCCGAACCCTCAATCCTGGCCCATCACAGGCTTTAGGGATCGAGTTCAATTTCGAGGGAACACACCTCCTTATGTCCATGCGGAGGTGATTACCATCACGAGGACCATAAGGCGTGAGCTCCAGGAGCGATCCACTATCCCATGCGGAGGTGAAAACCACACGAGGGCATAGTCTCTCACTCCTACTTAAATAGGACGGAGCGGGGTTTTAGCTCATGTTATGACAATGCAGCTGTGCAGTGTGTGAGGAAAAGCGGAAAAAACAAACAATAAAAACACTCAAAATTTCCTAAATTCACACAATTAATCTGAAATCATTAACAAACAGATCAGTACAACTATTTAATTGTCAATCAAATTAAATTAAGAAATCAAAATACAACAAAATTATTAAAAACCAAACAATGGATCAAAAATCAAATTAAATCGAATTTATAATTTTCAATTGTAAAGACAATTAATTAATCGACTATCGGCCTAACTCTCTAAAAAAAATTCCCCAGCGGAGTCGCCAAGCTGTCGAAACGATTTTTTCTTAAATGGTGAAAAAGTGAGATTTTAAAAAACCACATTAATTTGTAATTTACCTCTTTCAATTGAGTTTTATTTTAAAAACAAATGTGATTTGAAAACCTCTCGTTTCGAAAAAAAAATCAGATTTCCTTTATGATCGAAAAAATATAGTTCAAAGAGTCGCCACCAATCTTTGATTAGGGTGTGATTGGGCACCCAAAATGTTTGTTTTTTAAATAAAAATTAATTTTTATTAAAACAACAAATTGAGGTCTGCGTTACCAAAATCCGAGTTCGGGAGTCGGTTACGTGTGGGGAAGGATTAGCACCCCCACAACGCCCTAAATCGGTACCTAATCGATTAATTAACGTTTTTGCAATGAACTTTACAAATTCGAAATTAATTTGAATTTTGATCCCATAAACAAAAATGTAAATTTAAAACATTCAAAGCATTCAAATAATTAAATTAAAATTACCAAGTCGTTTTAGAAAGATAAAGAATGTTCGATTATCTACAAATATCGAGACCAGATCTTAAAGATATAACAACCTTTTCTCGATATATTTAAATAAACGAACATTTCTTTTTCTTTCGTTCCCAAATTTTAGGTGACGAATCAAATTTTTTGGTTTCACTTTCGGGATACACTTTTAATTTAAAATCATTAAAAGCAAACCTCAAATCAGTTATGACTGCCCACTTCAACAATTTTAAATTAAAAGGGTATTACCCTTAATCCAATTATGTGATATATGTCAAGTTATGCAAATGAGGTTATCATGCATATTATGCAAAATAATGTCATGCAAAAACTAATTAAAATATGCCATGCACTCAAACAAATTTCTAAAAAAATAAAAAAAATAAAAAAATATGTATTTACGACATTAACATACATTAGAATAAAACCATATATACAATAAAACATACTATTAATAAACTTGACTTCACATTCAAAATTACCATGAAGGACCATAATAAAATAAAATTAAACTAAGCATGCAAAGTAGGAATTAACTATTAAATTAAAAAACATGCTGAGTGACTAAATTGTCAAACAACCAAAATTACAAATTACATTTCAAAAATAAAACATAAAAACATTTCAGGACTAAAATGAAAAACGCTCATAAATATGAAGACAAAATTAATAAGGTGCAAAAGATTCGTTCAAGGACCAAAATAAAAGTTCCGTAAATTACACAACCAATGTAAAAACAGTACGAAAATGGCTCTAACATGATTCTGGGCTAAGATATAAGACTTTTAAAATTAAGAGACCATATTAAAATAACAACAAATCTCGAAATGCCTGATTTTGGGGACCGAAATGAAATGCGTGCAGAATACTGGGTCAGAAATAAAAACTAGGAGAGTATCGGCTGAAACGACGGCGTTTTGGCTAATTCTAAAATAAAATCTATCCTAGAAACAAAACCCTAATATCTAAACCCAACAGAGCCCTCACCGTTATCTCCATCACTCTCAACTCTCTAACCCTCTTTCTTCCTCACGCAGTCTACCAGAAAAGGAGACCAGCTGCCAAATCTCTTCCCTCTCCCCTGTCACCGAAACCCCATAACCAGAAAATAGCCAAGACCCACACTCCGGTTGCCTTCTTTGGTGATTCGATGAGACCAAGACCGAGCCTAATAACTCCAAAGTATTCAAATAACTTCCCGAAATCCCGATCCAGTATTGACATCACCAAACACTCATAAATGGCCCCTAAATCTCCTTGACTTCTCGGCTATTCACTCTCCCCGACGACCTTTATCTCCTCTCGTTCTATGCTCAGCCGTTCAACAATGGTATGATGCTCAAACATTACAGTAAGTTTTAAACCTTATTTATTTCTATTTTACTTTTTATTTTTTTTTAAACCCCGATAGATGATAACCCATGACCCAAAAAATGACATGCAAGGACTCAAATCACTCATGGTTACCCAACTTCGACGATCTATCGCCTCGACAGTGGAACTCTAGAGTCTATGATCCATTCAATTTCAACAACAAAGCTATACCGAAGGTATCTACTTCTATTTTCAGATTTTTGGATTTACACAAAAAAAAAATAATACTAATAATAATTAAAACAATTGAAGAACAGATAAAAAATTAATGTAAATAACAACGAATAAAAACCTTGTATGAATTGAATTTCTCTTTGTATTGCTCTGGTTCACCGAAAGGAAGGAATTCCTCTTTGATCTTCGAATGAAAAAAAACAATACAATACTTTCTGTTTTTCCTATTTTTTTCCAAAAGAAACGATCAGGGAGGTTTTTTATTCTACTCTCGATTCCTTGCTGATATGTTTTTTTTTCTGTGTGTTTTTGATCTCCTTCTGGCGGTTAATTTTTGTTGTTGTTGTGGAATGCTTCCTAATTTTTTCCTCTGTTTTTTGTTAATCTCCCCCCGTGAAGTATGAAAATGTCTCCCTTTATTCCAATGGCAGTTAATTCCAATAAAACTGACCCTCCACGTTCTTTTGTTTTTTCAACTCCCAAAAACTACTTTCATTTGCCCATGATATAGGCCCAGACAAATTAAACATCTACACCCCCTTTGTTATTTTTCTATACCATGCATTAATTATATTGTTTTTTGCAAACAAAGATTAATCCTGATGGGCGGGATGAAATCTGAAGATAGTCTCTTCTGTTTAGAAATCCATGTATGATTAGAAGGGACTTTTAAGGCATGTAATGTAGGCCAGGGCTCATAGTTATGAAAGAAAAGGATAAATAGGCCCAAACAAGTGTTACAGGGTTTTGAACCAAGGATAAATTCATTCTGATGCCTTCAATCTTGTCTTGCTCAAAATGTATCTTTCTCTTGATGCTCTATGATCTTCGAGTGAAGTGATTCAGTGATTCGGGAATGATTGTGTTTGATCAATCTCATAGTTTGAAGATTGATGTGCCATTTGTCTTTAGGGAATCTTTACATGTGCTTTTTGTCCCTTTTTCTTTTTGATTTTTGTTCTTTCTTTTTTTCTTTTGTTTCTCTTTTTTCTTTGTTTTTTTTTCTTCTTTTGCTTCTTTTCTTTTTTGTTCTTGATTGGATCTTCGCACTTGCCATTTGGTTCACCTTTGGATCGATGTCTTCACTCATGTGAGCAGATTTCTTCCACCTTGCCCCCAGTGTGGAGGGTGATCATTGGTTAGGGTTGAATCAGAAGAAAAAAATACTATAGGCTCAAAAGGGGACACAAGGGATATATATTTTCTCATGTTGTGAAGGGATAAAGAAATAAAGTCATTCATCATTTCATACATGTAAGTATTCACAGAAGAGGTATCCCCAGGGGGATAGATTTTTAGGATTAATTCTATTCACATGAAAACAATGTAGTTAATGCATGATAGAATTATTTCGGATGAATTTTTCTTCTTTTTTCCCTAGATGTCTTAATGTTCAAGCTCCCCGCGAGATGCCCCAAGTTGTGTCTTTAGAATAACGCTCATGTTCAGATGAACAACTCAATGTCTTGGGTTTTAATGGTATTAAAATGTCAATTTTGAGTCCAAAAAGACAGTGGTGTGATTTTATTGACTCAAAGAAAGGTATGGGTGTATCGAAAAGATAAAGGCAATGTTCAAGAATTTGGTCTTTTTGGTAATGACCATGAGTTATTTTGGGTAAATAATCGAGGTAGTTTATTTTGGGGTTTGAGACAGGATAAGAAAGGTCTAATATTGTCATATGTCAAAAATCTGTAATTCTTGAAGAATTAAAAGAATCCTTAATTCATTTAATATTCGAAGAACTAAATATTAAATTTTTTTCAATTTCTCCACCTTAGAAAGTAGCATAAATTCAATCCTTTAAAAATTAAGCAAACATGAAAGATCAAAGACATGTTCAAACAAAGCAATCCTCTAAGTGCAAATGGTATATGCCATGCCCCCTTCTTCGGCAAGCGCCTTACAATTTTCAGATGAATGTTTGGGGCTTCTTATGTGGCAACTGCAAATAGCTTCAACATCGTAGTCTTTAGGATATGTGGACTCTTTTTTCATATCATCCTGGCAGGCTTTGTCCTACAATTAGCTGATCAGGTTCCCACTGTATTGATTTCAGCTTTTTCTTTAATTGTTAAAATCTTGCTTCAATGTGGTGTCATGTGGTTAAGACCACTTCATCGAATCCTCCATGACTTAATTTCATGTTAGTGAAAATGCTTAAAAATGTAGATGAAGATGCAAAAATGCAAAAAATGCAAAATGCAAGAATGCAAGAATGCATGAAATGTTCGAGGCATTGATCCAGAAAAGTGTCTATTATTATAAATAATCTTTACTTAGACAAAAATGTTTTATCTTGTAAGAGACGTAAAAATAATTAAAGGTACATTCGGACTAAATCCTCTAGACCCCAAATAGCTTATAGTAGGTTGACAAGTCTTCTGTCTTTATCTGTCACTGGTTGTATGCCTTGTCGGACCATTCCAGTTTCCCTTGCCAGGCCGTGTAGATGACGAGTTACCTTCTGTACTTGATCCAGGAAGTCTCGGATGACTGCGTCTCTGGCCTTCACCCTTTGTTGTGCTTGCTCCCAACGGAAACGCCACTGTAAACATCCGTCGAAGGGCACTAACTGAAGCTTGCTTGCTTGCTTCTTGAACCCATCTACAATAGCTTCTAACTCAGCTATTGTTTTGCCATCTCTCTCATGTTGTTTCTCCAGATCAGCCATCCGGATTCTCAAGCATTGGTTTTGTTGCTGACTGCCTGCTAAGCGCCTCTGGGCAGTCTTCATCTGTTCCTTCCAAGCTCTCTCATTCCAGTATTTAGAAGCCACTTTCAACTTGGAGTTATCATTGACTTTATCTTGATACCCCTTTCTCAAGTCTTCAAGCTCTAAACGGACTCTTTTTTGTTCTCTTTCTAGTTTGTCTGCTCGATCTTTCTAAGAGTATTCCACTGATAGCGCTCAGCCTTAAGTTCCTTTATCCTCTTCCCCAGCTCATTGTTCACCAGTGTTATTAAAACCGGACCGGATCGGTCGGTTTGACCGGTTGAACCGTGAAACGATGGCCTGTCCGGTCCGGTTAACTCCCAAAACCGAATTAGCACAGAACCGGAAAAACCAGTTGAAAACCGGGATGAACCTGCTGAAAACCGGTTTGAACCGCCGATTCACTTTTTTTTTCTTTAAAAAAAATTAAACCAAACGACGTCGTTTGTTCAACGAGCCGAGTCAAATTCGAGTATTGCTGAGCTCGACTCGAACTCAAAAACTTTAAAAGTAAGCTCAACTCGACTCAAAAACTCACGAGCTAAAAATTATCAACTCAAATATAATATTAAAACTTGAAATCGAAAAGGCTCGAACTCAAAAAAAATTTAGAAGTTCGATTGAAGCCTAAAATTTGAGCTCAATTGAAGCGAAAGAGTAGTTCGCTTTGTGCTCACCAAAAGGCTCCATGATTTTGAATGTCAAATTACCTCTATTATTTATAGAAATAAGTTGGGAGCTCTTCTTTGTTTCTTAGCCATGTGAGATTGTTTTGTTCTCATATTTTTACTCTTTAAACTTTTGGGATACTCTTCTATGTTTCTTAGCCATATGAGATTGTTTTTTTAAACAATTAAACCAAATGACATCATTTGTTATGATTTTTTTAAGCCCCAATTTTATTTTTTTATTATAGTTATATAATTATATTTATATAATTATATTTATTATTTAATATGTTTTACTTTAAATATTATGTTGTAGTTGATTTGAATCATTTTGTTTCACTTGATTTTATGTTTTTTCATTTATACATGTTATGACTTGTGATATTTTTATACCTTTTAATATTGTAAACTTAAAAAAAGTGTTATATATATATTAATATTGCTTTGAATATTATGTAAAATTAAAAAAAAAATTCTTTTATATAAAATCTGGTTCAACCGCGGTTGAACCCGGTTGAACCAATGAACCAGTGAACTAGTACCTTCACCGGTTCAATGTCCGGTCCGGTTTTGAAAACATTGTTGTTCACAGCTTCAAACTCTGTTTGGCTATCTCAAGTCCAGAAGGGACATGCCTGAGATGCTTCTCCATGGTCCGTGTGTCCTCACAGTCTGGCACCGGGATGTTATCATTCTTTCTCAATCTTCGCCATTCCACATAATCCGGAGTAAGCATATCTCTAGCAGCCACAACATCTATCCGGGATACTTTCTTCCATGACTCGACTATCTCTTTGATCTTCTTCTTATAACTGTCACTGTGATACATAAACTCTGATGTAGATAATCCGTATGTTGCTGGGACAAACTGACGTTCCCCATACTGTCTAAATGTCAACAACAGAGCATACCCAACTACACCTCAAAGTCCAAGTAAGGTTATAGTGTCAGAATCCCCAAATCGGAAAAGAACGTCACTAAGGAACAACCAGGGGGCTCTCCAAGTAATATCCCGGTCCTGAAGATGTGTGAAGACCTTCATCCATTTTTCCTTCGAAGCACCTTCAAGCCATTTCATGGTGATGAACTCTCTCAAAGGTGAATACGTAGTGCTAAATCGGCGGTAGACAACTCTATTAGTCTTCCAGAAGTGGTTGTGAATCCAGACTTGAAGGAGCTGAACACATCCAATGAATCTACCTCCGCCAGCTCTTCGGCAATGGTTGAGAGACCGAAAGGTCTCGGCTAAGATGGTTGGTGTTGGGTTGACTCGTTTCAGAAGTTGCTCAATCAGTTCCACCACGGCTGCGTCAATGCATCCCAAAATCTTCGGAAAGATTATCAAGCCATACAGACCTAGTGCAAAAAAGGTCTATAGTCTTCCATTCATCAGGGTGGTCATTCATTAGTTTCCTTATGTGGATCCACTCAATTCCCTGCCCGTTACCTTTGTTTCGGAGTCGGTCAATCACCCACTTTTCATCAATTCATGCAATCTTAGCCAGTCTGTTCTTGAAAGACTGACTCTTGATGTGTTTGATGTAGGCTCGCTCCAATTTAATGCTTTCACGGTGCAATAGTGTAGTATACTCCTAGAATGGTAGGTACCATGTCCTCCTGGTTAAAAGTGTAGCAACTGTATCCCGGGTTCCAGAATCGAACCAAGGCTCTGATTAAGGGCTCATCAGTCTTAACATGAAGCAAAAGTGCAATGTCACCATGTCACTGACTGAACTTCTGTTTCCAATCATTCTTCCAACTGCCCCAGATGTCCCGAAGCTTTTGCATGTCGTTCTGCTTTAGGCTAATAGAGGCGTAGCTAACCAGTTCTGACACATAGCTTCCTTGAAGACTGTCTCCCTTTTCCTTCTGAGTCTTCTCGGACCATAGTCGTACCTCGGGGTTTTTAATCTCTTGTATTACAACACCTTTATCCATTAATTCAGATTATTTTGTGTAACAAACACCTTTTTAGGGATCAATGGCCTCTCGTTATGATGCAAATGATGAAAACAAAATAAAAGAGGACAAAATAAAAAAAAAATAGTGAGGTAAATCAAAATAATAAAACGAAAAATCCTACCCCACATGATATCTACCCGAACATGCTTAGTATTCATACTCGGACATGATCTCTATCCCGCATGCTAATTTCAAACAAATCCTAACCGCGTATTTGTCTAGTTCGTATGCTTTGAACAGAAAGTAAAGCATGAAATAATTCTGGCATCCTAGGGTTTGAAATGAGGTTTTGGGGTAGGCTCTAATTCTTCAAAGTCTCCCGGTTTAGGTGCTAAAAAACGGTACTCGAGTTCTCCTTGCTGGTGCCCCCTTGGGCTTGCCAGACCCTTAGTCCTAAACCCATCACAGGCTTGTGTGGACTAAGTTAAACTCGAGAGGACACATTCCCTTATGTCTATACGGAGAATAAATTCACACGAAGACATAAGGTATATGAATCTCGAAGGCTACTTGCTAGGCATATACAGTGAATAAATTCACACGAATGCATCGCTTTCACCCCCACTTAAAATGGGTTCGGAGCTCGGGTTTAGAGCCTTAGATGAAAAAAGACTTTAAGGGCCGAAATCATTGGGAAAAAGGTCAGTACAACTATTTACTCGAAAAAATATAATCAAAAGTAAGCAATAAGGATCAAAATGTTACCTTAAAATTTAAACTTACCCTTTTCGTTAAAAAGACAACTGAAAATTACCTTAGCCTGACTCACTTGAGAATCCCCAGCAGAGTCGCCAAGTTGTCGCAACCGTCTTTCGGTTGGGCCCCGGAATTGGGCTTCGACTTGAAAAATGTGGATTGGAGTCGCCACCGATCATTTATTTAAAAATAAATGGGTTGATCGAATACCCTATTTCTTACCTGATCTGCGTCTTACCAGAAATATGACGGGCTCGGGAGTCGGTTACGGTCAATGAAGGATTAGCACCCTTGAACCGCCCTTTCGGTACTACGTAATTTCCAGTTGTCTTAATTAAGAAAATTGTAATTTTAAATTAAAAGGTAAAATTTGATCATGAATTACTTACCTCTGATTAATTGACGACAATACCCTTAAAAAGTCATAAGATGTGTTAGAGGGAAAAATGAATAAATGAAAAAAATGAAGAATAAAAATAAGTAAAAATAAATAAATAAATAAATAAATGAAATATTAAAAAATATATATATCTATAAATGAGTAAAATAGAAAAATAATAATCATAACAATAATGATAGTAATATGAAAATATAATATAATATAAATAAAAAAAACCAAAAACAAAAAATAAAAAATATAAATCAAATATAAAAGTATACATATAATGATAATTGACTTATAAATAAACTATTAAAACATATATATATATATATATATATACACGTATAATGATAAAGTAAAAAAACTAAATAAAGATAATTACAATATATATATAGTAATAATACGTTATAAGTAAAATATTTTAAATATATATATATATATATATATATATATAAATAATAATATTAAAAAATAACCAAATGAATATAATAAAAAAATATGTATATATAATAATATATAGTGTAAAAAATCAATTGAAAATCATTTAAAAAATCATGACGTATATATATTTATATAATGACAATAATGTAAATAATAAATAAATAAAAATATCCATACAATAAATAAAAGGACTAATATAAAGAAAAATAAAGATTTGGGCCAAATTTGAAAGACAATTAACGTTGATATTGCGCATTAGGAGATAAAAAATGAACACGCCTCGGGGTAGATATAGGTTCGAAACTTCGAAACCCCACCCATTTTTTGTTATCGACGCAACTCACGTTTTGGGTTATTCAAACCAAATCTCAAGAAAAATAACGTGCACATGCAAGAAATGAACGAATCAAAAAAAATGCTACATTTTATTTCCTTTTCGAATCGTTTACAATAGTTTTGCATTTGTATTTTCCGTACTTTCCTCTGTATTTTGTCTGTAAATCGTGTGTTACAATAATGAGTTACAATGGCTATTTATAGTGCTTGTGGATCCTATATTTAGGAGTTTAAATCATAGTAGAACTCTATCCTATTTTTAGGAGTTTGAATCTTAACAAAATTCTATCATATTTTTAGGAGTTTGAATTCTAATAGGACGAAAATGTGTGTTGACACCACCATATGCCGCCGCCGCCGCCGTCCATGAGTCCTTGTTTTGACACTTGGACGTCTTGTGGTACTACCACTGCCTCCCCTGCTCTCCCGCCTCCTCCTCCTCCATCGAGTAGCTGGGATTTCTGGGATCCGTTCGCACAGGCTAATGCGTCTCGGTCTGTCACGGATGAGGAATGGGAGGTTGCCACGTCTGCATCCGAGGCGGCTATCACCTCTAGAACCGGCGTTGCGAGCGTGGCGCCACCTCCTTCTGTTGTGAGTGGGATGTTCTCGAAAGACACGGGGAGTGAGCTTGCTATGGTCGTTTCCAGGAACAGTAAAGAGCTGGTGGAGATCGCGAAGGAGGTAGACGAGTATTTTCTCAAAGCTGCCGATGCCGGTAGCCATCTCTCCCTGCTTTTAGAAGTCTCAAATTCCATTTTTTCAGCACAAAGCAAAGGAGGTATATATAGATCTCTCTCATTGCCTCGTTTTCTTTCAAAATTTCATCATTCTTGTTCCTTTTTGTTGCAGGCAAAGTGTATAACTATGGCTGCAATCTGACCCCAACAACATGGGCATGGAATTGGAATAAAAAATTGGAAGGAATGGGAAAATTGGGGGAGAACAATAACGTTGGAAATGCAGGTGGCATTGCTCTTAGCAGCAGCCATTGTTCCACCGTAGAGAGAATATACGCTTGGGAGAAGAAATTATACCAGGAGGTCAAGGTATTTTCATCATTCAAGTGCATGCAAGTTTTAATCATACCATCTTTTTCATTATATTGGTCTCTCTCTTTGTTTTTAGAATGCTGAGGCTATAAAGATAGAGCATGAGAAGAGGGTGGCCCATCTGAGGAAGCTCGAGGTGAAGAGAGCTGATTATATGAAGACCGAGAAAACCAAGAAAGAAGTTGATAAATTGGACTCCCAAATGATGGTTGCTTCACAAGCCATTGAAACTACATCTGCTGAAATCATCAGACTGAGAGAGTCAGAGCTTTATCCTCAGCTCCTTGAGCTTGTAAAAGGGTTAGTCTTGGTTCTTCTCGTCACTGCTGGTTGTTGCCCTCGTTGTCTGCTTTTGATGCAAAGAAGATGAATCGAATCAAATTGTGCTCTTGTGTCGATTCCTTTAATTTTCAGTTTTTTCTAAGGGAAGATAATCATATGGTCCTAATCGTGTGGAATTTGGAAAACTGAGGATAAATGCTCTTCATTGATCTGCAGTTATAACTACATGGTGTAATGTTATTGTTTTGCTCGTTTTGCAGATTGATGTCTGTCAACACACATTTTCGTCCTACTAAAATTCAAACTTCTAAAAATAGGATAAAATTTTCCTAGGATTCAAACTCCTAAAAATAGGATAGAGTTCTACTAAGATTTAAATTCCTAAAGATAGGATCCACAAACACTATAAATAGCCATTGTAACTCACCATTGTAACACACGATTTACACACAAAACATAGAGGAAAGCACGAGAAGATACAAAGGCAAAGCTATTGTAAACGATTCGAAAAATAAATAAAAGGTAGTATCTTTTTTACTTTTGATTTGGTCTCTTACATTTACGTTTTAATTATTATTATTTTATTTATTTAACTTTATTTATAAGCACATTTCCCTTGTTACTCATTTTATTTAATTGTTTTGTTATTTTTCTTTTCTTTTTTTTTCATGTAATATTTTTTTACATTTTATGTATTTTCTTTTTTACTTTAGTATATATTTTTATTTTTTTCAGATTATATATAATATATTATTTTTTATTATCAGTTTTATTAATTTATATATATATATTTACTTTTTTTATTTTTATTTATATATATATTATTTTTACTTTTTTATTATTATTTATTTATTGTTTTATTTCTTTATTTTTTTTTTCTTTTTCTTCTTTTCTTTATTTTTATATTTATTTTACTTACTATTTTATCTTTGTTTTCTTTATCTATCTTTATTTAATTTGTTTTCTCTTTATTTTAATTTATTATTTATTTCTTACCTTTTTATCTATTACCTTTTTATCTAACATGGTTTTTTGACCTTCTTAAGGCCACACCTTTAAAAATATCTAAGGTAAGTAATTGTGATCGTATTTTACCTTTTAATTTTAAATTACAATTTTCTTAATTTAAGACAACCGGCAAATTACGTAGTACCGAAAGGGCGGTTCAAGGGTGCTAATCCTTCCTTGACCGTAATCGACTCCCGAATCCGACATATCTTTGGTAAGACGCAGATCAGGTAAGATATAAGGTATCCGATTAACCTATTTATTTTTTAAATAAATAATCGGTGGCGACTCCAATCACATTTTTCAAGTCGAAGCCCAATTCCGGGGCCCAACCGAAAGACGGTTGCGACAACTTGGCGACTCCGCTGGGGACACAGGTAAGTGAGTCAGGCTAAGATAATTTACAGTTGTCTTTTTTAATGAAAATGGTAAGTTTAAATTTTAAGGTAACATTTCGATCCTTATTGCTTACTTTTGATTATATTTTCGAAGTAAATAGTTGTACTGACCGTTTTTTAATGATTTCAGCCCTTAAAGATTTTTCATCTAAAGGCTCTATACCCGAGCTCCGAACCCTATTTAAGTGGGGGTGAAAGTGACGCCTTCGTGTGAATTTATTCTCCGTATGGGCCTAGCAAGTAACCTTCGGGATTCATATACCTTATGCCTTCGTGTGAATTTATTCTCCGTATGGGCATAAGGGAATGTTTCCTCTCGAGTTTAACTTAGTCCACACAAGCCTGTGATGGGTTTAAGACTAAGGGTCTGGCAAGCCCAAGGGGGCACCAGCAAGGAGAACTCGGGTACTATTTTTTTAGCACCTAAACCGGGAGACCATGAAGAATTAGAGCCCACCCCAAAACTTCATTCCAAACGTAGGTTGCTTTGTTTCTTGCTTTAGTTTCTGTTCAAAGCATGCGAACAAGATAAATATGCGGTTAGGATTTGTTTGAAATTAGCATGCGGGATAGAGATCATGTCCGGGTAGGAATAATAAGCATGTGTGGTAGATATCATGTGGGGTAGGACTTTCATTTTTATGATCGTTTTTTATTATTATTTTTTCATCTCACTAACTCTTTTCATCTTTCTTTTCTTTTATTTTATTTTATTTTCATCACTTGCATCATAAAAGAGGTCATTGATCTACTAAAACGTGTTTGTTAAAACTCGAATAATCTGAATCCATGGAATAAGGTGTTGTAATACAAGAGATTAAAAACCCCGAGGTACGACTATGGTCCGAGAAGACTCAGAAGGAAAATGGAGATAGTCTTCAAGGAAGCTATGTGTCAGAGCTTGTTAGCTACGCCTCTATCAGTTTAAAACAGAATAATGTGCAAGAACTTCGAGACATATGAGATAGTTGGAAGAATGATCGGAAACAGAAGTTCAATCAGCGGTATGGTGACATTGCACTTTTGCTTCATGTTAAGACCAATGAGCCCTTAATCAGAGTCTTGGTTTAATTTTGGAACCTGGGATACAGTTGCTTCACTTTTAACCAGGAGGACATGGTACCTACCATCGAGGAGTATACTACACTATTGCACTGTGAAAGCATTAAACTGGAGCGAGTCTACATCAAACACATCAAGAGTCAGCCTTTCAAGAACGGACTGGCTAAGATTACAGGAGTTGATGAAAAATAGGTGACTGGCCGACTCCGAAACAAAGGTAACGAGCAAGACTATAGACCTTTTTGCACTAGGTCTGTATGGCTTGATCATCTTTCCGAAGGTTTTAGGATGCATTGACGCAGCCGTGGTGGAACTGTTTGAGCAACTTCCGAAATGAGTCAACCCATCACCGACCATCTCAGCCGAGACCTTTTGGTCTCTCAACCATTGTCGAAGAGCTGGCGGAGGTAGATTCATTGGATGTGTTCAGTTCCTTCAAGTCTGGATTCACATCCACTTCTAGAAGACTAATGGGGTTGCCTACTGTAGATTTAACACTACGTATTCACCTTTGAGAGAGTTCATCACCATGACAGGATATGAAGGCGCTTCAAAAGAGAAATGGATAAAAGTCTTCACTCATCTACAGGACCGGGATATTACCTGGAGAGCCCCCTGGTTGTTCCTTAGTGATGTTCTTTTCAAGTGTGGGAATTCTGACACTATGACCCTATTTGGACTTTGAGGTGCAGTTGGGTATGCTCCGTTGTTGGCACTTAGACAGTATGGGGCACATCAGTTTGTCCCAGCAACATATGGATTATCTATATCAGAGTTTATGTATCACGGTGACAGTTATAAGAAGATGATCAAAGAAGCAGTCGAGTCATGGAAGAAAGTATCTCGGATGGATGTCTAGAAGATTTAGTCCGAACATACCTTTTATTGTTTTTATGTGCCTTACAAGATAAAACATTTTTGTCTGAATAAGGATTATTTATGATAATGGACACTTTTCTGGATCAATGCCTCGAACATTTCATGCATTCTTGCATTTTGCATTTTTGCCTTTTTGCATTTTCATCTACATTTTAAGCATTTTCACAAAGATGAAATTAAGTCGTGAAGGGCTCGATGAAGCGAATTTAACCACATGGAAGTAAGATTGTAACAGTAGGAGCCTGATCAGCTGATTGTAGGACAAAGCTTGCCAGGATGATCTAAGAAAAGAATCCCCATATCCTATGGGCCGCGATGTTGAAGCTGCTAGCTGTTACCACGTAAGAAGCCCCAAACATTCCTCTGAAACATGTAAGGCGCTTGCCGAAGAAGGGGGCATGGCATATACCATTTGCACTTAGAGGATTGTTTTGTTTGAACACGTCTTTGATCTTTCGCTTAATCTGTTAAATGATTGAATTTATGCTACTTTCTAAGGTAGAGCAATTGAACAAATTTTAATCTTTAGTTCTTCGAATATTAAATGAATTAAGGATTCTTTTAATTCTTCAAGAATTATAGATTTTTGACATATGACAAGATTAGACATTTCTTATCCTGTCTCAAACCCCCAAAATGAAATACCTTGATCAAAAAGACCAAATTTTGACATTACCTCCATTTGAAATTCTTGAACATTACCTTTATCTTTTTGATACACCCATACCTTTCTTTGAGTCAATAAAGTCACACCATTGTCTTTTTAGACTCAAAATTGACATTTTAATACCCAAGGCATTGAGTTGTTCATTTGAACATGAGCATTCTTCTAAGACACAATTTGGGGCATCTCGCCGGGAGCCTGAACATTGAGATATGTTGGGAGCAAGGAGCAAAAAAATAATCCATTCGAAATAATTCTATCACGCATTAACTACACTGTTTTCATGTGAAGAAAATTAATCCTGAAAATCTATCCCCTGGGGATACCTCTTCTGTGAGGACTTCCATGTATGAAATGATGAACGGCTTTCTTTCTTTATCCCTTTACAACAGGAGAAAATATATATCCCTTGTGTCCCCTTTTGAGCCTGTAGTATTTTTCTTCTGATTCAACCCTAACCAAGGATCACCCTCTACATTGGGGGGCAAGGTAGAAGAAATCTGCTCACATGAGTGAAGACATCAATCAAAAGGAGACACCAAAAGGTGGACCAAATGGCAAGTGCGAAGATCCAATCAAGAACAAAAAAGAAAAGAAGCAAAAAAAACAAAGAAAAAGAGAAACAAGAACAAAAGGAAAAAAAAGCAAAAATCAAAAAGAAAAAGGGACAAAAAGCACATGCAAAGATTCCCTAAAGACAAATGGCACATCAAGCTTCAAACTATGAGATTGATCAAGCACAATCATTCCCGAATCTCTGAATCACTTTACTCGAAGATCATGGAACATCCAGAGAAAATCCAGAGAAACACATATGAGCAGATCCAAATTGAGCAAGAGAGAATTGAAGGCATCAGAATGAATTGATCATTGGTTCAACACCCTGAAACACTTGTTTGGGCCTATTTATCCTTTTCTTTCATAACCATGAGCCTTGGCCTACATTACGTGCCTTAAAAGTCCCTTCTAATCATACATGGATTTCTAAACAGAAGAGACTATCTTCAGATTTCATCCCGCCCATCAGGATTAATCGTTGTTTGCAAAAAAACAATGTAATTAATGCATGGTAGAAAAAATAACAAAGGGGGGTTCAAGACGTAAATCCTGAATAACGTCTTGAAACCAAAGGAGGGTTCGAGTTGAAAACCTAAAAAGGCGGCTCGAATATAAAAATTGTGCAACTGAGGTGATCACGTAAATTTCTTGATAAGGCATCGCACAATCCGAGTGTGACAACAAAGGTTGGGAGTCAGGGAACACTTCCAGCAGAGGAGCATGCAAGCTACCCCATCAATCTTTTGAGCATCCAATGTCAAACTTTTGAGCATCAAATGCCAAACCTTTGACCAAACACAATAACCTGAGACTTTTTATCCTTTCCTTACTTGACTATCTCCCAAAGATAGCTTGGATCTTGGCAGTTGTCAAATAGCTATAATTTATTGAAGGATTAACATTGTAATTAATTCTTTGATATCCGATGAACTCTAGTTTTATGATTCGTCTCAATTGTAAAACCGTGATAGGGGCAATATTTTTAAAACTTGAGATTAAACATTTTTTGAAACTCTTTTAATTGATATTTTCATGACTTTGAAAATAAAAGAGAAAGAAAAACATTTTTTTTCAAACAAGACAGTCTCTCTAGAGTGGATCTTGGTAAATGGCATGTGACTCTCAAACACAAAGCTCATGCTTAGAATCAATGATGAAGCAAGAAATGAGGAACATTTGGGGCATCTTTGGAGATTCAACATCAAATATTGGGGTATTTTTGGATATTGGGGCATCTTTGGGGATTCAACATCCTAATGCAAATTATCATACCTTTTTCAAGAGATAAAACATAACCAATTCATGTTACATGCATCTTATGCATACATTTTATAACATCATATTTGTCATTTTTTTCCCACATACACAATTTTTGCAGCTTTTAGAGTCAAGTTTCGACTTCAAGACGAAGGATACTCGATTCAAAAGCACCTTTACAAATTGATATCGGTTGCTTAGCTCAGCAGCAAGAAGCTACACTTCAACCAACTAGACAGATAGAAAGATCGACATTCATTTTCAGATTCGACATTTCCAATATAAATTCTGTCTCGCTTGAGACAGTCTCATTTAATGCAGATGATTATCTCACTTGAGATTGCTTTTTTAAAACAGACTTTGTCTCACTTGGGACTGTTTTACTCGAAAGAAGATTTATTTCACTCATGATTGTTTTTCTTAAAACAAGATTTGTCTCGCTTAAGACCGTTTTCACTAGAAGAGTTTTGTCCCTCTTGAGACAGTTTCCCTTGAAACAAATTTTGTCTCCCTTGAGACAGCTTCTCTTGAAACATAAACATTGAAAACATTTCCCTTGAAATAAATTTTCGTCTCTCTTGAGATAATTTCCCTTGAAACAAAATTTTGTCTCTCTTGAGACAGTTTCCCTTGAAATAAATTTTGTCTCTCTTGAGACATTTTCCCTTGAAATAAATTTTGTCTCTCTTGAGACAGTTTCCCTTGAAACAAAATATTTAAATATGTTTTATTTGAAACAAATTTCGTCCCCCTTGAGACAGTTTCTTTTGGAACTAAGTTTTGTCTCTCTTGAGACAGTTTCTCTTGAAACAAATTTTGTCTCCCTTGAGACAGTTACTCTTGAAACACAAAATCTTCAAATTTATTTCCCTTAAGACATAATTTTGTTTCCCTTGAGACCGTTTCTCATGAAACAACAGATATCTTTGAGATTGTTTCCCTTGAAACAAATTTTATCTCTTTCAAGACAACTTCTTTTGAAGCATCATCTGAACCGTTACACTCAGCTCAGGCACATACTTGAGATGGTCGAGAAGCATTTCTCAAATCAAAAATAGAATGTGCACATCAGATTTGAACATTTGAAGAATTCAAGATCAGAGATCAAAATTTGAAGATTCAAGAATCAAGATTCCAGACAGGCAACTGGAGATCGAGATTTCTCTCCAGAGCCCCAAGATAACATATGTTGCATATACATTTTAGGCACACCTAAGAGCATTGCATACATAGCATCACATATATGCATAACTTTTTCAGGTTTTAGCTAGAGTCAATTTCAACTTCGCGGCGAAGGATATTGAACTCAAAGCGACACAATTTGCTCGAGAGTGGATTTCAACTTCACGACGAAGGATATCTAGCTCGAAGCCAAACTTCACAATAAAGGGGTCTCCACGGTTTCAACTTCACAGCGAAGGATATTGGACCCAAGACAGCACAAGCTCAACTTCACAGCGAAGGGGCGACTGACTGTCGACAAGCAATTTCGGAGCCAATCTCAACTTCACAGCGAAGGATATTGGACTCGAGACAACACAAGTTCAACTTCACAGCGAAGGGACGACTGGTTGTCAACAAACAATTTCCCAATTCCAGAGCCGATTTCAACTCCACGACGGAGGATATCGTGCTACCCGAGACAACACAAGTTCAACGTCACAACGAAGGGACGACTGGTTGTCAACGAACAACTTTTCAGTTTCATCCGCGATTTCAACTCCACGACGGAGGATATCGTGCCACTCCAGACAACGCAAGTTCAACTTCACGACGAAAGGACCGCTGCTTGTCAACAATAACTTCTCAATTTCAGAGCCAATTTCAACTTCACAACGAAGGATATTGGACTCCAGACAACGCAAGTTCAACTCCACGACGAAGGGACCGCTGCTTGTCAACAAAATTTCATTCAGAGTCAATTTTAACTTCACAGCGAAGGATATTGGACTCGAGACAACACAAGTTCAACTTCACAACGAAGGGACGGCTGGTTGTCAACAAACAATTTCCCGGTTCCAGAGCCAATTTCAACTTCACGACGGAGGATATTGGACTCGGAACAATGCTACTTACTTGGATTTCAACTTCACGACGAAGGATATCCAACTCAAAGAAGGATTATCTGCCATCAAAATTGTCGAGTTCGACTCCATTCAGCTCGATGACACATCAATCGCACTACTTTCCGGTTGCAGTCGAGGTTTTCAAGTCGAGAAGATGACCTGGGTTAGCCGTGCCTCAGTGACAAGCAACCATTTTCAAACAACATAGCTTAAGTCAAGAAAAAGCTATCTGTCAATGAAGATTTCTGAGTTCGATTCCGATCCAAGGTCTTTAAACCGAGAAGAAGACCGAAGGGTAACGGGAAGCCACGTGCTCATTCAAATTCTGAACTACGGCTTCAATTTCATATCATTTCAAGATGAACTCGACTTCACGATGGAGGAGTCATCCGTAACTCAATTCGACAGGGAGTTATTGAAACATCAGAGTTAATTTTCAACTCCACTGAACGAAAAGTGTGTCTTTTAATCTTTGCCCTATCCCCATTACACGACTATGGGCAAAGAGGGGCAGCTGTCAACACACATTTTCGTCCTACTAGAATTCGGACTCCTAAAAATAGGATAAAATTTTGCTAGGATTCAAACTCCTAAAAATAGGATAGAGTTCTACTAAGATTTAAATTCCTAAAGATAGGATCCACAATCACTATAAATAGCCATTGTAACTCACCATTGTAACACACGATTTACACACAAAACATAGAGGAAAGCACGAGAAGATATAAAGGCAAAGCTATTGTAAACGATTCGAAAAATAAATAAAAGGTAGTATCTTTTTTACTTTTGATTTGGTCTCTTACATTTACGTTTTAATTATTATTATTTTATTTATTTAACTTTATTTATAAGCACATTTCCCTTGTTACTCATTTTATTTAATTGTTTTGTTATTTTTTTTTTTCTTTTTTCATGTAATATTTTTTTACATTTTATGTATTTTCTTTTACTTTAGTAATATTTTATTTTTTTTCAGATTATATATAAATATATTATTTTTTATTATCAGTTTTATTAATTTATATATATTTACTTTTTTTTTTTTATTTTTTATATATTATTTTTTTACTTTTTTATTATTATTATTTTATTTATTTGTTTTATTTCTATATTTTTTTTCTTTTTCTTCTTTTTCTTTATTTTTTATATTTATTTTACTTACTATTTTATCTTTGTTTTCTTTATCTTATCTTTTATTTAATTTGTTTTCTCTTTATTTTAATTTAATTAATTTATTTATTTCTTACCTTTTTATCTATTACATTTTTATCTAACATGGTTTTTTGACCTTCTTAAGGCCACACCTTTAAAACTATATAAGGTAAGTAATTGTGATCGTATTTTACCTTTTAATTTTAAATTACAATTTTCTTAATTTAAGACAACCGGCAAATTACGTAGTACCGAAATGGCGGTTCAAGGGTGCTAATCCTTCCTTGACCGTAATCGACTCCCGAATCCGACATATCTTTGGTAAGACGCAGATCAGGTAAGATATAAGGTATCCGATTAACCTATTTATTTTTTAAATAAATAATCGGTGGCGACTCCAATCACATTTTTCAAGTCGAAGCCCAATTCCGGGGCCCAACCGAAAGACGGTTGCGACAATGTCCATGTGGAGAAGCATGTATAAGATCCATCAAGTTCACACACACATTGTTCAACAGCTCAAGTACCTTAACTTCATCCCTTCTAATGAGCCAACATCCGAGATTCACAGGCAATCGACTCTCCAGCTCGAGCTTGAAGTCCAGCAATGGCTTTTGTCTTTCTGCAACTTAGTCAAGGCTCAACGAGACTACATTCAAAATCTTTCTGGCTGGCTCCGGCTTAGCCTTTTCCAATTCAGCAAAAACCCTGGTTTAAGAAACAGCAAGGAAATTGAAATTTACTCTTTTTGCGAAGAGTGGCATCTTGCGGATGACAGGATTCCGGATAAGGTAGCATCTGAAGGAATCAAGAGCTTCTTGACAGTAATCCATGCCATTGTTGTTCAGCAAGCGGAGGAGTATAAGCAAAAGAAGAAGGCAGATGCCGCATTCAAAGATTTTGAGAAGAAAGCGGCAGAGCTCAGATCACTGGAGAGTAAGTATAGCACTTTTTCCGTGCCGGAAACAAGCAAGGACCCTATTGCAGAAAAGAGAACAAATGTGGACTTATCGAGAGCGAAGGCCGAGGAGGAAAAGAGCAAGCATGAGAAGACGGTGAGTGTAACGAGGGCAATGACTTTGAACAACCTTCAAATGGGGTTCCCTCGTGTGTTTCAAGCAATGGTAGGGTTCTCAAGTGTATGCGTGCAAGCATTTGAATCCGTATACAACCAAGCCAAGTGTATCGAACAAGAGCATGACGTGAAGAGAATTCTCCCTTGAGAAAAATGACGAGCTTACCAGACGAAAACGATATTACCATGAATAAACAACCTGGTTTTCGTGTATAGAAAGAGCAATGGTTTTCAAGTAGCTAGGAATGTAGGATTGGAAGGTGTTGAAAATGCTTTGAAATTATCTCTTTTAACGTTTTTGCCATTTGAATATGATATTCTTTTTTATATATATCCAGTGTGTTTATAGGGTTTTTGTACTGGATAAACATCAAGAGGCCCTTCTATCCCTTAGGGATGGACATGGGTCGGTTTCGGCCAACTCAACCCGACCCGAAAAATATATACCCTTCATCCGACCTGAATTAACCCGACTTTTTGAGATAAAATCCGTACTCGATCCGACCCGAAATAATAAAAATTATTATTTTTTATTAAATAAAAACTGTGATTTAATTAAATAATAATAATATATAAAAGGGTATTATTGTAATTATTCTTAAATATATAAGGTAAAATTATATTTTTTTAGGTCGGGTCGGGTATTTTTCATCTTAAATCCGAATCCGACCCGACCCGAACATCACCTTTAAAAACTAGACTCAAACCCGAAATTAAAAAAAAATCTCAACTCGATCTGGTCGGGTCGAATCGGAGACCGTCGGGTTTGAGTCCCCTGCCCATCCCTACTATCCCTGCAGTGTTGTAATAATAAATGTCATGAAGCCTTTCGTTCTCTGTTCTTCATTCTTCTGTTCTGGCTATGGCGTTGTTTAGACAGAAACAATGAAGATGAAGGACCGCAGGGTACCGATACCAGAATGTTCAGCAGAGTGATCCTCCATCATCTAAATAGCATGAGATATGCGTCATCTGTTACGTTCCTCAAGCAGCGCATACAGACAGGATCCTTCCCGTTTGTCATTATGGATTATGTGAGATAATGTCGTGATAGAAGTCGCAGCTGGACGCATGGTATGTACTGCACTTTGTGTTCCTTGTTTGTCGGCATCTTGAAGGCAATAGAGGGTTCGGGTCAGGAGATGGAGGAAGAGGAGGCTGAGGGGTTTGTTTGGCGGGCAAGGATGTGTAGTGACGTTAACAATTTAACCCTAAATGTACCATAACTTCCAAGTCAGATTACTCTTAAATTCAGTGTCACTTGATTTTTAATTGTTATACTAAAATGAAACAAAAAAATGTTAGATATAGTTTTAAAAAATGAAAGTTTAAGTGCCCAAATAAAAAAAAGTGATAATTTAGGTACTAAACACATAGTTTATCCATAAATTATCTCTCAATATTTATAAATTATGTTAACTTAATATTATTTTTTAAAAAATAAAAATTCATAAAGTACACAAACTTAGGTGGTGTTTAGTTCTCTGGAATCCCTTAGAATTAGGGGGAATTAGAATTCAATTTCACCATTTTCTCATGTTTGGTTCAAGTTTTAAAGGGGGAATTAGAATCCAATTCGATCAAGGGAAAGAAAGTAAATTTCATCCATAACATGATGAAATTGAAATCCTTTGGAGGATGGAATGTGAAATTTGACCATACTACCCTCATCAATCTTTTAGTATTCGGGTTGGATTTTTTTAAAAAATTTCGGGATCGGTCGGATTTTTTTTAAAAATTCGAGTTCGGGTCAGGTTCGAGTTTTTTAAAGTACGATATTCGGATCGGGTCGTGTTTTTGTAAGTGTGATATTCAGGTCGGGTTTTTTAAAAAAAAAATTTGGGATCGGGTCGGATTTTTTTAAAAAAATTTGGGTTCGGGTCGGGTTTTTTAAAGTGTGATATTCAGGTCGGGTTCGGGTTTAGGGTGAAAAATACCCGACCCAACCCGAAAAAATATATAATTTTACCTTATATATTTAGGAATAATTACAATAATACCCCTCTATATATAATTTTTTTTCAATTAAGTCACTGTTTTTATTGAATAAAAACATTTTTTTATTTCGGGTCGGGTCAGGTTTCTAATTCATATATTCATGTCGGGTCAGGTCAGGTGAAACTTTATTTTGGTTGGGTCGGGTCTGATCTCGGGTGGAGATTCCCTTGTTCTCTGGTCGGTCGACAAAAAACTCGACCCAACCCGACCCATGGCCATCCCTAATTGGGATGATTTTAACTTATGATGTTTATTAGAATGATTTTTATAATTTATTGAAATAAATAATCAATCAATAAAATAAAAATTTAATATTTTTAAAATTTTATAATATATTACAACATGTAAGTTATAAAACAAACTAAAATTAAGCAAAAAAAAAAGAAGGGCAATTCTATCATTCTACATTACCGAAATCAAATTCATCTGACATGTCTGCAAACCAATCATAATATGAAATTGGATTCCAATTCAATTTTCTGCCAACCAAATATGTTTCATATTCAAAATTCAATTCCTTCACAGATTTCAATTCCCTCATAAACATTCTAGCGAACTAAACGCCGCCTAAAAGTATTTACAACTGAATTTCCAGTAGTGACTTCGTGACTAGAATTCACCTCTTTTTATATATATATCACCATTTAATTATTTTCTCTTTCTATTTTGGTCATTTATTTTTTAATTTTATAACAAATTATTTAATTATTTAATTGTTGTAAGCAAATAACTAGTAGTTAATATTTGATAGAAATAATGACATGATAATTATCAAAATTGACATAATTATATATTTGTTCCTCATTCATTCTATATTTTATCAATTTAAACCTAATTTTAATTTAATCCAAAAAATTAACCTTTTAATCAAGAGGTGTCATATGTTAACAAATTATTGTGACACATTTTACAAAATGGGATATGCAACACCCTTATCCCGTATGCAATCTCATATACAAGATAAAAATGTCATATCAAACATATAAAGCATATACTGTTTAAAAGTCAGTAAAATTTTGTTTCATTTAAAATAATTGAAATAACATTTAAAAAAACTATAATGTAAAATATTTAAAATATTATTAATTCATCATACGATCAAAAAGAGTTCAGACGTATTCGAATCTGAGCATCAAAATAAAAATACATACATGCCAACTACGAATATAAAAAAGAGATCATATTGATTCTGTATATCTAAACTAGTCAGCCAAAATGTAGGATATCTTGCTTGGCTCCCTACTCTACTGACGTCGGTTTTCTTATGTGTGAACCAATCACACGCTAAGTATACCACTTAGTGAGACAACTTATAAGATAAATAACGTATAAAAAACAATTGTATATAAAAACATTGTTTAAATAAATCATGCATAAAATAAAATAAAAACAATTATTAAAAATCATTTACTTTAAACTATGTATCAAATTTGTACTTTTCTATTTTTAATTTGTATTGTTGCCTACTATATTATTATAAGAAATCTATGGTACATGAGTCATATAAGTGAGGGCACACTATGCAGTTGGAACTGCTACTAGTAATACGCGTAAAATATATTAGATTACTCCACCTTGTGTATCATTAAGACACCCGAGTCATATGAGTAACAATGTCGTATCATATAACATATAAAATACCCTATAGATTGCACCAGATCACTCCACTTCGGCACCACTAAAACACACGAGTCATATGAGCAATTTATATTGGTGCAGCTCATAAGCTTATACTTGTTCACTCTACCTATTGGCATGCCAATTGTACTATTAACTCTCACTTACATACAATGGGCCTACTAAAAAAATTCATAAACTATTTTGCATGTAATCTAATCATATATTCAATTCGAATAAAATTTCTTAAATACTGTATTGGGCAGTTCATACCCAAAACAATCATACACTATAAAATAAAATAATTTGATAAAATCTATACTCAATTACTACTTAAAAAACTTTTTAAATAAAACGATCGAGGCTGACTCATCGTAAGTCTTTCTCGTATTGCTTCATTAAAAAGTTAGTTGCACTCACATGTTATCATGTCATTTTCCTTTAGTTCGTCTTGTATTTGACTTTCAATCGCAATCTACATGTCATCGATTTCAATCTAATTCAAGTCAAAACCAATCAAATTTAACCCATTTTCCAATACATCCTTCAATGGCCGAATGCTTCACTCTCAATTTCCAATGATTTTAATCCAATTTTATACTTGTTTATAATTCTCCAACACGTCTAACATCTATTTCTAGCTTTAATTCAATGAATTTCATTGAATTCAAGTCTCCCATTTAAGCATGAAACCAAGAAATTCTCACCAAATTCCACCAATCCAACTTAAATTCCACAAACTTAAAATATCCATATAATTTTTCTAACCCAAAATTACCTTCCTTCAAATATTTGTAGACTTTCAATTCAATCCGACTATCCAAATATTCTTTCGATATTTGTCCTTCAATAAACTTTATGCACTCTCAAGATCAAATATCTAAAACCCACTACAATAATTCTCTTGGGCTGAACTACTTATTTACATACCCAAAATATAATTTTTGAAAATTTATATTTTAGTCTCTATTTTTTTAAAACTTGTAAAATTTGGTCCCTAAGCTTTCAAATTTTTACATTCCAGACACTAGTAACAAATTTGGGATATTATAGGATATCAAAATGGAAACATAACTACAATTTAGGCATGATGTTAAAAAGGCTTATGAGCTACTTTGACCGCTGTAGTAGTCTCAATTTATCATTTTTGTCCATATGATTTTTTCACATCAACTTAAACCTCGAAGTCATTTAATGGCATCATCCTAGCCCTCGAAGTCCATTTTGACTAACAAAATTGTTAGTCTTCTATGTTTATCGACGCCAAAAATTTCCACATTGGCCAATATTACTGACGTGGCTTGATGATGATGTGACATTTATTAAAAAAATAAAATAATAAAATATTTACTAAATATAACGATTAGAAAAATCCAAAAAATTTAACTTAATCCCTTAACTCACTGAAATAAATAATAATATTTTGAAAAAAAATCTAATCCTTATGTTTAGTAAATATTTTAACCTAATCGCTTAATCCATATATACATAAGACTTACGTTTTTGTTAGTCAAAACAGTACATGGACTTCAGAGCTAAGATGATGTCCCTAAACAACTTGGAGTGCTATATTGGTACAAAAAAATGTAGGGACAAAATGATAAATTAGATATACTACATGGACAAAAGTAGCCCTTAAGCCTTTAAAAAAATAGTTGGATGACCAAATCGGGACAAATAATAATAATTGGGTACTAAGCGTGTAGTTTACCCGAAATTAAACTGATAACATTTGATATTTTTATAATTGAATGTCTAAAACGAAATAATCCTTTAAAATTCAGTGACTAATGCAGTTTAACAGAAGAAAGAAGAAAACGGGGGAAGAAATCAGTTGATTTAGATCGGTTGGCTCCATGAACGATTCAATCGGCTCTAAATAATCAAAATCAAAAACAAACTTTTGCTACCTTTTCTCTAATTCCACACCTAGGGTTCCCTTCAACCTTTCTCCCTTTGCGTTTGATCGGTGAACAATATGCCATGCAGATGGCTGATTGAAAAAGGAGAAGACGAAGAACAAGATAAAGAAAAGGAATAATCTTTTGAGGGTTTTATTAGGTATTTCGAACTTGTTCTCGGGTCTTGATCTGAGGCTAAACTTTCTCTCTTTTCTCTTCCGTGAAAAGAAAAGGAAAAATAAAATGAGCGCTACAAGGTTTATAAAGTGCGTGACTGTGGGCGATGGTGCCGTTGGTAAAACCTGTTTGCTGATTTCTTACACCAGCAACACTTTCCCTACGGTAAATTTTCTTTTGTTTCTCCCCTTTTTTGGTAATTCAATGTTTAGGGTTGAATTGCACTCATTTAAGAAAAATCATCGTCTTGCTTCTTGGTAATGAGCAATTTTTTATGAGATGGTAGAGTAAGGTATGCCTTTGTTTAATTTTTGAAAGGTGATGTTTTGCTGTCTGATTTTGGATTGAACGAGGTTCTATCATGAAATATTGTTTTTTTTTTAATGCAATTGTTGTGTTGTTAACATTTGTTGAGCCGATTTTATTTTTGAATTGCTGTGTTTAAGAAGGTGTTTACCCTTTTCCTTACACTTTTCACTGCGGTTTAAAACAGGATTATGTGCCAACTGTTTTCGACAATTTCAGCGCAAATGTTGTTGTCAATGGGAGTACTGTTAATCTGGGGTTGTGGGACACTGCAGGTAGTTTGCTCATTGACCTTTATCATTTCTTTTAGAACTCCATTGTTAGAACCATTGAAGAGATCTGCTGTTTTATTTGGTGATTTTTAGTTTGTAATTTTGGCAACAGGACAGGAGGATTACAATAGACTAAGACCCTTGAGTTATCGAGGCGCGGATGTGTTCATATTGGCATTTTCCCTCATTAGCAAGGCCAGTTACGAAAATGTTTCTAAAAAGGTTAGGTTATAAGGGAAGTCTTTTGCACACTGGCATTCAATTTATTGTTTACTTGCAATAATTTCCTCCGCTTCTTTTCAGTGGATTCCAGAGTTGAAGCATTATGCCCCTGGTGTTCCAGTCATTCTCGTTGGAACCAAGCTTGGTAGGTTTAAACATAAGTGCACTTCAACTGCAAATATTTTTCTTTCGAATAATAACGGATGGAAAGGCTATTTATCTTATAGCCTTTCTGAGTAGTTCTGTTCTTCTCTATGCTACAAGTTTTAGTGAATCATGAATGGCTTATATGGAGTTGCGAGTAATCTACTGCTGACTGATCCACAATTGCATGGGTTTTATATACTCAATCTAGCGTTCATTTTTTCTTTTCCGATTGAGCCAGATCTTCGGGACGATAAGCAGTACCTTGATGATCATCCTGGAGCTGTGCCCATTTCTACAGCCCAGGTACCGGTTTTTGTATCAGCCCATGCTTTTTGTGAAATGTTATTCTGTTTTAACCTGTTTTACTTTTGCATGGAATTTTATTATTTGCAATTATCCAACTCTTACCCTTCCTCCCCTTTTTTCCTTCAAGGGAGAGGAGCTGAGGAAGCAGATTGATGCACCTGCTTATATTGAATGCAGTGCAAAGTCGCAGCAGGTATCTGTTGTTTCATAAAATGTACGTATACTTCATATAGTGGGAGATGCTTTACGCTGAAGGGATTTATTTCGACTTCACTGTAGAATGTGAAGTCAGTTTTTGATACAGCGATCAAAGTTGTTCTTCAACCTCCCAAGCTGAAGAAAAAGAGCAAAGCCTGCTCGATATTGTGAGCGGAGAAGGGAAATGTAGAAAGAATATGCCTTCAGCCCATTCCGTTGTCCCATCATCCCGCTCTCCCCTTCTCCTTGCACTTGAAGATGCTAAAACCCTGGATATCATATTAGTTACCCAGCTGACAGCTCAGGATCTTAGTAACACATCTGATGGTAGGATTGCTTTATTGAAACTCTCGTTAAAATGAAGTATACGATGCCAGCCTCCGTCCGCACTCTGTTTCGGATACGATTTTTGTATTAGTGCCCCTCGAACATTCTAGTTAGTAAACTGCTCGGACGGTTAAATTTATTGCATGTTATTGGTTTTAGAAAATCAGTGGTATGTTTGTTGGGTGTTGTGCTTAGTTTCTTGCAATGCAACATGTTTGTTTCCAATGGATCTGCGGGTCAACCACATTGCAATCACCAGGCACCAAGAAGCTGAAAGTGAATATGAGGGATGATTATTTATTTTTGAAAAACATATATGAATAAACCTATTTTATCTTTGGGTTAACTACACAGATGATAACTTATGTTTGTGTTTTGTTCACTTTTGATCACTTGCTTTAGTTTTTATTTAATTAGAATGTGGTCACCTTGAGTTAACTATTATTAACAACAATTAAATATTTTAATGTAATCACACATTTGGTCCGTATTATTTACATATTCTCTTAATTTAATCATACTTTTAATAAATTAAAATAAATTTAATACTCCAATCGAATGATGTCACATGTTATGTCATGTGTCACCATTTGATTGGAAGATTAATTTTATTTTAATTAATATAATTATTTTCACTAATCAAAGAGTGATATGTGTCACCTTCTGGTTGAAAGAAAACAAAAGAAAGCAAGCTGAGCATAAAAGATTCAAACTTTGGCCACTTAGAAAATCAAACATTTATCCAACCATTAAGTCAATACCATTATTTGGTCTAAAATAGATAACATGGTGTATATATTTTGTATCTTAGTGTATAAATACTTAAATTAATAATAATTTATATATATTAACTTAAAAAATATTTTTATATTAACTTATTAAATATATTTTATTATTAACTTAATTTTAAAAAAAAATTATTTTCATTTAAAAATATATATTTTATGTTAAAATTTATTTAAAAGTATGACTAAATTGAGAAAATATATAAATAATATAGATTAAATGTGTGAATATACCAACTATCGTGTCACATATTCTGTTAATTGTTAACTACAATTAACATGTAATGATCACGTCTTAATTAAATAAAAACAAAAGTGATATATCTTATGTTATTTGAAACCAATGACAAAAACTAGACAAAACACAAATGATTATCCATATAGTTAATTTTTTTTATCTTTTATCGTACGAGTAGACCATTTTATCGTTTTAGCAATGGCGGATCAAGAAGCAAAGGATCATAATTCCTATAATCCGAACTCGAATATTCAAGTATTTTTTACGTCCATTTATTTACAAAATGCAATGACACGGAAATGTAAGAAAATGGTAATGGAGGGGTAACACGACCATTTGAACAATGGGTAATACTCGTATTACTGGAAATAAATGAATTTTGTAATACATCAATTATATATATATATATTTTTTCTTTCCCACCAATAAGGGTTGAAAGGAAAAGCCTCGGTAACCATTTTCCGGTTAGGGCCGTCGCACAAAATTGATCCTCCTCAATCAGAGTCCTAGTCCCAGACGTAAACCGGAAGAAAGGAGCTGAAAATGCTGGCAACAAACTCTTCACACTTTCAGCACCAAGAACTAAAGGTGTAACCGTTTTCTAGTTCTCACGCTTTGCATGCCTTTTTCTCGGCTCGACACATTTAGTTTAGAAAGGTACCGTGAAAGGTAAAGCATATAAATCAGTCTCGGGCAAGAAGTGAGCATGTGGCCAACTTGTTGATTTCATTTGAGACGAACCAATATTTCCATCTTTGCTACTTTTGAACCCACTGTTGAGGTTTCGCTTCCTCCGAAACAGCCAGTCCTCATCAACAAAACTGGTTAACTCAGTCTGCTGTGTAGGCACAACCCAATCCTCCACAAGATTTTTGAATCCTAAAGCTAGTGTAGGAGAGCAACTGCTGCACAAGCTTGTTGGCAATGATGCCTGAGCACTACGAGCAACACTTTCTGATACACCAGAAGATGAGAGAGGTTTTTCTTTGCTGAGCTTGGGATTTAACTCGGGGAGTTCAATATTGGCAGTAGAACAAGGATGTTCTTCCAGTTCTGTGCCTGTTCTAGGGACATTCTCCTGCGTCCCTTGAACAAAGGCCTCATCAATCTTTCCTGAGGTAGAGCAAGGGTGCTCCTTTCTGGGTAGCACTTCAGGATCTTTATGCCTTCGCGAAGGCAACCCATGCGTCGATTGAACAAAGGCCTCATCAATCTTTCTTGAGGTAGAGCAAGGCTGCTCCTTGGTGGGTAGCACTTCAGGATCTTTATGCCTTTGAGAAAGCAACCGGAACCGGATAATTCTTCCTTCACATTAATAATAACAATTCGAATACACAGTATCAGTGCCCATGTGAAGAAAACAAACCCAAGTAAACAGCCTCTCCCAGGTAAGCAAGAGATACAAACACACTCACCAGAATTATGCCCACTGTCAGGGGACAAGCTCAGCTTCTGTCTTTTACTGCTGTTAAGGGTGCTATCGGAGGAGTTCTGGGGTCCCACTGCATGACCATGTTCTTCAGTAAGCGTACTCTTCTCATAACATTCAACTTCATTTTCTCTTCTCTTTTGATAGTCTCCTCCTTTTTGAGCTTCTTGGCTCCTCTCGTCTTTATGCCTTTTCTTATGACCATGCTTTTTACTTTTGGTTTCTCCAATGTCCGGGGCCTTGTCTCTTTCTTTCTTCTCCCGTTTTTTCTCTTTCTTATCTTTCTTTTCTTTCTTCCTTTCCTTCTTGGCCTTCTCTTCTTCTCTTTTAATCTACAAATTACAAGAGAAAGAGTCAGCTTATGAACATACAGTGGAAGCAAATGCAAACAGGCAAATGCAAACAGGGGAACACAGGCAGTCCTTGAACCAACTTCAGCATGAAGAATTACAAATGAAATATTCTCTCTTAGACTCTTACCATGTAGTAAAGTTTACCATTTACAAATGACTGCAAACTTCACAATTGATTATGCTAGTCCCATTATAAAATTGACACGATTCTTTGTTCCTCTCTCCAGCGCAAATTTACATGCAACTCTAGTAAAACTTCGGTTCCATTTTCAAGCAACATTTCATTAAGAGGCCAATACAATTTCACTAAATTCTAGCTAGCGTCTTAACAATTCAATTTTAAGCTTCAATAGAACTTCCATACTACCGTCCATACATGAATATACTTGAGCACACATTCACATCGTTCCTTTAGATACTGAACTAATAACAATTGCTGCCTCTGTACCATGCTGATACACAAACGAACGGATAACAATAGGCCTCATTCATTTCTTGGATTATCTGGGTTCAATTTCACAAAGTTAAACTTTAACATTACTAAAAAAAACTCTCCATTTATTTTACAATAAATCCAGATAACGAACAGATGACATGGCCGGTAAGGAAACGGTTACTTGAAATTGCTTGATTCTCTATCCAATCTCTTCACAGCTTTTATAGCCATAATATGCAACACATGTTCATTAGGAATTAAGGCTCTTACTAACACTCAGCTCTCTGACACCAAATATATATTTCCCCCCATCCCTTTGCTATACAAACAAAAGCAAAGCATCGAGGAAAGACAAATATAGCAGTCGAGCAGAAAGGGTGAACCCCCCCCCCCCCCAAAAGCTGTGCATTCGATTGGGGATTTGCTCAACAAACCTTAATCGACTCAATCAGTGCCTCATCGCGGATTCCGTTCTTTAAGTACCCCGGGGGAGGATACGGAAAACACCGAGACATCTATTGATTCAGCAACAACCGATTAATACGAAACCGAAAAGGGAAAACGAAAACGAAACCCTAGATCGGGGTCGGATTAAGAAAAGAAAGAACTGCAGCTGTAAAATATTGGGCGTTTTAAGGGAAAACCTTCAGCTTCTCCCTCCGAAAATGAAAGTTTTTGAAAAATGGGAAGCTAATTAAAAGATAGGCCGTTCTTAGATTAGGGTTTGAGAGAGGAGACGCTCTTTAGATCCAAACGCAGATGGGAGCTTTGGATCCAAATTGTCTGGACGCAGGCGAAGAGCGGGTATTTAATATTTATAGAGGATTTGACCCTTTATTTCGGAGAATTACTAGTGAAACGCTGTCGTTTTAAGGTGAAGCCATTTCATTTAAAAACAAAGTACACAAATAGTTCTCGTACCCCCAGTATGCATAATAAATATACATAAAAATAAGTATTAAAAAATAATAACACTTGTATTACATGTATTAATTAATTTATAAAACTTTTGCACTTTTAATGTATGTGAGATATTATTTATATTTAGATTCTATATAAAGATTTTGTTTTCTGAATTTTTAAATTTTATATTGTAATTAAATAGTTATGACTAGTTATTATGTTTTTAATAATATTAATTCAAATAATGTAATGGGAGTTCAAAGATTAAGTATTTTATATTGTTTTATAAAAAATAATTCATATTTATTTTATTAAATAATATATTTATATGACGATGATCAAAATTGAAGTGGAACTGAAGGTAGCCGCCATATGCATGCGAGGATCTTTCACATGATAAACACAAGCATTTGGGTTCTCATCACTGAAAGCAGTGGTGTACTTGACTTCAGACGAGGTGGCCCTGGCGAGCTGACCGGCTTCCGGATCTTGGACCACATTCCAGACATACTCAGGCAGCGCCTCCTTGGCGTAAGTTCATCATTTGGATTAATAATTTCTTTAATTATTGAAATAAGTTAGTTTGTATAACATTATTCTAATTATTGTTTTTAACTTTTCCTTCACTAATAATACTATCAAATTATTGACTCACTTCGAAAGATATAATTTATCCATCAGTATTATAATATATTTTAATATGATCATTGTAAACACCATTTTTCCCATTTTTATTTTATTATGTAAAAAATAATATTAAAATATAGTGGTTGGGGTTATTAATACCCCAACCAACCCTTGTAACATCAGACTCCCTTTCCCCGATTTTGGGGAAGAAAAGCAGATTTCATTTTTGACTTGGTCTTGGCTCTCAATTTTGGCTTTCTTTTTTCCTTTCTTACTTTGCTTTTTCTTTGGTTTTTCGGGGTTGATGAGTTGCAGGAGAGTGGCCACCGTTGAGTTGTGGCCGACGAGTGAGAGTGTCGGCTGTTGGTGGCCGGAGGTGAGCGTAGGGAGGGTCTTTGTTAGGGTCTTGGTTGAAAGCAAAGAGAGAGGAGAAGGTCACTTTGACCTTCGTTTTAACATCCCTCGGCGGGCTCGATCGCCGTTCGGAGCATGGGGTGGTCACCAAGGTGTTTTGGTCGTCGTTTAGGGTCGGTTTTAAGCCTCATCGACATGGGGTGAGTGAAAGAACGAGAGAGTGTTATATGAAGAACGGTGAGATTTTTTACCGTTCAAGGGGTCGGTCGGTCCTCCTCCGTCATGCTTGAGGTCGACGGCGGGTGTAGGTCGGTCCCTGGCCCGGTGGACGGCGTGTGGGGGCCGGTGAACGACGGCCGAATGAATCGTTTGAAGCTTTGATAAGCTTCTCTGCAGTTTACGTAAATGGAGGAGGAAAATATTATGTTTGTATGGAAAATAGTTAAATCACGTATCAGGTCCCCTATTTCTAGGGGTTTTCTGTTTTGTTCATTTATTTCAGGGTCAAATCGCGTTTCAGGTCCTCCCTATTTCAGCGTATCTTGCATTTTGGTCACTATCAGGGTAAAAGCATCCTTAAGCCCTCATATTTTAGCTTCTATTGCACTCTGGTAATTTATTTTGTTATTTATTTTGAATATGCATATTGATTTTATTAACTTTCGAATTTAGTCACTGTTTTTATGTTTATTCATTTAGTCACTGTTTGGATTTTGTTTTTATTATATTATGATTTGGATGTGATATTTGTAATTTATTTATTTTAGTCACTTTTTTTTTCTCATTTGGCATATAATTGTAATATTCTAATTTAGTCCCGAGTTGTGGTGTAATGTATTATACATTATATTTGGCATGTAAAATTTGTAGTATGTATTTTAAGTGATGCATATGTTTTATATTTTATTATTTATAATTTAGGTGAATGTACAATTTTATTTTTTTAAACTTAAGTACTTTATTCTCTTTATTTACATTTGTATTATTCATTTTAGTATTTATTATTTAACCTTTATTATTTAGAACTTTAATTTTTGTAATGTTTATTTTAGTAATTATATTTTGTTTGCTTATTTAACGTAATATTTATGCTTTAAAGTATGCACTTGTTAATTTAGTTCAATTTTATTTCCATCATTGAATAGCATTTAATTTTTATCTTTGCTTTAATTTTCATTTATTTGTTCCTAATTAGTATTTTTAATTTATAACTTTTACCATGAAAATTTGTTTGTGCATATAGATCTAGATATTTGGAATATGTATGAAAGCTTCATAAGCATAACTTAATCGATTTCATAATTGGATTAAGGGTAGTATTTATTTAGTTTAAAATATTAAGAAGAGACGGTCTTAAAGTAACTAGATGTCATATTCTGATATTTTAAAATAAATAAAAACTCTATTTAGAAAAACCTAAAACTTTTGAATATGCCTATTTTAGTTTTATTCATTTTGGTTGAATCACATTATTTTAATATTGAGTTCTTGGGAGAAATTATTATATTTTTTTATTTCAGTTGGAAAGAGAAATATTCGTCCTACAATATTTTAGGGATTATTTTCTCTTCAATTGGAAATATTAGAATATTTTATATTTCTCCTTAGAATTTTTCATTAAATAAAAATTGTATGGTTGAATCTGGAATAATAGGATCGTAACTTAAATTTATATTCAAATTCTTAGATTTTCACTGTTAGAGATGATTTATAATCGATGGGGTACCAATTATGGGCGTTGTGGGGTGTTTATCTTTTCCCACACGTAATCGACCCCCGAACCCTTATTATTGCTTAAAAATGAATTTTTGGTTACAAGTGGATCAGTGTATCTTTTAAAATGACGTTTTTCTTAAAAACTTTTTTAAAAGAAAATTTTTAGGTATTCGATCTACCTAACTTAAATATTTGATGGCGACTTCAAAACATTTCAAAATCTTTTCAAAACCTTTTCAAAGAAAACCCCAAGTTGTACTAAGTTTTTCCCTCGCCCAGGCGGAAAACGGTGTCAACAGCTTGGCGACTCCGCTGGTGATTTTGTGGATCAAGCCCTAAATCGATTATATATTGTTTCTATAGTTGTAAATTGAGAATTCGATTTTATTTAATTTACGATTATTTTGATTTCTTTCAATTCTTTTATTATTTTTTTATCATTGTATATTAATATTTGTATTTGATTGATTTTCAGATGTTAAAGTTTCAGATTCGCTTTAGTTCATTTTTGTGTGGTTGTTTGTCAAAGGTTTGATAATTTCTTCTCACACACGACACTTGCATTGCATAACATAAGCTCTATACCCGAGCTCTTCTTTTTAAGTGGGAGTGAAAGCGACGTCTTCGTGAGAATTTATTCTCCGTGTCAGACCTAGCAATTAGCTTCCGGGGTTCATATGTCCTATGTCTTCGTGAGAATTTATTCTCCGTGTCAGGCATAGGAAAATGTGCCCTCTCGAATTGAACTCGATCCGCTTAAGCCTATAATGGGTGAGGATTGAGGGTCTGGCTCGCCCAAGGGGGCACCGACAAGGACAATTCGAGTACCTTTACTCTTAGAACTTAAACCATGCATACAATAAACCGTAGAAACCCACCCGATTTAAGACAATGCCGAAACTCGTCCATAGATACCCAAATAAGTGTACACAAAGGAGAAATGAACTCTAACCTTTGTTTTTTTATTTTTATTTATTTATTTTTATAATTGCATGTGAATTAGAAATTATGCGGTTAGGGTTTTATTTCCCCTTATGTGTTTTATTCATTATATTTTATGGTTTATTTACTAGTTGAATTTAATCTGTTCATATTTCACTAACATACATTTTCTCTCTTTGATTATTATTTTTACTAACATCTTTTCCTTGTATTGTTTCTTTATTTGTGCATAAACATGTTGTTAATGCCCGAGCTATTTATCAAAGTTAGAAGGCTTTTAAAACAACAACGTCACACGAAGGGGTAAAATATTTTTATCTACTTTGACATATTGAGACATTGTGTGTTCTTTGAAAGTTGTTCTAGGATAATTACCTTGGAATTAACACATGTTTCATATATATCATGACATAGAAGGTATTGATTCCCGAGTTAATAGTCACATTAGAAGGTTTTCAATACGACAATGTCACTCGAAGAGGTATAATAGAAATGCAAAAATGCATCAATGGTCCAGAAGGGTGTTCCAGGAAACAACTGAAGAGGTACGTCAAGCTGGAATACATGAAGCTCAAATGATGCAGTAAAATAAGCTTTTCAAGGGTGCTACGATGATATTGATACAAGTAAAAAAATATGATTGAAGTCATCAGGCAACAACGACAGCCAACACGAGACAGTGGATGATGTCAGTCGCATATGGTCGCTCAACAAATGCATTTCTGGAAAAGAAGTCGAAGCGTTGGAATTTTTCATCAAGCCAAGGATAAAAGAAGATTGTTTCCTTGCATTCTCGATCAAAATTGAAGAAGTCGAGCAATATGACGTGATTTGTAGTTTCCATCTGCCTCATTGTATTAAGACATTGTGTGTTCTTTGGAAGTTGTTTTATGACAATTACTTTGGGATCAATGCCTTTGTTGCATTTACATTTTGTATTTTTGCATTCCCATTTTTGTATCTTTTCATTTGCATGTGCATCTTCACATATTTACATTAGCATCCATACATCGTACATTGCATGATATATATTGCATATCAACGTGCATTATCACGGATCCTGGGAGTAACTCGTTGTATCTTTTGAGGCAAATTGAAGTCACCCCTTCGCATTTAGAAAATAATTGAGAGCTAAAGACGTGATGTTAGAGCTGTCTGAAGTTTGAGGCACATCATTGAGATCCGTGGGGCATGGAGAAGCAAGGCCCAGATTTTGTTAAACACAAGGGTATTAACCTTTAACTCATAATGAGACATTCTGGGCCAGTTACCAAGAAATTCTTCCACCCATCATGAAACCTTGTTGCCCTGGCCTTGTCCTGTTTGAACGTGTTTTTGTTCTTTCCTTAATATATATTTTTTATAATTGAACTTACGTCGTTTTCTAAGGTTATGAGCAATAAATCAAGTTTTAATCTTGTAGTTCTTTGAATATCGAATGAATTAAAGGTTCTTTTACTACTTCATTAATTTTAGATCTTTGACAATGGGCAAGATTAGACCTTCCATACCCCATCCAAAGCCGAAATAACCATTGATGAGTTCCTTACCCGAAATAACACATATTTACTCCCAAAGGACCAAACTTTGATATCACTTCCCTTCGAAACAATAAAGTCATGTCCTTATCCCCTAAAGCGCAAAAACTGGTACTTTTACCTTCCCAGACATAAATAATCTTTTCATGACATTACATTTTTCAGAATTACGACTTTAAAGTCACACATTTCCCTTCCTATACACAGAACCACCATTCATTTCCCAATTTCAATAAAATCGGGAGGTATAAAGTACAAGATGTCTGCATATACGAGAACCATTTCTGCAAGAAGAAAGACAAGATGGAGTGTTGCAGATCAAGTTTTTTGAATGAGGATTAGAATAATTGGGGCATACCAGGGGCAAATAGAAGAAGAAAAAAATAAAGGGTATCATTGAAATAATTCTATCATGCATTAATTACATTTTTCATGTAAATAAAATTAATCTTGAATACTCGTCCCCCCTGGGGATACCTCGTTTACAAAGACTTCCATGTATGAGATGATGAATGGCTTTGTTTCATTTATCCTTTTATATGTATATATATACCCCTTGTTGTCCCCTTTTGAGCCTATAATATTGTTTCTTCTGATCCAACCCTAACCAAGGATCACCCTCCACACTGAGGGGTAAATATGAAGGACATCTGCTCGCATGTGTGAAGATCATCAATCTATATTTCGCTACAGAGGCGAGTCATATGAAGAAATAACAAGATATTACAAGGTGGACCAAATACGAAGCGCTCGATGATCAAATCGAATTGACAACATAGAGAGAAAAAGAAAATATATATAAAAAAACACAAACAAAGAAAGAAAAAAAAAAGAAAAACACAAAAAAAAACAGGAAAAGAGAAAAAATAAAGAGAAAAAATAGAAGAAAAAGAAAAAAAGATTAAAAAAAAGAAATAGACAGATCCAACACTTCAAGATGGGCGGTTCAAAGATTTAGAATCAATTCGCCAGAAGATTAGAGAACACCAAAAGAAAATAGAATAAAAGACGGATGAGCAGATTCAAATCAGGCCGAGCAATATTGAAGATGGCAGAACGAATTGATCCTTGGTTCGATAACCCTTAAACACTTGTTTGGGCCTATTTATCCTTTTCTTTCATAACCGTGAGCCTTAGCCTACGTTACGTGCCTGAAAAGTCCCTTCTAATCATACATGGATTTTTAAGTGGAGAGACTATCTTCAGATTTCATTCCGTCCCTCAGGGTTAATTTTATTTGTAAAAAAATAGTTTTCTAAAATCTTTAATGCATGATAGGAGAAAAAAATAAAATGAGGGTTCAAGACGTAAAATTTTAGATTACGTCTTGAAACCAAAGGAGAATTCGAGTTGAAAACCTAAAAAGGCTGCTCGAATATGAAGATTATCAACTACTGCACAGAATAAGATCTTATATATCTATTGATAAAGCATTGCACAGTCCAAAGACACTCACGAGGGCTGAGAACTAGTGAACATTTCCATAAGAGAAGTATGTCGGTTGCTTCATTAGATCAATGAACACCAGAATCAAGGAAACAAGAAGTCAACTTGAAACACATTACCTACCCAAGTCAGCCTAAGCTTTATATCAGCATTAATCTTTACCCTTTTCAAATGTATATAATTTTTCAAGGATTAAAAGAAAAGTTTATTTATTTGATATTCAATGAACTCTTGTTTTACAATTTCTTTTGATTGTGAGCCTAAAGAAAATGACAGCATTCTTGAAATTTATTCATCAATTTTTTTCACATTTCTAAAATTAAAAGAAAGGAGAAAAACATTTTCAAACATGACAATCTCAAGTGAAAAGGGTCCTTGAGGCTCATTCTGCCTCTATCGGAGAAAAGAGCAAACAATGCCAGAACAATGAAGCATTTCTTGAAAGCAAATAGTTTGAGAGATCATAAGGACTAGAGGACAGAAGTAGTAACACTTCCTTGTGACGTCGTTAGTAACTCATCAAGAAGCAGATGATCGTTTTAGTTGAAAGGGGCACATATCTCATCTAATGGCAAATGTTCATGACATTTCTGTTAGAAGAACTGATCACTTCTTAAGTGTTCATCTAGTCGTGGTATCATGAAGAGAATCCATCAAGCTATTCGTTAAAATTACTAATTAGCGATACAAGAGCGAGACCATTCGAGATTAAGATTTTGGCACAAAGAAATCCACAAGTACCCACATTGAGGCATTACCAAAACCAGATCTCGCTAAGATACATGATTCAAATAAAAAATACATGGTGAATGAGCTTCGCCGTTTGGGAGTGCCAAGGGCATAATATGAGGACAAGAAGAGCCTACCTCACTGTTTCTGATAGAACCATTGAATTAGAGACAGAAAAAGGTATCAAGATCGTATGCCTGACTGCAGGAGATCACTTCTTCTAAGACTGTAACGAAGAAACCAAAGATAGAAGACAAAATGACACGATTGCACAAGGTAGTCAAATTACTCCTCAGAAGATGCAAGCTTAAGTTGATAAATTGCCATTGAGGCAAAATTCATTCAAGGTGATCAAAGTAAGGGAAGACTGAGATCTCCAATTTGGAGCGAGAAGAAGAATAATTAACATTTTTGCATACAAGAAAGTCATACATTACATTTAGATTCATTTAAGTGCATTCATATACATACATAATTCTTACAGATTTTCCAAGAAAAAAAATAAAATAAAAGTCAGAATTCAAGCCTCAAATGGAGGGAATTACATTAATAGTGGCAGAACCTCAAGAATTGAGGAAACCAATACACAGAACAATCATCATTTTTGAAGTGGGGCATGTTACCCAGCTAATGTGTTTTTAGGAACTAAGTCTGATTTTCAGAAGTTTCATGATGATTTTCAAGTGAGTTTTTAAAGAAACTAAGTCTGGTTTTCAGAAGTTTCTTGATTTTTCTCAAATGAACGTTCAAAGAAATTAAGCCTAATTTTTAGGGGTTTATTGATGTTTTCAAATGAATTTTCAAAGAAATTAAGCCTGGTTTTCAGGGGTTTCTTGATTATTTTTTTTGAATTTTTTAGAGAAGTTAAGCCTAATTTTAGGGGTTTCTTGATAACTGTAAATGAATATTTTTGAAGAAGTTAAATTTATCAAAAGAAAAAATTTTACTGGAGAAAGATGTGCCCATTCACAAGTCAAGATTCGAAAAAAATACACTTAGGTGCGACAGATAAAGAAGACAATCAAACCAGGAAAAGAATGAAGACTAATCTAAGAATGAAGACTGATCTAGCAATGAAGTCTGCTCTTGCAACCATTTCCAACAGATCAAGAAAACCATCATTCATACATGACTAGCATCTTTGCATCATACATTTCATCATTTCATACACATGATAAATTTTGATTTCCCTCTCATGAGGATTCCTGTAAAGTTTATTTTGAAAAACTATTTTGTCCTTCTTAGGATCATTTTTTAGAGAATTGTTTGAGTACTTCTTAGGACCGTTTTTCTGGGATATCACATGAGTATTTCTTAAGATTTTTCCCTAAAAGCATTTTCAATTATGTCTTTCTTCCAACTTGACTTTTCTAGGACACTTCAATGAGAATGAGCAGTTTCGTTTCCAGGATGGACCCAACAAAGACAAAAACACAGCAATTTGCAACATTAAGTATTTCAAAGAGCCAACAAAGATTTCATTTCACGACTTCAGCAAAGAATCAATCCATAGTTTTCACCATTGAAAGAAATGGATCTCAGCAAAATTCGAGGACCTTTGGGTCAATACCTTCGGGTACTTCAAACACCATTATTATTGACATATGATAATCTTTTGCAGGTTTAAAACTCTTCAAAGAGAGGGAAAACCAATCAACACTTCCAATGGAGAGTTCATAATGAGAAGAACTCATCCGATGAGGGAGAAGAAGTTCATAATGAGAAGAACTTGTTCAACCTTAGTTCGATTCATCACATTTGGAGTTGAATCAGCAACACCTCACTCGAGGGAACAACATTTCCAATGGAGAGTTCATAATGAGAAGAACTCATCCGATGAAGGAGAAGAAGTTCATAATGAGAAGAACTTGTTTAACCTTAGCTCGATTCATCACATATGAAGTTGAATCAGCAACACCTCACTCGAGGGATCAACATTTCCAATGGAGAGTTCATAATGAGAAGAACTCATCCGATAAAGGAGAAGAAGTTCATAATGAGAAGAACTTGTTTAACCTTAGCTCGATTCGTCACATATGGAGTTGAAACAACAACACCTCACTCGAGGGATCAACCTTTCTAGTGGAGAGTTCATAATGAGAACAACTCATCTGATAAGGGAGAAGAAGTTCATAATGAGAAGAACTTGTTCAACCTTAGCTTGTTTACATCGCATAAGGAGTTGGAATATCACCGACTTTTCCTCGTCCCTCACATAAGGAGTTGGATCAGTATCACCTTGGCTCAACCATCATAGAAGGAGGTGGACCAACATTTTAGTGAAAAGGTTCATAATGAGAAGAACCAATCCGACAAGGGAGAAGAAGTTCATAATGAGAAGAACTTGTTCAACTTTGTTCGATGTCATCACAAAAGAAGGTAGATCACATTTCCAGTGGAGAGTTCATAATGAGAAGAACTCATCCGATAAGGGAGAAAAAGTTCATAATAAGAAGAACTTGTTCAACCTTGGTGATTCCATCACAGAAGGAAGTGGATTGACATCCCCAGCGAAGAGTTCATAATGAGAAGAACTCGCCCGGTCAAAAGAAATTGGAGTTCAAGGTTTTAGCAATTTAGGCTAGATAAAAAATGGTGCTTACTATCTTTGCTCTATTCCTGTTCCACAACAATGAGCAAAGAGGGGCAGCTGTAAACACCATTTTTCCCATTTTTATTTTATTTTATTATGTAAAAAACAATATTAAAATGTAGTGGTTGGGGTTATTAATACCCTAACCAACCCTTGTAACATCAGACTCCCTTTTCCCGATTTTGGGGAAGAAAAGCAGATTTCATTTTTGACTTGGTCTTGGCTCTCAATTTTGGCTTTCTTTTTTCCTTTCTTACTTTGCTTTTTCTTTGGTTTTTCGGGGTTGATGAGTTGCAGGAGAGTGGCCACCGTTGAGTTGTGGCCGACGAGTGAGAGTGTCGGCTGTTGGTGGCCGGAGGTGAGCGTAGGGAGGGTCTTTGTTAGGGTCTTGGTTGAAAGCAAAGAGAGAGGAGAAGGTCACTTTGACCTTCGTTTTAACATCCCTCGGCGGGCTCGATCGCCGTTCGGAGCATGGGGTGGTCACCAAGGTGTTTTGGTCGTCGTTTAGGGTCGGTTTTAAGCCTCATCGACATGGGGTGAGTGAAAGAACGAGAGAGTGTTATATGAAGAACGATGAGATTTTTTACCGTTCAAGGGGTCAGTCGGTCCTCCTCCGTCATGCTTGAGGTCGACGGCGGGTGTAGGTCGGTCCCTGGCCCGGTGGACGGCGTGTGGGGGCCGGTGAACGACGGTCGAATGAATCTTTTGAAGCTTTGATAAGCTTCTCTGCAGTTTACGTAAATGGAGGAGGAAAATATTATGTTTGTATGGAAAATGGTTAAATCACGTATCAGGTCCCCTATTTCTAGGGGTTTTCTGTTTTGTTCATTTATTTCAGGGTCAAATCGCATTCCAGGTCCTCCATATTTCAACGTATCTTGCATTTTGGTCATTATTAGGGTAAAAGCATCCTTAAGCCCTCATATTTTAGCTTCTATTGCACTCTGGTAATTTATTTTGTTATTTATTTTGAATATGCATATTGATTTTATTAACTTTCGAATTTAGTCACTGTTTTTTATGTTTATTCATTTTAGTCACTGTTTGGATTTTGTTTTTATTATATTATGATTTGGATGTGATATTTGTAATTTATTTATTTTAGTCACTTTTTTTATTTCTCATTTGGCATATAATTTGTAATATTCTAATTTAGTCCCGAGTTGTGGTGTAATGTATTATACATTATATTTGGCATGTAAAATTTGTAGTATGTATTTTAAGTGATGCATATGTTTTATATTTTATTATTTATAATTTAGGTGAATGTACAATTTTATTTTTTTAAACTTAAGTACTTTATTCTCTTTATTTACATTTGTATTGTTCATTTTAGTATTTATTATTTAACCTTTATTATTTAGAACTTTAATTTTTGTAATGTTCATTTTAGTAATTATATTTTGTTTGCTTATTTAACGTAATATTTATGCTTTAAAGTATGCACTTGTTAATTTAGTTCAATTTTATTTCCATCATTGAGCATTTAATTTTTATCTTTGCTTTAATTTTCATTTATTTGTTCCTAATTAGTATTTTTAATTTATAACTTTTGCCATGAAAATTTGTTTGTGCATATAGATCTAGATATTTTGAATATGTATGAAAGCTTCATAAGCATAACTTAATTGATTTTATAATTGGATTAAGGGTAGTATTTATTTATTTTAAAATATTAAGAAGAGACGGTCTTAAAGTAACTATATGTCGTATTCTGATATTTTAAAATAAATAAAAACTCTATTTAGAAAAACCTAAAACTTTTGAATATGCCTATTTTAGTTTTATTCATTTTGGTTGAATCACATTATTTTAATATTGAGTTATTGGGAGAAATTATTATATTTTTTTTTATTTCAGTTGGAAAGAGAAATATTCGTCCTACAATATTTTAGGGATTATTTTCTCTTCAATTGGAAATATTAGAATATTTTATATTTCTCCTTAGAATTTTTCATTAAATAAAAATTGTATGGTTGAATCTGGAATAATAGGATCGTAACTTAAATTTATATTCAAATTCTTAGATTTTCACTGTTAGAGACGATTTATAATCGATAGGGTACCAATTATGGGTGTTGTGGGGGTGTTTATCCTTCCCCACACATAATCGACCCCCGAACCCTTATTATTGCTTAAAAATGAATTTCTGGTTACAAGTGGATCAGTGTATCTTTTAAAATGACGTTTTTCTTAAAAACTCTTTTAAAAGAAAATTTTTAAGTATTCGACCTACATAACTCAAAAAGTCGATGGCGACTCCAAATCATTTCAAAATCTTTTCAAAACCTTTTCAAAGAAAACTCCAAGTTGTACTAAGTTTTTCCCTCGCCCGGGCGGAAAACGATGTCGACAATCATCTTTAGATGTGTAGATGATTTTTAACATAAAAACCGATATGGTAAATAATAAAATTAGTATGATTATATATTTAGTTTTCATTATTTATAAATTTTAATAATATATTTTCAATTTCGATTTACTTTTATAATTTAATCCTTCAACGTGGTAATATCACTAGTAAAATATATTGTCATATAATTAGATGAAAACAAAATTAAAGGGAAAAGTTTTCGAATTTTTAGGGTATTTATATTTTGGTCATCTAATTTTTAAAACTTACAATATAATTATCGAACTTTAGTTCATTTTCATTTTGGTCCCTGTTGTTATATACCGTTAATTTTTACTGATGTGACACTTAATCATTTTTTTCTGACGTGGCAGCTTCTTCTCTTTCTTCCTTCTTTCTTCTTCTCCGTCCTCCTCCTAAAATCCAACGACTGTGCTGGCTGTTTTTATTAATTTTCTTTCCCAATGGCAATAGACAATGACAGCAGGGAACGACCTACACGCATATAAGTTAAACAAGGGTTGCAGCTTCACCAATGGGGATCGATTTAGTAGCAGGAGGCAAGAGCAAGAGCAAGAAGACCAAAAGGACTGCTCCCAAGTCCGATGATATTTACCTCAAGCTTCTCGTCAAGGTCTCACCTTTGTCTTCATTTCCCGTTAAAAAGAATGTTCATTATTTTGCTGTTTTGAATAAATGATTTGATTTTTGTGTTGGGTCTTAGCTTTACCGTTTACTTGTGAGAAGAACTGGGAGCAAATTCAATGCTGTTATATTGAAACGTTTGTGTATGAGCAAAGTTAACAAGCCATCAACGTGAAAGTGGATAGTGTTGCTTGCTTTGGAGCTGGATTTTTCAGCTTCTGCAGACTGCATGTCGTTTTTTCCCTTCTGAAAGAAGAATATGTCTGCTACCGACGTTTATAAGATGTGCTTTGGGTAGAAGTGCAGGTTCTTCTCAGAGGTCCGAAGAATGGCCGTGAAGCAGTTAAACATTAGTATTTGTTTTGAGGATTGTCTTCCATTTATTACCGCGAACCGAATTTTGCTGTGCTTTAGGTTTCCATGGTATTTGTTTGATTATGGAATGATTTGTATCGTTAAAAGCTGCTGGGATTTTCATGATTTGCTCCAATTTGCAAATGGAATAATGAACACTTTGCCGTCAAAAATAAATAATTGACTGGATTTGAACTTTTGCAGCAAGGTAATCCATGGGTTTTGAGGCTAATTGCGATTGCTTGCGTTTCTTTGGCTGCAAAGATTAAGGACATTCATTTTTGTTACTCTAATTTTCAGGTAAAAGAATAAATCTTTAATCTTTCATGGATTTGAGTGTGGGAGTGAAGTCTGCAGTGTTTGGAGAGGTGAGATTTTAAGGAGAAGGAGAGCTGAGATTTTAAGGAGAAGAAGAGAATAATAAAAAGGAGCTGATGTGTCACGTCAGTAAAAATTAACGGGAGGTAACGATAGGAACCAAAATGAAAACGAACTAAACTTTTGATAACTGTATTACAAGTTTCAAAAGTTGAGTGACCAAAATACAAAAATCCTAAAAGTTTGAAGATTATTTTATATACTTTATCCTAAAATGGTTGTCCCTTGTTCCCATATCTAATGGGGTAAGGGGAGGTAAGATAGTAGGCTGCCCCCAACATCAGGTTGAAAGCAACTTCCGTAGAAGACCTCCGAATTATGAAATACCCTCCGTGGGAACCGATCCCACGACCTCACGGTTAAAAACTTTGTGCTCTACTAACTGAACTGGATAGTCATCTCTATATATACTTTGTCCTAAATTAAATAAAAATGACATTATAAAGGATCAAACTTGTAAATTTAAAGAGAATACCGTGCCCTAGCCACGAAAGAAAAGAAAAGAGAGACAAAAGAAACACAACTAGCAAAGCTAGATAACTGACAATACCAGAGAACGTGCCACTCAGAGGCAGATGAAGGCGTACCAAAAGGTAGAGTAAAAAACCCTAATACAAATAAAAATGTATGCCCGTCACTTCTTTGTTCTGACATCTCTAATTATAATGAAATTTTAATTGAATTGCCATTACATATTAATAAAATATTGATTGAAAAATCATTTTTAAATAGGTAAATAATATTATTATATGTGTATTTTTATTTTTTTCATATATATAATATTTATATTTAAATAAAATAAATGATATTTGTAGATTTGGTAACAAATTATTTATTTAGTAAATTTTTATGTGAAATATTGTAGGGGTGCCAAAATCAAGTATTTATAATATAAAGCTCAATCGCCTACCAACAATCGAAAGGAGAAGACAAATTGAGGTGCAACCTAAGTTACACGTGAACAGCTAATTAGATTCAAATATGATAACTACGCTAGACAAAGACAAATACCCCATTAACTAAAGAAAACACAAATTAATGATTACAATTTGGTAAACAGAAGTGGGGGAAAAAGCAAATCGCATCTTAAAGTTTTAGTTTCTATTATATAATCACCTTATTTTGTCATCATTTATGCTTAGGGATGGCAATGGATCGGAATGTGTCGGATTTTTGGTTAACTATACACGATATGAAAAATATGTATCATCTATTTGAATTTGGTCTTATCTAAAATATATATATATCCTCCACCCAACATGACCCGACCCGAAAATATATATATTCTGCTCGGCTCCGATCAACCTAAATTTTTAGATTATAAATCCGACCTGATCCAATATAAAATAAGAACTTAACTAAAAAAACAGATAGAGGGGTATTATACCAATTTCCATAAATTTATTCGATGATTTATCTGATAAAAAATATCACAAATTTTCACCCTCCACCAGAACTCGACTTGATCCTACCTGAATTTGAATATGTTTTTTTAAATCTTACCCAATCGAATCAAGTCAAAATATCATCCACGCTTTTCTTAAATGGGTAAATTACACTCTAGGTCCTGGTATATTCTTTCTAGGTTTAAAAATCTCCTTTTTTTATCTTCTACAAGACTAATTTTTTACCCTATTAAACCCGATTTCGAAGCAACGGACCTTCATGCTATAATAAGTATATTGAATAAATTATATAGTCAACACAAAACTACTAGACCAATATTCGAAGCGTTACATTGTAATTGAAATGTCCAATTTTTTTTTACCAAATTATATTTATGGTTGGAATTGTAATTTAATAAAAAAATTACCAATTATACCCGGTCTTTTTCCCTTGTAGATATATCTAGCAGAGAATAATAACCTATGGTAAGTAGGCCATGTTCTTTGTTAACTGTTACAGAAAACAAAGCTAAGGGCAAGGTTGAAACGTGGGAGACCTTTGTTGTTCTTTTTAACAAATAAATTATTTGATATATAATTATTATACCTATTAATAATAATTAAAACTAATTTTGTACTATATAAAAATATAAAACAAATACAATTTGCTTGACAGAAAGAGTTTTTAAACATGAAAGACAGAAAAGGGGAAGGAGAGCGACTAACAGATGAGGGGAGAGGAAGACATGTGAAATGGAAGGCATGTGAGGCACTGTCACAATAATGGGTCCACATGGCATTGCAGGGACAAGAATGGATGTCCAATCCTAAAGTGATAAAAGACCTTAATATCGTTTAAGTAAAATTTTAAGATCGAATTCTTTGTATATGTAGAAAATCTTCGTTAGACGACTTACATACTAAAATCAAGTGTATCATTCGGATCGGTCTAAATTAGTTTAAAAAATGATATATATATTGAACCAAGACTTGCTTAATGTATGTTGTTTTCTGATTAATTAAAATAAATAATTTTTTATCTAATGAGTTAATTAAAAAACATTCCGGGAAAACAGAGACGGTTTCCGAGGGATCAGAATTAGATAATTAATTAATCTTGTATTTATTAGTTGGGGGAAAAGGGTTATATGTCTTAATCATGGTAGGACGGCTGTTGTTAAGGGCAGTAAATGCAATGAAGGGTATGGATTATGGAACCATTAACCATGTGCTTAGATGAACCGGAAAAAGCAAACCCGAGCGGTCCATGATGCCAGCTGGGGTGAATTATTTGACGACGTGTGGGAGAGAGAAGAGTCAACCTAAAAAATTAATGGCATGATATCAAAATTAACCCAAAATGTTTTTTAAAATATTTATTTTAACCTTTTTTGAATTAATCAATGATATCTTATTTATTTACTAACTAATTCAGATTGGGTTCAGTCTCAAATGCTAGGGTTCGAACCCCTGACCTTATTTAAGAAATCTTGTACCTCAACCAACTAAATCAATAATATTCTAGTCATTAACGTTTTCTTTTAGAATAAAAACACTTTTATTTTAGATCATTAGCCATGTTAACAAATAATTTTTATTTATGAAAGGTGTTTTTACCCTAAAATAAAAATTTCAGAGTAAAATATTTCAAAAAAAAAAATAAAGGGATAAAATGATTATTTTCAAAAATATTGAGGGGGCAATTTTAATATTATACCATAATTATTCTTTACTGTGACTATTTGCCGTCCGTGAAAATCGCTGGCATTTTTCGTAAATAAAGTAAAAGAAGCGGGGACATTTTCGCACTTGGGAAATTTACCACCACCTGTCCTACGCTAAGGGACAAAACTCAATGCTCGTCTGCAGCGGTCACAAACAGACAACACCGTTGTTTTAAAGCCATATAATATAGTAATCAAAGGAAAAAAAGTTCTTCTGGTTTTAGCTTTTGCCCATTTAGGAGAAAGAAGAAGAAGAGCGAAGATGTTCTTCGTTTTGCGCGAAACAATGCCTGTTAATTTCTGAATACGATGATCTTCTTCTAAGTGAAACTTTCTTGTAGATTGAAAGGAAATAAGAACTGAGTTAAGCATAAAAAACAAGAGAAGAAGTTTCTCAGGAGCAGGTGAGTGTCTCGCTGCTATTCGCTCATTTTCTTTTTGGCCTTTTGAGTTCATAACTCGTAAATGAGCTCACTCAGCGATTCCGTCAAATATACTCCATGTCATTTGTACTTCAGTACTTTTTCTTTTCTTTTCTTTTCTGGGTCTCTCTCTTTCGTCTTCTTCTTCTTCTTCTTCTTCTTCTTCTTCTTCTTCAAGTGTTGAATCCTTTCGCATTTTGATTTTCTCTTTTTTGACTCGAGAAAGTAAATGAAGAAGCTTGATGGGTAATCTTCTAGTTAAAATTTTGAGTTCTTATTTATCTTTTCAGCTGCTGGAACGGATATTGGGCTGTTTTAGCTCTTAAACTTTGAGGATCTCGAGTGAGTGTTGGATTTCTGGATAGATCCTGGCAAGTCCTGCTTGAAACAACAGTTTCTATTTATTATCAAGTTTCAACATATCATCAATTCCCTTAATAACTCAGGCCTGGATTTTTTCGGCAATACAATTGGAGTCAAAGCTCTTGTTATGGTGAAGTACTGAAGTTCTAGCTCAGAACAAGCCATAACTTTCGAAGTTCACCCTATTAAGCTCCTTTCATTTTTTGGGTATTAAACTAATGTTCATTTAAGTTCAATTTTGACTTGATTGATGATGTAAAATGGATTATGCGGTAATCTAATAAATTTTACATAAAAACAGGTTTTAAGTTTGACTGAGAGGGAAGGATGGCATCTTCGTGGGAACATTTTGGAGAAATCGCAAACATAGCCCAGCTTGCGGGCTTTGATGCTGTGCGGTTAATAGCTATGATAGTTAAAGCTGCAAGCACAGCACGAATGCATAGGAAGAGTTGTAGGCAATTTGCTCAGCATCTGAAGTTGATCGGTAACTTGCTGGAGCAGCTCAAGATAACGGAGCTTAAAAGGTATCCCGAGACGAGGGAGCCGTTGGAGCAGCTCGAGGATGCATTGAGGAGGTCTTACATTTTGGTAAATAGCTGTCAGGAGAGGAGCTACCTGTATGTTCTGGCCATGGGGTGGAATATTGTTTATCAATTTAGGAAGGCCCAGAATGAAATAGACCAGTATTTGAAGCTTGTTCCTCTGATCACTCTGGTGGATAATGCTCGAGTCAGGGTACCGACTAATATCGAAACTGTTTTTATTAATCTTATGCATCTTTATATGTAATTCATTAAAAAGGTTGCAGTTTGTTGTCCCTTAATGGCTTGATTAACTTCACTAAAGCACAATGACTAGACGGTATTTGCCATATTTATTTGAATGTTTAGCCTGGCAGAGTAGGCTTTTCATGCTACTAATTGTTTCATTCCTCCATAACATGCAGGAGAGACTAGAAGTTATTGAGAAAGATCAACACGAGTACACATTGGATGAAGAGGATAGAAGGGTGCAAGATGTTATAATGAAACCGGAACCCTCAAAAATGATGCCATTATTTGAAAAAAACTCTTTCTTCTTCGTACCCAAACATGGGTTTTAATGAAGCACTGCAAAAGGAAAATGAGAAGCTTCGATTGGAACTGCATCGTTCGCAATCTAATTATGATGTGAAGCAGTGTGAAGTAATCCAGCATTTGCTTGAGGTAACAGAAGTTGCTGCAACTTCTGTTACGGAGAAGAGTTCATCCACCAAAGGGTCTAAGAAAGTGGAGCGTAATTACTCAGATGCCGATAGTGAGAAAGATCATTCATATGATGCAAACTCCCCTAAGAAGCCCGATTCTCGTACAACTTCAAGGTTGTTTTTATTTTCATTTTGAATTTTACATTGCCAGAAGGTATTATATATATCTCCTCAGAACCTTGTAATAAAGTTAAAAGTTGGGTGGAAAGGCTACAATTTTATGCTTTTAATGCAAGAGTTTGTTGCTGATATCTTCATACCTTGTTATTTGTTAGGAATTTGGCATTTGTTTCAGTTTTGGTGCCTTGAGTCCTTAAGCTTGTGAATTTGCACTTATAGTTTATACATTTCATGACTTAAATTTAAATGTGGTTTCTAAAGTCATGTCATGCATTTCCAGAAACACTTCTTCAGTTTCATCAGGACATGATCTGCTCTCCCATAGAGGTTCGCATCGGTATGAAGAATGGAATGCTGATTTGCTCGGTTGTTGCTCCGAACCATCTCTGTGTAAGTCCTTTTTATGTCATTACTGCCCCATTATTGTGTTAAATGTCTTTTTATTCTGTTTGACATGATAGAAGTTACAGCTTAAAATTTGAGATTACTTAGCTCCAAGAGAGGGAAAGGAAACTTTCTTTGTATATTTTCCTTTTCTGTAGACGTATCTGGTGGAAGACCTTCCTGTTTTTTCCGATCATCTGGTATCCTAAGCCACCTTTTCTAATTTCAGGTATAAAGACATTCTTCTATCCTTGTGGTACATTTTCAAAGATTGCTACCGTTGCAACAAACAGGCACATGTGTAAGTGTTTCTGATATATTTTAGTGCTTTGGTTGTTTCATCACAGCCTGAAGACTATTTCCAATTTAATCTACAATGGTTATGAATCCTAAAATATGTATGCATCTGTGTGTTTATATCGCTTAGCACCCATGAACAAGTTACTATGAGAATTCTGCTTCCCTCAAGAATGGATTTTACCTTCTCCCTCTTAGGCTTGCTTGCTGGTTGGAGCCTTTTATCAAACTGCAATACCTTTAAAATTCTGTTTTCGGTTTTGGTATTATTTTGATTTTTGAAGCTTACACAACAACATTCGGCAGCTTCTGCAGAAGCATGCAACGAATTAATGGCGTATTCGTTGATATTGTCTTGCTGTTGCTACACTTGCTGTGTTAGAAGGAAGCTTCGCAAGACGTTGAACATTACGGTATCTTTCTCTGCCAGAAAAGAGTAATCTAGTAGTGAAAAATATAAAACCTTGGTCTCATTGTTTATCATACAATGATAAGTATATTGCGGATTTGCGGTAAACTGTCTAAACATTGTTATCATGCGTAATTGTGTCCATAATTCTATGTATTGATAAAATGGGCTAACACCAGATGTTCTTCTACCGTTTGTCTATAATCTATGCCTTCTTCTCCTATTCTTCACACCGCATAGTAAGTTTTGATCTAACTCGAAATTCAGTGGCATCAAAACGTTACCTATTTCTTCCTCTGGCAGGGTGGCTTTATCGATGATTTCCTTTCGCATTTGATGTGCTGTTGTTGTGCCCTTGTCCAAGAATGGCGAGAAGTAGAGATGCGAGGGATCTATGGTATGTTTTATATATCATGCCAAGAACATCACGGTCGAAATCTCTCATTTTCCCCCTAATGCTCGGACCATCGCACAATGCGTGTGATGTCATGGTTTCTTCATGTCATAATATTGACATTCATATGAACTTGCAGGTTCAGAGAAGACTAAAACAAGCCCTCCACCATCACAGTTTATGGAATCATGAAAGACAATGTTCTCTTGGGAGCTTTGTACTAAAAACTTGCTTCCCAGCGTTTGAATCTCTCTCTCTCTCTATATATATATTAGTGAAATTATTATTGGATATTGAACATATGTTTTTGTTGTATCAGACCTGATTTTCAGTTAGTAATTAGTATATATATATATATATATATATGTAAATTAGTGAAATTATTATTGGATATTGAACATATGTTTTTGTTGTATCAGACCTGATTTTCAGTTGGTAATTAGTATAGTGGTTTTGGATCAAATTTCCAGTGTATTTGTGTTCTTTCTTTTAGATGAAAGAACAAAGTGCCAAACCGAAGACAGTAGGCCTATAAACGAACCAAACGTTTATCGAATTGTTTGGTGGGATGTTTGTTTATCCTTGTTTATTTATTAACTGAACGAACATGAATAAGATTTTATGTTCATTTAATTAAATGAACGAACACGAATAAAAGATCAGTTTGTTCATTTACGTTTGTGAACGTTCGATAATCTGTTCGTTTATGTTTTTCAAGTCCATTTGAAATATTAAGATTTAATAAATTTTAATCTTAAACTCATTAATATTTTTAAACTCAATTAATTTCAAACTTAAATAAAAAAATATTCAAATCAATTGAAGAAAATATAAATCCTAAAATTATTTGAAAAGAAAAAACTCAAATATAAAACTAAATAATTTTATGTTGGTTCGTTTATGTTCGTTTACGTTTGTTTATTTGTGTTTGTTTATCATTTAAATAAACAAACATGAACATGTTAAATTTCTTAATGAACGAACACGAAAAAGAAATTTTGTTCTTTTAGTTGTTCATGTTCTTTCGTTTGTTCGGTTAAAATTAAATGAACAAATATAATTATACCCTCATTCGTGTTCGTTCGTTCGTTTATTGGCCTAGAAGACATTGTGGTTTAACGATTTGTTATCTATTATTTATTTATTACTTTTAATTAGTCGTATTTTAAATTTCTTGAAAATTCATAATTTTCTTATTTATAGTTGAATCATATTTAATATTCTTTTTAATAACACAACTTTATAAAAAATAAGTAAATAAATAATGTTATAATTTCATTTAATCGTTGTTATGTTATGGTAGCAAACAATGTTAACGTTAATTGATAATTAAAAAAGAATTTTATTTTAAGAAATGCGAAACGTTAATTAATAATATATTTTATTTGAGAATAGCTTGTTAAATATGAAAATTATATTTTATGATTAATTTAATGGATTAAAAAATGCAAGAAAACTAGCAGCAACACCTTCATAATCAAATCAATGTTTGTAGTACGCCACACAATCATATTATCCATAATTTGAAATTGGCAGGATTTTACGATGTCACATTTGTTCGAGACTTGAAGCTAGTCTCTGGTTTGATTAATGCATTGATTGAACGATGGAGACCTGAAACTCATACATTTCATCTACCGTGTGGAAAATGCACGATCGCTCTCATGGATGTGGCCCTACAACTCAGAGTCCCGATAAATAGGATGGAAGCGGTGAGGAAAAATGAAAAGGACTCGATTTTTGTTTGTTAGAAGTACATCGGGAAGACGTCGCCGCCATCTATTTTAAAAGGGTCGCATTTGAAGCTATCATGGTTAGAGAACGAACTTAAGCTCGATCGTTATAGTACCAATGGAGAAGTTATATATGCAACTTGAGCATATATACTCCAACTGATTGGGGGGAATTTTGATGTTGAATAAATCCAGTAGTCTAGTTCATATACAATATCTCTCATTTTTTAACTTATTTTGGGAAATCGGTAAATATAGTTGGAGATCAATAATATTGGTGTTCTTGTACCGTGAGATGTGCAAGGCTTCATTAATCATAGATAATAAAGTTACAGTAAAAATCGGTGGATGTTTGATGTTGCTACAATCGAGGGCTTGGCTTAAACTTCCATTTTAACACAGATAAGTCGAGTTGAGATTGAATTTCCTCTTGCTAGAATGTAAAATTTTGATTTAAAATATTAGTTTGAATTTATTTATTTTCTTGAATATGGAAATGATTATCTAATATTATTTTATTTGGTATACAGATTGAGGCATAAAATAGAAGAAACGAGGTTGACACATAATAATGTGAAGCAGTTTAGAATGAAGATCGACATTAAAAGATAAAATGAGGTATATAATAATGATTATGTATTTATTTATTTATATAATTTTGTTTTATAGATTATTTGGAGGTCTTACGACAATGGATAAATAATATCGTCTGTGCCGCCACATGCGCAACATAGTTGGGAGGGCTGTTAATATTGGTGTGTTGTTATACCGTTGATACATTTCGCTTTTGTTGAGTACCAAAGGACCGATAGAGTGTTGAGGTAGTTTGGTTTCCACCAGCTTATTCCGTGAATTCTAGAAAAGGATGATGATCTCCGCACATTAGATGCACACGTCATGCCCGTAATTGATTGGGTTACAAAACATGCCTACTACATCAATCTTTGGAACAACAGAGCAACGTTGATGTCAAATCTCACTCTTATTCAATATGATGACTTCGATTTGCAAAATTCAGCACACTCGCTAAAGTAGGTCTCTTTCACTACACTCGTTATTGATCAGACACTCAATCTTCTTCCCTTTATCGGACCAAACTTTAGCCATCCTAAAGTAGGTCTCTTTCATCACACTTGCTATTGGGAGATGACATGTACCTTTTTTGTAATGAATTAATAGTCTCAGCAAGGTTTTTTGTCATGTGTCTGTATCGTCGACCACCATTATATGCTTGCAACCATTTTTCTCGTGGGATTTCTGAAACCCACTTCCAAACACGCTCATCATAAAACATCTTCAAATTCTCCAACCTCTTATCAAAATTTGGTTGGCGTAGTTCATATCATGTTTCATAATATATATATTTGGTTAATTTCAATTTAGAAAACACACACATAAATAGATACATATGTTGAAAATAAAATGTAATCATACTAACTTTCTCGCTACGAATGCGACCATTATGAAACTTTTCGATATAGTTCTTACCAATATGGTGAATACAATATGCAGGATATGCGTGCAGAGGTGTCCATTGACTTCCTGGTAGTTCAATTACCGCCAAAAGGTCTGTTCCTCGATCGGATATCAAGCACACTCCATGTTCTTGAATTTCATACTTACGTAGATTGGACAAAAAGAAATCACAAGCCTTTAATGTTTCTCTTTCAACAATGGTGAATGTTATTGAAAAAAAATTTCGTTGACCATCTTGTGCAACGACTATCAATAATATATGTTTATATTGGTCGTACAACCACATATCATTTACTTGGACCATACGTTTGCAAAATAGAAATCCTTTTATACATGGCTTGAATGCCCAAAAGATTCTATGGAATATTCTCTTCTATTTAAGAAGTTGACCTTGTAGGTTGTATGTAAGCATGGTCTGAGATTTCACTATGGTTCCTGGGATTAAACATTTCATAGCTCGTAACAAATCCAGTAACTCGTTGTATGATGTATCCCAATCGCCATATATCAACCTCTTTGCCTTCTCCTTCGCATACCAAACTAGTTTGTATTTTACATTATATCTGAACTGGTCTCGAATAGATGCAACTAACACCGAACAAGGGATCCTTGAATATTATTCAACCAACACCTTCATATATTGGCATATTACATAGAAATCTAATAGTTAGTGATCTTGTTCGATGGAGTTTCGTAAACATGTGTGAGGACTATTGTATCTTGTAATGATCTAAGCATCTTGCCTTAGCATTTTGGTCACTCTGATCAGCCATTTACACTCGGAGCCATATTTAACAAACTTCGCGTACATAGTTTTCTGGTTAGAATCTGCAACCTTGTAATCTACATGATCTTTTATGCAATACTCTTTAATCGCTAATGTAGCTTTATTTTCCTTTAAATTTCTTCCCACTTAATAATTCACCCGAATTTTTAGATGATTCAGTTACTTAGCCTGAAGTCAAATATGGCATCTCTGGAAATTCAGGTGCTCTTATCGCATTATAATCTATCTCGTACGTGTGAGGAGTAGATAGATACGATGTCGGATATTCATCATTGTCCAAATCAGCTTCACCACCATCAAAAATATTGTCATCGTTAACCAAATCAAGTTCCTCTGTTTCTTCATCTTTTCTGGAATCATGTGTTTCTCCGCAACGATTTTCAACGTCAATATCAACAATCGATTCTGGATTATACATGTTTCTTGCCCCATACTCTACTGTTGTCGATGTCTCACCGACTTCATTTTCACTTTCCAACATCACCATAAAATTGTCTATCGATCTATATGTTAGGTCCTCAAAGTCACTTCCAAAAGTCATTTGAAATGAATTTCCAACCACATTTTTTGACTACCCAGAAGCATCAAATATCTTATACACCTCAACAAATAACTCAATAACTGAAATATTTGTTGAGTCATGTACTTCAATCATGGTTCTAATATCATCATCTTCTTCAAGTGGTACTGTAACATACGTGACTAGATTGGGACATATCATAAACTTGTACCCCAACCCATCAATTGTAGCTCATATTTTTCTTTCTATCATCTCATTCATTTCTATAAATGTGATGTCTCTTTTATATATCATATTTATAGGTTTTTTAGACTGAAAAATAACACCGACCTCATTCTCTATAATTTGTCCATTATAATGGAAAATCATGAAGAATTTGTTGCTCATTAAAAATATATATTTAGAAAAATAAAATATTCTAACAATATTTTGCTATTATTTAAATAATAATTAAATTTTTATACTATTTTTAATAATTAATAAGTCAAAATTATCTAATTGGTTGATCATTTGTAATTCAAATACTAAATCAATACTATTAAAAATGTATACTAATGATTTAGAAGTCAAATAAAAACTAAAAATATTACAAAACTGAAATAATAATACTTCAAATAAAATCTATTCGTACTTACTTGAGAACTCTTTCCCCCAACTTGATTTACAAAAAATATCTCGAAATAACATTTTATTCACTCTTTAATCTACAAATGAACTGAATATCATTTAAGAGAATAATACGAGGTAAAATATAAAAAATTATATAAATCATTCGAATACTTAATAAAATGGTCAAGCAAATTTGTTAAAAAAATTTCTCAAATTCTCCACCGAATGCTCCTTCTTCCAACTGTTTGCTTCTTCTTTCAGTCTTCACTATTTTTTTCTTCAATCAGATAACATCCCAACTCATATATATATGCATCTAAAATTATTTTTATGCAAAGCATATTTTACACGCATAGCATGGCATGGTAACATTTGCAAAGCATTGGGAAGATGCATGGGAACAATGCTTCACTATTCATTCACGGGTAGCAGCTTTGAGTAGTGCAGCATCAACTTTGCATGGAGTAGAGATTCATGTTGATTACACATGGAAATCATGGGGTCTTCACCTTGAAGTCGCATGGAAATCCTCACATCTTCAAATATCTAATGCATGTTGAAAACGTGTAGAAAGCATGGAGAGTTCACCTTGAAGACGTGTAGAAAGCATGAAGTCTTCTCCAAGTAGCATAGAATTCTATATGTCTTCAAATTTACTATAAAAAATACCCTATTTAGGGAAATAAAACACTGGTTGGATTATTTAGGGAAATAATTTTTCCAAAAGTGTTATTTCAACCATTTTGCCACCTCTGTAATGTTGTTATTATTATTTAAAGAGCCAGATTTATTATAATAATAATTATTGTTGTTGTTATTATTATTATTATTATTATTATTATTGTTGTTGTTGTTGTTGTTGTTGTTGTTTTTGTTGTTGTTGTTGTTGTTATTATTATTATTATTATTATTATTATTATTATTATTATTATTATTATTATTATTATTATTATTATTATTATTATTATTATTATTATTATCTTGTAAATTCCCTACATTTGGTACATGATTAGTAATGAATTAATTTCAAGGTAATTTTATTTATTATGTAATTTTTAACCACTTATAACACATGATTTAAATTAAATAAAAAGATAGGTAGAATGTTACATATATATAATACTTTTTAATTAAAATTCAATTTTATTTTTTTTATTTTGATTTTAAGTTTAAGTTTGAAGTAATTTAGATTTTCTTTATACACATAACCTAACAAATTTACACAAAATAAGGATTAGTATATACTTTGGTACTTGTCGCATCCGACCCCTCGGTGGAAAGGTCGACGAGTTGCGAAGGATAGGGGTCTATGAAATTCATTTTAAGGTACGATTAGAACACCATAAAATTATGTAGTTTTAATAAAATATTTTTTTATTAAAACACCAAGTTTGGGGTTTATAAAAACCAAAAAATAGGTTCGGGAGTCAATTACACGTGGGGAAGGGTTAGCACACCTACAGCGCCCAGAAATCGGTGCTTAGTTGATTACCCTATATTTAAAATTTTGGAAATTTGGAATTCGAAGTTTATTTAATTTAGAAATCACTATGGATGCAAAGTTAAATAGGGTGCTCGTTTATTAAAGCCAATAATATTCATCCCCTAGCATGAATGTGGGAGATCAATTATTGTTCCCAACAACCAGACATTGCCTTGAGATTTTAAAAATGAAGGGGTTTTGAAAAGGATGATGACCTACTTCGGGAATTACTAGTAGTCGCCCCCAGAGCATGATTGTGGGAACTATACCATTAATTCCTTAATAAGTCAACATTGCCTTGTGTTTGAAAAAGAAATGCAATCAATCAACAGGTTGAAACCTAATTATACTAGTAAGTTTATTAAAGGATTTCCTAAACTAAGGTAACAATTTATGAAAATTAGAGAGCCTAAGGACTAAACCTAAAATGAAAGCTCTAATATCAATCTTTTAAAAAAAAAACCCAATTATTGAATTGAATATTCAATTTGAAAAATCAGGCATCTTAATGCAAAAACCCAAATCGGATTATTCCTAATTAAAGGACTAAGATGAAAATAACTAGATTGAAGGCTCTAATTAATCTTAATTTATTATTCCAATTGGATCATCTAACTAAAAGTTCAAGGACTAAATGGTGAAAAAAATCTAAGGCCAAGACTCTAATTATTAACTTAATTAAAATTAACCAATTATTGAATCGAGTAATCGAATGAGCCTTCGGGCATCTAAATGAGAAATCCAAATCGAATTACTCCATAAATTTAAGGACTAAAGTGAAATCTAAATATAAGGTTCTAATTATGAACTAAAAAGAATATAAATCAAAGGTTAATCCTAAATCTATAAATTAAAGAAATAAACTTATATAAACTTAAATAAAATAAAAAAAAATAAAAATATAAAAAAGGATAAAATAAAAAAAACTAACAGTCATGCATAAAACACTAAAATTAACAATATAAAATTAATTAATAATTATAAAGATAAATTTATAAACTTATTAGTATTAGGATTAATTAATAATAATAAAATTACTCCAGGGATCAGAATGCAACAAAAACAACGGATTAGGGATCATATTTAAATTAGGACATAAAAAATTTAAATTAGTGACCAAATTAAAAATAAACAGAAACTGAGCAGCAAAATAGAAATAAATTAAAAAAAAGTGAAACAGTGATCAGAATGTAAAAACAAGCTAAACCTAGAAGGAATAAAATGAGATTCTACCTAAAATTCTCAGTAAATTAAATATTAAACAATAAAAGATAAATCATGCAGTTAAGGCACAAACATTTGAAATAAAATAAACAAACACAAGACCAGGGACTATGGTGCAAAAACAAGGCAAATATTGGATGGCATAAACGCAAATAACTCAAAACTTATTACTAAAACATAAAGATGGGAAATAGCAAAATAGGGACATGAAAATTTGAATAAAAAGGAAATGGTGACCAAACTGCAAATAAACGACAAAAGTAGAGGGACCGTAAACTATTTTAACCCTAAACTTTAGTATTTAAACCCCTTTTTTGTTTTTGGCTCACTTCTAACCCTAGCCCAAAAAAAAACCTCTATCCGATGAGAGTACGGAAAGCCAAGATTAGAGATTACTGAGTCCGCTTTTGTACCACTGATGCGTGGCTCAACTAACACAACCATGTCTGGTAATCAAGTAGAAATTGTTTAGCCGCCATGAGGAAGCATGTATGACCGCATCCCTGGACATTCAAACAAAAAATTTTACAATCCATAAAAATGAGATAAGAGAGAGACGTATATTACTCCGTCATGGGCACGGATAAGTCTCCACCCGTGTCATGGTCTGCTACTTCGGTTGCATCAATAGCCTGCATGCAATTGCTTGTATTTGTGAGAGCAGTGGCCTGAGGTCCAATTTGGATAGGTGTGTTCTGATCTGGAGGTTCTCCCATCGGGGCATTCTGTCTAATAATTGAATTATTGGGGGCTTGAGGCGGTGCAGGAATGCAATTTGGGTCGGTGTTACTCATCGACAGTGATAGCCGAGTGTCGATCAGTGTTTAGGATAGGACCTTTGCGAGTTAGGGACTCAGTCTTCGAGCTGCTGGCTTTGTCCGTGCCTCGAGAGAGAGCTGGGAAGTCCGCAAGATTAATGGTTAGAGGTTTGCGGATAAAGGTGGCTCTCGGCTGCTTGGGTTTGGCAGCACCTTTCCCTTTGACAGCTCTCGTTTGTTTGGGAGCGACGGCTTCCGTCTCTATTGGCTGCTTGGAAGGGAGACTTTGTTGAGGACGGGCTGGAGATTTCTCATTTTCATGATCATTTTCCGGTTCAAAGATTGGATTAAACTGTGTCCCGCTGATTATATCATTCACGTTCGACTGCTGTCCTCTACTTTGCTTCTTAGTTTGGCGTCTTGGTCTACAGCATGCAACCATCCATGGACCGTATGAGTTGTCTTCTTCAGGTTTGTTGGGGGGATGCTGATCTGTTGCGGTAATTTCATGCATATTTTCTGCTGTTAGGGTAGGATAGTTATCACGGGAGTGTCTATACTTCCCACATTCAAAATAGATCGATGGAAGTGATTCATACTCTACTATCTGGAGTTTTCCGTTTAACAGCAGCTTGAAAATCAGAGGCTTTGAGAGATCTATACGAACAGCCATGCGGGCGAAACGACAACGTTTGCCCCATTCGGTTTGATAATCGAGTTTGATGACTGGTCCAATGGATTCCCCAATTTCGTTCATGATACTCCTCTTGTACAACGTTATTGGGAGGCCTGGCAGTCTGATCCAAGCCATTACCGTGTTCGGGAAGGGGTCGACGTGGTAAATTCCGGCGTCCACGGCTCTACCGTGAGATAGTGCCCAAAAATTGTCCACGGCTTGTCGGCAAGGGCGTGAAGGTAGTCAGCATGGGTTCGGAAAGTGACTAAGAAGTAATCGTTTTCGACGTCCATTAATTTGATTGCTTGTTTTGGCTTCCACATCTCATTGAGTTTGGTACGCAATGTGGTATATCTGATCCTTCGCCCCCTGGAGTTCAATCACATCTGTTTGTTCAAGACTGTATTCTGCTAGGGTTTGTATACGTTCAGAAAACTCAATTGATATGATGCCATCAACAACAGTTCGGGTAACATCAACTTCATGGATCTCGATGTCCTCTTCATCAAGAATCTCGTCCACGTCTTGCGGATCATCGTTCGGATTACTTATGAGAGAGTCTTTGTAGGATGGTTGCGGAGCAGAAGCATTCACATCGGGAACTACAGGCTTATGCATATTCGCAGGGAGGATGAAGAAAGGTTGGAGAACGGGCTCCTCTTCTGCAGAGGTCCCCCCTCGATCTGGGGGTCATCATCGAGCCGTCGGTGCTTCCTTGGCTGAGGGGGGATGGGGCTTCCATCAGCAGGAGAAAACATGCTAGGGTTTTTTCTTCAATAGGCTAAATGATTTTTTTTTTAATTGTTATTATGGCTCCTCGGTTTTCCTCTTCGTTGGTTTATTCATACTGACGTTGACTTTACATCGGATGAACTGAAGCGCCGGTAAAGAGGAGAGAGGAGTTTATTGTCTTCTACATCGTTTTTGTTGTTTTGGCGTTAGGATAAAAATGTAATTTCACTCTCTGGTATTTTGGGTATTTTATTAAAAAAGGAGAAGATAAAAGGCTTCTAATCTGATCTCAAAGCGCAAATACACCCAATGAGCTAAAATTCAAATGCTCGACAGGCCGTGTCGCATCTCGAATACACGTGTCATTATTTGAATGGTTAGATGAGATCCTAAAGGAGCACCGTGATGCCACGTCTGCAATCGTAACTGTTTCTAGAGAAACCGACCCTTGCCAAGACCAGCCCTCCTCACGCTCTATAAAAAATCCCTAATTTCTTCCCCCCAGGGAAAAAAAAAACAATAAGAAAGGAACCCTGATTAGCCGATCCCTGTTTCAAATCTTTCGAGAAATTGATAGCGAACATGTCGTCGTCAGGGAGGAAGATTACACTGAAGAGCTCGGACGGCGAATCGTTCGAGGTCGACGAAGCGGTGGCGTTGGAGTCGCAGACGATAAAGCACATGATCGAGGATGATTGTGCTGATAACGGGATACCGTTGCCTAATGTTACCAGTAAGATCCTGGCCAAGGTTATCGAGTACTGCAAAAAGCACGTCGAGGCGCCTAAGACCGACGATCGATCCGTCGATGACGAACTCAAGAGTTGGGATGCTGACTTTGTCAAAGTCGATCAAGCCACTCTTTTCGATCTCATTCTGGTCCGTCAGCCCCCTTTTTCCTTTCTCTTTTCCCGTGTTTTCTCTTTTTTGTTTATCTTTCATTGTTTCTGATGTTTCAATAATTTGCTACTATTCTGTTGGTTACTAGGCTAGGGTTTTAGAATTGAATTTAGGGGAAATAGTTAAAAATAGTTTATTTTGGGCCTATAATAATAGGGATCCGTTGCAGTTTTTGATGTGGTTGGCATGCGGCTGAATGCAAAGACAATTACGTTTCAATTTGTTTACATTAGTGATTTGTTGGTGTCTTGATTTTCTCAATGAATTAGAACATACCATCGTGTATCAATTCGTAGAGATGTCATGAATTAGAATACGCCATCGTCTATGCTTAGTATTGTTAGGGATATAAACAAAGTTTTGCTACTTATTTGTATAAGCAAAGTAATATTCCTGGTATAATTATAATGTTTTTGCTTGGTTGTCACAATTAAACAATGCTCTTGTTTCACTTTAGAAGCAGAAACCTAATTTGTGATTTTCATTGGATGAAAAAGTTTGATTCCATATCAATTCCTGGTTTTAACAAAAGCAAGAAACATAGCATGGAAATTGATATTTCGATATTGTGTTTGGAGTTGCGCATATGTTTGCAGTTAACCAATAAGAAATCGAAAATCGTTGTTCCTGCTTTCTGTGAAAATTATATGTATTTCTGCAGGCTGCCAACTATTTGAACATCAAGGGTTTGCTGGATCTTACTTGTCAAACTGTTGCCGACATGATCAAGGGGAAGACTCCGGAAGAGATCAGGAAGACATTCAACATCAAGAATGACTTCACCCCTGAAGAGGAAGAAGAGGTTCGTAGGGAGAATCAGTGGGCATTCGAATGAAGTTTCGGCTTTTCCGATGACTGTTCGTTCGATTGTATCAAACTTATCTATAAAATGTATTCTATTGATGTGACTTTCATCTGTACTTTCGTATGTTTTGTGAGCACTTTAAACTCTTCAAAGTGTCGTCTAAGTTCCTACATGTCTTGAAACTTCACCAAACAAGTCTGTAATGCCCCTTGGATCATGGTTTATGATATGAATGAGAATGGTTTGTCTATATTGCGTTTGTCCTAAGGATTTTGGTTGTTTTGCTTTTATATTAATCATGTCATTTCATAATCCAGGTGTTACCATCCATAGCTATATATATGCCTTTTTTTTCAATTTGTCCTACCATAGTAGCTTCCATAATCCATACTGTCGATCATCTTTATTTTGGTGTGATTGCACAAGAAATTTTGACTTTTCTTTTTCCCTAATGGAATATGTATAGAACTTTGATTTCGATTTAATAAACACAAAACGGTACAATATCAATACTGAGAACAAAATAAAAATGCTATATTAGATTATATTTAAGTTTATAAATGACATTGTACATTGAAAGAAAGTTGTCGAGTAATCTTAACGAGGAATTGTAAGTTTAGACAGTCATTGTTTTGTCGAAGGGTAACTTTTGCACTCTTTGTGAAGAGGAGTTGTTGAACTTGGGTGAAATAGCATTTTTGTATCAATGGGAAACATGTTATTCAAGTGAAAACACACAATGAACTGGCAAAATATTGTCGACCAATAGTAAACTAGCTTTCAGCAAGCTTAGCATCCTTTTGCTCCACACTCTCCCTCCATTGTTCACCTACTCTTAAATTATGATCAATGTCTTTCAAATCTACAAGATTACACCCAGCAACTCTATCCCCCTATCCTTCATCAACTGTTTTACTCTGGCAGCATCCTCCCATTGCCCTGCCACACCATACACATTCATCAATAACTGATAATATGATAAGTTTTTAGGCTCTTTTTCGATCAAAGATGTTGCTATTCTTTCCCCAAATGTCGCACCTTCCCTAAATCGACACGAGATGAGCAAGTTAGCCCAGAGCACAGAATCAGATGATAAATCCTCAACACAATCCGACATTTGCCTTAGGATCTCCTCCGCCTCTCGGGAAAGTTCGGCACCTACATAAATATTTGCCATGCACCAATAATGTGCAAAGTTTGGCTTTATAACAAATTTGTTCTTCATTTGGCTGAAATAGTTTCTGCCTTCTGTTACCAATCTCGCCCAAGCACAATCACTCAGAACACCGACGAAAGAAATTTCATCAGGAGAAATGCCCTCTTCTCCTCCAACCTTGCATCGATCAACCGTATCTGTGAATAATTCTAGACCATCTGCCGGATTACCATGAATGCAATGCCCCAAAATTATGGCATTCCAGCAAACTTGATTCCTATATCTAATCTTATCAAACATCCTACGAGCTAATCCTACTCTCTAGCAGTTACAATACAAATTAACTGTGAGAAAGCAGCCATGGAAGTTGAGACGATTGTATGAGTTGAAGAATGAAGATACAGGAAAATAAGAAAGTGAAAGAGGAAAGCACTGAAGATACTTTTATTTTAAATGACTTGTATGAATTACAAACTAAACTTGGGTATTTTATAGCCCAAATATAACAACCTAATAACAACTCAAAACAGATTTAACAAACTAATAACTAATTACAACTTATTTCTAACATTCTCTCTACTTTCTCAACCCTCTTGAGCTTTAGAACTTGACTCGTTTCTCCACTTGGTTGGTTCAACATTCTCCAAACTGCTATTCTGTTCTTTCCAAAATTCTTTCAAAATTCATTTTCCCTTAACTAGGCGGTCTATCAAGAATCGAAAGTATTATTCTTTCTTTCGTTCTACTTACTCACCTTCCTTTTCTTTTTCTAAAAGAAAAATTTTCATCCAGAATTTCTTCAAAACTTTTTTTCTCTCTTTAGGACTGTACCTCTTCTCACTTATTGGAATTTCTTTTTGTTGGAAGCAAGGCGGTTAAGCTTCGAGCTCCCGGATGCAATCTGAAGCCTCTCTTGGGCAAGAAAACACCGTATTTTGTCTGGTTAAGGAAGCCAAGGCTGTTAAACTCTTAACCCTCCCCAGAGATTTTCAGTCATGAACACTTGGCTGTGAAGCTTTCAAGTCTCATATTACCTTGTGATAGAAGCATCATACCATGAAGAAACTATAACAAAGAGTTCTTGAGCAAACAAACCAGTAATGCCCAATTGGAGTAAGAAACTAATACTCATATAACTCGGCAAATCACAAGTCTCGCTCAACCAATTGATGCCATACTCAAAACAATTATGAGAGAATGAACCAAGTGCAGTCGTGAAACAAAGCAATCAAATATCAATGTGAATTAAACTGAAAAACAAATCTGATACTTAAAAACAGCAGCACTATTCTATGTAGCATACCCTTCTCTACTCTCATGATCAACATTGACTTCCAGTAGCAACCAGAAATTGTTGCTTCCTTGGGGGGAATTGTGCAAACAACTAAGACAAATAGACGAGCCTCTTGAATCATTGGAAGCTATTCTAAGCGGCTCAGAGTCCAAAAATGGACCAAGATGGGATATAACCGAGGGAGAAGAAAAGCATCTCTTTGTAGCAAACAATCAAGAAGATGGTAGGCACAAACTGTTAAGATAACACTTAAACAAATTCATGGTGAAATTGCAGCAATCGTGAAAAAAAACAGAAAAGAACATCCTCCGAGAGCATATGAGATGGAATCATCAAAGGCATGAACACATATATGAATCAACGATCGCCATAGACAATTGATTGATGGGGCAGTAACTGAAACAATAGACATCGGCACATCAAGGAATGAACGATCACAACAAACAAATGGAGATATAATGGACACGATGAACAGACAAGACAATGATAGATCTGAATAAGCGAGCAATTTGTAGCAGTGACGGCCAAGGTATCAACAACAACAAGATTCAATCGTGGCGCAACTACGGAAGAGAAAACGACGCCAGGATCTTTTAGCTCTGATACCATGTGAGAAAGCAGCCATGGAAGTTAAGACGATTGTATGAGTTGAAGAATGAAGATACAGGAAAATAAGAAAGTGAAAGAGGAAAGCACTGAAGATACTTTTATTGTAAATGACTTGTATGAATTACAAACTAAACTTGGGTATTTTATAGCCCAAATATAACAACCTAATAACAACTCAAAACAAATTTAACAAACTAATAACTAATTACAACTTATTTCTAACATTAACCAAAGCTGTATCAATTATAATATTCGACTTCATGCCATTCTTGATTAAAAATTCGTGAACGGATCTCCCTTCCTTTAATCTAGCCGACTTAGAACAGACACTAAGCACACTAGCCACAGTCTTCTCATTCCCCATAAATCCAGTTCCCAAGCACACTAGCCACAGTCTTCTCATTCCCCATAAATCCAGTTCCCACCATTTGTCTAAATAACTTCAATGAACACCCCCGGATTCCCAGCTTTTAAATAACCCTTAATCATAATATTGCAAGAAATCACATTCTTTTCTGGCATTCTATCAAACAAGTTGTGAGCCAGATCCAAATTCCAAATTTTAGCATACGCATCAATGAAAGAGTTCCAAGAGGCAATATCCCTTCGAGACATTTCAAGGAACACTTTATTAGCAAACTCAAGAATCCCACAACAACCATACGTATGAATCAAGCAGTTGCATACAGGCAAATTATCAACGACCCCAAATTTAATTGCCTGGCCGTGACACTTTCGGGCAGATTTAGAACAATCCATTTTCGAACAAGAGCTTAAAAGTGGCACAAAAGTATAACTGTTTCGAACAAAGCACCCATGAGCTCGCATCTGGAAATAAAAAACCACAGCTTGATGGGGCAAAGAACTAAAACAGTAAGCTTTGATAACCGAATTAACACGGAAAGTACCAGGATCCCCAATGCACGGGAAGATCGAAACGGTATAATCCCAACTTTAAGGAATGCATCAAAACCCTGTCCACCCAAAAAGGGTTTTGGAAGAGACCCAAAGTAATCAAGTGAGCTTGGATTTGAAACAGTTTCTTTATATCTGGACACGAATCGAGAATCGAAAGGGTTGTTGGGAGGGAAACGTGCTTGCTCTCGACTCGGTAGAATAAAACGGCGATGGAAATCGGTGATTGGGTTTTGTGGAGAGAAGAGGAGAGTTGGGTTAGCGAAGATGGTGTATCTGAAACGGAGGAGTTCACGAATGGACATTCTTGCCATTCATTTGGGACTTTGTTTTGATGCTTTCTCCTCCAACTCAATTCGATTGCCGCCATTGAAGCATGTTACTGAAGGTCAAAAGGAGAAGCCTGTAGCAGAGGAAAGAGTAGAGAGTGAGAGACATTCTTCAAAATTGTTGTTCCTGGTTAGCAAATTAGGGATCGTTCTATGTAGCCTCAAGCCCGGAACTTGGGTCCAGCAAACACAGAAAATAATGGGTTTCTTTAACAAAATGCCCCATCTTGAATGAATGTCTCAGTTGAGTTGATTTTACATCAGTTGAATTTGAGTCGAATTAATTTATATTTTATTTTTTTATTAATTTAAATTCAAATTAATTTTATATTAAAATTACTTTGAGTTCGAATAACTTTTTTATTTTAATTTATTTTTACTCATCAAATGTGCAATTCTCTTTGGTTTGGGGGAGAATTGATCTTGATGTCAAGATTTGATTGTCTGTTTAGGAATGGAACTATAATTGTATAAATTATATATGAAATGACCAGTGGTACATTATATTATCTTTTAGGGGATTGAACTATATTTGTTAAATTGATCGTACAAACTATATATTCATGTTCCATGTTTGTTGATGAGAACAAGTTGTGTACCGGTTGTTGATGATACACCTCTTTTGGTTTGGATGAAGGATTATACCCAATGAGAAAATGACCTTTGACCAATATTTTTGTGGAGAAGAGAGTGGATCATGAGGAAGAAGACGATGAAAGAGACTATTGAGGTTGCAGAGATTTAGCCCCATTATAGTCTCGATTGAGGTATTTATAGTGGTCGTTAATGTGTGTTAGTCATAGGGTCATGAACTCATGATAGCTATTCATAGATTGATTAGTCTACAAAGATCTGGTGGCCATACTTCAAATTTCGTTATGGCGCATCTTATGGACTTATCAGATGTCTTCTCCATGTGTTGTAGTTAATCAAACATGTGTTTAGAGGATGTAGGCTAGTCGAAGACTCTGGTGAACATAGAAAATTTCAGAAACCATCTCGAGAGGTATAACAATATTCATATTATATTGTTTATCATATTATATATATATATTTTTCATAAATCCTTTTATTGATCTCAAATTTAATTATAATTTATATAAATTCATTTGGAAGAAACATTCAAATACAAAATATTTAAATAATAACTATTATAATTAAATTAGAAAAAATATATTATACTTAGAGGATTGTTTTGATTATTAAACTTTCAAAATCAAATTATCATTAAATTAATAAAATATTACACAAGTGATCATTAAATTTAAGCATAATGATAAAATTAGCTCATAACGTACAAATAGTCCGAGATTATTATAATATAATATTTATTCATAATTTTTCTTAACTATTAATAATATTTATACATTTTACAAACACAACTGTTTAAATCTATAACGTCTAGAGAGAAAGATATTCTTTTTAATTATTAAAATCACTTGAAAACTTTTCGTAATAATTCTGAATGGGTTCTTAAATGTATGTAATTAAGTTATGGGTAAAATATAAAAATAGTTCATGAATTTTTATAGCACTTGCATTTTGGTCACTGCACTTTTGAAACTTATAATACAATCATTGAACTTTCAATTCGTTTTCATTTTTGTCCCTGCCGTTAACTCCTATTAGTTTTTGCTGATGTGGCATTAACTGCCGTTAACCCACCCCCATCTTCTTCTTCAGGTTAATTTTTTCTTCTTTTTCTCCTGTTTATTTCTTCTTCTCCAGGTTACTTCTTCTTCTTCTTTAAACGAGCAGGAAAGCTCTTGTGTAAGTTTGGATGAAGTCTCACTAGAAGCAACTAGATTTCTGCAGCTTCAACAAGTCATGGAAAAGGTATAGTAGATGAAAAGATTTTGTGGTGTGCATATTTGCATGTTACTTACAGATAATGACTAATTTTGGACCTCCATTTTCGCCACTGACCACTAATTTTTGGCAATGAGATATTTAATACGAAGGTAGCTTATACGTCATTGTTGTCTGAAGAATGGTTTCTATAGATGCATGGCTAACACCAATTGAGAAAAGCAAACCCTGATTCATTTCCATCAATTCTCCAAGCTTCTCTTCATTAGCGGATAAACATAGATCATCCACGGCATGCGACTGGATGATGGTAGACCATTCATCACTGATAGCTTCGATGGCATTTAACACGGAACACATGACATCGGGATGCCTGGATTTCCAAGTTGAAACACTAGCAACCAACGCCTTTGTATCACTCCCGAATTTGGCTACGAAACACAAACTCGTAACAAAGTCTGTCGCAATCTATAGCTTCAACGACAAGAAATTCCACGGTAAGGAGGCCTTTAAAAGGTATTTGGCTGAAAATGGAAGTGCTCTCGAAGAACTTGTGACGAAACTTAGAGAAAAGCTACTTGATGGTGAGAGCAAAAAGGAAAGTCAAACAGATCTCTCCGATGATAATGCATCAAAAGAAACGATTTCATTTGATACTACCGATGAAGAAGCTGTCGCCGCCATTGAAGCTTAAGCATGTTGATAATTCGGACTGTAATTGTTTTCTCAAGTTATCTCTTCGGATCAGCCCTTAGTATGTTTTTGATTCAGTGGATACAAATATGGAAGGAATTTGAAGGTCCTCTGATTCATTGCCATTTTTGACCCCTTGTTAAAGTTAATATTAGGGGTTCGGATTGAGAGCATTGTAACTCGAGCATTGTAGCTCGGATGGAGAGATACAAGAAGTAAATCGGAGAAATAACCCCGGAGAAGAAGATTGGGGGAGGTTTTAACGGCAGTTAATGTCATGTCAACAAAAAATAGCAGGGTTAACGGCAAGGACAAAAATGAAAACATATTACAAATTTGATGACTGTATTGTAAGTTTCAAAAGTTGAGTGACCAAACTGCAAGCGCTCTAAAATTTCAGGAATTATTTTTATATTTTACCATTAAGTTATTTATATTTTATCCAAAAATATATAATTGAAACCACAAGTCTAAAAATAATCATATTTCCAGCACCTTTCGAGGTTAGTCTAGACATAATTTGAAGGATATATATGACATAAGTATACGGTTTCGTTGGTGAGCACAGATAGAAATTAGGGTAAAGTATACAAATGATCCTCCGATTATATGATATTATTTTATTGAGTCCCTTTATTATTAAATGTTATAAAATGATCTCTCGATTATAGGGAGTTGCTTTGTTGAGTTCATCGACTATTAAATGTTACAAAATAGTCACTCAACTATTCATTATGTTCCAAATTCATCCTTTTCCGTTAAAAAATTAACAGTCGTTTGAGCTGGACGTTAAAATGTTAACTGAGATATGATAGTCATTTGAGATTATGAAATCATATTTTATCATATCTCAGTCAGTAGGTTAACATACAACTCTGACTGTAGTTAAAATTTTAACGGAAAATGATGAGTTTGGAATATAATATAGTCAAGTGACCATTTTGTAATTTTTAATAGTCAAGAAACTCAACAAAACAACTCCTTGTAATTTAGGGATCATTTTGTAACATTTAATAGTCAAGGGACTTAATAAAATAGTATTCTATAGTTGAGGACCATTTGTATACTTTACCCTAGAAATTATTGACTAATTTACAAAGACACGTCATTCTTAAGCCTCGACTATTTTGCAAGTATACGATTTCTTTTTGTTAATTTTACTTGAATTATATAAATATATACGAAAAAAATTCATTAATTCAACTAAAATGGTAGTAAATGAATACAATAGAACAATTGTATAATTTTAAATTATTAAATGATTTATAACAAAATAATATATTTCATAATTCATAACTCTGACTATCGGAGGCCTTCCACGGAAGCTGTTCTCAACCTGGCGTTGGGGGCAGCATACTATCCTACCTCCTCTCACCCTATTACATATGGAAATAGGGTTAACTGTATAATTGTAATATTATAATTTAGTGATATTAGCGTGAACGAATGTTGATACACGTCGTTTGGATTCAGGAATCTCCGATTATATGGTTAAGTTTAAATTCTACTACTGTCACTCTTGATGAAAAATCTATAAATTCTTATGTAAATCTCGATTGAATCTTAATTATATCATAACCATGATCTGGGAAATCACCCTTAATCTAAACTTTATTGTAAAAGATACGTAGTAAAATTTTGTATTAGAAATGGACACAATAAATACGATACGGAGTACCATATCTTAGATTCTGTGACAAAAAAGCAGAGTACGATGACATCAGTGGGTTGATGGACTATTCAGTGGGAAAAACAATGCTCAACTATTTACCTGGGGGCACCGGTTCTTTTGAAAGATGAGAGGATAAGAAGGTAGTCACGGAGCGAGTGAGCGAGTGGTCACAAACGCATCGTATTTGCCACTACTAGTACTATTAACTTTTGGTTTGATCCCCCTAATTGCACTTTTAATACAAGTAGATCCCTCTTTGAGTGGAAAACTAACAAAGAAATTAGTAGGAGGACTTGATGAACAAAAGTTGAAGAGTCTTTTAAGGAAAAGAAACAAGCCAAGTGGGGAAGCAAACAAAGACCCATATACATACGAGGAAAATGCAAAAAAATAAAAATAAAAACAAAAGCAATGATCCCCCAACAGTCATACTTGTTGCCCAAAATATACTTGTTTTTGCACCGGTTAGCAGTAAACGATCACCTCTTCACCCACACTTGAAATAGCCCTTCCTTCCCTCCCATGTACTCGTTTCCTTTTCTAGCTCCCCCTGGCTGCTGAAAAAGAGGGGCTTTGGTTAACAAAGAAGGCCGAGATTTTCAGTTTGCTCAAAATGGAGCTGTCGACGTTCGCTGAAGCGTGTGCTTTCTGGAGAATTGAGCGGCGGCTGCTACGCGTAACTGCATAATCACGAAGGGGTTTCTTTCATTGGGTTGGTCTTACTCTTGGTCTTTCGGCTAATGAAATCAAATTTGCTTGTTTTTTACCTGTTCTTGCTGTTTCCTGAGTTTTGCATTCTCTTCCATAAGATGAGCAACTTCAAGCTCTAACTCAGTTGTGTAAGCCTGCAAGGGAAAAAAATAAGGAATTTAAAGAGTGCTGCACCTGCATATATCTAGTGGAAAATATTTTTTGAGTGTTTTGAGGTAATGAAAACCTGTTTCCTAGCTCTTGATCGTGCAGCGGACTCTCGGTTCTTGATCATCCTCTTGTGCCGTCGATCACCATTACCGTTATCATCTTCCTGGACCCTTTTCCTACCGAAGGAGGCCAAGCTGGAAGAAGGAGCCAAAGCCTCGAACGGACAATTGAAAGCGTGGACAGTCGAGATGGGGCCGCTTTGCACACGCGAGCTAGACCTGATAGGATCCACGCTATCTAGGAAATCGAAGCCGGGACCCGAATTCAGGCTCAAAACAGTGGCGGGAGGCGGCCGAGGAGAACCATACAGCATGGTGTTGGCCTCCCTATTAGTGGGAGGGACCTCATTGGTAAGAGGCCTGGCGAGAAAATCCTGGAGGACAATGTGAGGATTGGAGCTAACCGAGAAGGCTTCCCTGGAAGAGTGGTCGTGTAAAGAAGCGAGGTTAATTTCGTTCCACACTTCTTCCATGGTTCTGGGTCGATGGGAAGAAGAGGCAGCAGAGACCTCGTTTAGGCCTAGCGTTGGTGCTTTGTTGTTATAGTTGGTTTCGTCCCACATCGGTGAGTGAATATGCTATACCGACTATTAGAGGGAGGGAGAGAGGGGGAGGGTTCGTGTTTGGTAGTGTAGTGTAGTGTAGTGTAGTGGGAAATGAAAGGAATTTTGGATGTGCTCCAATGGCAATGGGCGATACTTTTTGTTGTGATTGGTGGTCATTATTCATTCAAGGGGAAAGGTGAGTGCATTTGAGCCACGCGCTCCTTTGGCAGAACTGTTTGGTATATATATATATCAACATATATTATAAGTAACACACACGAGGAAAAGAGAAAAGAAAAGAAAATGTCACATCCCATCATTAACTGCAAAAGCTTAGAGCCTCGAGTAAAATGTAATGACTCGCCCCCAGTCTACTTTGTGGATCTATCTTAGGCTCGAAAAACTCTTAAACCAGGCTGTTTTTAATGGCCATTTACCAACATTTCTGATGAATTTGACTATAAAAAACGTATGCTGGCGGTGGAAGCAATTGACCAGAAAAAGATACTGAGAATCAACACCATGTCCAGTTCGATCCGTTCATTAAATTACATGGATTGAAATAACCACATTGCATGTTCATTAACATACTTGGTGAACATTAAGTGAAGTGCTGTCAACTGTTGCAATCTCTTTTCACCATCTTTCACAAGTTGTACTGCCTGCAACAACCAAGTTAAAAAAAAAAACCCTCATCACTCCAAACCGTACCCAGCAGCAGCAGCACCATCCCTGCCATGCATTGTCTGGCATTCCAACTACAAGCATAAATGAGTCGAGATTCGGGTTTGTCCAAAACCATTTTTTGAGATGAAAAAACTTGGTTGAGAAGTTTTGATTTGAAGTGCAGCAGGTACAACAAAGTTAAAGGTAATAGGAAAGATTGAATCCAGCACACGATTCAAGTACGTAGATGTGGAGATTTTGAATGGTATGGGGGAGTCTGGATTTGATGGAGACTGGTCTACTGCTTTCTAAATTTGAGTTCCCAGAGAGAGGTTATCAATCATATTCTGAATCTTCTTCTGGTGAAGGGTGATTGTCCCAGGTGGAATGAATGATAAACCGTTGGTTGTTCCCATTCAACAACAAATGACAAATAGCCCGTGTGGGGGCATGCAACAGTAGTAGACAAATAACCCGAAAGCAAAGGAAAAGAGAGGAGCCTTGCCTTTGAATGGGAACCCAGTTCTCCACGTTCAAACAGTTTTTTTCCATATCATTGGGGCTGTTGTTTCATGTGCCTTCAGCCACTTCCAGTTCCACCTCTTCTTGCGTTTTTGCCATATCTGTCATCTCCCACACAAATCGGGTAAATCTTGCTTGAATAATTCATCTCTTCTTTTCCCAGATCAAAACCATTACACTCGTCCCTAAAGGAATAAATATGATGCTCTACCACGCCCTAACTTTTTCATAAACCAATTTGTCTGTTTGATAACTCATTTAAACACATGTACTAGTAATATAGAATGTACCTTTCTTTCATAAAGATAACACAACATCGTATTTTCCATTGTCCATTATTAATAATATCACCAAACTTTTGATGCTAAAAAAGACTCGTGTAAAATAGAATGTTGATATTCTTATAAATCTTAGACTCGAACAATCGTATCTACATCTACGTTATTAATTAACTAAATTTTTTTTAAATAAATATTTCTTTATTAATTAACATTTCACTCTCCATTCAGTTTCTGCGATGGGTTGAATAGCTATTACGGGAGGCTAGTCGTACATCATACTCTAGCCACTACACAATCTACCACATGAGAATTAATGCTCTGTTATAATTAATAGTTATACGTTCATCGTTTAATTTTTTTTTATTTTACTCAATGAACTTTAACATTATTCATTGTTCTTATTTTAGTCATTTTACAGTTGAATAATTAATGATATTATGACAAAACACACAACATCACACCATCAAAATAACGTGATTTTATATCTTTAAAAGAATTGAAATTTAAATCGTAATTTTACATCTCTAAAAAATGAAATTTAAATCAAAACGATATGGTTTTGGTATAAATTTTAAAAAAATATTTCTTTCCTTCATCATATCCCTTTTCTTCTTCTTTTTCTCCCTCTTCCCATTTTTCTCCATTTTCTGCGATCAACATGAACGAACGCAAATCTCATTTCTCTCCATTTTCCGCCTCCATTTTCTTTTGACTCCGCTTTCATTCAACCATCAGAATTTTCTTCGACGTCAGTTTCTTTGTCTCTAATATTTATCTTTTCTCTCACTCTCCTCCTCCTACGACTTCCTCCTCTGATTTTTCTCATTTGTCCAAAGCTTTTTGAGTTAAACCCCCTTAAGAATCTGTCATCTTTAACCCCCAAAGGCTCACAACTTTACATCTCTTCCTTCAATTTGGTCTTTACCAAAAGAGAGCCCTCACCCATCCCTTAAATCAATCAAAATTTGGAAATTAAAAAACCTGGTCTAGACCCTTAAAACCCAAGCTTTGATCTCAACTTCCATTTCCCTTATCTTTTCGGCCTTTGAAATACTCAATACCCACAGTCCCAAATTTGGTCTTTACCCTCATAGCCCAATCAACGAGAGCATAGAGATGATGTTGGGACGAAGCAGAAAGGTCGGAACTCATAAAAGTTTCGATAATCAATGTTGTTGGGATTGGGGGTGAAGAGATAAGGAGGGGGAGAAATAGTGGAGAAATTTTGAGCCGTGACGGCAGAGAAGATGAATTGGCAGGTTCTATACAGCGTGTGGAATAAAATATAAGAACTTTTATTTTTATTTTAAATATTATGTCATAATTAAATATTAATAAATATATATCATCTTGATATACTAAAAAAAACCACATCATTAGGCTGTTACAAATTTAAAGATCAAGTGAACAAAATAATTCAATCTATAGAGTCTAGTAAGTAAAATAAAAAAATTAAAAGTTGAATGAGCAATTAAGAGAGAGAGTAAAATTGAAAGAAGTACGGTGTAATTTATCCTAAATAATAATAGGCTATTATTATTGCGAGAGACGGTCAAAGCTCCAAAACACAGAACCATACATGCAACAAGATCCATTTGTAGGATGGTTGTTTTCAAAGGTTTTTCCCACAAATGACGGACAAACTTCATGAAGCAAAAGAGAAAGTAGTTAATATAACGATAATAGTAGCATTGATAAGTACATATATAATTTGAAGTGTAGTTCTTGGTAAAAATGATATGCGCCTCGAGAAGACAGAGAAAAAGCATATGTAGGCATGAATAGCACCAGTAGCTGCTGCTGCTGCAGAGGCCATTCAACTTACAGCGCCACAATTATGCAGGCATTTACTTCATTCCCCGTGCAAACCCAAGGGTATCAAAACCACCCCCGAGGTTTTTTTTTTTTTAAATAAAGATTCCCCAGGATTTAAACACCAACACCAAATAGTAAAGGAAAAATCCAACATCCTCATAAAACCCAAAAGAAAACATTTTTGGTAAGTCACAATAAACTTCGTGCTACTACTAGCTCAAGTCTGTCGGTTCACTTTTTGTTACCCTTTTCCAAAAGGTGTTTTCCTTCTCTTCTTGTAAAGGTTTTTCTCTAATTTGCTGTACGAGAAATTGTATTTCATCGCAACAAAGGCATAATGATGACCCCATGGTGTCAAAATCATTCTCTACTCTATTCTTCCAGGAACAACTCTAGCATCGGCAAATTTCCGCTTAATTTGAATTATTTGCTGGACCAACTTGAGCACCGATGGCACTTCCCCCGCTGTTATATAGCTCTGGCTGGTTAACAAAGTCCACAAATGATGATCTACCTGATAGCCCACCATCATTAGAATCTTCTTGGCTCATTGCACCACTCTGGTTTGTATTACTCTGATCCAGTGAAATATTCTGAACACAAGCCACCAGCGTATCCTGACCAGATATGGTAGGGAATTGAACAGAAGGTGGCATTATCCACTGCATCCAATTGTTCCTCTTCCTTACTTTATCACCCTAAAATGTGAAAGTAAGGTGATCAAGGTACCTCTCTAGATATATGTTCTAACAAAAACATCAATTAAACATCAACAATAAGAGGCATGAATGTCTTGATGGTCAACATGACCAGAATTTCATTATAGATCACACACATATATATCCCAGGATTATCAATATAGAACGTACCAGTACTTCAACAACTGTTGAACTTTGCAGAGCATCCGTTATAAGCTGACTATTATCTGTCAATAGTGTAACCTGAAAACGGGAAGCATAAAAAATGTTGCCTTTGAAAAGCAAGCTTTAAAGTATATGCTTTCCAAGAAGCAAAATCACAATACAAGCTTATCCAACAGCTAAGCTTCTGAACCATTGTTGTCAACAGCATAAGACGCACTCTAGACACTCGAGCCCTAATACTGCCCAAGGCAAAATGAGCAAAAATGCAGTTTTTTGGTTGAAGTGTACTATCTAGTATGAACGAAAAATAAGCACAAGATTTATAATTATGATCATAAACTCTAAAGACTGATCTATTATATCTACAAAACATGCCAAATTATCTTTTAATCATGTTGGTCAATAAGCATGATTTTCTCCTTGTCCCATGTCTGTTATAGTATATTCAAATGTTGAGAAGTTTGGTATTATATTTATACCCTTTCTTAATAGCAAGAACTTCAATCATGCGGACATTTTTATGGTTATTGCCTTACAAAAAAGGCATGCACAGGTGCATCAAATCAAATGTGTCTTGTGTCTAATGCGCTTTTGTTATTCGACAAAAAGGCAGAATGTCAAGAAGTGATGTTCACTCACTGCCTGACCTGAAAAGAAACGAGGACATAATCACAAAAGTTTTGACTCCCAAAGGATGACGGTAGATCACTATTATATATGGACTAATGTCTCTAGAAAGCGATGCTAACTATTTAAGCGGGGAAAAAACCCAAGGAAACCTGTTCGTGCACTGCGTTAAAATACATTTGACTTGTTTCCAGAACACCACACGCCTTTGGGAAAAGGTTAAAATGTTATATGAGCATTCCAATAAAACTTAAGTCATAATATGAAACATTGGAAAGAGTTATTAACATTTATGACAAAAAGCTAAGATTGCACAAAATTAGTTTTGATGTCATGCAAGCCAAGGCGATAAACGATTAAAAAGATTCATCTCTTGCAATTTATTGAGAAGTTAAAAGAGTTGGAACAAGATTTACATGTGATTTTTATCTACAAGGAGAAAACTTATGATAGTACCTAGAGACATTTTTTATGGGCATTGGACAAGAATACAACCCATCTCAAATTTACTCATATGACAAAGATAAGAACTTGTTATTTAGAGGATATTTATGAGAGCACTTAGAGGAATCATTTTATATGTTTTGAACAAGAACACGGCTAAATATGTTAGTGTACCGTGGTATGTATGAAGGAGTAATTATGAAGATGAGAACTTGTGGTTGATTAAAAGATGAATTGCCAATTACAATATGGGTACAACAAAGATCAACATCAATTCCTTTTCTTTTTGCTAGAATAATGGATAAGATAACGAAAGAAATTCAAGATGAAATACTGGTGTATGCTATCTGCAGACAATATTTTATTGTTTGGTGAAACAGAAGGGTTTAATATAAAATCAGATTCGTTGAGACAAGCACTAAAGTTCAGAGTGTAGATTGTGCAGAACAAAACCAAGTAAACGATACGCACATCTTGTAATATATGGATGGTATTCAAGACTTGATCACACTAAAATGGTAAGTGATGGTGGTAGCAGAGTGCTTTAAATGACTTGGGGTGATGATTTAGAAAGTACAGAGACTAATGGAAATGTTACTCATAGGATCAAGGTTGGGTTATTATCTTTTGAACAAAAAAGGGACCAAGGTTGGCTTACTTAAAGTGAAAGTGCAATACATGGCTACCAAACCTACTACTCTATACAATACGGAACGTTGGTCAACAAGAAGCAACATGTATGCAAAAGAGCAGTGTAGACTATAAGCAAAATTAAGGTTTTCTAGTAAGATTAGGTTGGAGAGTTAGAAATGAGAATATTCATCTCTAAGTAGGGATAGCTCCTACAAAGGAGAGGGTGGAACCATTTACAGTGGTTTGGTGATACTATCATCCTATAGCATTAAATTTAAGAGAATCTTCATGGAACAGTGAGCGGATTAAGTTTCCAAACAGAGAAGTAAAAAATTATCTAGCAAAATTAGAACATCAAACATCTCATGCAGTCACATTTGAATCAATTAGAAATGTTAAGTAAATAATCAAGTTAAGTATATACCATTTATTAATACCTCCAAATTACTAAACAAAAACAAAAAGCACAAACTCATTGCAATTTGAGCTTTAATAAAGCCCATTGTTAACAATAATAAATAAAAAGAACTTATAACATACCAAATGAACAAGAAGTTGGAGAAAAAGAAAAATGGAAGGACTACATGTACCTCACCACAAGTAATAAAGACAGATGATTAAAAGTTAAATATCTCTAAAAAAGATAAACAAGTTCAACCAGGATCTAATGGGTGGGGGTGTACGTGTGTACATAAGCAGCATATAGCAACATAGATAATAATCAACTAATGGTAAGAACAGGCACTGATAGAATGCTACTATAATTTACAAATATATCAACAATATTTGCTGATAGCAAGCTAATATAATCTCAAATATATCAACAAAATGATGGCCCGAGAAGCAGTGATTTATTCAGCATTGGAGCACACAAATAGTTAATGATGGATAATGAACATACAAAAGTATAGTTTTTACATATAAACAAAACAGGTTACAAGTCCTAAAACTTAAAAGTACATCTAGAACGCAAGCTACAAGAAAATAACACTAATGCTAACAGAGAGGCTTAGCAAAAGTGATCTATTAACTGAATATAAATTTATTGGAAGTATGTTCTCTCTTATAATCACAAGAACAGAAAAACATAATAAAATAAGGACAGTCAAGACCCAATACAGAAGATTGAGCCAGCAATAACAGAAATTATAGGAAATATAATAAATAGTTCAATATATAATATAACACGAAAAGGATATTCAAAATCGTGTAAACAATTGCATTTAGATGAGTTTTTGTCCACTGGAATTCTCTAAACAAACAATGCAACTGCCAATAACATTTCTCACAAATAATAGTCAAGCAAAATGTGTCTTAAAGTATTTAACGGTTGTCATTAATAAATAGGAATACTCATGCTAAAAGCATCAAGAAACATTCAGGAAATAGCTCAACTAGCAGGCAATCGTGAAAGTGAACACCGTGTTTCTTGATTATTAGGATTTCAAATTATTTTCTTGGAAATAGAAAAATAGCTTGAAAATCTAGTAGTTGACCATTTCTCGTACTTTAATTTCTAGGAAATAAATCACCAAAACCCAGAACAATGCAAAATTCAGAGTATTCCTTCCATGGTTTTGCAATTTTCTTAAAATGCACAGCTGGCATGTCACTATTTCAGGGAGTATTAAACCCAAAGGAAATCTCTCACATCTGCGCCATAGAAAATGAGGGTGCTGGTTTTACCATTCTGATATCTTTCTCTCCCCCCCCCAAACAGCTTTATGTTTCAGGAAAAGCTTCTCTCTTACAATTTTAAGTAACAAATTACAAATAATAACCAAAAGTACATTTTCTATCATTACTAAATTAATTTATTAAGGCACATATCTGTTTTTCTTCTTTAGAACCTTCAATTAAAATAGATTTACTTTTAATGATAATCACAAAAACTAGCAATAAAATAATAACAGACAAGTCCAGTAGGCATATATGTTATGAACTTAATACTTACATAAGGATAACAAACGAAACTAGCACAGGAACTTCACATGAAAAAATCTCAAAGCGCAGGAAGTTCACAATTCAGATATATGACGCTAGCTCCAAATTCTAATAACACACCTTTTTGAAGCCGGCTATTAATTTAATAGGAACCCAGCCCTGCTCATCCATGTTCTGCCTCAAGTAGGTGTCCTTAATTAGATTTTCATTACTGCAAAAAGAAACAAGCAGATAGCTTTGTGGGTGACCTCAAATACCAAGATATGGCTGCAGGATTAACTAAGTTGACCCAAGTCATCATGCAAACAAAGCAATCACCTGAAATAATAATCTATCTGATTGACTATACTAGCATGCAACTGATTGTCATGAGGCTCCGGAGCTGGGAAAAACACTGGGGGCATTGGTGCAACAAATGAAAAACCTCTAAGTGAATCTGGAGGAGCTGCTGGGACCATATAAAGGGATGCCATATCTAAAAGGAAGTAAAGAGATTATGGGCAAACTTAGAATGTCAGTCGACCCAAAAAAGCAATAACAATAGCGAAAATACATCTTACCAGAATACCCCATTGGGGTGCCAAAAGGCCTCATAGGAGTATGTGCAATAAAAGGTATAGTATTAGGCACAGGAGGTGGTGGTGGATGCCTCATTACCCTAGGGGCAGCCCTTGGTTGCATGTATGCATCTCTGTTATTAAAGTTTCTACCACTCCACTCATGACTTCCATGATCTTGATTGCGCCTGCCTCCAAAATTCTGATGGTGAGAACCATCTCCTCGTGGATGCGGACCACCATTACGATGCCTGTATGAATTCCGTGGGTGTGGGTGATCATTACCGCCAGTATGAGACTGTGATACAAATCCACTTCTCTGTACATGATTCCTAGAAGAGGGGCTATTAACAGGTGATTCAACCACAGGACCTTGAGGCAGAGACTGAGAGAGACCGCCATTGGATGCTGAGATATTACTATTACGTCTCATTGACTTCTGGCGTGTAGGAGTGATATGGTTTGGAGTCATATTCAAACTTGTGTTTGAATTGTTGCTGACTGGTTTCTGTGTCGGGGATGATAACACGCTTCCATTTCCCTACAATTTAGTAAACAAAGTGAAGCTCCTGTTAATACCAAACCCAAAACTAAAATTATATCATAGAAAATTTTGACCAAGTTAATCCCTAAATACTTCCTAAACTCATACAACATTCATTAAACAGTTTCCATCAAATATAATATAATTGAAATAAACCCTAAAGCTGGATTAAGAATTCAAGAATCCTTGCATTTTTTTTTGCCAATTCAAATTTTAGCAATTAATATCTTCCTTACCGAACAGATAACCAATCATCTCCGGTTAAAACAGCTAAATTTAGGTATTTTAACAGCTGGAAATAAAAATATTTGAAATTATAACGCTTAATCAGAATCTAATAAAGAAGGGCTTAAATTTTAGGAAAACAAACCTGAGAAACTGGAGCATCGGAAGGAGAAGACGATGATCCATCCGACAAAGCTCGGGGTGAATCAGAAGAGGATTTGGAAGGAACCTTAGCGGACTCAGACAAAGCAGGCCACTTGTTGGTCCCCATAACCGGCCCAACCTTGGCATCGGCGTTAGAAGGTTTGTTCCATGCTGTCTTCTTACCGGCATTGCCATTAGGCCCAGCGTTCTCACTCTCGACACCTTCCTCTTCGTCCTCCGTCCCCACAGGAGGTTCGGTCAGGGCGGTTGATGGCGGCGATGACGAAGAGGATGAAGGCGTTAATGAAATACCCGCGATCGGGTCGTTTTCTCCACGGAACATTTCAGTCCAGGGCGAAGAAGCCGCCTTCATGGCACGATTCGATTGGTTAGGGCTATTGGGAGAGAGATTACCAGGTATCACTGCAGCGGTGGTATTGAAATTAGCAGTATTAGTATTCGCAGCCATAGAAAACTCCGATTAAAACAAAATTCGCGATTTCCTTTTTTTCCTCTATCTACGAGTTGATAGACGCAGAAAATCACTGGGAAAAAAAAGAACAAAATTTTGATTAAAAAATAAACAAAATCCGCGACGAGAAAGAGTGAGAGCTAAACTATTCGAGGCTCCAAAAACCGCAAAGGATTTTTTCAACAAAAAAAATTAGGGATTCGAAAATCCGATCGATGAAGAGAGACGAAGATTAAAGAAGAAGAGCAGCGATGGAAGCGCTGTAACCTCTGCTTCTCTCTTTCTTTCTATTTTTCCTCTTCTTTTTTTTTTTTTTTTTTTGCCTTTCTAAATATTTTTGTTTTGAGTTTTTATTTTTATTTCAATATATTTCGTCCAGCTCCTTGCTTGTTATATTGTTACGATTTTTCTAACTAATTATTCCAGGGTTGTTTTGGTCAATTCATACTTGAAGAAGAGTAACTTTTTTCACCGCTGTAAAAACTAATTTTGAGTTTTTCACTTGCTTTGATTCGTAGTAAAATTCAGTAACGCAGGGTTTGAAAACCTCTTAACTAACAATTTAATTGAAAATTATAAAAAAATTAATTATGATTATTATCACAAAGCTAATTTCATTATATTTATTTAATAAAATTTTAAAATAATTGAAGATGCCTAATTTCGTCCATGCCCATTATATTTATTTACATTGTGACAGGCCTGAACCTATGGCCCAGAATCATTCCAAGGCTACCCAGACACAAACAAATCCTAATGGCCCAATGCATCAGTAGCCCGTCTAACAACCTGAACCGGGTTCACTCGTGCCCGACCCGAGCCAACAAGCTAGGGATTCCATAACCCTAGTCTTCTCTCTTGCGCCGCAACAATCCATCAAAGGACCCTCCTTTCACGCGGCTACACCGAATCCTCCGACGCCAGGAAAGCACACCAAACTGAAAATAAAACAGCGTCGTGTGTTAGTGGGATTCATCAACACCAACAAACCGAGTTTTACTCGGAATCAAATGGACTAAAATATGACTTTTTTTACTATAAATAAATCACTAGCAACACACATAGGGGAGCGGAAATTACACGAAAAAATAACGAGGAAAATACACGAGAAAATACGAGAGATTACATATGAAATACGGAAAAAACAGAGGAAACTGAAAAAAGAAGAGATTGAAATCTATTTCGGGTTCTAAAATAAAAAAGATCGAAAGAACCTTACTTGAGGGGGGATAGCTCTCGATTTCCTTCTCCAAAGTCAAGCGGACCGTACGTTCTCAAAGGTGATGCTCTAAGCCCTTGGTTTTCTTGATTTTTGCTTTAGTTTAAAAGAGAGAAGTTGAGAGGGGGATGAAGAGCGGTAGAAAAGAGAAGAAAGGGAAGTGATATTAGGTTTTCCCTAAAAACTTATAATGGGGTATTTAAATATGTTTTAAATGCTGTGTTTTGGGTGTTTTAGGGTTTCAAAAATCATTGTAAGGAGTTTATTTATGCGAGAAAAGCTTGGTCTTTGTGATATTTTTACTTTGGTCTTCACTTATATTTTACACTATTCAGTTTTGAGCCTCTTATTTTCTTACTGTTTCGTTTTAGTCCCTTATGTTTATTGTTATAGTCATTTTAGTATTTATATATTTTTTTGACTGGTGGTTTTACGTAATATCTAGCTTACGTCCTTGTAGTACTGCAATGGTTGTAATCGGGTCATCCTAGTTAATTAATTATTTTTTACTTATTTATTTTGGGTTTTGTATATGTTCCATATTTCATTTTAATCATATTTCATTTTAATCATATTTATATTAATGATTTTAATTATTAATTTTGTGCACTATTGCTACTGTTAGGAATGTGATTTTAATCCCTTTAGTCAAAACTTTTACTGTTGAAATAATTTATGCATTATTTTGTTGAAATTTAACGAAAATGGAATCCAATGGTGCTATTAAGTGGTTCCTACCTATATTACATTTAAAATTATGTTTAAGCAACAATTATTTTTTCTTTCATTTTAAATTAACATTTTTTATTTCTTTTTATTATTCATTTATTTATTTGTTTATGGTTTTCCTTTAAAATTTAGATTTTTTTAAATTTTTGTTTCAAATCGTTTCCCCCTCTTTTATATAATATTTATTTATTTATTTATTTATTTTGATTTATTTAATATTCGTTTATTATTTCTTATCTAACATTTTGACTTTTTAAGGTAATTTCATTCGATCAAGGGTAAGTAATTCGAATTGGATATTTTTTAAAATTAAATTTAAATTTTTAATTTTCACAATTAAAGACAATTGATAAATTAATTGGTACCGAAAGGGCGGTTCAAGGGTGCTAATCCTTCCTTGACTGTAACCGACTCCCGAATCTGACACGTTTCTGGTACAATGCAGATCAGGTAAGATGGTGTCCGACCCACCTAAATTCGATTTAAAGTGGTCGGTGGCGACTCCAACCCAATCAATTCAAGTCGAAGCCCAATTCCGGGCCCCACTAAAAGACGGTTCCGACAGCTTGGCGACTCCATTGGGGATAGGTAAGTGAGTCAGGCCGAAATTAATTTCCGGTTGTCTTTTTTAGCGAAAATTACAAGTTTAAATTTTAATTTATTTATTCGATTCTTATTATTTATCTTTGATTATTTTTTTCAAATAAATAGTTGTATTAACGTTTTTTAATGATTTCAGATATTTTTCAAAATTGTCATCTCTAGCTCTATACCCAAGCTCCAAACCCTTTTAAGTGGGGGCAAAAGTGACGTCTTCGTGTGAATTTATTCACCGTATGGGCCTAGCAAGTAACCTTCGGGATTCATATACCTTATGCCTTCGTGTGAATTTATTATTCGTATGGGCATAAGGGAATGTTTCCTCTCGAGTTTAACTTAGTCCACATAAGCTTGTAATAGGCTTAGGACTAAGGGTCTGACAAGCCCATAAGGGCACCGACAAGGAGAACTCGAGTACCTTTTTTAGAACCTAAACCGGGAGAGTATAGGGAATTAGAGCCCACCCCAAAACCTCATTCCAAACCCTAGGTTGTTTTGTTTCCTGCTTTATTTTCTGTTCAAAGCATGCGAATTAGACAAATATGATGTTAGGATTTGTTTGAAATTAGCATGCGGGATAGAAATCATGTTCGGGTAGGAATATTAAGCATGTTCGGGTAGATATCATGTGGGGTAGGACTTTTATTTTTCATGATTATTTTTTATTATTTTTACCTCACTAACTCTTTTTTTTCTCTTTCATTTTATTTTCATCACTTGCATCATTTAAAACAGGTGTTGATCCACCAAAAGCGTGTTTGCTAAACATGAATAATCTGCATTAATGGACAAAAGGGTTGTAATACAAGAGATGAAAATGCAGAGGACAGTCTACAAGGAGGCTATGTGTCACATTTAATCCAGAAGACGTGGTGCCCGCAATTGAAGAGTATATCACTATACTGCATTATAAAGTGCTCAATGAACTGGGTCTACATCAAGCACAATGAAAGTCTATCTTTGAAGAACGGACTGACAGAAGTTTCAGGGGCAAGATGAATACCACTGATCTTAGGAGTCACTTCAAAGACGACAATGACAAAATGATAACTGAAATTGGAGACCATTGCTGACAAATTCAAGAAATAGACAAATGGACTTCACATAGTTCCTATCAATTAAGGGCTCCAATGACGTATTAGTTGGGAACAAGCTCAACAAAAGATAAATGCCGGAGGTGCAGTCCTTCGAGACTTTTTTTTGGGCAAACAACTCGTCATTTGCACGGTTCATCCAGAGAAGCCAGTGCGGTTCGACAGGTTATTCAACCGGTGACGGATGAAGGCGGAAGACTAGTCAACATGTCAGAAGCTGTCAAAATATTTTTGTCTCTTAAAAGATAAAACACTTTTGTCACTAATAAGGATTATTTATAATAACAGACACATTTTTGGATCAATGCCTAAGATATTTCATGCATCATGCATCATGTATTTAGACATTTGGCATTTTGTTATTTTCTTTGCATTCACATTAACTAACATATACATTTTTCATCAAAAGGAGCAAATACTGGATACACCACCTCAAGCATTAGACACACCTCATCCACATAACACCCGCCTGAAAAAGAAGAAGATGGAAGCAAGAATTGAGAAAATCGAGGAGAACATGGCCAAATTGCAGAAAGAACTTGAAGATACGATAAACCAGAGTAGTCTGAGTACTCTGAATACAATTATGAAAAATCAAGAGTCCTTGGTCGATCAAATTATGGCCAAGTTGTCTGGTCTACATCAGACCAGTGCACCTGGGGCAGGTTCACCGGAAGGGGTAACTATACCACCTACCCCTCAAGTGGTTGTCTCACCTGAAATCTTACCAGAACTTCGAGGGGACTCATCTGCTGCAAAAACGAAGCCCTCGTCCTCTGTATTTAACCCTGAGAACAATCCGGGTTATTACCATGTACCGGATTTGGACGAAGAGGACAAAGCGAGGAAGATGAAGGAAAAAATCAAACAATTGGAGGACCAAATGAAGATAGTTAAAAGAGACCATGACTACCCTGGAATTGATGTTGTAGAACTCAGTCTAGTCCCAGACTTAATTCTTCCTTCAAAATTTAAGTACCCGAAATTCGAGAAGTTTGACGAGAACAGTTATTCATCCGCTCACATCACCATGTTCTGCCGAAAGATGACAGGATATGGAGGAAACGACCAACTCCTGATCCATTGCTTTCAGGAGAGTCTGTCGGGCTCAGCCATTCGGTGATACAACCAGCTAAGTCGATCAAATATCAAGAACTGGAAGGACCTAGCCAAGTTATTTCTGGAACAATACAAGCATATCAATGACATAAGGCCAGATCGAGTTATGCTACAAAGCATGGAAAAGAAGCATAATGAAAGTTTCAGGCAATACACACAAAAATGGAGGGACTTGGCTGTGCAAGTTCATCCACCGTTGGATGAAAAAGAAACCCGAAAGCTCTTCTTACAGACCCTGAAGGCTCCATACTTTAGGTACCTGGTTGCGATCACATCAGGAAGCTTTTCAGACTTGGTTATGGCCGGAGAAATGATTGAGTCGGCCATAAAGCAAGGTAAAATTAAGGATGGGGAGGCCAGTAGGAAACCTCCTATGCAAGAGCGGGATGGAGAGATTAACAACATCAACCATGCCAGTAAAGGTGTTACGATCTCCAAACCGAAATCAACTGTTGTTGTACCGTAAGGTACTTCTAAACAAGATTCTAGAGAACCCATGAAGGAAAGGGAGCATTTCGACCCTATTCCGATGACCTACAAAGAGCTTTATCAGCAACTACTTGACACCCATGTAGTGTCACCATACCCGGTGGAACCCATGAAGCCCCCATACCCCAAGTGGTATGATGAGAATGCACATTGTGAATATCATGGCGGTGTCCCGGGGCACACAATTGAGAACTGTTACGCATTCAAAAGAGTCGTACGGAAGATGCGTAACCAGAACTGGATCGACTTCAACAATTTTGGGGCATCCAAGTGAGGAAGATCATTTCATCATCTGAGGCATTCTCTTTGAACTTGTTTTTTTCCACTTTTTCAAGTTTTTGTAAGAACATTTGAATAAATTTACTTTAATGATGATGAACAATGAATCAAATTTGCAAACTTGCAATTCTTTGAATATCATTTGAATTAAAAACTCTGTGAATGGTTCAAAGTTACGGATCTTTGACAAAGTAACAAGTTTTAAAACAATGACCTTGACCTTACCCAGAACATACCCTCAAACATCGTGCCCTGCTTTTGCAATTAACCAATATAACATTTTTCTTTCATAAGGTGCGGACAACATATGGCATCCTTTTGCATATACCATTACTATGCTTTTTATTTAAGACGTTCAGTGATGATCCTGATTTTCACATATGGAATAGTCGAGTAGGTGAATCTAATTTAGGTCAGTTGCTTGAAAATTGAACTCTAAAGATAAAATTTTTGACTTTTAACAACACCTAGACTATAACAGGTTCTTCTTGACAATCTTAAGAAATTAAATCCGTAAAGTTGAGCTATTCCACTAAGGTAATTGGTTATAGAGGAAACTTGAAAGCCCCGACCTTATGAGTAGATTACGTTCAAACCATGACATTGCTCGAACGCTTGGCAATTCGGTGTTTGCTCCACTGCTATTGTCCGGTGGAAGACTTTGTGATGAGATGAACCCTTCAGTTAACTTGATAAAAATGATTATAATGTTAAGTTGTCCCTCTAAAGCAATTGGTTAAACGCCCCGATTTTATGGATTCAGCTAGCCAGATAACGACAAATCAAATCAAATTTATCTAAGCAATAAATTTTCGGTAATGATGGACTAAGGGAGTTAGGGAACACCTGTTATAGTCAACTACACACGAGCACTCAAGAATTTCATTTTTAGATCGATATTTTTTTCACTACCTTTGTTAGAGAATCCTACAAAGCTTGAACAAATGGAAGATTTCAGAGGACCGAAATAAAAGGTCTAGTAATTGATCATGCTAGTTGCGTCATTTTGTTCGCACTCAATTGAAATGCCAAAGTATGCTGCGATATTTCAAAAAATGACATTTTTACCAAAACCTTAGAAAGGAGGCCAACCTAAAGCCAACTCATCCATTTGAACATTTATCAAAGAACTGTAACTCTGAAAGCATTAAAAGAACTCTTGATTCCTTTAATATTCTTTGAACTCACGTTTACAATTTGATTCAATTGCGAATAATATTTTACAACATTTTTATCATTTTCCCTCCTAAAATAAGAAAAAGGGAAAAAATATTTTCAAACATAACAATCTCATATATGAAGGGTATGTAAAGCCCAAACTTGAAAAGAGGATGGGGCACGATCAATTCTATGGACTAGATTGGCAGACAGAGCACGAAACTCCATCCAGGAGATAACACATAACTCATTCATGTTGCATGCATCTTAGACATACCTAGGTGCATCACATTCATCATTTTTAGCATACATGATTTTTTTCAGCTTTTAGAGTCAAGTTTCGACTTCAAGACGAAGAATACTCGATTCAAAAACACCTTTAAAGATCGATGGTGGTTGCTTAACTCAGCAGCGAGAAGCTACCCCTCAACTAACTCGACAGATCGCAAGATTGAAAATCAACTTCAGATGAGTTCGAGAAATTATTTAGAAATAATTCATTTCGGCTAAACTCAACAACGAGTAACAGGTTTCCAGTTAACACTTTCAAGCCAGATTTTAATTCCACGACGAAATATATCTGGCGGACAGAATTTATCAGTGGACTTTCCCGTGAAGAGGAGTCATCCCAAAATTCATATTACTTGGTTCAGACCCGCTCAGAGGAACCACTTGAAGAACTATGACCGGCTTAGACCTGTGAAGCGAAGCCATTTTTTAAGACAACATTTGCAGCATAACTCAATGCTAGAAGGGTTTTATGCCAACAAATCCCTTCAAGTTCGACTACGCTCAGCTCCAAGGCATATCATTTGCAGCATAACTTAAGTCGAGAAGGGTTATCTACCAACCAAAGACCTTCGAGTTCGACTACGCTCAACTCTAAGGCACCTTATTTGCAGCATAGCTTAAGTCGAGAAGGGTTATTTACAAAAGACCCTCGAGTTCGATTACACTCAGCTTCGAGGGCACAACATTTACAACATAACTCAAGGCTAGAAGGGTTATCTGCCAAAAGACCTTCGAGTTCGACTACGCTCAGCTCCAAGGCACATCATTTACAGCATAGCTTAAGTCAAGAAGGGCTATCTGCCAAAGACCCTCTAGTTCGATTACACTCAACTTTGAGGGAACATTATTTACAATATAACTCAAGGCTAGAAGGGTTATCTGTCACCAAAAGACCTTCGAGTTCGACTACGCTAAGCTCTAAAGCACATTATTTACAGCATAGCTTAAGTCGAGAAGGGCTATCTGCCAAAGACCCCCGAGTTCGACTACACTCAACTTCGAGGGCACCTCATTTATAGCATAACTCAATGCTAGAAGGGTTATCTGTCACCAAAAGACCTTCGAGTTCGACTACGCTCAGCTCTAAGGCATATCATTTACAGCATAACTTAAGTCGAGAAGGGTTATCTGCCAACCAAAAACCTTTGAGTTCGACTACGCTCAACTCCAAGGCACACCATTTGCAGCATAGCTTAAGTCGAGAAGGGCTATCTGCCAAAGACCTTCGAGTTCGACTACGCTCAGCTTCGAGGGCACATCATTTGCAACATAACTCAAGGCTAGAATGGTTATCTGCCAACAAAGACCTTTGAGTTCAATTACACTCAGCTCAACGGCACATCATTTGTGGTATAGCTCAAGGCTAGAAGGGCTATCTCCCAAAGACCTTCGAGTTCTACTACGCTCAGCTCTAAGGCACATCATTTACAACATAGTCCAAGACAAGAAGGGCTATATGTCAATAAAATCGTCGAGTTCGATTCCATTCAGCTCGATGACACATCACTCACTATTGTTTGGCTGCAATCGAGGTTTTTCAGTCAAGAAGAAGACTTGGGTTAGCCGTGCCTTAGTGAAAAGAAACCGTTTTCCAGCAGCGTAGCTTAAGTCGAGAAAAACTATCTGTCAATGAAGACTTTTCGAGTTCGATTTTATTCAGCTCGAGGGCTTGTCAACCATATGGTGGAGTCAATGAACTATCCTCCAGTCGAATTTTTAAACCAATGTCTTTAAATCGAGAAGAAGACCGAGGTGGACTGCGATTTGAAGCCACATTCTGATTCTAAACTACGACTTCAATTCCATGTCATTTCAAGATGGACTCGACTTCACGACAAAGGAGCCATCAGTAACTCAATTTGACAGAGAGTTATTCTTCAACTCCACTGAACGAAAATTAATGTCTTTTTATCTTTGTCCTATTTTTCGTTCCACGAAAAAAGGACAAAAAGGGGCAGTTGAAGACACCTAATTTTGTCCATGCCCATTCGATTAATATTATATATTATTTACGTTATTATTATTATTATATTATAAACATATGTATTTATTTTATTTTTTACATCGTGACAGGCCTTAACCTATGGCCCAAAACCATTCCAAAGCTGCCCAGACACAAACAAATCCTAATGGCCCAATGCATCAGTAACACGTTTTGAAGAGAACCATGACCCAATAAGTGACCTGGACTCGCGAACCCGTCTAACAACCTGAACCGGGTCCACTCGTGCCCGACCCGGGCCAACAAGCTAGGGATTCCAGAACCCTAGTCTTCTCTCTTGCGCCGCAACAATCCATCAAAGGACCTTCCTTTCACGCGGCTACACCGAATCCTCCGACGCCAGGAAAGCACACCAAACTGAAAATAAAGCAGCGCCGTGTGTTAGTGGGATTCATCAACACCAACAAACCGAGTTTTACTCGGAATCAAATGGACTAAAATAGGACTTTTTTTACTATAAATAAATCACTAGCAACACACATAGGGGAGAGGAAATTACACGAAAAAATAGCGAGAAAAATACACTAGAAAATACGAGAGATTACATACGAAATACAGAAAAAAACATAGGAAACTGAAAAAAGAAGAGAGTGAAATCTATTTCGGGTTCTAAAATAAAAAAGATCGAAAGAACCTTACTTGAGGGGAGATAGCTCTCGATTTCCTTCTCCAAAGTCAAGCGGACCGTACGTCCTCAAAGGTGATGCTCTAAGCCCTTGGTTTTCTTGATTTTTGCTTTAGTTTAAAAGAGAAAAGTTGAGAGGGGGAGGAAGAGCGGCAGAAAAGATAAGGAATGGAAGTGATATTAGGTTTTCCCTAAAAACTTATAATAGGGTATTTAAATCTGTTTTAAACGTTGCGTTTTGGGTGTTTTAGGGTTTCCAAAAATCATTGTAAGGAGTTTATTTATGCGAGAAAAGCTTGGTCTTTGTGATATTTTTACTTTGGTCTTCACTTATATTTTACACTATTCGGTTTTGAGCCTCTTATTTCTTATTGTTTCGTTTTAGTCCCTTATGTTTATTGTTATAGTCATTTTAGTATTTATAAATTTTTTTGACTAGTGGTTTTACGTAATATATAGCTTAAGTCCTTGTAGTATTGCAATGGTTGTAATCGGGTCATCCTAGTTAATTAATTATTTTTTATTTATTTATTTCGGGTTTTGTATATGTTCCATATTTCATTTTAATCATATTTCATTTTAATCATATTTATATTAATGATTTTAATTATTAATTTTGTGCACTATTGCTACTGTTATGAATGTGATTTTAATCCCTTTAGTCAAAACTTTTACTGTTTAAATAGTTTATGCATTATTTTGTTGAAATTTAACGAAAATGGAATCCAATGGTGCTATTAAGTGGTTCCCACCTATATTACATTTAAAATTATGTTTAAGCAACAATTATTTTTTTTCTTTCATTTTAAATTAACATTTTTTATTTCTTTTTATTATTCATTTATTTATTTGTTTATGGTTTTCCTTTAAAATTTAGATTTTTTTAACTTTTTTGTTTCAAATCGTTTCCCCTCTTTTATCTAATATTTATTTTATTTTATTTTATTTTATTTTTTCCTTTAGATTTATTTAATATTCGTTTATTATTTCTTATCTAACATTTTGACTTTTTAAGGTAATTTCATTCGATCAAAGGTAAGTAATTCGAATCGGATTTTTTAAAAAATTAAATTTAAATTTTTAATTTTCGCAATTAAAGACAACTGATAAATTAATTGGTACCGAAAGGGCGGTTCAAGGGTACTAATCCTTCCTTGACCGTAACCGACTCCCGAACCCGACACGTTTCTGGTATAATACAGATCAGGTAAGATGGTGTCCGACCCACCTAAATTCAATTTAAAGTGGTTGGTGGCGACTCCAACCCAATCAATTCAAGTCGAAGCCCAATTTTGGGCCCCACCGAATGACGGTTCCGACAGCTTGGCGACTCCACTGGGGATATGTAAGTGAGTCAGGCCGAAATTAATTTCCGATTGTCTTTTTTAGCGAAAATTACAAGTTTAAATTTTAATTTATTTATTCGATTCTTATTATTTATATCTGATTTTTTTTTTTCAAATAAATAGTTGTTCTAACGTTTTTTTAATGATTTCAGATATTTTTCAAAATTGTCATCTCTAGCTCTATACCCGAGCTCCAAACCCTTTTAAGTGGGGGCGAAAGTGACGCCTTCGTGTGAATTTATTCACCGTATGGGCCTAGCAAGTAACCTTCGGGATTCATATACCTTATGTCTTCGTGTGATTTTATTCTTCGTATGGGCATAAGGGAATGTTTCCTCTCGAGTTTAACTTAGTCCACATAAGCTTGTAATAGGCTTAGGACTAAGGGTCTGGCAAGCCTATGGGGGCACCAGCAAGGAGAGTTCGAGTACCTTTTTTAGAACCTAAACCGGGATAGTACAGAGAATTAGAGCCCACCCTAAAACCTCATTCCAAACCCTAGGTTGTTTTGTTTCCTGCTTTATTTTCTGTTCAAAGCATGCGAATTAGACAAATATGATGTTAGGATTTGTTTGAAATTAGCATACGGGATAGAAATCATGTTTGGGTAGGAATATTAAGCATGTTCGGGTAGATATAATGTGGGGTAGTACTTTTATTTTTCATGATTATTTTTTATTATTTTTACCTCACTAACTCTTTTTTTTTCTCTTTCATTTTATTTTCATCACTTGCATCATTTAAAAGAGGTGTTGATCCACCAAAAGCGTGTTTGCTAAACATGAATAATCTGCATTAATGGACAAAAGGGTTATAATACAAGAGATGAAAATGCAGAGGACAGTCTACAATGAGACTATGTGTCACATTTAATCCAGAAGACGTGGTGCCCGTAATTGAATAGTATATCACTATACTGCATTATAAAGTACTCAATGAACTGGGTCTACATCAAGCACAATGAAAGTCTATCTTTGAAGAACGGGCTGACAGAAGTTGCAGGGGCAAGATGAATACCACTGATCTTAGGAGTCACTTCAAAGACGACAATGACAAAATGATAAATGGACTTCATATAGTTCCTATCAATTAAGGGCTCCAATGACGTATTCGTTGGGAACAGGCTCAACAAAAGATAAATGCCGGAGGTGCAGTCATTCGAGACTTTTTTTTGGGCAAACAACTCGTCATTTACACGGTTCATCCAGAGAAGCTAGTGCGGTTCGACAGGTTATTCAACCGGTGACGGATGAAGGCGGATGACTAGTCAACATGTCAGAAGCTATCAAAATATTTTTTGTCTCTTAAAAGATAAAACACTTTTGTCCCTAATAAGGATTATTTCTAATAACAGACACATTTTTGGATCAATGCCTAAGATATTTCATGCATCATGCATCATGCATTTAGACATTTTGCATTTTGTTATTTTCTTTGCATTCACATTAACTAATATATACATTTTTCATCAAAAGGATCAAATACTGGATACACCACCTCAAGCATTAGACACACCTCATCCACATAACACCCGCCTGAAAAAGAAGAATATAGAAGCAAGAATCGAGAAAATTGAGAACATGGCCAAATTGCAAAATGAACTTGAAGATAAGATAAACTAGAGTAGTCTGAGTACTCTGAATACAATTATGAAAAATCAAGAGTCCTTGGTCGATCAAATTGTGGCCAAGTTGTCTGGTCTATAGCAGACCAGTGCACCTGGGGCAGGTTCACCGGAAGGGATAACTATGCCACCTACCTCGTAAGTGGTTGTCTCACCTGAAATCTTACCAGAACTTCGAGGGGACTCATCTGCTGCAAAAGCGAAGCCCTCGTCCTCTGTATTTAACCCTGAGAACAATTCGGGTTATTACCATGTACCGGATTTAGACGAAGAGGACAAAGCTAGGAAGATGGAGGAAAAAATCAAACAATTGGAGGACCAAATGAAGATAGTTAAAGTAGACCATGACTACCTTGGAATTGATGCTGTAGAACTCAGTCTAGTCCCAGACTTAATTTTTCCTCCGAAATTTAAGTCCCCGAAATTCAAGAAGTTTGACTGGAACAATTGTTCTTCCGCTCACATCACCATGTTATGCCGAAAGATGACAGGATATGGAGGAAACAACCAACTCCTGATCCACTGCTTTCAGGAGAGTCTGTCGGGCTCAACCATTCGGTGGTACAACCAGCTAAGTATTCGCGTTTTGTGAGTACTATAAAATTACACGCAAATAATGTGCAAGTATACACAATCGCTCAAGTAATAAAGTGATAAGTGAGTATCGTCTCCACAGGATTGGAAGGATATTGAGTAAAGTTCATGCACTATTCTATCTAAGTATAGTTAGTCTTGATATATATAAATGTCAAAATGAAAAATGTATGATGGTGGATATGAATGAATGGTCTGATGGTGTAGTAAATGGAAATGCAGTGGCAAGAACAGATGTTTAATATTGAAAATGGTGAAATGTCAAGGCAATGAAAAATGGTAAAACAGTAAATAAAAGAAAATAAAATAAAAAGAAGATAATCCTCACGTGACAAGCTTCCAATGGAATGAATGGTAGGGATTGATCTAAGGATGCTAAACTTATCTCTCAGGCAGATTTAAGCTATATGGTCTTTACTTACTCGACATGGCTTTCCTAAAATGTTCCCACAGGAACCTAACAGAATAGGATGCCAAGGCATCTGCTCTCACTCAACGATGTTGGACAGCCTACCCTATTGATAAAGACACCCTTTTTAGTCGTTGAAATCCTATCCTAGTCTCTTCCGAGATCTAAGGGATTAGGTTATAATATTCCTAGGCCGGTTCAAAGCCCCTTGAAAATACTATAACCCATTGCTTATGAGGATCTTGTCTTGCGTTTCTTCCGAATACTTACAAGTATTTTTAGCTTAGGATTCTTCCGAACACCTAACCTTCATCTAAGAAATGGACATTTCAATGCCTCTTACAAGCCTAGATGGTGAAGCATTCATAAGCAAAGCAAATAAAGAACCAAATAAACTTAAATATATCATTAAAATAAAGTTAAAACATCCATTAAACCAACCACCACCAAATAAGTTAGTTCATGGTGGGGATCGAATATTCCATGAATTAAAACATGAAAATCATTCTTGCCAAACAACCCAACTAAAATAAATAAAATAAAACAGCAAAGGGATGGAGGAAAAAGCCTTCGACGCGCGCCACCGGAGGTCTCCTCAGCCACCACGAACCGCCTTAGCTCGCTAGCTCCTCTCGGCGCCTAGCTCGCCACTTCTTGAAGCTTTATCAATGGAGAAAAACCCAATGAAGAAGAAAGGAAAAGGGAAAATAAAAATATGATTTTTCTGCTACAATACGCGTCTCCTTTCTTTCACACCCTCTCTCTCTTGTGAGGTGTAATATATAATAAAAATATCTAGGAGGTAATGATGATGTTGTTGGGATATTGTTGGGTGCAAAATACCCCTCATACCCCTAGAATCACATGTTGTGCATGAACCTTATCCTCCAGGTGTCAGTGGTCCCCTAGCAGGTTGTTACAACCATCATTTCACGTGCAGAGCCAGCTGTCCACGTACAGCTGTATATTTTTGTCGTTTTCTGCGCCAGAAATTCCGAGGCATTTCAATCTGCTTCAGCATGTGATGCCGCGACATTACTTCCCAGCTCGTCTATTTTGCTTGTTGTTTCCTGCACATCACTAAAAACCACACCTTCCTCCTCATATAGCACCTTAATAAAATAAAATAACACAACCACCACAAATGCAATTACATGCAGCTACATACATCTAAAATGACTTATATATACCCTTAAACAAACAATAACTTAAGTCAAAAAGGCCTTAAAAGTAGTCTTTTTACAGAGTTATCACTAAGCCGATCAAATATCAAGACATGGAAGGACCTGGCCAAGTCATTTCTGGAACAATACAAGCATATCAATGACATAAGGACAGATTGAGTTATGCTACAAAGCATGGAAAAGAAGCATAATGAAAGTTTCAGGCAATACGCACAAAAATGGAGGGACTTGGCTGTGCAAGTTCATCCACCGTTGGATGAAAAAGAAACCCGAAAGCTCTTCGTACAGACCCTGAAGGCTCCATACTTCGGGCACCTGGTTGCGATCACATCAGGAAGTTTTTCAGACTTGGTTATAGCCGAAGAAATGATTGAGTCGGTCATAAAGCAAGGAAAAATTAAGGATGGGGAGGCCAGTAGGAAACCTCCTATGCAAGAGCGGGATGGAGAGATTAACAACATCAACCATGCCAGTAAAGGTGTTATGATCTCCGAACCGAAATCAACTGCAGCTATACCGTCAGGTACTTCTAAACAAGATTCCAGAGAACCCATGAAGGAAAGGGAGCATTTCGACCCTATTCCGATGACCTACAAAGAGCTTTATCAGCAACTACTTGACACCCATGTAGTGTCACCATACCCGGTGGAACCCATGAAGCCCCCATACCCCAAGTGGTATGATGAGAATGCACATTGTGAATATCATGGCGGTGTCCCAGGGCACACAATTGAGAACTGTTACGCATTCAAAAGAGTCGTACGGAAGATGTGTAATCAGAACTGGATCGACTTCAATAATTTTGGGGCATCCAAGTGAGGAAGATCATTTCATCATTTGAGGCATTCTGTTTGAACTAGTTTTATTTTCTACTTTTTCAAGTTTTTGTAAGAACATTTGAATAAATTTACTTTAATGATGATGAACAATGAATCACATTTGCAAACTTGCAATTCTTTGAATATCATTTGAATAAAAAAACTCTGTGAATGGTTCAAAGTTACGGATCTTTGACAAAGTAACAAGTTTTAAAACAATGACCTTGACCTTACCCAGAATATACCCTCAAACACCGTACCCTGCTCTTACAATTAACCAATATAACCTTTTTCTTTCATAAGGTGCGGACAACATGTGGCATCCTTTTGCATATGTCATTACTATGCTTTTTATTTAAGACGTTCAGTGATGATCCTGATTTTCACATATGGAATAGTCGAGTAGGTGAATATAATTTAGGTCAGTTGCTTGAAAATTGAACTCTAAAGATAAAATTTTTGACTTTTAACAACACCTAGACTATAACAGGTTCTTCTTGACAATCTTAAGAAATTAAATCGTAAAGCTGAGCTATTCCACTAAGGCAATTTGTTATAGAGGAAACTTGAAAGCCCCGGCCTTATGAGTAGATTACGTTCAAACCATGACATTGCTCGAACGCTTGGCAATTCGGTGTTTGCTCCACTGCTATTGTCCGACGGAAGACTTTGTGATGAGATGAACCCTTCAGTTAACTTGATAAAAATGATTATAATGTTAAGTTGTCCCTCTAAAGCAATTGGTTAAACGCCCCAGCTTTATGGATTCAACTAGCCAGATAACGACAAATTAAATCAAATTTATCTAAGCAATAAATTTTCGGTAATGATGGACTAAGGGAGTTAGGGAACACCTGTTATAGTCAACTACACGCGAGCACTCAAGAATTTCATTTTTAGACCGATATTTTTTTTTTGCACTACCTTTCTTAGAGGATCCTACAAAGCTTGAACAAATGGAAGATTTCAGAGGACTGAAATAAAAGGTCTAGTAATTAATCATGCTAGTTGCGTCATTTTGTCCGCACCCAATTGAAATGCCAAAGTATGTTGCGATATTTCAAAAAATGACATTTTTACCAAAACCTTAGAAAGGAGGCCAACCTAAAGCCAACTCATCCATTTGAACATTTATCAAAGAGCTGTAACTCTGAAAGTATTAAAAGAACTCTTGATTCCTTTGATATTCTTTGAACTCACGTTTATAATTTGATTCAATTGCGAATAATATTTTACAACATTTTTATCATTTTCCCTCCTAAAATAAGAAAAAGGGAAAAACATTTTCAAACATAACAATCTCATATATGAGGGGTCTGTAAAGCCCAAACTTGAAAAGAGGATGGGGCACGATCGATTCCATGGACTAGATTGGCAGACAGAGCACGAAACTCCATCCAGGAGATAACACATAACTCATTCATGTTGCATGCATCTTAGACATACCTAGGTGCATCACATTCATCATTTTTAGTATACATGATTTTTTTCAGCTTTTAGAGTCAAGTTTCGACTTCAAGACGAAGAATACTCGATTCAAAAGCACCTTTAAAGATCGATGGTGGTTGCTTAACTCAGCAACGAGAAGCTACCCCTCAACTAACTCGATAGATCGCAAGATTGAAAATCAACTTCAGATGAGTTCGAGAACTTATTTAGAACAAATTCATTTCGGCTAAACTCAACAACGAGTAGCAGATTTCCAGTTAACACTTTCAAGTCAGATTTCAATTCACGACGAAATATATCCGGTGGACAGAATTTATCAGTGGACTTTCTCGTGAAGAGGAGTCATCCCAAAAGTCAAATTACTTGGTTTAGACCCGCTCAAAGGAACCACCTGAAGAACTGTGACCGGCTTAGACCTGTGAAGCAAAGCCATTTTTTAAGACAACATTTGCAGCATAACTCAATGCTAGAAGGGTTTTATGCCAACAAAGACCTTTGAGTTCGACTAAGCTCAGCTCCAAGGCATATCATTTGCAGCATAACTTAAGTCGAGAAGGGTTATCTACCAACCAAAGACCTTCGAGTTCGACTACACTCAGCTCCAAGGCACCTTATTTGCAGCATAGCTTAAGTCGAGTAGGGTTATTTGTAAAAGATCATTGAGTTCGATTACACTCAGCTTCGAGGGCACAACATTTACAGTATAACTCAAGGCTAGAAGGGTTATCTTCCAAAAGACCTTCAAGTTCGACTACGCTCAGCTCCAAGGCACATCATTTACAACATAGCTTAAGTCGAGAAGGGTTATCTGCCAAAGACCTTCTAGATCGATTACACTCAACTTCGAGGGCACATTATTTACAATATAACTCAAGGCTAGAAGGGTTATCTGTCACCAAAAGACCTTCGAGTTCGACTACGCTAAGCTCTAAGGCACATCATTTGCAGCATAGCTTAAGTCGAGAAGGGCTATCTGCCAAAGACCACCCCCGATTTCGACTACACTCAACTTCGAGGGCACCTCATTTACAGCATAACTCAATGCTAGAAGGGTTATCTGTCACCAAAAGACCTTCGAGTTCGACTACGCTCAGCTCTAAGGCATATCATTTACAGCATAACTTTAGTCGAGAAGGGTTATCTGCCAACCAAAGACATTTGAGTTCGACTACGCTCAACTCAAGGCACATCATTTACAACATAGCTTAAGTCGAGAAGGGCTATCTACCAAAGACCTTCGAGTTTGGCTACGCTCAGCTTCGAGGGCACATCATTTGCAACATAACTCAAGGCTAGAAGGGTTATCTGCCAACAAAGACATTTGAGTTCGATTACACTCAGCTCAACGGCACATCATTTGCGGTATAACTCAAGGCTAGAAGGGTTATCTCCCAAAGACCTTTGATTTCGACTACACTCAGCTCTAAGGCACATCATTTACAGCATAGTCCAAGACAAGAAGGGCTATCTGTCAATAAAATCGTCGAGTTCAATTTCATTCAGCTCGATGACACATCATTCACTACTGTTCAACTATAATCGAGGTTTTTAAGTCAAGAAGAAGACCTGGGTTAGCCGTGCCTTAGTGACAAGAAACCGTTTTCCAACAGCGTAGCTTAAGTCGAGAAAAGCTATCTGTCAACGAAGACTTTTCGAGTTCGATTTTATTCAGCTCGAGGGCTTGTCAACCATATGGTGGAGTCAATGAACTATCCTCCAGTCGAATTTTTAAACCAATGTCTTTAAACCGAGAAGAAGACCGAGGTGGACTGCGATTTGAAGCCACATTCTGATTATGAACTACGACTTCAATTCCATGTCATTTCAAGATGGACTCGACTTCACGACAAAGGAGTCATCCGTAACTCAATTTGACAGAGAGTTATTCTTCAACTCCACTGAACAAAAATTGGTGTCTTTTTATCTTTGTCCTATTTTTCGTTCCACGAAAAAAGGACAAAAGGGGGCAGTTGAAGACACCTAATTTCGTCCATGCCCATTCGAATAATATTATATATTATTTATGTTATTATTATTATTATATTATAAACATATGTATTTATTTTATTTTTTACATCGTGACAGGCCTGAACCTATGGCCCAGAACCATTCCAAGGCTGCCCAGACACAAACAAATCCTAATGGGCCAATGCATCAGTAACCCGTTTTGCAGAGAACCATGACCCAACAAGTGACCTGGACCCGCGAACCCGTCTAACAACCTGAATCGGGTCCACTCGTGCCCGACCCGGGCTAACAAGCTAGGGATTCCAGAACCCTAGTCTTCTCTCTTGCGCCGCAACAATCCATCAAATGACCCTCCTTTCACGCGGCTACACCGAATCCTCCGACGCCAGGAAAGCACACCAAACTGAAAATAAAGCAGCGCCGTATGTTAGTGGGATTCATCAACACCAACAAACCGAGTTTTACTCGGAATCAAATGGACTAAAATAGGACTTTTTTACTATAATAAATCACTAGCACACACATAGGGGAGAGGAAATTACATGAAAAAATAGCGAGGAAAATACACGAGAAAATACGAGAGATTACATATGAAATACGGAAAAAACAGAGGAAACTAAAAAAAGAAGATAGTGAAATCTGTTTCGGGTTCTAAAATAAAAAAGATCGAAAGAACCTTACTTGAGGGGGGATAGCTCTCGATTTCCTTCTCCAAAGTCAAACGGACCGTACGTCCTCAAAGGTGATGCTCTAAGCCCTTGGTTTTCTTGATTTTTGCTTTAGTTTAAAAGAGAAAAGTTGAGAGGGGGAGGAAGAGCGGCAGAAAAGAAAATGAAGGGAAGTGATATTAGGTTTTCCCTAAAAACTTATAATAGGGTATTTAAATCTGTTTTAAACGTTGCGTTTTGGGTGTTTTAGGGTTTCCAAAAATCATTGTAAGGAGTTTATTTATGCGAGAAAAGCTTGGTCTTTGTGATATTTTTACTTTGGTCTTCACTTATATTTTACACTATTCGGTTTTGAGCCTCTTATTTCTTACTGTTTCGTTTTAGTCCCTTATGTTTATTGTTATAGTCATTTTAGTATTTATATATTTTTTTGACTGGTGGTTTTACGTAATATATAGCTTAAGTCCTTGTAGTATTGCAATGGTTGTAATTGGGTCATCCTAGTTAATTAATTATTTTTTATTTATTTATTTCGGGTTTTGTATATGTTCCATATTTCATTTTAATCATATTTCATTTTAATCATATTTATATTAATGATTTTAATTATTAATTTTGTGCACTATTACTACTGTTAGGAGTGTGATTTTAATCCCTTTAGTCAAAACTTTACTGTTGAAATAGTTTATGCATTATTTTGTTGAAATTTAACGAAAATGGAATCCAATGGTGCTATTAAGTGGTTCCCACCTATATTACATTTATAATTATGTTTCAGCAACAATTATTTTTTTCTTTCATTTTAAATTAAAATTTTTTATTTCTTTTTATTATTCATTTATTTATTTGTTTATGGTTTTCCTTTAAAATTTAGATTTTTTAACTTTTTTGTTTCAAATCGTTTCCCCTTCTTTTATCTAATATTTATTTATTTATTTTATTTTATTTTATTTTTTCTTTTTGATTTATTTAATATTCGTTTATTATTTATTATCTAACATTTTGCCTTTTTAAGGTAATTTCATTCGATCAAAGGTAAGTAATTCGAATCGGATTTTTTTTAAAATTAAATTTAAATTTTTAATTTTCGCAATTAAAGACAACTGATAAATTAATTGGTACCGAAAGGGCGGTTCAAGGGTGCTAATCCTTCCTTGACCGTAACCGACTCCCGAACCCGACACGTTTCTGGTACAACGCAGATCAGGTAAGATGGTGTCTGACCCACCTAAATTTGATTTAAAGTGGTCGGTGGCGACTTCAACCCAATCAATTCAAGTCGAAGTCTAATTCCGAGCCCCACCAAAAGACGGTTCCGACAATAATTTTTTAAGATAACCTGCCCTTTTCGTATCATTTACTCTTTCTCATAGTAAAAATATTTTAAATTTATAGATAGATAATATTTTCTTTTTCTTTCACTCAATTTTGTAGATGTGCTATTATTTAATACTTGATAAACTTGTCAGAGGATATAGTATAAACATTTATTGTTAAAGTATTAAAAATATTTAATCATATATTATTTTATATTCACTTTAAATTTATTTAAAAAAATTTGATAAATTTGTCTATAATATTTTTATATGTCAAAAAAGCGCCACGTAAGGTAAATTGATTTCATTATTTAAAGTGAAAAAAATATCATGAATTGAAAAAATATTTAAAAAATTATGAATTGATAATAATTAACTATTACATTAATAATATATATAAGAGCTCAGGTTAGCAAGTCACTTAAAATGTGATATGATTCAATGACATAAATTAGAAAGTGATATTAACTGGGTTGATTCAAGTGATAAACAGTTTGATATCGTTTGAGTAATGTCTCAGGTTCAAATCCTTGTGTACGTACCCACCAAAATTAGGTGTGTAACCTAGGTTGGTCCAAATTAATTAAGAAGAAACCTTGGAACCGGAGGTTAACAAAGAATTAAAAAGTGATGGAAAACAAAAGGAAGTGGGCATGGTAACTTGTTGGTCAAGGACGGTTGAAAAGGGCTTCAAAATTTGAGGAATATCAGATAAGATGGAATCTAAGTATGTATAAACATAAAATGCACAAAAATCTATATGTAAAAATGTCTTTATTATTGAAAAAAAAGGTCCCTAAAGTAAGTGTTTTTGTCAACTTTTACCTTGAATTATTTTTTTACATATTTCAAGTTCTTAGACTTTGTTGAATATAAAAGATAGAGATGAGGGTTGATGAATTGATGTGAATTTATTAATGAAATAGATAGGATTCATATTCATTTTCTTACTTGACATTTTAACTATTTAATTATCAGTTTTTTTCCCACAATTTCTCATTCTTATTATGCATACCAAATAAAATTTTAATATATTTTTATTAATATTTATATTGTTATCTCAGCTGGTTTTTTAATTCAAAATAATGATGCGATAAATTTTAAATGGTTTTATAATATTATTAAAGGTGTCACATGAAAATATTATATAAAATTCTAATTTTTTAAAAATATTATTTTAAAAATATTTGAAATCATTTTATAAATTTTGGATTATAACCTTTTGAACTAAAAAATTATTAAGAGAAACTTCCCCATTATCCCACCGAATTGCAACCCAAAAAATCCCATCACTTTTCATCTTCCTCATTTGGTTGTAATATCATGTATATGTTTTATTTTTGTGCATTTTTTTAATTATTAATTTGTGATAAGTACTGTAAGTTTAAAAATAATTCTCAACTGCACGAACCAACTTACCTCAGTGGTTAAAGGAATTATTGTTGTTACTAAAGGTCATGGATTCGAGCACCGGCAATTGTAGTAGGGTGATTAAGCATTTATTGTCAAAGGTTGAGAGTATATTTAGAACAAATACTATTTGTAATGGAATAACGATAATTCCTTTACCACCGATATTACTTTATTCGTGTTATATTTTATGCATTCTAACATGATCATTTGTGGTTATACCTTACTTTGGTACTTCGTTATATATAAGTTAAGATAAATGTATGTATATGTTAATATAGGTTACCATGATAATTGATAGTTAAGATTAGTGGCAGATACATAAATTAAAGAACAGAGTCTAAAATTTAAATATTGTATTCTAAAAAATTTAGGTATGTAAATTTCTTTATTTTTTATTTTAATTAATAAATTTAACACTTTTTTTCATAATAATGAGTGTGCAATTATTCTTTTAGGGAGCCACATACACCTGCCCCTGGTTAAGATCCTAGTAATTGAGTGCATGTTGATAACTAGCTAGAAAAATATGTTGCATGCTTAGTGTAGGTAAAACTTGAAGGCATAAAGGCAATGTCTTAATGGTATGTGTCAATGGTATGATATGTATGTTTGGTAGATGTTCTAATAGACTTATCTAGTAGATAATGGCAAAAACCTATTAGCATGCATGTGTATGGATATTATAAACATTCGTAAGTTAGAATTGGTTTGTGCATTATATGTTAGGAGAAATTATGTGTCATGTTGCATATTAGTTTATTTGTAAAGATGAACCATCTTTTGTGATTGTAAAATGACATAATATGTATGTTGAATTTATATTTTAATAAGAATGGTCAATAGATACTTGTAAGTTATGTTAATGGTATGAATATAGAATGGTTAAATTTTAATGACATTGAAGAACCAATGTTGTCATGTGGTAACGAGTTGTGACATTTTCAAGACCACTAGATTTGTGTTTTTCTTCAAAGATTGTTGCATTGCTTCGAGTTCTAAGAAGCAATCTATTGTGGCATATTCAACTTGTACTTCTTGTACTTGTCGTATTATTTGTCTTAGAAAATTATTGAAAGAACTTCACTTGTCACAAGAAGGATAAATAAAGATTTACATCGATAATAAGTATGCATAAACACTCAAAAAAAATCTTGCATTTCATGATCAAAGATAACATATAGACATGAGATATTACTTTATCATAGAATATATTATCAAGGAACTAGAACTTAAGTGTGCGAGACTTAAGATCAAGTGAAATGTATTTTTATAAAATCTCTCAAGACCGAAGGTTTTTAATGTATGAAAAATTTGATGCGATTAAAAAAATATTCAAATCAAAAGGAAGGGTTGGATATTAATGCTGGTTCCGACTATCGGTTCTATTTTCTCTTTATTTTTTTTAGTTTTTTAATAAGAATAATTATAAAAGGTGGTCTTACAAATGTCCTTCCAACTCAGCATGTTGATTTTTATTTTTGAGTTAGAAAGGATCTTTTTAAGAAGAAAAAAAAGTTTGCATCAGCATTTTAATTAACCGAAACAATCAACGTTGTAAATATTTTAATTATACCAAGTAAAAACATTTAGACTAAATCCCATTTGGAGTAAGTAGAGGGACCAAAATCAGAATTTGACCATCTTCTATGTCTTTCATCTTGACCTTGTGGCTTGAGGGTTCAGTATGGGTTAAAAAAAACCAGTCCATTGAACATAATGGGCCTCATTTTTTTGTTGCTTTTGATTAGACGGAATACAAGGGCAAAATTGGCCCAATAGGTTGGAAGGGTTAAAAAAAGTGGTCCATTAGGTCATCTCCAAAATTAATTTTGGATCTACAACAAATGTTATAGTACAATGTAAACTCGTCACTCCCTCATGTCGAGTTTGCCAAAACATTTTTTTATTGGGCTAAATAATTAACCTACCTACGATATTGTGTCAATTTTTTCGAATACAAGTACACATATATATGGGTCGATAACCCATCTGGTCGATTAACTTGACCCAACTCAAAAATGTTTCTTTTTTCTGTCTTTAACAAAATATTCCTCTACTCCACTTGACACGTCTATTGTTACTAGGGCTGTAAACGAGTCGAGTATTGCTGAGCTCGACTCAACTTGAAAACTCTGATATGAAGCTCGAAACGACTCTAAAACTCGCGAACCTAAAATTTTCAAGCTCGACTCGAACTCGAAATAATGAACTGAAGCTCGTAAAAGCTAAAAAAAAGGCTCGAAATGAAAAAGAAAATCTTAAACTTAACTCTATTGAAGCCTCAAACTCGAATATTAATACATGAAAACCTTATATTGCATTTTAAAAAAAATCAACCCATAAATGTTAATATTATTAATAATTTATTTTCTAAAAAAATAAAATCTTAATGTATTATATTTTTGAACTGCTGATAAGCTTTTTGAGTCGAGTATCAAGTAGTTTGTTTCGTCTCATTAAGAACTCCAGTCGAGCTTGAGCTCGAGTCGAATCCATTTGAGTCGAGATTTGATCGAGTCGATCTCAAGTAACTCGCGATCTGTCGTCTTATTTACGGCCCTAATTGTTACCCTCCAATATTTTTTTAATAACTTAAGGTAATATTTGTTTAGAAATATATCCTCTAATATTTTTATTACTTTGGAGTAAGTATAATGTAGTATTTGTTCTCTAAATCATTTAGCATTGAATGTTTATACCTCTGACAACTTTTCAAGGGGCAAGTTCTGTTCGGGTTGGGTTCGAATGGAGGGTAAAAAACTCTGATCCGAGGATAATAATGTAATTTCTTTAAAAATTTATTATTATTTAATTAAATCCTTATTTTATACTGGATCGGATTGGATTTATACTCTAAAAATTCCTGTCAGGTAGGGTAGGATGGAGGATATAATTTTTTTTGGTCGGATCAGGTTTGGATAGAGGATACATATTTTCAAGTCGAGTTAACCAAAAACCTGACCTGCTACCATCCCTATGTCTATGTTATCAATAGATTAAAATAGTTACGAACATATACTACATTATAATTATCTTAGATTATTAAAAATAAATAAAAATAAAAGTGTAATTGTTTTTGAAAATATTCAAGTGTAATTCTTTTCTAATTTAATCTATTTTTAATTAAAACCTTTTTTTCTTAATTATTTTTAACATTAATTTTAATATAATATTCGTTTTAAGGAAAATGTTGTATGTACACCTAATTCCAATTCCATGGACCTAGGCATTATTTTCGCCACCTTCCGATTGTTTTTAAGAGAATAATTACTAATTTCTTCTTATTGGGAAGTTATACTTCCGGAAGAGCATTCTATTTACTGCTCGATTTCGTTGGTCTATGTTGAGTGGTTTTTGGGAAACAGAATTCGAGTAGGTACAGAAATTCAGCGTTTTTCAAATTAAAATTACTATACCTGGAAAATTTGACTCTAATCCGATTATCCAAATCGATTTATTCGATTCAAAACTCAAAATAAATTCAAGTGGAATGATCTAATCTAAAATTGATCCAAAGTCCGAATAACTCGAATCAAACCAAAATCGACCCAAATTTTAATTAAACCAAAAGCAATCAAAACCAAAATTAACCCGAACCAAAAGCAACTCAAATTTAGTTTACTTACAACCGATTTGAACGTAACTTTGACCCGATCTTGACCAATAATTAATTTCAAGTGAATGAATAATTTATTATTATTATTATTGATAAATAGTAAAATGATAGTATGTTTTATTCTTATTTTATATTATACTACTAGTTAACAATCACTTTTAGTAATAATTTAATGGTTCAATGATCTTTCTCACTCAAAAGACAATCTCTATATTAATGAAATAACTGAATTAGACTATGACAATATATATTCACATAAAATTATTGATTTTAAAGATTTATTAATTTGATTGACTAAGACTAAAACCTTTAGCTCTGAATTTGGGATGAGACAATACATAGCAACATTGAAAGTTATGATGACAAAGGTTGACCTAATAATATAAAGGTTGACCCGAATTGAAACCAGCCTGAATTGACCTGAAAATCTAATAGTTGACCCGAACCGAAACTAATCGACCCGACTCGACGCCAACCGATTTGATATTAACACAAATCGAAAACCAACTGATCCGACTTTGACCCGATCCGAACTAAATCCGAACCAGATCCGCTCCCTAACCCGAATCTAAATCGAAATAGTCTAAACCCGAAATGACCCGACTTGAACCTGATCTGAATGTCCCAATTGCTACCTCTACTAATAAGCCGATTATGCTAAAAGCTCAGCCATGTATGGATAATGCTAATATGTCATTTCCTAACCTCTTCTAAAGCAAAAATAAATTAGCATTTCAACAACTTCAATGGCAATCACAAAAGCCTAGAAGAAAACTGGCATTTGCAACATATTCGAATTCAATCTCGAACACTACACATCCTACAATGGTAAAAGTAGAACAGGACACGGGACGAACTCAGCCAGCAGATTTGCATCCACATGCTTGGAATGAATGGCTTCCATGCTCATCACCTCAAGATCCAAGTTCATGTCATCAGCAACTTCGCCGATTATGGCGGTAGGCTGGCTTCCTTCCCCAAGTCGTTCCAACAACTTGAATTCCTGAAATCCACCTGTTTTTCACCCCACTTCAGTTGGATTGAGTAAAGAGAGAAGAGCACCGAGTTGATGCTGATGATGATTCGAAACACTTGGTGCAAGCAATGTAAGTAAATTATCGATAAATATAGAAAATGAAAAAAATAGATAAAAGAGAGAGAAGATAAATGATTGTATACGTGCAACGTGTATTAAGATCTTCCCATGGGCCATTCTTAACCATGTCGCCTTCTTAATCATGACCGTTAATCTCAGTTGTCTAGATCTTATGACTCCATTCAAACGCAACGTTTCGACAATCTTTCAAATCCAGTATCGTTGAATAAACGTAACCGGCCGCCACGACGGTGATTGCAGAGACAGCGACGAGATTACCGGTAAAGAAACCGCCTTCTCTATACTGATAATTGAGGTAGTTTATTTTTCATTTAAGGAGAAGCTTTAGAGTAAATATCTCGTCGATGATCAAAAGAAGAGCATATTCGGCAACTGAGATTGCCTTCTTTTTTTCTGCGAAAAGTGTCATCAATGGTTCCCCTTTATGAGATTGCCTTCTTAATCCCATGAACATATAAAATGTTATCATTTCAGATAACCTGAAAGAGCTACTAGGTCATCCATAGATAGGCCTCTCTGAGAGAAGCTTTGCTGCAGTTGAGATATGTTGAAGGTTGGAGCTGGCAATTGTATGGTTTCGCTAGCCTTCGACGTTCTCCCGTCTTTTCTTCCCTTAGGCACATCCCACGTAGGACCTCCGGACTATAACGAATTGATCGTATAGACACCATTAGATCGACCGTATGCATATATTACACATATAGAACTTACAATCTGCATGAAAGAATGTCTTACTAGCACAACAGCATCCCTTGCAGCAAAAGCCAAAATATCAGCACACGAAACTACACCAGGACACTGTGCTTCAACTTCTTTCTTTGCATTTTCTACAACATAGAACGCATGCAATGAAAGATTTGCAGGTCCGTCTTTTTCGGCTTTATTGTTTCCCTTCGAGTACAACAGCACAGAAGCATCACAACCCTGAAAAGAAAAGGCCATTTGAATGTATTAGTCAATCTTGAAACCGAACTTCGAAGATGAAATCTCTAAAATCCACACCGATTACCCTTATAAAGCAATCATGAAAATGCATTCGGAGAAGGGCAGCAGGGACCGTCTTATCCTTCACAGTGGCACTCTTGACAGCTTTTGCAACTATCGACTCGACGTCGGGACAGGTTTTCTCGTAGTGATTCAGGCTAAGAGCAATGGCCGGCGAAGAAGATGGCAACACAAGGACAACTAAGGTCAGTACCGCTACGAATAAAGGCATGTCGTCGTCTTATTTTACCGACTCACAAGTAGATTCGAGCTTGTTTTTTGCATGGGAAAGTTTGGAGATTTATAGTGAACCAGAGGGATCCTTTAGTGACGAAGGTGAGGTGACCTGCAGGTGGCCCCATTGTATATAGTCATGAATTGCTTCTTCAAGCAAGGATGAAGTAGTGTTTATTAAGCATCCTTCATCCGACCACAAACTCTCCCATGCAACTGAACTCTGTCATTTTCATATCTATATTAAAAATAACCCAACTTCCTATTGTAACTATGGCTTGTGAGGATTAATTTTCTAATATTACATGCAACTAAATTGATGAATACCCAAGCATTCGTTGGAACATTTGATTTAGTGACAGCTTGAAACAAGTGTTTTTTTTCTCTCAATAGAGGTGTTCAAACGATTAATTCGGTTAACCGACCGAACTGAATTACCCAAATTTTATTAACCGAATTTTTATGGATTGCATCTATAACAAGATTAGGACAACACTCCCGGCCATTGCTAACGTCTGGTCCAACAACAGGAAAAAGAAAAAAAAAGATTCTCGTTTGGTCAAAAAGGAGGTTCGGGTGTAACAATCACAGTGGTTACTTGCCTTAATGAAGCTCCTTTTTCAAGCACGATTAAGGCCCCTTTTTATGTTAGCCATGGTGTTCACGGGGCATTTTACTGTAATACATTTATTTTTACCAAATATTTAGTTTGATAGAAATCGATGACAAACTATGAAATTTAATAGAGAACAAATGAGAATTTGGTTCTTTTGGATATAATACATACATTTTATCCACACAAAAAAAAAACATTTTGATTCTTAGTGGTAGAGGCATGGGTGAAGATGCCCCTGGAACGCCAGAATGATTGCCATTTCCCGCTGTGGCTTCCGGATTGACGGCGACAGCAGAAGGAACTGCCATCGGCGGTATCACCGGTAGAGTGTTCGAGGTCACGATATCGTAACCTATGAAAATCAGATCTCATTGTTAAAAGATGTATGAGATAAACTAGATATGCCAACAGAACAGAAAGGCTACTTACAGTCTGATGCTTTCCAGTCGGGTACCATCTTCTCTCGATCGAAGACGATACGATAACCGGTCATGAAATTTTCTGAATCGAATTAAAGAAAACGTGACAAGGAATTGAAACATTTACTCTTAGAAGAATATAGCTACATTTTGAGAAGCTACATGAATTTATAGACAGGGATCGATCTGTGTCTGGGAGACTTACAAACCCGAAAGTGACATTGGCCTCGACGGGTTCATTTCCATCGACATCTTGGGTTAAGTGCAAGACATCCTCCGCCAGAATTCGATCGATGAAGTGCCGTCCGACAGATAGTCAACTTGACAAGGACAATTATTCCAAGGTGAAGAACATCTTCTATGATGTTCGCACATGGCACTGTTACAGGGAACCTTTGAGCTTTTGGATGATGTATTAGGGCTGTAGATGTTAAACTCTATTCCCTAAAACATGCATATTGCAGCATAACACCCAATACCCATCAAAATGGATGTTCATGCATCAACAAAAGTAGCTTTAAATCATGGGAAGCATAATTTATTCACGGGATCCACTAAGCGTATCACTTTCATAATTTTTCATATAATTAATATTTTAATAATTCGATACTTGAATTTATCGATATTTATAAAACTTCAAATCAATTTCATCTTTATAAAAATGGATGTCACTTGTTCCCATATGTAATGGGGTAAGGGGAGGTAATATAGTAGGTTGCAGTACAATTTCATCTTTATGATATCATTAAAAAAGTCTAAGGGTGCAATGATTGAAGAAATCAAAGAAATTATTATAAGATTTTATAAAAAAAAAAGATAAGATTTAATAAATCAAATAAATCTTTACGGCGGTGTCACCTAGGGATGACAACGGGTTAGATCTGGATAGGATCCAACTAGATTTAAATCTGGATCGAATCTAGTTAGATTTAGATCCAGACCCAATTTTATATATTGGATTCAAACTTACCCCGGATCCGTGGGTTTAGAAAATTGAGACCCATATCCATATCCATAAGATCTCACGGATTCAGGTCTAAAACGAGTCCAAAACGGGTTTGTTAAAAAAGGTCATTTGACATATTTTTAACGTAATAAAAATGTTATTGACTAATTTTACATCACATCTCCAATTGAGGAAAGATTAATTTCAATACAAATAGTAACAGAATAAAAAAAGATAAACTAAGGTCTTAAAAAAACTACAAAAAAATTACACAAATATCTTTTGAATAATACAAACATTAAAAATGTAGATTATAAAATATTTTATTGTTGCAAGCCGAGTTTAAAAACTCAACTCTATAAGAACTCAGGTGTCTCCTTGTAAAATATTTATATATATTTTAAAACATATTATGTAATGTTTATATATATTTTAAAATCATAGGAAGACTTTTTTATAAATGGGTCCAGGCTCGATATCTTAGTATCATAACCAGACCTGAACTTGTACTTTAATCAAAAGATTCATATCCAATTCAGACCCATCGGGTCTATAATTTTAGGACCTACAAACATATATGGATCTACGAATTTAGGTCGGGTCCAGTATCCATTGCTATCCCTAGTGTCATCCCAACTCTGGTTGGGCATGTAGGTCTCGTCCAAACCATTTGTTTTTAGGGTAAATTATATCATTAGCCGTTTTACTTTTACCATCGATCTTTTAATTTTATCAGTCAAACCACTTAACTTTTACTTGTTGTCAACCAAACCACCCGCCATTAACAACTGACAGGAGTGGTGACGTGACAGTTAATAAAATTGATATAATTACATATTTGGTCCTCAATAGTTATATATTCTATTAATTTGATCTTAATTTTTATTTGATTTATTAATTGTAATCCTCTAATCAAATTATGACATGTGTCACAATATAAGTTGAGATTTTTTTATTAATATTAATTTATTTTATTTTCCACCCAACCAGATGGTGACACGTGTCACCATCAAATTGAATGGAAAATTAGTAGAAGCAGAAAACACAAAAGAAAGGGGTGATGAGGCTCGATCCTGTGCCCTTTGGACTGGTTGGACACACCTAAGTCACTGAGCAGCCCCATTATCCATTTATACTTGCCATTTGATGCAATATTCAGTATATAAAAACTGTAACAAATGAGACATTTTTATTAATAATTACATATATATATATATAACTAAATTTATTTTTATTAAAAAATATATGAAATTATTTGATAAATTTAACAATAATTTAAATATATAATCATCAAATTAAATATTTTTAACTTAAGTAATAATTTTAAAATTATATTAATAACTATATATATATATTTAACTCAAAACTATTTAAAAAATTATTTTTTATAAAGTTAAAAACAATTGATATATATATATAATCATTAAATTAATATTTTTTTATTAATAATTTTATATATTTTAACTCAAATTTTTTATTAAAAATATGAAAATATATTATAAAAACTTGGTTAAAAATATATATAGAATTATTTTAAAAAATTGAAATTTATTACTTAAATTAAAACTAAAATTATTTTTTACTTCCTTTCTTGTTTCTATCATTCCTTAAAGTTATATACCATATGTTGCATATGAATGTCAAGCAGTGTATGTAGCTCAAAGGTTTGGGCGTTGATTTCAACCCAAAGATTGCAAGTTTGAATCCCACCTCGCCCTCTTACATTCTACCTTCTACTTCCTTTAATTTTCCATCTAATTTTATTAAATCAAATTAAAATTAGGAACAAATTGATAGAATATATAACTATGAAGGACCAAAGCTATAATTATACCAATTTTATTTCGCGTGGCTTGATTGATAACAATTAAATAGTTAGGTGATCTGATTGATAAAATTAAAAGATCAATGATAAAAGTAAAAAGCCTAAATAGTTAGGTGGTCAATAGAGTTTACCCCTGTTTTTATTTTATGATTCTATTATAAATTTCTGTTTTTGGCGGGATAACCCTTCTATTTTGGGAGTTTTTTTCGTTTCCGCACCTGATTCTCTGCCCTTTTTAATATTGAAGCCGAGGAAATTTATGAAAAATTGTCTAATTGGTACCCAAAATTTAATTTTTTATAAATTAAATTAATGGTACTCGTCGTTAGTGGTGTTCATCGTTGCTCGTCGAGCGTAGAAGAAACCTCCTTAGTTAAATAGTTCAGCCTAATAAAATGAGAATTAGAGATGGACTAAATTGATTAAATAGTTCAGCCGCGGAGGCGGCGATCCCGTTGAGCTAAGACGGCGTAGTATTCGAAGGAGTCTTTTAAAGGCCAATGCGAGAGTTTTCCAATGGAGTTGTGCACGCGTTGAGAGAAGCGGTGGTGCATCTCGAAAGTGAAGATGCGTCCATAGCCGAGTTTAAAGCTAAGACCCAGATTGGTATCAAGAAGAAAAATGCAGTCTTTAACATTTTTCTTTACTGGTAATTAGTTATTACATGAGAATTCAAGTCGAGACTCTAAACAGATTCGTTCTTTGTTTTTGTTACACCGTAAGCGAAACAGTGGCTTTTGCATGTGCACCGGGCCGGTGGGTAGCTGTTGGGGCCTCTACCTTTAAGCTGAGCAAAAGTTATTTTACCCAATAGATCAGAATATGGATCCGATTACTGGGTCTCTCAGGTTGGATCCATTGGGTCTACAAACATGAAGGTCATTTTACCCAATAGATCAGAATTTACAGTCTATTTATTCGGCCTGTCGTGGGGCGCATGTGCCTATCTGTTCGCTCTTTACAGCCTGAAATTCGACTTCCCCAATAACCCAGATTTGGTTCTAAAGATCTTAGCTTTTTGCCTAAATCGAATGGTCGTTAATCCAATATCAAAGTTTTCAAACTTAAGTAATCACATGGCTTGAAAATTGAATAGCCTTACATTAAATGGTCTTCCTGCAACTCCACACAGCTAGGATACATACAAAAGCAAGACAACAAACAGTTATGCAGATTGCATAATGTTCGACGGTTGACATCCACAAATTTACCAGAATGTCAACCATGACCTAGTCAGCTGCATGCATTCTTCCACTTCAAACCAATTGAGGTGAGCAAGGAGAAGTGCAGCAAAATTTTATTTCACGTGATGTGACGATGTCCATTCAATTACCTTTTCTCTTTTGCTTTTTTTTTATTTGACAGATTTGATGGATGAGCATCAAAATTATTTAGCCAAATTCAATGATATAATTGATCAACTTGAAAAACGACAGATAGAGACGGCTGCTTTTGCTGAGAACAAATTTGGAGCATAAGAAATCTTAATATACAGAGGAAAATAATTGTGTTAATTTAGTTTTTTTTAAATATCAAAATAAGTGCCCAAACTATATAATTTTTCTTGAATATATGCCTAAATTATTTTTTGACTCATTTAGTTGTCTAACGATATAAACTTTACCCATTTAAATGTCTGGGTAGTCAACGATTTAATTTTTCCATTAAGTGACGCGTGTCAATGCTTTTAAAAAATTTATTCAAAATTAAAAAAATAAAATTATATATATATATATATTTAAAGAAAAATATAAACATTTTAAAATAATCCCAAAACTTTGAAAATATTCATTTCAAATGCTAAACCCAAGTCGATCGTCTCCCTTTGTCGTCGCCGAAACTCCACCCAAACTCATCTCCCCCATGCAACCAAAATTCCTATGAAATCGTGATCGATCGATGGATGAATCGACGTTTCATACCTCGCGAACCCTAGAATGAAAATCGTGTTCTCACGCGACATCGAAGGCCAATCGACGACAACTGTAATGGCGTATGACTAAGAGGATGACATGGACTACATCGGCGGCGGCAGTCGCGACCTAAAAGGCTGCTGCGACGACATGTTAAGGATAGGATTTGGTGATTTTATGCAATTTGGGACTTTTTTATAATTTAAGAGAAATTATAGTTTTTTATAGATATAATATTTTTTTAAAACAAAATAAATTTCAAAATCACTAGATTGTTACATGTATCATTTAACGGAGAAAATTAACGCCGTTGATATTCCAAACATCTAAATGAGTAACGTTTATAATGTTAGTTAGATATAAGAGTTAAAAAATAATTTAGAATCTAGGTATGGTTTAGATAATTATTTTAGTATTAAGTTTTTTTTTTTACTTCAGAATCTCTGTACCTAGAAAGATTTGTGTTAATTATGTGGACCAGTATGTTTATGATACAATTAGAATAGCCTTTTTTTCCTGACCTGCTACTGCAATTTTCAAAGCAATGGCCCCCACCACTTTCCATGTATTATCATTTCTAGCTGCACAACGTTCTTACTCAAGAATCCTCAAAAAAAATTCAATAATTACCTATCAGACCCTTATGGACTGAATTTTACCGTTATAACATCCATTTGCCGATATAGACGAAAGACACGGATCATCAAACGCACGTTTCTTGAGTTTTTGTCCGCGCTGATGCCATACAGTAAAAGCACGATTCATCATCCGCGCCTTCCATAAATACCCCACCCTTCCATTACTCCTTTTAATTATCACTTATTCTTTCCCCTAAAAATACCCCCTCATACAACTCTCAAACCACAAAAAAAAATATTTTTCTTCTTCCTTTTATCATTCATTCTAACAAGTTTAGAGTGAGTCGTGTTATTGTTTTTAGAAAATAATTTTTTATTTTATTATAATCATTAAATAGTTTATTATTTTATTATATGTTATTGCACTAATTTTTTATGTTTTGTATTTATAAAATGGAAGGCGGGTTGTTGCGTTTAGATAGTAATCATATCTCGAGTCATTTTATAAACACGGTAAAAATTTTAAATTGTGTTATGTTAATTATTGTGAATGCTTTATTTATTTATTTATTTTTAGTATTAGTTTATATTTTAATTTGTATATTATTTATTTAATTAGGGGAATGACCGTATATTAGATCCATTTATTCGTAACGCTAAGTTAGAGTATCGAATCGTGTCTGGCAGTACTTAGCCGAGGCTGGATTCGTTTACATAGCTAGATATGAAGGGTATTGTAACCTTGAATCTAACCTTATTTATGCACCGGTTCAGAGGTGGAGACCAGATACACACACATTCCATTTATCGTGTGAGGAGTGCACTATTACACTAGAGGATGTTTCTTTATATTTGGGGCTTTCGGTAGATAGGGATGTCATTTCTGGTATGGCGGATGATGATTGACATTCCTTGTGTGATGAGTATATTGGAGGTATCTAGCCTAATTTCAACGGTGGTCGAATACCGTTATCATGGATGGCTACAAATTTTTTACAATTGAGCGACAATTGTTCCGTAGAATAGGCTAAAATATTTTCTCGGACTTACATATTACAACTCATAGGAGGGATCTTGATGCCCAATAAATCTTGCAACCAAGTTCATTGTATGTTGTTGCATCACCTCACAGATTTTCGAGTTGCTGGTTCATTCAGTTGAGGCTCTACGATTTTACCATCTATGTATAGAGAAATGTGCCAAGCATCTGATTATCGAAAAAATGCTATCGGAGGATCTCTCATTTTTCTGCAATTATGGGCGTGGTATCGCATGCCATTTTTATGTCTGATTGTGAAAAATCTGTTAGTCTTCACGTTATTGTTGAGATAATTTTCAATACTGAGTTCGTATATAAATAATTTTTCTGAGTATATAATGAAATTTTTTTTTACACTGAATAGGTGGTCATGTATAAGGAAAGATCATTGTGATATACCAGACGAATTGAAAGAAATTCGGCCACTCATTGATCAAAAGACTCGTATATGGGTATGTATTTAAATTTTATTACTTATATTTAATTATTGTTATATATTTGAAATATTATTTTGATAAGAATTATATATATATTTGTTTTAGTTTCAATGGACTCCTTATGCTACTGAAGAAATGAGGCATTGCATCCCACCTTACTTGAGTGCCCCATTAGATGTATAGATGACGGTGGCCCCTCTGATATATTATGTTATTGTCGAGTGGCATCTCACTGATCGCGTGCTTCGCCAATTTGGTTTCGTGCAATCTATTCCTAAAGCACCTAGGAATATAGACAATTTACATAACATCAATAGACGGGGAAAAAAAGAAGTCAACTGGCTGATGAAGCACAACGAATGGGTAATGATCTGGGAAGATCGATGTGGACGTATTCCCCGTAGAGAGATGATTTATGTGGATCATTATTAGGTTACAGATTATTATTATTAGTGGTTCAACACGAATGGGAAGTCGTTCCTATTTTTCAAGGAAGCACGAGACAAGAGCATTCATCGACGTCGAGAAAATAATCCACCCTCACAGCACTATCTTCCCCCCGACTCATGGACAGAGAGCAGTCACTTGGTTTATCCTCAGCTGCAGTACCAGAACCATCACACCAGCCATCGTCTACACAGGTTTACATTCTGCATCAGTTTTAGATGGGGATACAACCATTTTAGATGGCACCGTAAATGTTTCAGATGCCACCATAGCCGGGTCAGACGCCACCGTAGCCATTTTAGATGCCACTACAGCCGGTTCAAATGCCATCGTCGTAGGGTTTTATGACACCTCTTGGTGGATATTATAGTTCTATGCTTATAGATCCAGCGTGGGCTTCATATACTACTTATTTGGCAGGTGATGTTTCACCACAGACTCATACACCTCTGACCTAGTTTTCGCAATCATCGATGTCGATATTTTCGCAGTTTTCATAGTTTTCTATGAGCGGTGGGATGGTTAGTCATACACCTCCAGAGTCCTTATTCTATAGAGGTACTACATCGTCGTTCGTCCCTCATCAGCAAAATATAGCTGCTACTGCTGATGATGATGACGATGAGAGTGAGGATGAAGAAAAACTTATACGAAGAAACCCTCATCGAAATAGACAGTCACCGCCCTGTGGAACACATTCAATACTCAAATATCTTATAGACTTGTTTAGTTTGTAATGTTTTTATTTAATTTTCTTTATTTATCAACAAATGTAATGTTTTTATTTAATTATGAAATTTTTTATTTATTTTGTTTGTTAATGTTTTTATTAGTTAATTGTTTGAATTGTATCGTTTGTATTTAATGTGTGTATTTAATTGTTTTTATTATTTAGTTTGTAATGTTTTTACTTAATTTTCACTTGAGTAGCCCATTACTTAGTGATGCTCAAATGACATTAATTGAAAGTAAACGAAAATGAAATGACACAAATTGAGATTTCAGAAAAAAAACAATTTCATTGTCATAGCATCAATGGTTACGTGATGATAAAAGAGATGGTCATTTTTCCTATTGTGGCCTAGGTTTCTACAATACCCACATCTTTTGTTTTCTTTGGACGTATCTTGAATATCCATATCACAATGAATTCGGGTGGATTTTGGACGACCTATCTCCTTTAATAAGGACGGATCTGGTACAATCGGAAGCCAATTCTGAACCTCATATAGGTCTTTCTCATTACCTATGGGGGAACTCAAATTCATACACCTTAAATACTTCTGAAAGTCAGTATACGAGATCTACAAAATGGTTATAGTCTTGACAGGTATAAGAGTAATCTGCTATGACATGGGAGCATTGATACTTCAGAGTTTAAAAAACTCACAGTCATACCAACTGTCTTGTAGATTAACTTTGAACGAGTTAGCTTCAATCCCTTGATGAGGTCATGGCATTTTTGTGACACGAAATAATTCATGGGTTCGAGAGAAGCTTGTTACAGACATTCCATTTGAAGCAACAATTCTTTTTTGTATATATGCAACTAATCTTGGGTGATAAACATGATCGTTTTTGCATCTAAGTTTCAGCTTGTCCCCTAAGCTTGGCAAAATGCGCTCCCAAACTAAAATTTGTCGTTTTAACCAACGTTGTTACTAGTAAATGACGCGCTCCCTTTAAGGTCGAATTGATACCCTCAACTAAGTTGGTCGTCATGTGTCCATACTGATATCCACCATCATATGCATTTGACACATTTCTTTATCGATGAGGCTGATGTAATTTACCCTTTCTCGTTTTTTCCTCGCAGATCTTGAAGCATGGACTCAAACGTTTAAAGAAGTAGTTCGTAACCTGAGCGTCAAATGTAGTACTTACTGTTAAGTTCCCATAAAAAAATTAAAATGATGGAGAAATGAAATTAGGTATTGAGACATACCTATGCACACAAGTAATTGACGTTCATCATTCTTTTTGAATTTTTCATGATAGTTCGCGATAATATGTCGGATACAGTACCGATGTTGGACATATGGTGGTTGTCACATTGGACCCAAAGACTCCATTGTTACTTTGATCCCAACTCATCGATCTGAAATAACACGTATTTTTCCCCTTGTGACAACATGTAAGCGTATGGTTTTGGGGATGAGTGAGTCGCCGAACCTCGGGTAATAATAGAGTACCCAATAATTCAATGTGAATAATAAAATATGCTGATGGTGATCCACACCTTCCGTCGCGTGTCAGGTTTTCGACAAAGGCGTGATGGTGATTTGCACGTTGCCCACGTGGCGCCAGCTCAGACGAAAACCCAGGGAAGGCGAGCTTGATGATTCTCGCCTTCTATCCATGTTAGCAAATAGGTGTTAGATCGGTAAAATTTAGTCAATGAATTTCTAAAAAGTAATTATTTGTTCTTTAGGTGATTTTTAGATAAAAACTCCTCCAGCTTCATTATCTCAGTTTCTACCCTACGGCAGATACTTTTCACTATTTTCACATCATCTTTAGTCAATCCTTCCTGCTCATCCCATCAAACTACCCATTAAAAGATCAATGAGCATGTGAATCTACATATGATTATTCAATTATCTATCATTTTATCTTTGACAATTTCAATCCAAAATCAAATTAACATGAAGAAGTGCATGGCTCAAGGAATATAATACTCTACTGAAAGAATAAAAAGCATTAACTTCCCCATATCTATACACCTCACATTGTTCTCGTACATATCTCACTGTCCCTGTAACAATAATAATAAAAAAAAAGCTAGTGAAAGAATATACTTTGGAATGCTTTTTTTTTATGTAATTTAGTACCATGTCAGCACTTGGATTTTTCTACTGTTTTCTTTTTCATTTCTGTCGATGATAATGACGGTTAAACTATCGGCTGTAATCTGATAAAAATTATCTACGTGGATTTGTAACTTATTTAAATAATATAAAATTTGATAACTTTTATTTTTATTTAATTAATTTATAATCATTTTTGTTTTTATTTAATGAAGATGTGGTTACTCTGAATTAACTGAGTTAACATCATTTAAATATTTTTGATATAATCATATATTTTGTCCATGTTATTTATATACTCTCAATTTAGTCATATTTTTAATAAATTAAAATAAATTTAATCCTCTAATCGAATGATGTCACATGTCATGCCAGTAAGGTTGTTTAAAAATACTCGACCCGATTGAGCTAACCCGTTGACCCAGTTAAAAAATATCAGGTATTTATAATAAAAATACCCGATTTTTCGGGTCGGGTACTCTGACGGGTTTCTGGGTCGAGCGTTGATCACAAAATGTTAGTTAACCGGGTACCCTAACCCGATACCTGATTTATTATATACTTTTTATTTTTCATTTTTATTCTATATTAAATTTTTATTCATAATCCTCAAATTATTTTTCTCTAACATTCTAAAATCCTAATTTCTTAAATTTTGACACCATAATGTTCTAAATTCTTAATTTATTAAATTATTTTACATTAATGTTTTAAATTATTTTTAAAATATTTATTTTAACTTCAAAACATTCAAAATTTAATTTAATTTCTTTATTTTAAATTTTTAATAAATTTTATTTCAATTATGTAATTTGAATTTTTAACTTTATGTATGGATTATATATATTATAGATTTTCAAATTTTAAATTTTAGAATTTTTTATATAACTTTTTTAAAATAATATAATTTAAATAAAAAATAAAAAAATTATGAACTGAATACATGTGACCCGAATTATATATAATATAATTATATATATATATATATTAAGTTAAAATATTTTATATCAACTTAACAAATATATTTTATTATTAACTTAATTTAAAAATATTTTATTTTTATTTTTATTTAAAAATATATAATTTATTTATTAAAGTATGATTAAATTGAGAGAATATGTAAATAATAAGGATAAAATGTGTGAATATACCAAAATATTTAATTATTGTTAACGACAGTTAGCTTGGGATGACCATATTTTAATGAAATAAAAAAAATGATAATATCTTATGTTTTATGAAATCAGAGATAAAAAAATGAATAATACACAAAGATAAGTTACCATCCATATAGTTAAACTTAAAAAAAATCAAATATGAGGGTTATAGTACTTTACTATATTTAAATGAAGATCAATTATGGCTTCTACATTTTTACTTAAAAATCACCAAATAATTATTAATTACCTATCATATATATATATTGACCAAATTTTATCGATTTAATACTCATTTGTTGACATGGATGAAAGGCGTCGATCATCATCTGTGCCTTTCCTGGGTTTTCGTTCGAGCTGGCACCACGCAAGCAAAGCACGGATCACCATCCGCGCCTTAACAGGGAAAACTGACACGCGACGAAAGGCGTGCATCACCATCCACACCTTTCATTCACCTCATACAACTCTCAATCTACACCAAAAAAATACTATCATTTTTACTTTTATCATTCCTTCTAACAAGTTTCAAGTGGGTTATGTTATTATTTTTAGAAGGTAAAATTATTTTTATTATATTATAATAATTAAATAGTGTATTATTTTATTATATTTGATTGTGCTATTTTTTTTATGTTTTGCAATTATAAAATGAAAGACATATTGCTACGTTTAAATATGAATAATATCTCGAGCCATTTTGTGAATACGATAATAATTTGAAATTGTGTTATGTTAATTGTTTTGAATGTTTTATTTATTTATTTTTGTAGTATTAGTTTATATTTTAATTTGTATACTATTTATTTAATTAGGGGAATAATTGTATATTAGATTCATTTATTCTTAACACTAAGTTAGAGATACTGAATCATGTCTGGTTGTATTTAGCCGAGATTAGATTCGATTACATAGCTAGATATGAAGGGCATTATAACCTTGAAACCAACCTTATTTATGCACTGGTCGAGAGGTGGAGACCATAGACACACACATTCCATCTATTGTGTGGGAGTGCACTATTACGCTGAAGGATATTTTCTTATATTTTGGGCTTATGGTAGATGAGGATGTTATTTCTAGTGTGGCAGATAGTGATTTTCATTCCTTGTGCAAGGAGTATTTTGGAGGTAACATGCCTAATTTCAACGGTGGTCGAATACCGTTATAATGATTGGCTACAAATTTTAGACAGTTGAGCGACAACTGTTCCAAGGAAGAGGCTAAAATATTTGCTCGGGCTTGCATATTACGACTCATAGGGTGATGCCCGATAAATCTTGCAACCAAGTTAATTGTATGTGGTTGCGTAACCTCATCGATTTTCGAGTTGTCGGGTCATTCAATTTGGGTTCCGTATTTTTTGTAACATCCTCAATATCGGGTTAGTGACTAAATTGGAAAGTTTTAGAATTTGGTGATTAAAATAGAATGAATGAATAGTATAAAGATTTATATGTAAATGATTGTGTAGGATTTAATTGAAAGGAAAAAGGAATGTAAGGGCCAAAGAGTCATTTGCAAGGAAAATTAATTAAAGAAGGGATAAGGATATATATGAGTACAAGTAGGTTGAAAAGGAGAGAACATCAAAGACTTCTAGAGTTTTCTTCTTCTTCTTCTTCTTTTTTCTTCCTTGTGCGTGTGAACCAAAGCAAAGGTAAGATTTCTGATTATTGAGTTTCTTGTTAAATTTAATATTGGGTTTTGATTATTAGATGATAACTAAGCTTAAGGAAAGCTTAAGTTATCTTAACATCAAAGGATGATTGAGTTAGGAGAGATTTAAGATTTGAAGTTCTTAAATGAAATCTTGGAATAGAGTTCATAACTAGAATTGAAAGTTATATTTGACTTGCCATCAATCTAGTTAAGATATACGAAGTGTTAAAAGCGGAATTCAAACATGTTGATTTATTAATGTAATTCTTGAATTACATATGAATGATAGGATTTGAAGGTTTAAGATGAAATAAATGAGTATAAATTGGTTTAAGGATGTGTACTAGAGTTAAGAATGAAAAAGAGGATTAAACATAAAGGATTTAATCCAAAATGAATGAATTTTCGGGTTCAAAAGAGGATTCTGGGCAGAGTGCATCGATGCACATTCATAATGCATTAAGGTTAAAACCCAGAAATTGTTTGAAGGTGTATCGATGCATTGGTAGTGCATCGATGCACTCTTTTAAAATAAAAACATCGAATGCAATTCATGCATCGATGCATAAGTAGTGCATCGATGCATCCAATTAATAATGAATCATCGAATGCAATTGGTGCATCGATGAATAAGGAGTGCATCAATGCATCCCAGCAATAATAATACATCGAATACTTTTTATGCACCGATGCATCAGTAGTGCATCGATGCATACCTTCATTAAAAGATGAAATTGACTTTTCTCTTAGTATAAAGAGTGAACCATTAGAGTATATTAGTTATAATACTGATATAAATCCTGTGTGATTATGTAGATAATAAAATTAAGCTTATTCCGGAACGGTCAAAGGATTATAATCGAATCAAAGCAAAGCTAAGGTGAGTGCATACTATATGTATATTATAATAGAATAAGACTTGTGATAAGTCTAATCCCTAAGTTGATTTTAATAATAATATAGTAGTGGTGAACATGCATACATGATAATTATTGTGATACATGCATAAGACATATATATATGTTCATGTGATATGATATGTGATATGACATGTGATATGAGAACATGATATGAAGTGATATGAGATACATGATCACAAGAGAAATGATATGAGTACATGAACATATGAAATATAACAATAATGCCCATAGTAAACGATATGAGAATTATAGGTGTAATTGGCATGCCAAGAGTCGAGGGTATAATAGTCCTTCGGGATGTAGTCCTTCAGGATGTAGGGGTCCTACGGGACATAGATAATAGTCCTACGGGACGAATATTGAACTAAGGTTCGGTGCCCCATGAGGGAATTGATACGAGCTGTGGTGACAGCATTAGTGCACAACCTCAATGTACTCACATACCTCTATTCTCAATAATATACATGGGCTATACAATTGAAATGCAAATTTACAGTGAAAGTGATACAAGAAGGTAAGTTTCGTATGTGCATTATATGTTATCGTGCAATAGATACTTGCATATTGAAATGTCATGATCCAATGGTAAGTATGAACATTCATAAGTTTATTGTTGCATATTCATTTATTGCCTCACTAAGTCTATGACTTAGCGTGTAAGTGATTTACACGTAGGTACCAAAAATCAGGAAAAGTGGAAATAGAAGTAGCACGGACAACAATACTACTAAGAGATCATATCAGAAGTAATTGACAAAGTATGTACTTGGTTATGTATAGAGTGTTGGCATGTAATAAGTGTTAATTACGAATACTCTGATTGATTTTGTATTTTATGTTCTTATGTAAATTAAAGTATTTCGTTTTAATGAAAGTTTTAAAAATTCCCGGGATTTTCTATAAGAGTCAAGGTTTTGAAAAGTCAATGTGACACCTCAGACTTGTATTCGGGTCGGATATGAGTTAAGGGTGTTACATTTAATGGTATCAGAGCTACGGTTTAGTCGATTCTCGGCATAAACCGAAGTCTATAGTGTCTTATAAGGTATACATGCCAACAAAATAGTGGAAACTTCTGATCTGATGGAATAGTAAGTATGTTATTTTGCTAATATAACTATATGGTTGTATTTTTATAGATGTCCGGACAAAGTAGATCTAGAAATGAAGCGGAAGGTGATAGACCCGCTGAAAGCAGTAATTCACCTGCCCTGGCCGGGCAGAGTGAAGAACAGACATCCTCTGGAATGTCTGTCAATGATCAAGATATATTCTTTAGAACGTTAGACGCGGTATTGACGCGTTTCCAACCTCCTGTTACTTCAACTCCAAAAATGAATGTTGCAAAAGAGTTGAAGGGATTAGGAGCTCCAGAGTTTAAAGGGGAAGCCAATGAAGGTCATGTTATTGCGGACCTTTGGCTTAATGACATGAAAGTCATGCTTATGGGACTTCATTGTTCCGATGCCGAGAAGCTGGATGGAGTAATTTCCTTGTTGAGAGGACAAGCAAGGATCTGGTGGACCAATGTTACATTGAGGATATCTAATGCCCAAGTAACTTGGTCATTATTTTTAGAAGAATTCAAGCATAAGTACATTGGAGATCAATTTGTTCGTCAAATGAAGTAAGAATTCATGAATTTGAAGCAATGGAATCACACTGTATATGAGTACGAGTGTGAATTCAATAAGTTGAGCCGTTTTGCTGCCGAGCTAGTTCCTACTGAAAAGGATGCTTGTGAGTGGTTCGTAGAGGGTTTACGTCCTCGGTTAAAGGAAATGTTGATTGTCTTGAATTTATCATCATTTCAAGAAGTTGTTAACCATGCCAAGGCTCTAGAAAGAGCTCAGAACGAGAGGTTTAAAAATTCAAGAGCTCAGACAGTCAAAAGAACGGGTGTTTCTTCGAGTTTCGCACCATCAAAAAGGGGCAGAGATGCTGGTTTTCGACCCCAGGTTAGATCGAAATCAGTGGCATCCTCCGCTAGAGGATCAAATCAAATGAGAGGTAGAAAAAATCAGTCAGTGAAATATGGAGATGGGAGAACTAATCAGAGTCAAGCCAGACAATGCCCGCATTGTGGAAAGAATCATTTAGGGGTATGTCGGATGATTTCTAGAGTCTGCTTTAGATGTGGAGACGCCGGACATTTCGTTCGAGATTGTCCAATGTCAACCAGTGAATCTGTAAAACCAGAGAGGTATGTTTCTGTAGCCCAGAGGGGAAGAGGTAGAGGCAGAGGAAGAAGTCAGTCAGATTCCTCTGCTCAACAGGAGATACACTCCACTGCTCGAGTGTACAACCTCAAGACCAATGAGGATTGTGATGACCCAGATATTATAACAGGTAACTTTCTATTGTGTGACAAAGGTGTTATTGTATTGATTGATCCGGAGTCTACATATTCAAATATTACTAGTACGTTAGTAAGAGAATTGAACATTCCTTTAGAAACTACTAGTAATGAAGTAATAGTGACGAATCCACTAGGGCACAGTGCTTAGGTAAATATGGTGAGTCGAGGGTATCCCATACGGATTCAGGGAATTGAATTTACTGCTAATCTGATGGAATTACCTTTTGATGAATTCGAAGTGATACTGGAGATGGATTGGTTATATCGTTATTACGCTGATGTTGATTGTAGATTGAAAAGAGTGACATTGAGAAGTTTCGAGGGAATATAAGTTATTGTATTTAGTGAAAGATGTAATCCATTAGCAAATGTGATTTCAGTGATGACTGCAAAGAAGTTACTTACAGGGATGTCAAGGGTTTATTGCTAATGTACTGGATGTTAGAACCAAGGAGAAAGGGATTGAAGAGATTCCTATAGTCAGAGAGTTTCTCGATGTATTTCCTGCAGAGTTGCCAGGTTTACCTCCTGAAAGAGAGGTAGAATTCCAGATTGAGATAATACCAGTAACAGCGCCCATTGCAATGGCACCATACATAATGGCTCCAAAGGAATTACAAGAATTAAAGATTCAATTAAAGGAGTTATTGGACAAAGGGTTTATTAGACCAAATGCATCACCTTGGGGAGCTCCAGTTCTATTTGTTAAGAAGAAAGATGGATCAATGCGTCTTTGTATCGATTACAGACAACTCAATAAAGTGACCATCAAGAACAAGTATCCATTTCCCCGAATCGACGATTTATTTGATCAATTAAAGGAAGCTTCAGTGTTTTCAAAAATTGATCTACGTTTGGGTTATCATCAATTAAAGATTCAAGAAAAAGACATTTCGAAAATGGTGTTTATAACAAGATATGGTCACTATGAATTTATCGTGATGCCGTTTGGAGTTACGAATGCACCAGCTGCTTTTATGGATTTAATGAACATAATTTTCCAACCGTATTTAGATCAGTTTGCTATGGTGTTTATTGATGATATTTTAATATATTCAAAGTCAGAAGAAGAGCATAGTTCACACTTACAGATTGTTTTACAGATTTTACGAGACAAGAAGCTTTATGCTAAATTTTCTAAATATGAATTCTGGTTGAATGAAGTGGCATTCCTTGGACATGTAATTTCTGCAGAAGGAGTTCGAGTGGATCCCCAAAAGATTAAAGCTATTATGGAGTGGGAAGTTCCAAAGAATATATCGGAAGTTAGAAGTTTTCTGGGGTTAGCTGGTTATTTTTGAAGGTTTGTTAAAAACTTTTCGATTATAGCATTACCCCTGACTAAACTGATGAAAAGGAAGTAAAATTTGTTTGGATTCAAGAATGTCAAGAGAGTTTTGAAAAGTTAAAGAAGATTCTTACAGCAGCTCCAGTGTTAGTTCAACCCGAGTCTGGAAAGAACTTTATAGTGTATAGTGATACGTCTCATAGTGGTTTGGGATGCGTATTAATGCAAGAAGGCAAAGTGGTAGCCTATGCTTCGAGAAAACTAAAACCGCACAAGAAAAATTATCCAACACACGACCTAGAGATGGCGGCAGTAGTGTTTGCTTTAAAGATCTGGTGTCACTACTTGTATGGTGAAAAGTGCTACTTGTATACGGATCATAAGAGCTTAAAATACTTGATGACCCAGAAAGAGTTGAATTTAAGACAAAGAAAATGGGTGGAATTTCTCAAGGATTATGATGTGGTGATTGATTTCCATCCTGGAAAGGCAAATGTGGTAGCTGATGCCTTGAGTCGAAAGACGTTTGCAGCTTTGCGAACTCTTGATGCTAGATTATCTTTAAGAGAAGATGGTGCAATTTGTGCAAAACTGACAGCCAAGCCCGTATGGCTAAATCAAATTAAAGAATTGCAAGTTAAAGATGAAAAGTGTTTAAAGAGAATACAACAGATAAAGAATGGAGAGGGTACGGATTATAAGATTAAGTCTGATGAGAACTTGTATTATCAAGAAAGATTAGTAATTCCAGATGAAGATGAATTAAAGAATGATTTGTTAACGGAAGCTCATTGTAGTTCATTGACAATGCATCCGGGAGGGAACAAAATGTATATGGATCTCAAGAGTCGATATTGGTGGCCGGGAATGAAGAAAGACATTACATAATTTGTATCAAAGTGTTTGACTTGTCAACAAGTCAAAGCTGAACATCAAGTTCCGTCAAGATTGTTACAACCGATTTCAATTCCTCAATGGAAATGGGAAAACATAACGATAGATTTTGTGACGGGTTTGCCTTTAACTCTGAACAAAAAGGATTTAATCTGGGTAATCGTGGATAGATTGACTAAGTCAGCCCATTTTATTCCAGTACGAACTGATTTCTCCATGGATAGGTATGCTGAGTTGTATATTAGAGAGATTATACGGTTACATAGTGTACCTATTTCCATAGTTTCTGATCGGGATCCTAGATTCACATCACAGTTTTGGAAGTCATTACATAGAGCATTGGGAACTCGGTTAAACTTCAGTACAACGTTTCATCCTCAAACTGATGGTCAATCCGAGCGAACTATTCAAATTCTGGAGGATATGCTAAGAGCTTGTGTTATTGAATTCAAAGGATCGTGGGAAAAGTATTTACCACTTGCTGAATTTGCATACAACAATAGTTATCAGTCAAGCATCAAAATGGCTCCCTATGAAGCTCTATACGAAAGAAGATGTCGTACGCCCTTGAACTGGTATGAACTTAAGGATCGAGAAGTTATTGGTCCTGAGTTGATTCAGAATACGGAAGAGAAAGTTCAAGTAATTCAGAATAACCTGAAAGCTGCAGCTGATAGACAGAAATCGTATGCTGATTTAAAAAGGAAAGAAATTGAATTTCAAGTCGGAGATAAAGTGTTCTTGAAAGTGTCTCCGTGGAAGAAAGTATTGAGGTTTGGACGTAAAGGAAAGTTGAGTCCTCGGTTCATTGGACCTTATAAGATTACTAAGAGGGTAGGATCAGTAGCATATCAGTTAGTTTTGCCACCTGAAATGGAAAAGATACACAATGTTTTTCATGTCTCAATGCTTAGAAAGTATAGATCTGATCCATCTCACATTGTGACTCCTAAAGAAATTGAAGTCCGACCAGATTTAACTTATGAGGAAGAACCTGTTCAAATATTATCTTACGAAGTCAAACAACTAAGGAACAAGACTATTCCATTGGTTAAGGTCTTGTAGAGGAATCACAAAGTAGAGGAAGCAACATGGGAACGTGAAGAGGACATGAGGATTAAGTACCCCTACCTCTTTGCATAATGAAAATTCGAGGACGAATTTTCTTAAGGGGGGAGAGTTGTAACATCCTCAATACCGGGTTAGTGACTAAATTGGAAAGTTTTAGATTTTGGTGATTAAAATAGAATGAATGAATAGTATAAAGGTTTACATGTAAATGATTGTGTAGGATTTAATTGAAAGGAAAAAGGAATGGAAGGGCTAAAGAGTCATTTGCAAGAAAAATTAATTAAAGAAGGGATAAGGATATATATGAGTACAAGTAGGTTGAAAAGGAGAGAACAACAAAGGCTTCCAGAGTTTTCTTCTTCTTCTTCTTCTTCTTTCTTCCTTGTGCGTGTGAACCAAAGCAAATGTAAGATTTCTGATTATTGAGTTTCTTGTTAAATTTAATATTGGGTTTTGATTATTAGATGATAACTAAGCTTAAGGAAAGCTTAAGTTATCTTAACATCAAAGGATGATTGAGTTAGGAGAGATTTAAGATTTGAAGTTCTTAAATGAAATCTTGGAATAGAGTTCATAACTAGAATTGAAAGTTATATTTGACTTGTCATCAATCTAGTTAAGATATACGAAGTGTTAAAAGCGGAATTCAAACATGTTGATTTATTAATGTAATTCTTGAATTACATATGAAGGATAGGATTTGAAGGTTTAAGATGAAATAAATGAGTATAAATTGGTTTAAGGATGTGTACTAGAGTTAAGAATGAAAAAGAGGATTAAACATGAAGGATTAATCCAAAATGAATGAATTTTCGGGTTTAAAAAGAGGATTCTGGGCAGAGTGCATCGATGCACATTCATAATGCATCAAGGTTAAAACCCAGAAATTGTTTGAAGGTGTATCGATGCATTGGTAGTGCATCGATGCACTCTTTTAAAATAAAAACATCGAATGCAATTCATGCATCAATGCATAAGTAGTGCATCGATGCATCCAATTAATAATGAAACATCGAATGCAATTGGTGCATCGATGCATAAGGAGTGCATCGATGCAGCCCAGCAATAATAATACATCGAATACCTTTTATGCACCGATGCATCAGTAGTGCATCGATGCATACCTTCATTAAAAGATGAAATTGACTTTTCTCTTAGTCTAAAGAGTGAACCATTAGAGTATATTAGTTATAATACTGATATAAATCCATGTGTGATTATGTAGATACTAAAAATAAGCTTATTCCGGAACGATCAAAGGATTAGAATCGAATCAAAGCAAAGCTAAGGTGAGTGCATACTATATGTATATTATAATAGAATAAGACTTGTGATAAGTCTAATCCCTAAGTTGATTTTTATAATATAATAGTGGTGAACATGCATACATGATAATTATTGTGATACATACATAAGACATATATATGTTCATGTGATATGATATGTGATATGACATGTGATATGAGAACATGATATGAAGTGATATGAGATACATGATCACAAGAGAAATGATATGAGTACATGAACATATGAAATATAACAATAATGCCCATAGTATACGATATGAGAACTATAGGTGTAATTGGCATGCCAAGAGTCGAGGGTATAATAGTCCTTCGGGATGTAGTCCTTCGGGATGTAGGGGTCCTACGGGACATAGATAATAGTCCTACGGGACAAATACTGAACTAAGGTTCGGTGCCCCATGAGGGAATTGATACGAGCTGTGGTGACAGCATTAGTGCACAACCTCAATGTACTCACATACCTCTATTCTCAATAATATACATGGGCTATACAATTGAAATGCATATTTACAGTGAAAGTGATACAAGAAGGTAAGTTTCGTATGTGCATTATATGTTATCGTGCAATAGATACATGCATATTGAAATGTCATGATCCAATGGTAAGTATGAACATTCATAAGTTTATTGTTGCATATTCATTTATTGCCTCACTAAGTCTATGACTTAGCGTGTAAGTGATTTACACATAGGTACCAAAAATCAGGAAAAGTGGAAATAGAAGTAGCACGGACAACAATACTACTAAGAGATCATATCAGAAGTAATTGACAAAGTATGTACTTGGTTATGTATAGAGTGTTGGCATGTAATAAGTGTTAATTACGAATACTCTGATTGATTTTGTATTTTATGTTCTTATGTAAATTAAAGTATTTCGTTTTAATGAAAGTTTTAAAAATTCCCGGGATTTTCTATAAGAGTCAAGGTTTTGAAAAGTCAATGTGACACCTCAGACTTGTATTCGGGTCGGATATGAGTTAAGGGTGTTACATTTAATGGTATCAGAGCTACGGTTTAGTCGATTCTCGGCATAAACCGAAGTCTATAGTGTCTTATAAGGTATACATGCCAACAAAATAGTGGAAACTTCGGATCTGATGGAATAGTAAGTATGTTGTTTTGCTAATATAACTATATGGTTGTATTTTTATAGATGTCCGGACAAAGTAGATCTAGAAATGAAGCGGAAGGCGATAGACCCGCTGAAAGCAGTAATTCACCTGCCCTGGCCGGGCAGAGTGAAGAACAGACATCCTCTAGAATGCCTGTCAATGATCAAGATATATTCTTTAGAACGTTAGACGCGGTATTGACGCGTTTCCAACCTCCTGTTACTTCAACTCCAAAAATGAATGTTGCGAAAGAGTTGAAGGGATTAGGAGCTCCAGAGTTTAAAGGGGAAGCCAATGAAGGTCCTGTTATTGCGGACCTTTGGCTTAATGACATGAAAGTCATGCTTACGGGACTTCATTGTTCCGATGCCGAGAAGCTGGATGGAGTAATTTCCTTGTTGAGAGGACAAGCAAGGATCTGGTGGACCAATGTTACATTGAGGATATCTAATGCCCAAGTAACTTGGTCATTATTTTTAGAAGAATTCAAGCATAAGTACATTGGAGATCAATTTGTTCGTCAAATGAAGCAAGAATTCATGAATTTGAAGCAATGGAATCACACTGTATATGAGTACGAGTGTGAATTCAATAAGTTGAGCCGCTTTGCTGTCGAGCTAGTTCCTACTGAAAAGAATGCTTGTGAGTGGTTCATAGAGGGATTACGTCCTCGGTTAAGGAAATGTTGATTGTCTTGAATTTATCATCATTTCAAGAAGTTGTTAACCGTGCCAAGGCTCTAGAAAGAGCTCAGAATGAGAGGTTTGAAAATTCAAGAGCTCAGACAGTCAAAAGAACGGGTGTTTCTTCGAGTTTCGCACCATCAAAAAGGGGCAGAGATGCTGGTTTTCGACCCCAGGTTAGATCGGAATCAGTGACATCCTCCGCTAGAGGATCAAATCAAATGAGAGGTAGAAAAACTCAGTCAGTGAAATCTGGAGCTGGGAGAACTAATCAGAGTCAAGCCAGACAATGCCCGCATTGTGGAAAGAATCATTTAGGGGTATGTCGGATGATTTCTAGAGTCTGCTTTAGATGTGGAGACGCCGGACATTTCGTTCGAGATTGTCCAATGTCAACCAGGGAATCTGAAAAATTCCCGGGATTTTCTATAAGAGTCAAGGTTTTGAAAAGTCAATGTGACACCTCAGACTTGTATTCGGGTCGGATATAAGTTAAGGGTGTTACAGTTTTGATATATATGTATAGAGAAATGTGTTAAGCAACTGATTATCGAAAAATGTTACCGGTGGATGTCTCATGCTTCTGCAGTCATGGGCGTGGTATTGCATGCCCTTTTTATGTCCGGTGGTAAAGAACCCGTTAGTCTTCCCGTTATTGCTGAGGTAATTTCAATACTGAGTTTGTATATAAATATTTTTTTCAGAGTATAATTTTACACTAAATAGTTGGTCATGTGTAAGGAAAGATCATAGAGAAATACCTGACGAATTAGAAGAAATTTGACTACTCATTGATCAAAAAACTAGTACACGAGTATGTATTTAAATTTTGTTATTTACCTTTAATTATTTTTATATAATTAAAATATTATTTTGAAAAATATATTTGTTGTAGTTTCAATGGAGTCCTTATGTTACTGACGAAATGAGGCGTTGTATCATACCTAATATGAGGGGCCCACTAGATGTATGGATGACAGTGGTCCCTTTGATATTTTATGTTATTTTCGAGCGACATCTGACTGATCGCGTGCTCTGGTTATTTAGTTTCGTATAATCTATTCCAGAAGCACCTATGAATCTCGACAATTTGCATAACATCGATAGGCGGGGAAAAAGAAGTCAATTGGTTGATGAAACACATCGAGTGGGTGATGATGTGGGAGGATCGACATGGATGTATTCCCCGTAGTGAAGTGATTTATATGGATCAGTATTCGGTTACGAATGACTACTACCAGTGGTTCAACATGAATGGTAAGCCTTTCCTGCTTTTCGAGGAAGCACGAGCTCGGAGAATTCATTGACGTTGAGAAATACATTCATTGTCACAATCATATCATCCCCCAACTAGTGGACGGATAACAAATACTTTCGGTTCGTCTTCAGCTGCAGCACCAGAACCATCACAGAAGTCACCGTCTACATTGGGTTACATTCTGTAGTTGTTCCAAATGGGGATACAACCATTTCAGATGGCTCCACAGTTTTTTCAGATGCCATTACCTCTATTTTAGATGCCACCACAACAGGTTCCAATATCATCATCATAGGGTTTTATGACCTCTCCAGGCGGTTATTACAATTTCATGTTTGTAGATCCAACATAGGCTTAATATGCATCATATTTGGCAGGTGATGTGCCACCATAGACTCAGATACCTCCTACCCAATTTTTGCATTCATCGATGCCTATGTTTTCACAGTTTTCTATAAACAGTGGGATGGTTAGTCATACACCTTCAGGGTCTTTATTCTATAGATGTGGTACATCATCTGTCCCTGATCAACAAAATATACATGTTATTGCTGCTGTTGCTGATGATGATTATGAGAGTGAGGAGGAAGATCAACTTATACAAAAAAACCCTTATCGAAATAGATAACCACCGCCTTGTGAAAAACATTCGAGATGCAAAAATCGATAGACTTGTTTATATTGTAATATTTTTGTTGAATTAATATTTTGATATAACATTAAATTGCAAAATTATTTTTGGACTTAATTGAATTTGTTAAAATTATCAAAAATAATTTAAAGCCCTAATTAACTTGAAAAAATATGTTTTGAATATTTTCCAACTTAGTCAAACTTTTTTAAAAACAAGCTTGATCGTTTTCGATCTTTAAAGTTAAGTTTCCAAGGATTTTTGGCTTAAAGGGTCGATCATATAGAAAAAAGATCGATCATTTACTTTAAAAGACCAATCCCTTTGTTACAACGGTCAATTTTTTTGAAAAATAATCGATCCCTTTTAATAAATGATCGATCCCTTGTGCATTAAATGTTGTTTTTGTTATAGGCAACAACTATAATGATCCCCAATGGCTCCAAACAGCTAGAATTAATGGAGAAGGTATAAATTGAAGATCAAAGCTTTCCAAGGTCATCAAGAATCATATTGAACCAATCTATCGACATCAAAGCTTAGTTTTGTGCTTAATTTGTATATTCTTTGTTGTAAACACACTTGTGACTTACATTGTTTATTTTGCTCAAGTGTAATTTGGGTGAGAACTTAATTAGTGCAAACTTATTTGCCTTTGTGAGGTTTTTCTTTAGTTTGCTAAATTTGTAATTACTCTTTGGCAGAGAGTGTATTCAAGGTTTTGTGGTATAAACCTTGAAGTTTTTGTGAGCTTAATCTTCACTTGAGTAACCCATTACTTGAACGTAAACGAAAATAAAATAACATAACTTGATATTTCAGAAAAAATAATTTCATCGGCACAACATCAATTGTTACGTGATGATAAAAGAGATGAACATTTTTTCTATTATGGCTTAGGTTTCTACAATGCCAACATCTTTTGTTTTCTTTGGACGTCTATCGAATATTCATATCACAATGAATTCGAGTGGATTTTGGACGACCTACTTCCCTTAATAGGATGGATTTTGTACAATCAAAAGATAATTATGAACCTCAACTGGGTCTTTCTCATTACCAATAGGGGGAACTCAAATTAATATGCCTTAAATACTTCTAAAAGTCGGTATACGTGATCTACAAAACGGTTAAAGTCTTGATAGGTATAAGAGCAAGTTGCTATGACACGGGAGCATGGATACTCTAGAGCTTGAAAAATCCATAGTCACACCACCTGTCTTGTAGATTAACTCTGAACGAGTTAGCTTCAATCCCTTTAAGAGGTAGTGGTATTTCTGTGACATGAAATAATTCATGGGTTTGAGATAAGCTAGTTATAGACATTCCATTTGCAACACCAATTCTTTTTTTGTAGATCTGCAACTAATCTTGGGAGATAAACATGACTGTTTTGCATCCAAGTTTAAGCTTGTCCATCGAGCCTAGAAAAAAGTGCTCCCCAAATGAAAGTATATCGTTGTAACCAAAACTATAACTGGTAAATGACACGCCCCCTTTAAGGTTGAATTGATAGCATCAGCCAAGTTGGTCGTCACGTGTCCATATTGATATCCACCATCATATGCATTTGTCCATATTTCTTTGTTGTAAAGGTTGATATAATTGTATACTTGCTCAATTTTCCCTCGTAATTCATGAAGCATGGACTCAAACGTCTGAGGTAGTAGTTTGTAACATCAGCGATTTATGTAGTACTTACTGTTAAGTTCCCATAAACAAAGAAAATTCTACATAAATAAAATTAAGAAATGTGACATACCCATGCGCACAAGTAATTGGAGTTCATCATTATTCTTGAACTTTTCATGATAGTTTGTGGTTATATGTCGAAAACAATATTGATGTTGGACATATGGTAGTTGTCACATTGGACCTAAATGGTCCATTGCTGCTTTGAACCCAACTCCGCGATCTGAAATAACACAGATTTTTCCTTCGTAACAACATATAAGCATAAGTTTTGAGGAAAGAAAGTCCAAGAATCTATATTTTCTCATTCAACAAGGGAAAAAACAACTGGAAGAATATTACGATTGTCATCTTAAACAACTGTCAATAGTAGAACTTACTTGTATTTTCAATGCAAGAATGTCTTATCAATCTGGACCACAGGCTTGTAGTATTTCACAATATTAATGCACTGTGGGTAAGTCCAAAATAGCAGTAGAATTGGCATCAATCGCGAAGCACTCAATCATTGTTGTATGCATGGCAAGTTTCAAAGTCCATTATTGTCCCAGGATTCAGTGTATGCACTACCCTAAACCAACTTGGTAGTTCGTTGTAGGATGAATCCCACTCACCGTGCAATTTTTTAATGACATTCTGCTTTGCCTTCTATGCTTTCTTGTAGGAGACGGTGTACCCATATTTAGACTATATAGATAAAAGCAACACAACAATAGCTATATAAGAGCTTCCTTTGACCATGAGTATGATGGCTTGACAGATAATATCGAAGTCTAAGTTGGGATGGTCCTGGTTTATCTCTCTAGGACAACATGTATGATGACCTTTGTATATTGTTAGTTCTCATATGTTATTTTTCCTCTTCCTCTTCGATACACGAACCATCTAGTTACATCCGTTATCACGTTGGGCACAATAGCAGACATATTTTTCGATGGTGATCGGTCGATTGATGAGTTAAATCCATAGTCACAAATATTAGACATATCCGTAAATTCTGGCCCATATATTGCACTATAGTCAACTTCATATATATGTGTTGGAGGTTCGATGTGTACCGTAGTTGTGGGAACTTCATCTACTTCATCATCATCGGAGTTCACGTTGAATTGCGATGATTATGGCTCAACGAATAGTCCAGTCTTAGCACCATCTACACCTGGCTCACGAAGAGGTTCTTTTGGTGGAGATAGAGGTTTCTCTATGATGCCGATATTTAGGTCGAACAAGCTGATAGTTGAATGCCTTCCTATTGAACTTGAAGGCATCGTGTCATACGGGTTTTGGAGTGAGTGTTGTGTCGCAAACATCTTGACATTGAGGTCAAAGAAGCTCGCAGTTGAATGCCTCCCATTGGAACTTGAAGGCATCGTGTCAAATGGGTATTGAACAGATTATTATATCGATGACATCCTCATATTCAAGTTAAACAAATTGGCAGATGATTGCCTTCCCATTGAACTGGAAGCGACGTTGCCATACAGATTGTTCGTGGAGCCACCTCGATAGGCATCATAATAAGTTGCTGATGAATGTCTCCCCATTGAATTTGATGGGATGGTATCATGATGTGGATTTTTCATTATGGCGTTAAAATCATTACACATTATTGTAGTTGAGATGTCAACTTGATCAGCTTGTTGAGCCAGCCCATAGTGGGAGCAGAATGATATACCACAAACCGTAGACACTTCAACAAATTTCGTATATATATGTGTATCAGCATCTGAATTTTGATTATGAGAATCAACCATCATAGCAACATCGTTATCGTTGGAGAGTTCGAACGTTGTATAAGTTAACGAAAATACTACAAAAAAAAATGGTTGTCCCTTGTTCCCATATGTAATGGGGTAAAGGGGAGGTAAGATAGTAGGCTGCCCCCAACACTAGGTTGAGAGCAGCTTCCGTAGGAGACCTCCAAATTATGAAATGCCCTCCATGAGACTCGATCCCACGACCTCAAGGTTAAGAACCTTGTGCTCTACAATACTACAATAGTTGAAATACGCCTAATTAAATAAATAATATACGGACTTAAAAATAAATTAATGTTAAAACATTAAAAAAATTCACAGTAAATTTAATAACACAATTTAATATTGTTAGCATCTCGAAAAAATGTCTCAATATTTGATACCGCTTTCCATTTAAATCAGTACACAATAAAACAAAATTATTAGTATAAAAAATTTTGGTCAAATAATTAAGTATAAAATAAATATAATATAATATAATAATAAATAATTTTATATTCTAAGAACTATAATAAAATCTATTTAGTTTGATAAAAGAAAGAATATGAAAATAATTTGTGTGATATAATGTTTGCATTCGGGGGTATTTATAGGGGAGGGGATGGGTGAGTTGTTGTGCTTTAAGGTTCGGGTAATAATGGAGTACCAAATAATTTAAGAAGAATACATCCACGCCTTCCGCCGTATGTCAATTTTCCCCGCAAAGACGTGAATGGTGATATGTGCTTTGCCTCTGTGGCGTCAACTCTATAAAACCCAGAGAAGTCCATATCATCAAATGGACCTTAGATTAATAAAATTTAATCGATCAATGCATAACAAATAATTATTAATTGTTTGGGTGCTTTGTAGGTGCCGTATTATTATATAATCATATCATTTAGAAAAGGGTAAAAAGGGTACCCTGCCCTTTGGTAGAGCTGTAAGTCATTGCCATCGTACCTATGTATTATCTTCCGTGGCATTTAGTGAATGTGGGGCTTGATTTATTTTTTTTCACATGGCTTGGGACAGTAAAACATAGCAAAAATTAGTGCTTAGTATAGTTTCTCTCTGTTACAAAAGTTTTCTTTTTGCTTATCCAAAAAAAAAAAAGTTTTCTTTTTGCTCACTTCGCGAATTGGTTGCCAGCATTTGTCTTTAAAAGATCTCTGCCATGTCCACAAACCTCTTTCCTATGAAAGAAAAAGGTTAGGGGAATAGCTGCATTGTTAAATTAGCTATTTCCAGGAAATACACACCAAAGAAAGCAATCTTCATTCATTGAAATGGATGGAGATTTCAATTCTTTTCAAGTCTAAAAGGCCAAAAGTGTAGCAAAAAGACAAGCTTGTTACTTTGTCTCACCTCTGGCATACTCATCTTCATTCCCCCCCCCCCCCTAATGGTTAATCAGGTTTATTTTAGTTAAACCTCTACTTGAAACCCAAAGCATCTCCGTTATCGAACACAAGGGCAGTGAGCCGAGTTGCGGCTTAGTTTTACTCTTGTTTTTTCATTATCTGATGTGATTCTCTGCAACTTTTCCGAGACACTTTTCTGTCACAGCCAATACCTAGTCTTTTCTCAAGGGGTAACAGAAAACTTCTTTTCTTGTTAAAACGAGTGCATTTGTTGTCTAATCAAGAACACAACTTTAAATTCCACAAAAGGAATCACCTTTGGATTTCAGAAATGGGGTGTGCCACTTCAAAGAAAGAGGTTGAAGATGGTGTGGTGTCACTGTGTAAAGATAGAAAACGCCTCCTGAAATTGGCTGTGGAGCGTAGGTATGCTCTTGCAGATGCTCAATGTAAGTATAATCAGTCTCTCTATGCGGTTGCAGCTGCCATAAGACTGTTTGTAGCTAGGCATTCCTCTCCTTCTTCTCCTTTCCTCATCACTTTCCCAGCTACTGAGACCCCTATGGCAAACTCCATGTTCTTTCAGCAAAAACCCACCGAGCCCACCCATGAGACCATTCACTGTCAATCCTCTCTTTCAACAGTTTTTCTCAAGAGAGGGGGTCAATATCAAGGACAAGAGGAAGGTCCAAGAACTGAACAAGGTAAAGAGGGTTGTCTTGAATCCTCAGAAGAAGAGGAAGAAGATGGGGTCATTTGTGAGCATTTTTATGGTGAAGAGGCTCCACCAGCAATACCATCGCCAGAGAAGGAGTTTGCCTGGGATTTCTTCAACCCTTTTGATGAGGTGAGGACAAGGGCAGTGAGCAGCTTCAGTGACAGTTCTCAGGAGGAATTGAGAGCGGTGAGAGAGAAAGAGGGAATCCCTGACCTGGAAGAAGAAGGTGAGAGAAAGGTCGAGAATGCAACAAATGCTGATCATGATGGTGATGGGGAGAGTAAGAATAAGAACAAGAGTACAAATTTGAGTAATGGTGATGGCCATGATGCAAATATTTGCCAAGGTGAAAAGAATAGTTTCAGAATGATTAAGACACCTACAGCTAGAAACGAGAGAGAGTTGTTGGAAGCTTTGAAGGATGTTGAGGACCATTTCCTTAGAGCTTATGAATCTGGTTTGGATGTTTGTAGAATGTTAGAGGCCAATAGAGTTCAGCTGCAATCTGGTTTGGAGGAATTCAAAGGTGGGTTATCTTCTCTTTCTCTTTATCATTTTCTGTTTCTTGAAAATGCTTCTAATTCTCACGTGATTTTCTTAGATAATCTAGTTTTTCTTGTATCATCCTCTTGCAAATTGAGCACTGAAGGTTCCATATTCTTGTTATTGCAAATTAGGCTCAGAATAAGAAAGGAGAGGTTATTTGGATGCCCAATCTATTTACTTCATGGTCTGTGCATGTCATTTTTTTTGCCATACTTCGATTTGTATGACAGTTTAACACGCTGACTGGCTGCAGAGAGCTCAAGTAAAATTATCCGGTCAATTACTTCAAGCCGGTCGCCGCTATCCCGATCTTCGTCCTCCAAAAGCCTCGTTTCATGCAGTTCCAGAAGTTCTTTTACATGGACAGAGTTAAAGACTGATATGTTTGATGATTATGGAGGAATGGAATCTGGAAGCCACTCACTGACTCTAGGAAGGTTGTATGCTTGGGAAAAGAAACTCTATGAGGAAGTGAAGGTACTATAGACACATTTGTCTATCACTGGCCCGAAAATGGGAACTCTCTCTCCTTCTTTCTCGAACACACATGCCTTAGGAAATGATTCCTTTCACCCTGTTGTATTGCTTGATCTACTTATATCCTCTTGCTTTTATTGTGAGTGCTTGAGTTCATTGAAAGTTCGTGTTTTCTCAAGCTTATGTAAATACCTTCCTACATTTTATATTTCTTATAATCAGGCAGCAGACCAGACCAGGAAAACTTACGACCAGAAATGTTCTCAAATGAGAAACCGCATTGCTAAACGGGATGGCCTCTTCTCCGGAGACAAAACAAGAGCTGAAGTGAAAGACTTGCATAGCAGAATCTTGGTTGCAATACGAAGTGCCGAAACGATCTCCGAAAGGATTGAAAAACTGAGGGATGAAGAGTTGCAGCCGCAACTTATTGAGCTGCTACATGGGTATGAAAGCAAATGACAAAAATAAATATTTCAGATGTGTTGTAGATTTTTCATTGTGATAATCTTCATTGCTCTCTCTTTCTGCAGCCTAATGAGGAACTGGAAGATAATGATGGAATTGCATGAAACCCAAAACCGAATCATGTTTGAAGTTACCTCTTTCAACTGTCCTGCTTATGGAAAGTTTTGTAACGACTCTCACCGGCTTGCTACACTTCAGCTTGTGGAAGAACTTCATAATTGGCGCTCTTGCTTTGCTGCATATTTATCTGCACAGAAGGAATACATTGAAGCTCTCAGCGGGTGGCTTTCCAAGTTCATTTCTCCTGAAGTAGAATTACGCCCCAAGAAGAGGTCTTCCGTCCCAGCATTAGCAGTCGATGGACCACCATTACTGGCAACTTGTCTTGAATGGTTGGCTAGCTTGGAGAAGTTGCCGAATGAAGCTGTTGTTCGGGCATTGAAAAGCTTCGGAAAGGATATGCACGCACTTTGGGTTCAACAGGGTGAAGAACAAAAACAGAAGAGGAAGGTCGATGGACTTGCCAAAGAACTTGAGAGGAAGGTCTTGGCATTCCAGAGAACAGAGCATAGGGTTCTCAGTTCAAAATTATCTGAGCAGGAATTAGAAGTAAATGTTCGGAGTCGGATCGAGTATTTGGCAGAACGGAAAAATCTGTTGGATACATTCAGGAAAAGAGTAGATACCGAGAAATTAAAACACCAAACTGTCATCGAAGAAACACAGCAGATAACAGTGAAAGGATTCCAAACAGGATTTTATTCGGTTTTTGAATCCTTGGTTGAGTTTTCAAAGGCTTATGTAAAAATGTATGCCGACCTCGTGACTCATTGCGAAACTGCTAAGGCACCGGAGAAGGAAGATGAAGGTGAACCAAGCTATGTAGATGAAATGAGTTCTTATCTATGGGGTTGAAGTGACTGAGACATGGAAAAGCCCGTAAAAGAATCTGGTTATATAACACCTTATGTTGCATTTCTCACATACGGAGTTTCATAAATAAGTCGCCCGAGCAGCTTGCTCGGGAATCGTGTTTGTGGAAAGCTATTGTATTTGGATGATTGTAAGTATTAATGATCTTAGTTTGATGCTAAAGAGAGTTGCATTTCAACAATTTGTAACTGTTTGAGATCATTGTTTTTTCTTGTTCAGTTGGTTGAAGAAATGAGGAGTTGGTGGTTCTCAAACTTCTCAATGAGTGTTCGTTGATCGAGTTGATAAAGTGTATTTTTCAGTTCTTGCCAGGCCTGAGTCGTTATAGGACGGTTTTTAGGCGTTTTTGCCACACATCATAGACCAAGTTCACCCATTGTCTGCATCATTTCCATGTTGCAAGCTCCGGATAAAAGAGTAGTATTAAGAATTTCTTCAATGTTGCCCTTTTCCATACTCGGCCTTGCCTGCATTTTCAACAGCTTACTTTAGCACATGTTTAGTGTCTGAATTGTCAGCTTACTAACAACAGCAAGGCAAAGTTATAATTGATTGGGGAAAAAAAAACTAACCCAGTCAATGGTATGATAATAAGGGTGACTTCCAGCGGAATCCACAGCCTGCCAGGCAACAATAAGTTGCAGAAAGTATAACACCAAAGCTATAAGCATCACTAAAGGGACTCAAATGGAAACTTGCACAATATGAAGGTTTAATATCTCGGTGGATTATGATTGGCTTAATCCCATCATGCAAGTGAGCTATTCCTGTAAAAATAAAACAAAAATAAAAGAGCATTTTTATCTCAAAATTTAAACCAATTTTTCTATGGGAAATCTACCATTAGCAGCTCCAAATTCCAATTGCCACCTCTTCCTACACGCCAAATATAAGCAGAAATTAGTGTTTCATTTTCTTCTAGTTTTTAAAACCTATATACACAAGTAAAGAACCAATGGTTCGTATTCGTAAACCAAATTTTTTGCAACTTTTGGTCCTGTTTCAAATAAAGTAAAAAAAAAGAGTTTAGGTTCTTAGCATTACTTTAGACGATTCATTAATCAACAATTTGATGCTCAATATACGTACAGGTTTCTTCACAAAACCTCACCAAACCTACGGGATTCAGATAATTTACTTTCGAAAGAAGCCTAACTTCTGTTTCAAGAAACCAGTAAAAACAAGGTAATTAAGTAAATTACTTGTGCTGTTTTAAACTAAAGTACCGGAGTATAATACGTAAGGCTGCTAACCATTTCTAAATTCTTCAACACTGGTACGATTTCGTGCGAGCTCTCTTGATTGCTAATGTACTTTCACTGTCAAATGTTCCGTTATAGACATTGCCCAATGAACCTGATCCCGACAAACACTCCGCACTAAAATTTTTGGTAGCTTCTCCAGCTCCTCCATTAGGAAACGCCTCAACTTCAATTTCTCAGCTTTCAGACTTCGTAATTGTATAAAGATATCATGAAACAAGAAGCAATCAATTCAATGGAAGAACTATTTTTCATTAAGAATAATGACTGGTTCTACAGAACTTGACTCTTGAGGCAAAACTGGTGGTATTAAAGGAAAAACACATATGTGGTCTAAGTTGTTTAACCTTTACCTTCACGGATCCATCTTCGTCTAAGCTTTCTTCTGCAAAGAAGAACAAGAAGGAAAATCCCAGCAGCAAGGCAGCTAAAATGGCAATGATAAGAAGTACTCACATTTTCTTAGGACCATGAACATGATCAGGTGTTTGCAAACCTTCTAGAAAAAATCTGTTGGCCATCCATGTGATAGATGAGTAATGTTCTACCCCAAACTGCTAAATCAAATAATTTCTTCCATTGGCCCATTTTCATAAAGATTTGGTTTACTTTTCTTATGTTATCTGAACAAATTCCTTGACTAAAGGGAGCTATGTCATCATGGACTCCCTCTCCATGTTATCATGGACTTGGTCTTCTCTTGAGACGGAACATAGGCCAAAGAATACATCAAAATTTACATGTGTTGGAAGAAGAAAAGGAGGCATGGAATCTACATGTTCTTGAGTTCAAAGCTGACATGTAATCAAAACAGACGAGAAAAATCAACAAAAACCCATCAGGGTCTCTGCTGTTCCCTACATCACATCTTTGTTTTCTTATTATTGCGGTGCTAGATTCTGAGGAATAAGTTACTTTCCAAAAGGTATGTTGCTTAATATTCATATAGTTTTCATGAACTTCGACTGCCAAATATGATGGCACAATCTTGAAATGAATCTTGTGAACCTGATCACATGGTTAATGGGAAACAGAATTGCTGTCTTTGCAGCACAAATGAAAGCATTGGAAAAGGTAGGTGAAACACTTGTTAATGTACTTTAGTAGTACAACAATCTGCAATCAGACAGTCTTTGTTGGGATGCCATCTGCCATTGCTGCCAATCATAAATGTTATCAAGATTTTAATGTGATATCTGGCTGGCTGGCTGGCTAAAGTATCACAGTTGATCAACTTTTTCGGATCTTAAAATCATATTACTATCTGCATTATCATGCATCGTTGCACTGAGAAACCAACACAACACTATCTCTCAATGTCGTTTCTTGATTTAATTTGAGATTGTTGTGAATCGAACTATGATCATTGCAATTCCGAAACTAAAAAGTCCGATACTGATGGTACTGTTGATGCTGATTGTTATGCAATAATATTGTCGGGAAGATTTTAAGGGCAAAATGAAGCTTAACCTTTCTCCGTGCTTCAAATATGTCGTAGCTAATGGTTGAGGATGCTCTCTTCTATTCAGTGGGAGATGAGTGGCCCGACCCTAAAACATGTTCTGACCGATATCTGTACAAAGTCAGGACCCGAAAAGATTAATTCCCACAGCATCGGCGTTCCTCTGATGAACTTATATTTACAAAGAAAACAATAATCATTGACACAAAACACTGTATTATCTTCACTATGATTCTTAGTAAAACAACAGAGGTCTCAATCCAGGATGAAAACTAACGAGAACTGTAATACCGGCATGCCAACTCGGTTTACAACAGCCATTCACAAAAGGGGAGTCAACATAGAAAGATAGGCGATTAGGAGTTTGATACCACAATAAGATGAATATGGAATAGTCAGAAAAACAGAGTAGGTAAGCATATTATTAACAATATACAAGCCCCGGCAAGTCAGACCGTATAAATAGAATACAAATAGCTTTTTCTTAATTCTACAGTTAAAGAAACAGATCCCTTCTGCACAATGGACAAGAACCATGACTAAGAAGCCACTTATCTATGCAAGGCAGGTGGAACATGTGATTGCACTGCGGCAAACTCCGAACAGTTTCTCCAATCTGAAAGTCCTGCATAAATGATAAGGACAACTCCAAATGTCAATCAAATAAGCTTCTTATGCAACTAGTTTTATTACCACGACTAGGGTAGAATCGAGATAGATTATGGTTGAACCTGAAGGCAAACCGAACAAGGAACTTTCTCCCCGGCTGCATCTGCATTGTCATTGTTTCTGATTATTATCTTGGGGATTTTTTCAACCAGATCTCCAGCCAATCCTCTCGTACCACTGGTGTCAAAGATGTTCTGGACCTCCTCGAAAGTTGTTCCAGCAGCTCCCATCTGATAACATAAGCTGAAATCATAAGCAAATTGCCATTTTATGGAACCATCATTTTCTAGCATAAAAACTATTAACATATTGTAGAGCATATTACCTGACTTTGAACAGCGCTCAGCATTGCCGGACCAATTCGTTCCCGAACAAGCCTCCCACTTAGAAGGCTAGCAATGACATCAACCTGCAGGATTTGCAGGAAAACAAGTTAGATTTGACTATAAAGCTAGAAGGATTATAATTAGAATTAGAGATGGAAACATAAACTTATCGATTTAGAACAATCAAGGTTTCTTGTTCCTAATCCCTCTTTCTATTAACTTAGAAATTAACAATGGAGCCCGTAAAACCCAGGGCAATAAATAAAACTGCTCACCAAGTAAAGCAAGCATAAGATCCCAGATTCGTCGGATTGCCAAAGAATAAGAGAAGATTCGAAGACTTCGATCGAGAAAACAGCTCCAGATATAGCCCCAACAGCAGCCCCTCGAACGAACCCACTCTCCGTCTCTTGCCCTATCAAAGCCCCCGTCATGGCCCCTAACAATGTGCCAACTGCAGACAATCAATCTCATCAGCAAAATTTTGATCATAACAAATTACCTTAAGGCACCAAAATATTCTTACACGTTAAATTCTAAGAACTAGAAGGCAGTACTTCCAAACTGCTTAACAATCAAAAGGCTTTCAATGAAAAAAAATTATGATTCCCACAGAAGATTTGATAAGGGGAAAATGGAGGAAAAGAAAGAAGATGAGAGAAGAGAACCAACCTAATGCAAAGAAAAATGTTAAGATGGCAGAGAAAATGTTCCCAATGATGGCGGAAACAGCGAAATTGCAAAAAACTTTCACATTTCCAATCAAATCTCCAAACGAAGAACATGGTGACAAAGAAAAACGAGGTGGGCGTCCGTAAAAATCCATTCTTTTTCCCCTTTCTTCGCTTCGGGTAATTGTTGAATTGGAAACAAGGTTCCGGTGACCAACAGAATACAGGTGTTAGAATTCGAATACTTCCTTCATGAAAAAGAAACAAGAGAATTCGAATGATTGATTTCGTCTTCTTCTTTTTTCCCTTTTTTTTGAATGGATAAACGATAAAGGTTAACCACTCACATAATATGTATATATATGTTTTTAAATTAATTAATTAATTAATTGCTAATATACAATCTAGACTTTATCTAAATCACTTCACAACTCCCAAAAATTAACCCTAAGTTAAAAACCTATAATATCTTAAATCACTTAGATCCATTACATGATTAGCATGAAATGGAAGTATACAATTTGCTTCCTTTTTCGTCATTTTCGACTCGAAATATGATACTTTATCATCGTGAAATGTGAGAGAGATTAAAATTAAAGAATTTTCAGTCCCCTCCCTGTCCACATCGTTAGAAGGATAAGAACTCATAGCTGAGTTGTTCCTGTCGGGTTTTGTTTTTCCATTCATTCATAGCTGACCATTTCGGCTACCATTTCCGTAGGAAGTTTTTCCATTTTTTTAAAATTAATTAATCAATGATATCTAGTCTATTAACTGATTAATTCATATCAGATACTGTAGAAGTAAAGGCGATTCTCCAAATCCAATTTGTTCCCTTCGTAAACGCCATGATTCGAACCCTTGACCTTATTTAAAGGACCTAGTGCCTCATCCCACTAGACCAATTAAAAATATTTATTTAATTTAAGTTTCAAATATATATTTTTGGGATGTTTTTACTTTACATACCATAATAATATAGGATATTTATTCTATGGAATGTGGATTTATAATCGTGCATAGTAAAATTAAAAGTTAAACAAAATCAATATCTTTGTTTTATCTGAGGTTGTTTTTCAGATTGGATAATTTTGCTTATTTTATTCTTTAAACATTATCAATGAACTTGAACCGATAAGATAGAGCCGAGGAGGGTATCAGGCTGCACCGGCCAATCACGAACCGACCATGTTCGCAAAATATCTCTAAAATATTAAAGCGATTCATTTTTAAAAAAAAGATAAGTACGCATGGCTTCAAGATATTCCTGTATGTGATAAGAAAATGCAGTGCTGGCGAACATGGAACATGAATTCCAGCGAAGCAAAGGAAGATTTGCATTTGAAAACATGCTTGTTGTTGCTTGCATAGGGACACGGATATAATTTCGTAGATTTTGTATCTTGGGATAGGTATAAGTTTAGTGAGTAGTGACGGGTGTGACTGTAAAAAACCATACCTCTGTTGATAGTGGGTAATTGATGGGTTTGAGATCTTACCCACCCACATCCGCCCGCCTACCAGGGGCGGAGCTTAGTGAGGGTCCAAAGGGGCTTCGACCCTGTTAAAATTTATATATTTGATATAATTTTAGTCTAATAGTATTTTGGTTCATGTAAAAATAAATATTTAAATTAAAAAATATAAGAATTTATTGAATATTTTATTAAGTAAGGATCGAACTAAAGAAGAATATTTCCGTGTTCTCAAAAATTTTGGTTTAATAACAATTTAGGTCATTGTAAGTTTAAATATTAGATAAATTAGGTGTTATCTTGTGAATTTTGAGTTTTTTTATTATATAAATTTAGGGTGAGCACAAGGTAATATATGTACAAAGACTATCAACTATTTAACAATAAACGCTCAACCCCTACATGCACAGTGCTCGAACTTAAGATCTCAAGGATAACAACAATCCCTTAATCACTGATGTCGTTTGGTTTGTGATTAATTTTAATTATAAATACCTAATAACTCTTTATATTTTTCTAAATAGTCCAATATTTTGACCCATGTCAATATTTAGTTAGGCTCCGTTACTGCCGCCCACTAACTACCCATCATATAAATTTTGAACCATTATGAATTTAGGTACAATTTTAAAGATTATTTTATAAATCTTAAGATTTTATAAGACATAACTTGTAATTTAACCAAATATTAGGATATAGAGTTTGTAGAAGACAATTGTTTCTCTTATCTCAAATTGATAAATATAGGTGAATAGAGACGGATACCAAATGGACGGTGGATATCTAGTTGGGTAATAGATGTAGGGATCAATTTGAAAATATACCCACGTGGACGGATGTAGATTTAAATATTTTACCTATAATAAATAATTGGTAGGTGGTAAATACAAAATATTAGGTAGATATAAAGATGAAAAAAAGAGTATCCATATCTACCCACCCGTCTACCATCCCTATCTCTGCATCAGTAACAGTTCATCTTACATTGCATGAAGTGAACATGCATAATTAGTAGTTGATTGGCTGTAACAAAATAAAACCTCTATTCTTGCATATGATCAGTAATGGAGGGTGCAAAATGGATGCCTCTATGCATACGATCAGTAATGGAGGGTGCAAAATGGATGCCTCTATGCATACGATCAATTAATTTACACTCGACATAAGTGAAAGTCTTAATATTGTTGATTTTTTTTTCAAAACCCTCCACCAAACTTGTATGTCAGTGATGTGAGATGCAAACAATTTCTCTACATCACACTATTTTACCAACAACAATACCAACAATCTTCTCAACAGTGTTAGTGAAATCAGATCTGGTCAATCGAGAAAAGTGGATGCTCATCACCTTCGATTGTCTGCAGACTCAACAGCTGGTCGGTTGAAGTAGGCATACTTGCTCTTTGTCCACCTGCACATGATGTTTGAAAAGCAGGTCTTAGAGTCCCACCAACATTGTACAACGAATAAAGGCGTTTTATAACTTGTTCTAAACTACTAACTACGACTTCATAAGATGAGCTAAGATTTTGCAACATCTTTTTCCAACTCAGGATGAATGTTGTATACCAATATGTTCCAACACCGGTTTGTCGAATATGGGGGTATTTTAGGGAAAATAAAAAGCCCGAGTATTGCAACTTTGCAAAGACAATGTCTATGTCCTGCTATGGTATCAATTCTCTGCAGGATTTAGTTCTGTTATTTTCATCTGCTGATTTCTCAAACAAAATTTTCTGGAATTTCATATGTTTCCTTAAGAAAACTGTATGACACAGAGATTTAGTGCCGAGATTGTTTATAGTATGATTTCCTTTGAATATTTATTCTCATCATGATCAGAGGGGCCAATATATTGAAGAGAGATTTTACAAACCATTTTATCCCCACCCAACTTCATTGTTCTTTCCATTGCCTTTGCTGTTATTAGCTGGGGCTGTGATGTTCTGCTTAGTGTTGTAATCTTCATCACTTAGCGACTCCTCGAAGTTCTTGTCATCTTCCTCCTACACATTGCACAATATTGATCTCGGAAAAGTTAACCAAGTGACTCTTATCGAACTCATGTTTAGGCATGCTATAGACTTTACCAAAACAGACTCCTGGCTTTCTAATGCCAATACAAAATCAGCTAGATATGATTTCTTCTAATCAAATGGATGAGTATGATTGCTATATAATCAACAGATCAACATGAATCAGTAAGGTGATAAGTGTTTTCTGTGACGAATTTCGTCATAAAGCTAAATGAGTATCGGATCATCCTACCAACAGATTGTGGGGTGCTGCAGCTTCGATGACTGTTTTCTTCAGTGTTCCTTGGTTCTGAGTTTTGTTCCTCACCAGTCACCAGCATACATGGTCATGGATGCAACTAAAAGTTCACTGGTAGATGCAATTTCAAGTTGGAACAAAGAATCCTTATTGCAGACTGAATTTGTTCAACCAAACACATACCTACCAGCAACCTCGACTCGAAATCCTTCTAATGGTTTGGATTTTGATATTTAACAGATGAATGAGGACAGCGATGAGCAAGGCAAATTGCAGAGAATACCAATAAAAATCTCTTTATGGTAAGAGACTTTCCTGATACCGTAGGAAAAACTTGACAAAACTGGAACTAAGTTTCTGTTCTGTTCATTAGTTTCATATCTGAATTTGAACCAACAAAAACCTAAGAACGATACAACATTAACCGGACCTAAAAGTATTGACTAGTAATCATTCTGATAAATTTAAAGGGAACGATGAGATGGGTTTTCTTTAATTGGTATAAAAATATATTATATTCATTGAATAGAGTAATCGAACTTGGCATATATGATATACATACATACATACACATAAGCACATCAAAAGGAAAACCCGCCATTCAAACTATCCACAAAACCCATAAACTTCAACCACGAGAAATTCTTCAAGTTTCAGTGGTGATCTTGAGTGTCTTGGTCTTGAACCGATACCTAGGGGCTCTGGGGATCACCTGACTGGGCCCAAAATGCCATTGACCGGGACTATCCGTGAGAGGAGGGCCGTCATCATAAACATGACCCACAAGTTTCCCGCAGCTATTGCACTTGATCTTGGTTCTGTTCCGTTGGATTCCCCAGTAATCAATGGTCTCGAAGAAAGGCCTGAACTTGTCTTCTTTCTCGAACTTGAACTTGGTCTCGTCGACCATGGCGAAAGAAAGGGTGCCCTTGTTTCCCGCCTCGAAGTAGAAATCTGGAGGGAATAAATGGGTTGTTCTTAGGTTCAGGTCCGTTCCGCACTCCCTACAGCTGTAGATGGAAGCCATTTTTGCTTGTGAAATTTAAGATTTTTGCTCGGAGGAACTGGGATTTTATGGGGGCAAACCGAGCTGACGATGGCGTTCTGCAGAGTTTCTAAAACGCGTCATTGTTAGAAAATTCGTGTACGGCCAGCTTAATTAAAGTTGTTATTGCTGAATTTTGCCTTCTTAAGTCTTCTTCCCATTTTATGACGGAGTCGGTGACGTTAGGTTCTCAATTTCTAGATAAATTATTTTTAGGGTAAACTATAACAGTGACCACCCATCCATAGTTCCTTTTTGTTTTGACAATGATTTTTAAATTTTTTTCAATCAGGCCACTCACCGTCAACAGTTAACGACATGGCTGTTAGTAAAATTGGATTAATTACATATTTGGTCACTCTTAGTTATATATTCTATTAAATTAATCATAATTTGAATAAATTAAAATAAAATTAATCATCTAATCGTATTATGACACGTGTTACAATATGAATGGAGGATATTTTTAAATTTAATTATTTTATTTTTCACCCAATCAAATGTTGCCATATGTCACCATCAGATTGGATGCAAAATTAGCAAGAAAAGAAAAATTCATGGGAATGGGATGTGTGGGAATCAAACCTGCGTTTAACAGGTTATAAATCACACCGCCCGGCCACTAGGCTAGAACCGATGCTTGGATGTGAGTTGCAGAATTTAATTTAGATATAAATTAATTTTATATTTACTTGTCAGATGTTTGATTCTCATCTCAGACCATTTGAGCAATGATTCTTTAAAATTGTTGATATGTCAACTTCAGAAGTAGTAATAAGCTTGAAGCGTTCAACCGTGGTATCGAAACATCCATTCCGAATTTGCAGTCAACTTGAGATCGTTCAAAGAGCATGTTGCCTCGAAAAAGATGTACTTGTGATCTCATCACAATTACTTGTTCAGCTACTTATCCAGTCCAAAGCTACCTTGATTTCTAGTTCCTGGGATCCCACTTTCAATAGTGCTTTTGGGTTTTTTCCCTTCTCTTTCTCTACTCTTTCTTCTTGTTTGAATTTGGATCCGTCATCTCATTAGCCGTATGTTGCTCCAATTTTTCTCACATTTCTGTTGTGTGTTTCATCTTTTCCTCCACACCACATTGTCCAACATTTGAAATATTTTTGCTGGATCCCACGTCGAGAGGTCTATTTTCTTTTCAAGTGCAAAAAGCCAATTAAGTTTGGCCATTTCGAGTTGTTGTTGTCCCAATGCCAATATCCCTTTATAAAAGTCGGGTTCGATTAAGATTGCTTCAGTTCAGCGTACTTCTCTTTGGCCTATCGAGTATATGTATTACATGTTTTTAAACATTATATGTATGTTTAATATTTATTTAATATATCGTAACAAAAGACCCTTCTCTCTCTCTCTATATATATATAATACGATAATATCAAACCCCAAAATGAATATATATAATAACAAAAACCCATAACTAATATTGAGAAGTAGTACTAATGATAATAATTAGGTTAATACTAACAATTAACAATAATAAATAACAAAAATCAAATGGGAATTCTAACAAAATTACGTTTTACTCCCAATACTAGAGAGCTTTCTTGTGAGTAGTGAGTGTTTTGTAAACACCTGTAAATTTTCTCTCTTAGTAAAAGATCTGCAGCAGTCCGGAGACGTAGACACAATTGGCTGAACTCCGTTATCAATTTTTTGGGTATTATTTTTCCATTTTTATTTCGCATTCTCACTAATCTGGTTATAGGGAAATTACATGTTACTCGTTTATTTCCAAACAACTGGTATCAAAGCTTTTGGTTGTGAATTTTATCAATTTTTTGCGAGGTTACTATTCATTAATATTCACGTGAATAGTAAAAATTTTGTCGGCGATATGAATTTGTCGACGGAGGTGTTCTAATACACGGTGGTTCGCAAGAATTATCGAAAACGATCCAAACGAAGCCAGATTCGAGTGGAAGCGATGGCTGCAGACGAATGGAAGGTGAAAATTGAAAAGTTCGATAGTGCAGACTTTGGCTTTTGGAAGATGCAGATTGAAGATTTTTTGTACCAGAAAAGTCTATATCAACCTCTCTTAGGAAAGCAACCAGAGGGCATGAAGAATCAAGACTGAGCTCTTCTCGACAGACAAGCCCTCGGAGTTATCCGACTGACGTTGTCCCGAAATATTGCTTTCAACATAGCAAAGGAAAAGACCACGGCGGGTCTTATGTCGACTCTCTCCAGTATGTATGAGAAGCCATCAGCCTCAAACAAAGTTCATTTAATGAGGCGATTATTCAATTTACGTATGACGGAAGGGGCATCGGTGGCTCAACACCTAAATGAACTCAACACAATCACAACCCAGTTGAGTTCCGTGGAAATTGAATTCGATGATGAAGTTCGAGCTTTAATTCTCTTATCATCTCTACCAGACAGTTAGAATGCTACTGTTACAGCAGTCAGCAGCTCGTCGGGAAACAACAAATTAAAATTCGACGATGTTCGGGATCTGGTATTGAGTGAAGAAATTCGACGAAGAGAATCGGGTGAAGCATCAACCTCCTCAGCCTTGCACACGGAGTCTAGAGGGAGAACTTCAGAGAGAAATTCAAATCGTGGCAGATCCAAATCCAGAAAGAGAAAATCAAGAATGGGAAAGAAAGAATATACATGTTATAATTGTGGCAAGAAGGGTCACTTTAAAAGAGATTGTCGAGCACTGAAGAAAGATACCGGCGCATAGGATTCTGCCAACGTGACAGAAGAGACAGGTGATGACATGATTCTAAGTGTCAACAGTCTAATTGAATCATGGATCTTGGATTCAGGGGCATCTTTCCACTCCACCCCATGTCGAGAAATCATGGAGAACTATTCCAGTGGTGATTTTGGGAAGGTTCATCTAGCTGATGATGAAACCTTGAAGATCGTTGGAAGATGAGATATCCGACTAAAGTTGCCAAACCAGACCACCTGGACGCTAAAAGGTGTGAGACATATTCATGGTCTCAAAAGAAATTTGATTTCTGTTGGACAGCTTGATGGAGAATGATATAACACAACCTTTTCAGGCTGTGAATGGAAGATTACCAAATGAGCACTCGTCATTGCTCGTGGTAAGAAGACTGGTACTCTCTATGTAACCTCAAACTTAGAGAATATCATTACTGTAGCAAATGCTGATGGAAAATCAAACCTATGGCACCAAAGGCTTGGTCATATAAGCGAGAAAGGGATACACTTTTGTCAAAAAGGAAGCTGTCGGATCTAAAGAATGTAGATGTCAGACTATGTGAGGATTGCATCTTTGGCAAACAAAAGAAAGTCAGCTTTGCAAAGATTGGTAAAGACACCCAAGGCTGAAAAGTTAGAGTTGGTTCATGCTGATGTATGAGGACCATCTCCAGTTCCATCTCTTGCAGGCTCATTATATTATGTCACCTTCATCAATGATTCTACAAGGAATGTGTGGGTTTATTTTCTGAAGAAGAAATCAGAAGTCTTTGATACCTTCAGAAAATGGAAGGCCATGGTGGAAAATGAGATTGGTCTGAAAGTCAAGCGGTTGAGGTCTGACAATGGAGGAGAGTACATAAATCGTAGATTCAAAGATTTCTGCGCAAACAATGGGATCAAGATGGAGACAATAGTTCCCATGACACCACAGCAGAATGGCGTAGCAGAGCACATAAACATAACTCTGAATGAACGTGCCAGAAGCATGAGGATACATGCTGGATTACCTAAATTTCTATTGGCTGAAGCTATCAACACTGCAGCTTACCTGATCAACCGTGGGCCCTCAGTTCCTTTGGATGGAAGAATACCAGAATAAGTTTGGAGCAAGAAAGAAATAAACATTTCACACTTAAGAGTGTTTGGTTGTATTTTCTTATGTACAAATAGATTCTGCTGAAAGAAGTAAACTTGATGCCAAGTCCAACAAATACATCTTTGTTGGTTATGGTGGTGATGAGTTCGGTTACCGGTTTTGGGACTATGAAAATCGGAAGATCATCAAAAGTAGAGATGTCATTTTCAATGAAAATGTGATGTACAAAGACAGGTCAACCATGGAATCAAGTAGCTCCAACACCGAAGCTGAAACAAAGGAATTTTTTGAGTTTGAGGAGATTTCTGGAAATGATTTTCAGATCACTCCTGAAGCAGTTCAAGAAGAACCAGTCACACCAGAACTGAGACGCTTCTCCAGAATTTATAAACCAACCCAAAGGTATTCTCCTTCTTTGCACTACTTGTTGTTGAGTGACAATGGTGAACCAGAGTGCTATGATGAAGCAATGCAAGTGGAGGATTCAATCAAATGGGAGTCTTCCATGAAAGATGAGATGGATTCGTTTATGTCAAATCAGACGTGGGAATTAACTGAATTACCACTAGGTAAGAAAACACTCCATAACAAGTGGATTTACAGGATCAAAGAAGAGCACGATAGGAGCAAACGCTACAAAGCAAGATTGGTTGTCAAAGGCTTTCAGCAAAAATAAGGTATTGACTACAATGAATTTTTCTCTCCAGTCGTGAAGCTATCGACAATTAGACTGGTGTTGAAAATTGTAGCTACAGAGAATTTATATCTTGAGCAGTTAGATATAAAGACAGCTTTCCTTCATGGAGATTTGGAGGAAGAAATCTATATGAGGCAGCCAGAAGGCTTCATAGAGGCAGGCAAGAAAAACCTGGCATGCAGGTTGAAGAAGAGCTTGTATGGTTTAAAACAAGCTCCTAGACAGTGGTACAAGAAGTTCGATAGCTTCATGAGTAGCAATAGTTTTACCAGATGCCAAGCAGATCATTGTTTCTACATCAAGAGGTTCGACAATAGCTTCATTATTTTATTGTTGTACGTTGATGACATGCTCGTTGCAGGCTCAGACATGCAAGAGATTATAAACTTGAAGCAAAAATTGTCGAAGCAATTTGCTATGAAGGATCTGGGCACTGCAAAGCAAATTCTTGGGATGAAGATCAAGAGAGACACAAAGTCAGGGACTTTGATATTATCACAGGCTGAGTACATCAACAAAGTACTCTCCAGGTTCAACATGCAAGATGCTAAACCAGTAAGTACACATTTAGGTGTTCATTTCAGACTCTCCAAAGAATAGTCACCAAAGACGGAGGAAGAACGTGCACACATGGTGAAGGTGCGTATGCCTCAGAAATTGGAAGTCTGATGTATGCCATGGTTTGTACCAGACCAAATATTGCTCAAGTAGTGGGAGTTGTTAGCAGGTACATGAATAATCCGGGCAAGGTACATTGGGAAGCAGTTAAATGGATCCTCAGATATTTGTGGGGCACCACAAACAAAGCACTTTGTTTCAAAGGTGGAGATACAATACTGACAGGCTATATAGATGCTGACTTAGCCGTAAATGTTGACATCAGAAGAAGCATTACAGGGTATGTCTATACTCTAGGAGGAACCGCAGTGAGTTGGGTTTCTCAACTACAGAAGATATTTGCTCTCTCCACAACTGAATTAGAATATGTCGATGTTACGGAAGCCAACAAGGAGATGGTTTGGCTCCAAAGTTTCTTGGAAGAGTTAGGCAAGAAACAAGAAAACAATGTCTTGTATTGCGATAGTTAAAGTGTTATACATCTAGCAAAGAATCCGTCTTTTCATTCCAGGACGAAGCATATACAATTGCAATATCATTTTATCCGGTCTCTTCTGGAAGATGGGATTTTGAAACTTGAAAAGATCAGTGGAGCTCAAAATCCGGCAGACATATTAACAAAGACGGTGACCACGGACAAACTGAAGTTGTGTTCAACTTCAGTTGGCATGCTAGAGTAACAAGACTAGAAAAGCTGCTGCATTGATTGAGGTGTGAAAACAAATTAAAATCAGTCTTCAAGTGAGAGATTGTTAAAAGTTCAAAGTTTGGCAACCAACTTTGAAAAAATGATTTTCAAAGTTTGGTAAATGTTTCTTTGAAAATGGTTTTCAAAGTTTGGTAAATGTTTCTTTGAAAAATGGTTTTTAAAAGTTTGGTAGATGTTTGTTGAAAAATTGTAATGGGATAATTATTATTAGTCACTGGACTTTAGGGTATTTATAAGATTAGTCTTTAACCTTCAACTATAAATACCCTAGCTCATTTAGCTTCAAAGATTATCCCAAAAATCATTTTCTTTCTCCCAATACTAGAGAGCTTTCTTGTGAGTAGTGAGTGTTTTGTAAACACTTGTAAATTTTCTCTCTTAGTAAAAGATCTGCAGCAGTCCGGAGACGTAGGCACAATTGGCTGAACTCCGTTATCAATTTTTCGGGTATTATTTTTCTGTTTTTATTTCGCATTCTCACTAATATGGTTATAGGGAAATTACTTGTTACTCATTTATTTCCCAACACCCCCCTCTCTCTCTCTATATATATATAATATGATAATATCAAACCCAAAATGGATATATATAATAACAAAAACCCATAACTAATATTGAGAAGTAGTACTAATGATAATAATTAGGTTAATACTAACAATTAACAATAATAAATAACAAAAATCAAATGGGAATTTTGACAAAATTGTGTTTTTATATTAGTAAGCACAAGGCAGTATCTGTTCAAAGATAACTCTCAACCATTTGAGATTGAAAGCTCACAACCCTAGCATTCTCAGTGTTCGGACCCGAGATATAAAAATAACAACAACAAATCTTTTACCAACAATTTTGTTGGTTAAAGGATTAGATTGATTTTTCTTTCTTTCTTTTGAATAGTTTAGGATGATTACAAAGTAATATACGTTCATAATTTCTTTTAATAATTGACAAGAAACACCCTACAAGCACAAATATAATTGCTCGAACTAAGGACCAATACACTCTTGATCACTATTTTTTTCTTTCTTGGTCACATTGAGTGTAAAATGAATACATGAGTCATATTAAAATTAAAAAAAAACATCGTATACCATCAAACCTAAAACAAATGGATATTTTTTTTAAACTTTCCCAACCTTCTTGTATACCGAAACATCTTTATTTTGCTAACATGAACCTAAAAACAATACCACATCATTTGCACGCAGAGCCGTATCTGAGTCTAGGCAGGAGGGACACCTACCCAAGACTTAGAATTTTTATAATATATTATACTTATACAAAATATAATTTTATATTAATTATAGGATTCAATTATTTTTAATATTTATTATTGTGTGTTCACTTTTTTAATATTTATTATTAGGGGTTTAATTTTATATGTTTTTTCTAATATTGTTATAAGTGTATAATTTTTTGTTAATATTTTTTTTCTAACATTTGTTACTAAAGGCTCAATTTTTTTAATACTTATTATCAGGGGCCCAATTTTTTCAATATTTATTATTAGGAGTGTAGTTTTAAAATTCAATTTCTTTTTTAATATTTATTTGTTGTTATGAGTCTAACTTTTTCAGTATTTTTTTTTATAAATGTCTAGGTTTTTCCAATAATTTTTTTTACTATGAGCATTATCCTAAAATTTACTTTTTCTTTTAATATTTGTTATTAGGGACCCATTTTTTAAATATTTTTTATTATGGAACTAACCTTAAAATTTATTTTTTCAACACAGGTTATTAGGAACAATTACTTATATAACGGCCTATAACCACAACAATGACCGTTATTCAGTGATAACGATATCGTCTAAAACTGCAATAGCTACAATTGTTATGTCCACAATATCATATGTTTTTAAAAATTTACAATCACAATACTTGTAGTGACTGCAATATCATTCGTTATGTCCACAATAGTGATAAAGGCAACGCGGTAAAAACCATAAATAAAACTATAATTTAAATCTTTTATAGGGGCCTAATTTTTTGGTTCGCCCAAGAGCTACCAAAATCTCATAGACAGACATGTGTTTGTAGGTAAAAGTAATAATGAGTAACCAATATGATAAATTAAACAAAATGCCGATATTGGTTTTCTTGTAAAAATATATCTTATATTAATCAAATAGAGTAATTAAGCTTCACATATAACATATATATCACACGTACATATAAACAAATCAACAGAAGAATCCAGAAAACTTCAATCTTCGTAAAAAAAGAAATTCAAGTTTCAGTCGTAATCTTAAGCGACTTAATCTTGAACCGATACCTAGGAGCTCTGGGAATCACCTGACTCGGCCCCAAAAACCATTGATTGGGACTATACCTGAGAGGAGGACCGTCGTCGTAAATATGACCCAAGAGTTTTCCACAACTATAGCACCTGATCTTGATTCTGTTCCGTTGAATTCCCCAGTATTCAATGGTCTCAAAAAAGGGCTTGAACTTGTTTTCTTTCACGAACTTGAACTTGCTCTCGTCGATCATGGCGAAAGAAAGGGTGTCGTGGTTCCCCGCCTCGAAGTAGAAATCCGAAGGGAACAAATGGAACGTCCTTAGGTTCAGATCGGTTCCGCACTCTCTACAGCTATAGATGTAAGCCATTTTACATCAAAATTTATAGGTTTTTGATTGAATTGGGGAACTGGGATTTTATGAAGAAATATGGATTTAACGATGGTGTTGACAAAATGACGATGGTTAAAATATGTGTTTTTTGTTTAGAAAATTTGTTTATATGGTTTGCCTAATTATACTCAATGTGTTTTCTTTTTATTTTTAATTTTCCATTTTATGACGTTCGATATATTTATACTGAAATTTTAGAATTTTTTTTTTATTATGTGTTATTTCTTTAGAAAATTTTAGGAATTTAAACATAAGAACAATGATGGTCTTGTGTATTTGAATGTGCTAAATATAATTTCTTGAACTAACATTCCATTTTTTTTATCTAATTTTTGATTTTGTGAAAATTTTAAATTATTATTTTAATTTTTAAGCCTTAATAATGAAGTTAATCCAAAAACATTGAAAATGAAGATTATTCCATTGAAAATTCCATCCTAGTAAGAGTGTTTGTTTGTTTGTTTGCTTTCTTAAAAAATATAGAACCAAATGTTATCGATAATATAAAGGTATACATCTTAAATTTATACATAAAATTTATATATGTTAAAAGAAAATCGTTAATTGACCAACGGTCAATATACTGCTGACGTTATATTTTATATGTACTTAATTACTGATATGACACATGTCATATTATCACTTTATTATATTTCGTAGGATTCAAAAACAAATGCATAGAAATCAAACATAAACAAAAGAATATATGTATCGTGATTGTTGATTATCGATGCTTAACTCAACTAGCTAAGACTCTGCAACAATCAACAACCTATGGTAATTCTTTTTCTGGGTTAAATACTTAAACTACTGTTGTTTTGGTAGTAATTAGAGGATAAAAATGGCATTCGCTTTTAAACTTATTTGCATGCATGTTGTCAGCACAGGAATTTTCAACCCCTATAAAGGAAATGTTAAATGCAACGAATGACCGGCAATGGAGCTGCTTTAAGGCATAGATTATTGAATAAAATACACGAATACGGTTAACTATCATTTTGTTCCGTTTTGATAATATTAATTTTTTATTTTAACCTAGGTTATTTCATATTGACTAATTGAACGATGCTACTACTTTCAAGGGCTTACCAGACAAACTGATCCAACCAGAAATATAAATTTTTAACGGAAATCGATCTGAGCCGAAGCTACTAGCTTTAAAACGAACAAATTCCATGGTTTCCATCTCGTGTGAACGTGACGAGGTCACAATCTCACCCCTTTTGGATCTGTTCTCCCGTTTAGGCTTGGCTAGTTTTCGAGATGGTGAAGCCTGTGAAACAGAGGAGCAAGGGTCTGTTCAGTTTCCGAGTAAACCCGCCGATAAACCTCGGCGTTAAAAAAGTTTCAGGTCGGACGGTATCCTTTATTCCCAGGGAAGCTAGAAGGCTATCCAAGGATGATAGTTTGGAGGGGTACGAGCCCGTGTCACCCCAAGTTTCATGCATAGGCCAAATCGTGATAAAGAGAAAATCGAGCGTAAGGAAACCTAAGCAAGCTTCTTCACTTCTGGCCCAAGTATTTGCGGAACATTTCAAAAGGAGGGTATTCGTCGGGAGAAAGCGCGGTTACGAATCCGATGTTCTCGATGCGTCGAAGGCTGCTCCTGCTCCTTCCCTTCAGCAGATGAGGCAATTTGGTAAGGGACGTAGTACGTTATCGGAGTTCGATTGGAGGGAATACGATGCAGAGGAGAAGGGAGTGAAAAGAAAGAAAAGGTAAATCATCAATGCAGCTGTTGTAGTTGTAGTTGAAGAGACGAGAGAAGAGACAACTCCGTCAACAGCTCATCTAGTTTGAGATAAAGATTGCAATTTAACCCGAATTCGATATTTTCTTGCCCATGTACATACTTAAAAGAACCATTATTCTAATTAACATATACTCCGATATATAGTTAAAGAAGAAGACGTTGGCCTTTGTGCGTCACCTCCCAATCCCAAGAGGAGGAGCAAGTGGTGGAAGGACGGGACCTTATCTCCCATAAATCATCATAATTAATGTTTGATTATATACACCATTGTTTCATTGATTAGTATTTAATGTATCAATTATATGTAAATTTATTTAAAATGTTATTATGAAATCCATTTATTTTTAATGATATATCACCATTTATTTCACTAATGGTGTATACTATTATATATTAATGGTGTATCTATAGTTACCCCGTATAGTTATACATATATAGCATATGGGTTAACAACATGATTCATCACTTATATTTGTGTTTTGTCCACATTTTCTCATTGATTTAAAAAAATAATAATATACGGTCACCTTCGTTTTATTAGCTTAAGGGTCAGAGTTGCCCTTGTAGTAGACCGAATTTATCAATTTAGCTTCTATCATATTTTCGCATCAAATTGGCCATTGAAGTTGTTTAATTTTATCAATGCATACCTTTGACCATGTTGACTAATGGGACCGTTAGTTTCAGCTGACGTGGACGCCAGCTGTTGCCACCAAAGATTTTTTTTGCTTACATGTAAACCTGCTAACGTGGCAATAACCCAAAAAATTCTTTTTTTACGTAACAGTTACATGGGCTGGGAAAATCCCCAATTTTCTTAATCCCTAAAAATCATGAAGGCGGTTGAGATCTCTCCAAAAATCACGATTGAGAAATAAAATCTCAAAATCACGACTGAGAAACAAAATCCCAAAAATACAATTGATAAACTCTCCCAGAAAAATCGATTGAATACTCTCCAAAAATCAAACTTCTAGCAAAAAACACACGATTGAATACATTCCGGAATCAATACATCGGGAAAAATTGAAAGCGAAGCGAGATAGAAAGTTTTAGGGTTGAATGAGCAAAGAAGAAGTGGTAAGTTTTAGGGTTTTGAGTAGTATTTCATTGTTTATGGTTTTCTTGATCTGACAAAGTTTGAAATGTTCAATTTTTTTAATCGAACACGCCAAAAACAATTTTTATCATGTTTTGGTTGATATACACTTTCACACAGTTATCCATGCACATGTGTTTTTTTTTCTTTTTGCTGCCATGGTCCTATGCTGTTGACCCAAAAAAGATCAAAAAATGACTTAGATTCCTGCCATGGTCCCCGTGTTTTTCTATTTGAAAAAAATAATTCTCTTTTCTGTTTGTTTACTAATTTAATTTGAATGGTTCTGTTATTATTAAATTGTTAATGTGGTTGTTGTATTACAGGATGGTTTTCAGGTTGTTTGACGCCGTTACACTGCCGTTAGTACGTTTGCAATATGGTCACTGAGCTTTTCAGGCGCTTGCATTTAGGTTCCCCAACTTTTAAAACTTGTAACACAGTCCTCAATTTATTATAAACCCCAAATTCCTTTTCTATCTCGAATTTCCTTTTTCGCTTCTCTTTTCTAATTTCCAGCGTAACTTTTCAGTCGGGGATGCATGAGAAATTCTAATCTAACTTTAAATTATGTGGAGGTGTTGACTTGAATAAGTGTCCATTGAGAGAAGACCCGACCAATGGACTATCTAGACCATCAATGATTCAAGGTGTAATGTTAGATACATGTCATCTCAGGTGAAACATAGATGTTCGATGAAATGCTTGTGAGAAAAAAAATGAGGTTAGAAAAACAGAGTTGACAAATACTACTAAGATGAACTAAATATCATTGTTGAAAGTCACCAACAAAGCTGTAATTATTTTTGTATAAAATGACATATAATAATTTCTTCGTTTAATCCTTGTGGTTAAAGATTTTCCAACAGATGATCAAATATAATGAAATCCCAAACAACATATTCATCTCTCAGTCTCTTTCGCTCACTTGCACTCTCGTTTGGTTTTTGTTCTTCAATTTTCCTCCATGTAAAATTGTAAACCCAAGCAATGCTTTGTCTTTCAGCTTTTTATTTACAAAGAAAAAAATGGAGGAAGAATTGTTGGAATGCAACACCGATTGCGTTTATTTCTTAGCCTCTCCCTTAATTTGGGCTATCCAGAAGTAAGCTTTTCCTCTTTCGCACTTTTCCATTTTCACCTCGCATTGTGTGTTTTTTGTTGAAATTTTTATGTTTCTGGAACTGAATGTCAATGATCTGGATATTCAGTGTTAGTTTTGAACCAAAACCATCTAATTTTCTTTCTTTTTTCTTAATAAAATTTTTTAGAACTCCTTATGAAAGATATTCAATCCATCAGAATAGAAGTGAAAGAGGGTCCTAGGCTAATTGTTTTGATCTTCTTGTTTGGTTTTTCTTTAAATCAGGGAATTGGTTGTGAGTATCGACATAGTGAAATCGTCAGCTCAATCCGAGAGACTGCTGGTACTAGTTTATTGGAATTGTATTGATCCGACCTGTGGTTTTCGGCGTCCTGTGAGCTCGTTTTATTTTTAATAAGTTCATGTTGATTATGAGACTGATATATCGTGAACGAATTGGATTTTTTACATGTTTTGGAAATTGATGATTGTGTTGCAAGTTTTAAAAATTAGGGGACCTAAATGAAAGCGCCTGAAAAGTTTAGTGACCATATTGCAAACGTACTAACGGCAGTGTAACGGCGTCAAATGGTCGGTTACGTTGAGGACCATATTGCAAACGGACTAAATGTTGAAGGACTGTATTGCAAGTTTTAAACGTTGGGGACCTAAATGAATGATTTAGAAAAATTCGTTTACCATTACTATACTTTACCCTTATTTTTATATTAAGTATTTTTATAACGAAGGCGACATTTAATTGACATTTGCATCATTCTCTGATCGCATAAACCCTAAAATTTCCCGATTCTATATCTATCTCGCGTTCAAGAGTTCCTTTTCTCTTCGTCAGAAAATGGTAATATCTTTCTCTCTTTAGTTCACACCTTCTTTGGTTTTGCCTTTTATTTTAGATGGTCTAGAATTCCTCAATTTAAATGCGTTTTTGGTATGGAGCAGGCGGATTCTCCTCGTAAAAGGTTAGCTTCTTCTCTCATCAATGTATTTTGCCTTTTGATATGTGGCTATGGTACGCATGTATTTTCCTCATTTCTTGCGAATGAGATATGGTGAAACCCTAGATTGAACAAGTCGGGATGATTTATGGATTTAATGGGCTTCATTGTGAGGGATTCAATTTCCATGTTGCAAATCATTTTCCTTTTTCTTCAAAATATGGATATATTTTATTTCTTTCAATGTGGGATTTTGATGATTGGTATTATATCGAGCTCTTCATGTTTCTTCAAAGCCTGTTAATCAGTTGTTGTTTTATCAATCTCCATCTTCATATAATATGTTGCTGTTTGTATCAGGAATTCTCATTCTCCCTCTCCATGGAGAGAACAGTCAAGGTCCAGATCTAGACCTAGGTCTAGGTCTAGGTCAAGATCCCGCTCCTGGTCGAGGCCGAGGCATAGGTCTCGATCACGTAGTCCCGGCAGGTCTGTTGCCCACCTGCTCGATTTAAATTCATATTGTGAAGTATTCCACTTCTTTTTTTAATTTATTGTGATTTGTTTTGGCTCTTTTCTCCTGATCCAGGTCAAGAAGTCGTGGCAGGTCAGTTTTGATTTGACATTGTTTTCCTCTGTGTGGTTGTGACTTGAGATGCAGTGTTTATGCTTATATCACCATATCTTGTATTATCATACTTGAATGCTGGGTTATTTATTTACCTGTTTATATTCTTTTTTTTTTGTTGTTGATAAAACTGTATATTCTTTTGGATTTGTGTTAGGGCTGAAACTGGAAATCCTGGCAACACGCTTTATGTGACTGGTCTATCTCAAAGGGTCACAGAGAAGGACGTTGAAGAGCACTTCTCCAAGGAGGGGAAGGTTGCTTTTTCTGCAATTTACTCAAAATTCTGGGGTTCTTTTTTTTCATTATTTTATTGCTACTAGCGCATCTCAATATATGATTAATGAGTTGATTCTGTTTGAAGGTGGCATCATGTTTTCTGGTCGTTGAACCTCGCACACGCATATCTCGTGGCTTTGCTTTTATTACCATGGACAGTGTTGAAGATGCCGACCGCTGCATCAAGTATCTCAACCAATCAGTTTTAGAAGGTCGATACGTAACTGTGGAGAGGGTACTCTGACTCTATCCTTGATTCTTAGAGTTTATTGTTTTGTGTGTTTATCACCTTCTTAACCTGGAGGTTTTCTGGTTATATTCAGAACAGTATTGTGTCAGCTATGTTGGCAGCAATCAAAGATGATATCATCCATCTCAACTTAAGTCAAACAAGCTTGATCAATGGCCAGCTAAAACAGCTTGAAAATACATGTGATCAACTAAATTAGCAACTAATTTGCCCAACAACTACACAACCTCAGCATTCACTTTCAACTCTCAACTAATCAACGGCCAATACAACAACTTTATAATCAGGCTGTTATGGTATATCGCGTATGGCATTTATATAATATAGGAAATACTCGTGTCGTGTCCGGATGTGTATCATGCTTGTTGTTTCCCTCTCTTTCAATGGTCATTTTCACCTTCCAGGTGATCTTCCAAATGAAGTGTTTCCCCCTTTTTCAGAGTAACATGTTAGGTTTTTGATGATATAATGTTGTAGATCCTAAACCATTTTCATGATGCTAACCCAATATTTGCCTAGTTGAATATTGAGGTGTTTTGTCTTCTTTTCAGTCACGTAGGAAACGGCCAAGGACTCCAACACCGGGGCATTATCTTGGACTGAAAAATACCAGAGACTATGGTAATTCTGAAATTTTAAATAAATTTATTTGTTAGAAAACAGGACGCAGTGATTGTGACTAATATTCGTGATGTTAATGTATTTGGGGGAAAAGGTGGTCGGGGTGACCGTGGCAGGTATCGTGGTAGTCATGACGACTATGCGTATCGTCGATCTCCAAGGCACTCACCATATCGAGGTCGTGATTATTCTCCAAGATATTCCCCTCGTGGCGGAAGATCAAGAAGGGACCGCTCGTATTCTCCACCTTACTCTCGTGGTTCTAGGTGAAGCGTTTCAGTCGGAAGCAATCTCTAAGCTTGTTATGTCTTGTTAGTGTTGATGTATTCAATAGTTTGGAGTTTGGACAGATCTTCAATGTTTGCAGCTTTTTTTTTCCCTTTATCTGTTTAGTACTTGTATTACGGTGCTCTATTAAACTTGGCTTAGGCGTTATTAAAAGACCAAAGGATCTTCAACCATGTGAGTTTTATGTGAATATTAGGAATCCGATTTCTGAACCTTGTTATTAAAATATTTCAATTTTTCACTATCTAATATTTGACATATTTAAAATTTAAGAAAGTGTTAAATTTGATAATAATAATCGTAAATTCAAAAACTATAGCCTATTCTGATATTTACACACACTAGTTATTTTGGGTGGTGGACTGAGTTTAGAGATATGGATACACTAATAAGCGGAGGACTGCCAATGATCATAGTGCTGGTGCTGCAACTTCGACCATACAAGGTCTTGTTTCTTAATAAAATTATGGGAGGATATCGTTGACTACTTTTTTTTATTTGATTCGTTTTAAGGTAAAGCAACAAATGCATCAACAAGGAAATGATCACTTAATTATAGGGTTGGTGTTAATATGATCACTATATTTTTAATTTTGGCATGATCACATAATTATTTAAATTATTTCAATATACCCCTTATCGTTAAATGTAGACGGTATAGTTGATTTAGGCCTTTGACTTATCGTTAGTCAATAATAACCACATCAGCTACGCCGCTTGTTTTTAACAGCAAGTGACTACATTGAAATCACTTAAATAATTTTGTAGTCATATTACCAAAATAAAAAATATGATGATCATATTAACAATTACCCTATAGTTAAGTGGTAATATGATTGGTATACCCCCTTAAAAAAAAAATCCTCACTCCTAACAGTTTGGCTTTCCGCGTCGAATCTTACATATTTGAAACGCATGTATGGATGTCTGGTCGGCGTTCCATCCACTTTTCTTTGCCAATTCCAACAAACTTTATTGTCCCTGTCATTGGTTACTTGTTCTTCCATATAAAACCTCCCAATCTCAAACGGTTCTCCTTCATCTCTCTCGGAGACGATGCTCGGTGCTCAGTTTTGCTCCCGTACATTCTCCACTTTCTGGGTTTTCTCAGATTCACCGGATGCTTATCACCCAACACCCTTCTTTTCTTTTCCTCCGCTTCGCTCCTCTCCCATCCGTTTACATTTCACGGCGAATCCCCGCCCTAATCCGAAACGGGCCCTCATTTCTTGCCACTCGATCCATGGTAGCTTCGGGTCTCAATTTAGCAACGAGGACGACCCAGATCATCAGTTTTTTAAAGCTTCTATTCTCGTTTCAGGTCTGACTTAAAAAAGAAACTTTTTTTCCTTGAATTGGGTGAAGAAAATTTGGGAATATGTTTAATTTTGGGGTTATGTGTTGGAACAGAAACTGTTTCGCACTACCGGATGTTAAGGCAAGGATTTGAAGAGGAAATAAAATGGCTGTCGTCTAGGAGACAGCATCCCATGTCAAGGCCTAAAATTGCTTCAATTGGGCAATCCTTTCTTAGTCGATTTCGCAGTCCAACTATTTTTCTTAAGATTTCTTGTGATGGAGATTTTTTGCTACCCATTATTGTAGGTAACATGAAAATCAACAATTTTACCATGTTATTACATTGCTGTCGTTCGTTGGATCTGTTGTTTCCTTATGATTAATCTGCTCTTGTAGGTGAATTCGCTGTTGAAAAATTAATAGCTTCCTTTTTGGGAGTTGAGAATGGGGTAATATGTTAATCTGTTGTTTTAAACATTTGATCTTATTTATAAGTTAAACATATGTCATTTGTATTCATTTCTTGACTGTGGTTTATATTTTGCAGGATTGTCCAGATCAGTTCCATCTTGTTAAACATGTTGTGGAGAGGCTTGAATACAAAGTATGGAGTTGGTTTACTTTCGTGATGGTGATCGATATTCTCGGTTGCACTAACTTTAACCTAGGAAAATTGTACATGATGCAGTGTAATATCTCTTTTCATTGATTTGTACATGTTTTTGTTCCAGGTTAAGATGGTGAGAATTACAGAAAGAGTTGTTAATACTTATTTTGCAAAGTTATATTTTACCAAGGTGGTTAAAACTTGAAAGATCGTTTTAGTTCGTTTGTTTCCTTAGAATTATAAGGCACCTGTTTCAATTGTCGGTTCTTTTGTTAACAGCCAGGGGAAAATGATGTGATAAGTGTGGATGCACGACCCTCGGATGCCATCAATGTGGCTAATAGATGCAAGGTATGTACTGGGGAATTGCTTCGTTTCTAGTCTTACTATGTCTTGATCACTACCCAGACTTGTTTTCTCTTTGTGTTTGAGATATACTGGTATAAATATCAGCTTTGAAGTTCAATAGAGACTAATTGGTTTGATTTGAGTAGGTTGGTCTAATGTTTCCAGTTTTGCAATCTCTCTCTTATTTCAATGTCAAATGGCTCCTTTTTTCAAGGTTGTGTGTATTCACTTCAACCGACTGCTTCTCTGAAGCTTCTAATTTGTGGTCTTCTGTATGCAGGCTCCTATCTATGTAAGTAAACAGATTTTCTTGGAAGATGCTATTAGAATTGGCTATGGGATGTGCAGAGTGTGTGATAGAAAGTCTACTTATGATGTATTGCTCGACAGGTTCGTTGTATATGCCTGCCTTTGGAGTTTTCTCAAAAATAGGTTGTTTTCTGTTAACTAAACGCAGGGTTTTATGCTTCCAGTGCTGCAGATGGCCCGGATTTGCTAACGGAGGAGTTGAATCTGGTGAGAAATATAGATTTAGCTGTCGATGAAGAAAGGTACAATGATGCAGGTAATAAACATAGAATATAATCTCGTAACCAAGATAAAAATTTCAGAATCTACGAAATGAATTACCAACTCACAATGCTATTTCTTTCCTTTGTTATCAAACATTGAAGATCTTAGTGTTTTACACTATAAAACGAATTTTGTGCAGCATTGTTAAGAGACAAACTAATGAAGCTACGCCACTCAAGTGATGATCAGTGACATGTTTTGGTAGCGGTAATTCGATTCGGAGTTTCATCGGCTGCTCAGTACTCAGCTATTATAGTTTACAGGGCACAGGATCTTGTTATGCCAAAGTAGTCAGCAGAGAGAACCATTAACCTGTTAACCTAGAATTTCAGTGCTAGATAAGCGTGAGTGAAATTCCTGGAATGGATGCGTAATATGTATGTATGTTTCTGGATTCATTGTATAATACTGGAAAACCTAGATTCACATATATTTGGGTTCTTCCCTTGCACACGCACACGCACACGCACACACATATATATATATATATAATAAAATATCATTGACATTCTCAAGATAAAGGAGAGATATAAAATTCATTCCATCCCTACTTTCAGAACATAGTCGATCGATGACACTCTATCTAAATGAGGAGGAAATTACAAATGTTCAACAATTTTTTTCCCAACCCTTTAATCACCATAAACCAACACATCACTTGCTGTACATCAAGCATGAACAAAAATACAACAAAATCGGATAGAACAACAGTTGCTATTTCTACAAACAGTGTGGCTGAGTGAGTGCCTAAGTAATTTTGGTCAGAGGGAGTGAGAGCGAGACATTCCTTGATTAATGGTGGTTGAATTTCTGGTTCGGCAATGCGGAGAGTGTATCACCATCTTTCCATTGGGGCACACCTTTGAATTCATGCTTTGCTTTATAACTGTACGACCCAACCCACGTGCTCGTCTTAAAGGACAATATCAGTTAACCCCGTATATATTTTTCTCACTTTGGAACTCTGGTTTAGCTATTTCTGCAAAGTACTACTGCCCAACCCATGTCCCAATTTAAAGGTCACCTTTGCCTATATAGTAGACCAAATTTATCAATTTCGCCCGTATGATAATTTCTCATTTATTTAAACCTCAAAGTTGTTTAAGTGCATCGTCCTATAATATACACCCTAAATTCAAACTTAAAACCTTAAACAATAGTAAATATTTTAAACATTAATGCAGTTGAGTAATTTCGAAAACTAAATTGATGTGAAAATATGATAAGAGCGAAAATGATAAATTATGTATACTACAGGAAAAAAAGTGACTCTTAAACCGATTATAAAAAAAAATTATACAAATGATCAATGATGTTTGATTCCTTTAGTTACAGCTTCGATGACTAGAGCCATTGGCCTTTGATCAATGACTTCATCAATTAACCCAAACTCTTTAGGTCTTCGGGGGTGTAATAAAACAATCCCTCTCAATATTCTTCTGAATCACATCGACCAATTGCCCCGTGTGCTTGGATTACAAAAGCGTTCAATGCATCCCAACACACCAGCGATTTGCTTGGTATGAATGGTGAGATCTTTAGCCTGGCCGCTGTACCCACCAGAAGGTTGATGGATCATGATAGTAGCATTGGGGAGGGACCGCCTTTCACCCTTGGCACCCGCTGTTACAAGGAGAGAAGCCATGGCTGCAGCTAAAGATGACAATTTAACTCGAATCCGACGGGTTCCGACCTGACTCGATAGGGTCAATTTTTTAAAATAAAAAAATTAGGTTCCGGTCGGGTCGAGTTGGCTTCGGGTGGAGGGGAAAAAAATCCGACCCGATCCAAGGATAATAATGTAATTTTCTTAATTTTTTATTTTTAATTAAGTCCTTATTTTATATCGGATCAGGTCGAACCGAATTTATACTCTAAAAATAAGGATCGAATCAAAGTCGGGCAGATGATATATATATTTTTAAGTTTGATCGAATTCAAGTGGATGATGCATACTTTTAAATCGGATTGGGTTGACTAAAAACCAGACATTAACCTAACCCGTTGCCATCTTTAGGTGAAACTTGCCCCAATCAGATTGTATTGATCAGAGATTTTATATACTCCATTGTATCATAAATCGCAAGGTCTACATTAAAAACAATAGTTTAATCTAATTCTTATCCCTATATTATGCTGAAATTTAAAACTAACTTATTTTAATTTTTTTCGATTGTCTACTTTAAAATTGTTATCGATAGTTCCAAATTTCAGCTATTATTTGTGTAATTTATCTTTTATTTTTTTTATTTTATTTTATGTATTCGCTATGTTATATCGACAATCTATTAATGGTTTAATGGTATTTTACTTTTAATAATTACATCTTAATTAAATAAAAATAAAAATAATAAAATATTAATCCCAAAAAATGTATAAAAGTTTAAGTGATTAATTTTATAGTTTATTCATGCTTTTGTTATAGTCTTAGGGGATTCATGAATAATAAAATAAAGCTAAAATTTTATTTTTAGTTTCTATATTATGCATAAGTTACTAATCTAATACTTATATTTTAATTTGGTTACTCTTAGTTCTTATGTTATGCAACAAAACCTATTAAGTCAAATTCTAAAATTAGTTATATTCAATGTATAAATTGTAGATTTAGTTATTGTTCGAAAAATTTGATCATTTTTAGTTCATATAATTTAGTCATATTGATCATGTGTGCTACTTGTAACAGAATAACGGATTAAAAATAAATGACTAAATTCTAAATATATATGCATACAGGGACTTGTAACAGAATTAGACCACGTTTATGTTATAGTTGGAGTTTTCGTCTCATCTCGTTGTTTCACTCTCCATTTTCTTGTTCCCCTCCGATTTTTCTCAAGTGATAATAAGAAGCTTAGTCCGTTTCTTTTTCAATTTCGTTTTCCCAATTTTTATTTAATGAATATTTGAGCCCTCCATTTTTTTTCCTGTGAATCTGTTTTGGTTAGCTGGAGTGGTTGTTGCGACACTCCCCAATGGCGATTGAAGAGGACGCAGAGAGCTGCGGGAGTAGAGCTGTGGACTCGTTGGCCCATGTGAATCCTCGACATCAAAGGCAAAAGCTTGACGTTTACAACGAGGTACTTAAGCGTATCCATGAGTCTAATTATGAGGAAGCCAATCTGCCTGGCTTCGATGATCAGCTCTGGCTCCATTTCAATCGACTCCCTGTTCGGTACTACGTCTAACCCTAGCTTTCTGCTTTCGGTCGATTCTGAACCTCTCTCCTTAAAATGATTGTTTGCTTGCTGTCTTGCTGATGATTGGAAGGGTAAATTAGATATAAGGATTCATGAATTTTACTATGATCCTTTTTCTTTCTTTTAAAAAATTCATTTTGTCGTTGGCAAAACGTTGAAAAAAAAGAGTTCAAATCAAATCAGAGAAACAGTTTTGTTTGTCTCGTTTGATCTTTTTCATTATCCTTCCACATTAGTCTAGTTAATGAAGCTCGAAATTACTGGTACTTCTTTTTTTATGAAAAGTTCAATAGTTGAGCTTATATTAAATTATCAGTTGTTCTGCCATGATGTTTTGAGATTTATGTTACTTTTGATAGATACGCATTAGATGTAAATGTGGAACGGGCAGAAGATGTTCTTACACACAAAAGAGTATTGCATCTGGCAGAGGACCCTGCTAATCGTCCTGTTTTTGAAGTTCGAGTAGTGCAGGTATACATTTTTGCGTGTCTGACACCTCTATAACTTAAGGATGTGGGATTTCTATTGACGTTTCACTTTGACCGTGATATACCCTATTACCCTTCTTGAAATCCTGGAGATTGAATGTAGCTTAGCTTTGACGATTAGTATTTTATTGATGAATGTTAAAAATAATTTTGTTTCATTCTGGTATCTTCTATAGGTTTATCCTGTCTCCACCACACCTTCTGTTGACTTTGTTCATTCTGATTCATCTGTAAAAGAAGATGCACAAAGTGCTTATCATTCAAATAGACTGGGGTAAGGCTCTTGTAGTTAAAATTAGTATTTCCATGGATTCTTTTTATGCTCTTCCTCCATATTCTTTCTAGACCCAAACTTAACTACGGTTTTCTCTTTTTGGGTATCCCTGCTGTTTATTTCTGTCTTTCTTCAGCATTCACCCACCGCCTACCTTTGGTTCATCGCCTCATTTTGAAGCTTTTTCTCTTCAAGCAACTGAAAGATAAAGACAGTGACGTGAATTCAATACCATGCCTCCGGTAAGAATTTGAATTGAGCACTTTTTTTTTAGTCTCGTACTACAAAGTGGCTTTTTTCTTTCTCTTCTGGTTATTGTTTGACACTAGGACCCTTGAGCTGAGCCCTTATCTATTTTCCTTGCCTTTTTTTTCCTTTAACTAATTCACTGCTTTTTGTTAATAGGTGCATAACTTGCCTTTACATTAAATAATATTCTCTAAGGTGGACTCTTGTAGGCCTATGCATGAGATCACCTTTTCAACAGTTGACCGGCCAAAACTCCTGAGTCAGGTAGTTGATGCTTCCACTTCTCCTGTCTTGATGATGCCTTCCACTGTGTGTTCTCAACTTCTCATAAATTTTTAGATAAATACTGCCATCCTCTTTTTGTTGCTTAACACGACTGATACTGGAGTTTCATTTCTTATATTATGCAGCAGAATTGATATTGTAATTAACCAATTTTCATATAGAAAGAAAAAAGATAAATTTTAACACTTCATTTACTGATTTTTTTTGAAAGGGATGCCATGGATATCACTCTTTATGTTGGCATTAGCTTTTGTAGAAACAGAATTTCTCATCTCTTGATTTTCTGCCTCTGCGTCAATTTAAAGGAAATGGTAACAACATTGTGGTTTAACAAGAGTTATTTGATGCTGAGACATGAGAGTCAAGTTACCGTAGAAGTTAACACCTCTGGTTATATGATACTCTTGTCTGGAATGATATGATGTCAGATTCATTTGAAATTTTATATATACATTTTACCATGTTCTTGTTGCAGGAAGATCCCATTTGGTATGTTTTTGTTGAAACTTTGTCTTGTAATGAATGATAGATATCAATGATTACTTTACAGTTGACTTCTTTACTTGCGGAGATTGGACTGAACATTCAGGAAGCTCATGCTTTTTCCACTGTTGATGGGTACTCTTTGGATGTTTTTGTTGTTGATGGTTGGCCTTTTGAGGTTTGCTCTTATATATGTTCACCCTAATAATTGGATCAAATAAAACATTGTTTAACTCATTAATCTTTTAGGAAATCGATGGGCTCAAAGATGCACTAGAGAAGGAAATTTTAAAGTCTAAGGTACTTATTGTTCTTCTCATTCCACCACTCCTATTGTGATGCCCATGAATGTAATCATATTTGTCTTTCTCTAGTAATCTTGAATCAAGCCTTGTCAGTGCTATTAGTGCTGCAGATGATTGCCGAATATGGCTAGTAGTCTTCCTCTTTGTTGGAATAGAATTTCTTTGTATATATCCAAATTGAAGCTTTGGCATTTATTCTTCTTAATTAAAGTGATTATATGCTAAATATAACTTTCCAGAAAGTGAAAGGTGAACTGTGGTTTCCACTTTTAGCTTATTTTGTCTGACCTCCAAACATATGCATACTCACTGCTTTTCGGAAGATCAACCCAACTCCTTGTACTTGATGATGACTTGTAAGACCATAGTAGCAATCATGTTGATTATGGATTACTGGAGCTGTATTTTTCTGCTTCCATTTGATTGGTTTCTATGTGGATGCAGGGGCCATCTTATCCTACAAAGAGTTCAAAATCTGCTATGACTGGGCTCGTCGAAGAAGGGGTATTTTCCTTACCCAATTGTCTTGAAATCCCAACTGATGGAACTGACGTATGGGAAATTGATTCCAGGAAGCTCAAATCGAAAACAAGATTGCATCTGGTTCATATGGTGATCTGTAAGTTTTGTCAGCCTCAAGCATGCTTCTTTTTCCTTTTGAATTGGGGAGAGTACAAATTCTAACTCATAACCTTCTTTAACATCTTCAGATACAGAGGCACATATTATAGTCAAGAAGTGGCTATTAAAGTCCTCAAGCCTGAGCAGGTTACTGGAGAATTGCTGAGAGAGTTTTCTCAGGAAGTTTTTATTATGAGGTTTGTTGGATCGGCGATATATTCTAATTGTTTTGAAGTGAACCAGTTGCTTATGGTGATAAGCATCGTCAATGTCTTCTATAGTTGGATGTTTCATAATAATACAAATTCAAGCCAAAATATCATAAACTCATATTAAAAAATTATCAGATTCTCTTACCTCTCTCCATGTAATACAATTGCTGAGATTCTTTTCTATGCCTTTCCTATCATCTCACCATTTTCTGGAATTATTTGTTAGCTTACATCACTGTATCAGAGCTAGATTCTTGGATTACCAGTTGTTTCTATGGGTTTCCAGAATCTTCTGGTTCACTAGACCAAGTGACTGTTTCTGATGTCTCAGATGATTCCATTTCTACCAGATAGGTAGGATTCTTGCCTGGCACCACAAAGATTTTGAGCAGCAATTGGTCAATTATTTTCCCTATTTCTGTTCCTAAAGTTTCAATACCAGTGCCCACCTTTGTATGGTTTTGTTAAGAAACTGGTTGACTGTTGTGCACAATTTTAGTTCAATTGTTTTGCTCCACCTCTCCCTAGATTTCTGAATCACTAGATGCTGTAAGTTCCACGTATTATGGTGAATGAATATTATACTGGGGAATATTGGTTATTTGGTACATAAAAAGTTAAAGGAGACAACTATTGATGCTGGTTATTCTTGAAAATGGGATAATTAGCTCTCAAAGGAGGGTTTGAACTTTGAACGTTTCAGAGGGACATAGCTTTGCGATAGGCTTTTTTTTTAGTTTGCAGTCTGCATATCATATATTTACCATGCACATTGCGTTTCAATTTTCTTGCAAAGCACCATGTATTTCTCTATTTTTGGTTTGATTTGTGGTTGTAATGAAGTCTGAACTCCATCATTTTCCTACTAGCCTCTAGTAGAACTAAATGATGTCATGTGTCCATATTTATATATATATAGTTTGTATATATTGGGTGCAAGTATTACAAGAAAACTTGAGGCAGGTATCATTTGGATATTTCATGGTCCTCACATATTATAGTTCAGTTTAAGAATTTCTATAGTTATTGAATGCATTAATGTTATAATCATATCATTGATTCCTTGGAAGCTGAGACTTATTGGTACTTATTTTCAAGGTGGATATTCACATGCAGTGGAATTTCAACCTTTTTCTTCTTTCCCCCCCCCCCTTTTCCTGTTTGTAGGAAAATCCGACATAAGAACGTTGTACAATTCATAGGTGCATGTACAAGAGCTCCAAACCCCTGCATTGTTACTGGTATAATCTAATGATGTTTCCAGCTATGATTTATTATGCTCTATACTTTTTTCTTTGGTGCATAAAATTTTGAAACTTTTGCTTCTAAAATGGTGTTGTTAAGTGTTTCTGTTTTTATCTTTACCAGATATTATCTATAATTATGTTGCTAGAAGGGGACAATTCTGGCTTTGGAGTGCAAACTGAGAGAGTGACACAAAACCTACCATTACGAATTTAGTGTCTGAATTCTATACCAAAATTTAAATATTTGGATGTGTATGCCTTTTCATCCCCTTAATTCTATGATGATACACTCCGTGGCTTTATAAAAACAGAAACATTTCCTTTTTTTTTATAGTGATATTTGTGATTTATCAGAATACATGGCCAGAGGTAGCTTATATGACTATCTGCATAAGCAAAGGGGTGTTTTTAAGTTGCCGTCTTTACTCAAAGTAGCCCTTGATGTTTACAAGGGAATGAACTATTTGCATCAAAACAAAATCATCCACAGAGACCTGAAAACTGCCAATCTTTTGATGGATGAGAATCAAGTAGGCTGTTTTTGTTAATCAAGTCACTGATTAATTAATTTTCTATTAGAAACTATTTTGTTTTTATTTTCCTTATGAATTTTTGACTGGGATTATAGTATACTGTAAATTGTATGATTGATTAACTTATGATATTTGTCTTAAAATTATTGGTCTGTCCTTTACAGGTTGTTAAAGTTGCCGATTTTGGAGTTGCTAGAGTGCAGGCTCATTCGGGAGTAATGACAGCTGAAACCGGAACATACCGCTGGATAACTCCTGAGGTATGCATTTTTTCTTGGACATTATATTTCTCTTTTGTATTCTTTACATCATAATAGTTTTAGCTACTCCGATGATCTTGTAATAAACTTAGCTATTTTATGTTTCTTCAAGATCATAAAAATACATGTTACGGTGTTCAGACTAATTCTGTGTCGGAACTAAAAAATCATTTTGTATGTGACGCTAACCCATTAAATATGATCATCTTCTAAATGATTACACTTTTTTATCATTTGATTTACCACCTTGCACTGTAGATTTTTTACTTATTAATCGACACAAACATGAATTTCAATTCTAGAAGGAGCTCTAATCTAATATTGCATCAACCTATCTTAACTAATGTAGGTTATTGAGCACAAACCATATGATCACAAGGCAGATGTTTTTAGCTTTGGGATAGCACTCTGGGAGCTACTGACAGGAGAAGTAAGACTCGTTATTTTGTGGAATGGTTCTGTTTTTTTATTGTGGATACTTGCCTGTGGCAAACTTTCTTTCTTCTACGAGTATGATACTTTGAGAATTTATATCTTTATGACTGATTTATTCTTACATTGCAACTGCTAGCTCCCATATTCTCTCTGGACTCCACTTCAAGCAGCAGTTGGTGTGGTGCAAAAGGTACTTTTCTTTTTGTACAAAAAAATACGAAAATTATTTTTTTGTGCTAAGGAGGATATTTTGTTTATAACAATCTAATGGTCTTTTCAGAATCTTCGTCCTGCGATCCCAAAGAATACAAACCCAAGACTAGGGGAATTGCTTGAGAGATGCTGGCAGCAGGACCCCACTCAAAGGCCTAACTTCTCTGAAATTGTAGAAATCCTTCAACAAATAGATAAAGAGGTACAATATTCATATGACATGCTTTTTGTTTTGCCTTATCAAACAATTCTAAAATGGTATACTATTGTGTCAGGTTGCAGATAAGGGGGAAGATTGCAACATGAGCAAGTCATTCGTCGGTGTTTTTTCATCTATGTTGAGGGGACACCATCAACCCTAATAGTAAAGAGGATGCTGTGAACTAAATGTATTGTTGTCTGACTGCATTGTACGTATTATATCGTTTTATATATAGCATTATGAATGATGAGCTATTCAGTACAGCAGCTTGCATTTAGAGAGATTCAGTTTTCAGCTATCCTAAGTTACAATTGCCCTCTCTTTGGTTCCAACTTTTCTTTCTTCTCTAAGCTGCTATGTGAAGCCCTAATACTTGATTCTTCATTTCTTCCGTTTTTGCAATCTGTAAAATGGATCATCTGAAAAGGTACAGATCATCATTATCACATTCCTGGATCGTGACTCGATCTCTTGTTTATTGCAATTTTGTGAAAAAGAGTACAGGAATTGTTGTACAGGAAATTTTTGCAATAGAAAATGTTATGACCTATACCTGTAGCAAACGGTGTTTATGGCTAGTTGAAACTGAAGGTGACACTGCAGGGCAAATCGGCGGTCAGTCACTATACTTGCCGAGGAGTTGGCGGGTTGGAACTCTGACCTGTAACCTGACAAGTGCATGCATGCAATTCATTGTTAGACGTGCTTGTTTTCTTGCATACGCCCCTCGGGCCACCGCTTGCAGCTTGACTAGGCTTCTCAAAGAGCTATATGCTCGTCTCGCCTGTTCATTATAATTTTCAATTATCAAAACCAGAACACGAAATGTTAAGTTTAGCCATGTCTTAGATGTTTGAAAAAGAAATGCATGTAGTTACAAGATGACCCCTGAAGAATGACTGGATTTTAATTGCTGCAATGTCCTCTCTGGTTAAACGTTTTGTCTGAAATGACGATCTAGACGAAGCTGAGATGTTGGGGAAGTCTCTAGCTTCTTTGATCGTTGGATGGTGACTTAGATTTCTGCTATGAATAATTGATATGTCTCTTTGGTGGGATCATTTGATGAACTTATTTCGAACTGCGTTGAACCAGTTTCTAGCGGTGCCAATATTTGCAAAGTCGGCTGGTTTTTGTTTCTATGTATCTGATTCGAGGAGGAGGAAGGGGGGGGGGGGACTTTAAGGCAAGGAGTTATGCCGTGCAAGCCATATAAGTGCTACTTTTTCTTGCTGAACAATGATCGTCAGACTAAGAACGTGGGAGGATGATTTTATTTAGGGTAAACTATTCGTATCACTATTTATTTTATTATTTTCCTTTTTCATTTGACCACCGATTTTAAAATTTTGTTAATCAGACCACTTAATTATTTTAAGTACATCAATTAAGTCATTTATCGTTAACACTTAATGAATAGGGTGATCGGGTTGTTAAAAGAATTGATATGATTACATATTTGATCTTCAATATCTATATATTCTATCAACTTAATTTTAATTTAATTAAATAAATTTAATCTTCATTTAGTTTGTGACATGTATCAATACCTAATTGGTATATTTATTCAATTTTTTTACATATATAATTACAAAAGTATTATTTAATAAATTAAATATAATTTAAAATTATATATATATTTTTTGTTGCCCTCCAGTTTCAAGGTTTCACCTTTATTAATCTAGACCGATTCGGGTTGTACACCTGATTTTGGTGGGTGAATTTCTGCATACACAATGATTCAAACCTGAGACATTGCTTAAGTGATATCAAGTTGATTACCACTTGAACCAACCATGTTGATTAATTATATAATATTTTTGTAACATTATTTTTAAAGAAATAATTTTGAAGATAACATTAATAAGAGTATAAATGAGTCCATAAAAAAATAATACTTCTACCGTATCCGGTTGTATCACAAGTGAATAAAAGGCCCAGCGTAATTAGAGTGCCAGGCCCAGTTCAGCGACATTTTCAACAGAGTTGGGTCTACGTGGAAATGGGTACATCGGCCATTTTCACCTCTTCTCTTCCTCCTTCCTTCTAGTTGACTCCCGACAGTCGACTATTGTTAGGGATTATAATTGAGTCCGAAAGTTTTAATTTGATTCGATCTAATAAAGTCAGATTTTAAAAAAATTTGGGTTCAAGTTGAGTCGAGTTAGATTTTTTAAGGAGTGTTGTTAAATGGAGGGTGAAACATTTTGACATGAACCAACTTAGGGATAATAATGTAATTTCCTTAAAAATTTATTATTTTCTTAATTAAATCCTTATTTTATGCTGGGTTAGGTAGGATAGAATTTATACTCAAAAAATTTGAGTTGGATCAAAGTTGAGGGGAAAATATATATTTTTCAGATCGGATAATGGCGTATGTACGATATATAATTTTTAGGTCAGATCAAATTTAGATAGAAGATTCATATTTTCAGATTGGGGAGTTGACCAAAAACCCGATCCATTACCCTCCCTAAATGTTGTCCGTTTCGCAATTTAATTGTTTGTATATCAAGTAAACTTCATTTTCTGATTTATCAACTACAAACTTAATCATTTTCAGACGGCTTAATATTAAAAATAAATATCGAAATTATATTCTAAATTGATTTTTGTTATCTAAAGAATTTTTTGTTAAAAATAAGTGTCTAATATTTTCTCCGTTACACTTTTACGTAATTACCGTGAAAAGGACAGTTAAATGACACGTGTCATGTTTATATTTTTATTTTTTAAAAGAATAAAATATTGTCTAAAAATAGTTTTTTAAAAAAATTAAACGTGACACGTGTTATTTAATGATTTTTTTAACAATATACCCCTAAAAATATAATTAGAAAAATTAGATACTTATCTTTAATTAAAAGTAATTTACATATAAAATTTAATTTTATGTATAATTTAGACATTTATTTTTATATTAAACATTTTATGATTAAAGTTCATACTTTTTTCGGGGGAAAGAACTTTATTATTTGAGTTTTTGGGTGACTGAGGATTATTCATGGTTGTTGACAGAAATGGTTTTCTTGAACTGGGTTCGACCTTCTCCTGAACAACAAAAATCTTGCATTAACAAGTAGTAAACCAAATACAAACTAGTTGATTTGTACATTCAAACTAGGCATATTTCCTTTGTTTCTTGTGGGGAATTTTCCCTTTTTGATGTTTATGTTATTATTACCAGGTCTGGAACATTCAACCATGACACTAAATACAAAGGAGCTACTGCAAAGCCGGTTTCCTGCATTAAGGAAGACAAGGAGCTCTCCAAAGATGGTTATTTAATCAACCATGCAAGGGTTTTTTGTTGGTTCTGGTTTTGAGACCTATGAAAAGGGCAAGACTGCTCTGCAGAACTGGAGGTTTGTTGTTTTTGCATATTGGGTTCCCCCCCCTGTATATGCAGATAACTAGTACTGAGAGGTATATCATGGCCATATATATTTTTGGTATTGTTTGTAGGCACTTTGGATTAGATCGGGCATTTGTTGATTCCAAGACTCCTATTAAAAGTGGGGAGAAGTTCTGTGTTTGTCTCAAGGAATTTCTGCCATGGGTCATGATGCCTCTCCAAGTGGTATGTGTAAAGGAGAACATAAGGGCTAAGACTAAGAAGACCGTTGCCTCCTTTGGCTTTGGTAGTGGCACATTACAAGGTCACCTATTGGTTAGTGTTTACTGCTTTTTTCTTCTGAGTTGCGGTTTTTAGTCTCAAAACAAAATATGACTTGGGTTTTTGGTTGGGTCAAGTTATTGTTTTCTTTTTGAGTTTGAAATGGCTGATTATCTGCATGAAGTGTTTTCCTGTGCCTTTTGAAAGTTTGTTGAATACAATCAGATTCTATTGATTGCTTATTGCTGCATATTACATAGCCTGATTGATGATAACATGGTTTGGATTTTTTGCTGGAAATCAGGCTGGGAAAGAACGGTTCTCGATCGAGCTGGACGAGAATGATCAAGTGTGGTATAGAGTAATTTCCTTCTCAAAGCCTGCTCGCTTCATATCATTTGTAGGTTACCCTTATGTTCAACTGAGGCAAACGTATTTCGCTCATCAATCTGTGAATGCAGTTCTGAAACATATTCAGTGACTGTATATATCGATTCTTATACTTGGTTTGTTTGAAACGAGAAATCGAAACTTTGAGCATAATAGCCTATATTCTTAGGAAAGTCTTTGAATCGGATAGTGTAAATGAGGTTCTGTTTACGGATATCCTTCATTTTGCAAGACAGATCATGGCATAGCTCACCTAGGACATCTTGTGGATTGTGAAGTTGAAAGTTAATAATATTAATAATTTAATTTAAAATTAATATCATTTCTTTGAGTTGCTCGCTAGTTTCTTGAGTCGGGTGTCAAGTAGTTTTGTTTCGGCTCATTAAGAATTCGAGTCAAGTCTATTCAATTCTAGTGATGACTGAACTTTACTCGAATCTAACACACTCATTTTGTCCCTACCTGTACTGATCCAGCTACCTTAAACAGGCCTTACTGGCAGCCATTTTCTAATAATTGAGGTTGTTGAAGATGCTCGTAAAAGCTTGTATTACATGACAAATTGGGTGGCACTTCATTAAACAAGGTCGTACACCAGGTACAAAATACATAGGATTCTCTGACATTATTGAATTGAAACAGGTCGATATTATATTCATGTCTATTTTTGGTGTTAAAAACAATGTAATGTGGATATGCAAGATTCATCGGTGGATCCTATATGTTAACCCCTAGCAACCGGCTGAAATTCATGGGAGCCACAAGTGGTTCTGATGCACCAAACAGAGTCAAAGCCGCCAACTCTGATGCCCTTTGCGTTGGATGGAACCGGTCCCAAAACAAGTACTCGTCGGGGTTCAAGCAAAAGCTTGCCATCTGATTGCAGTCATAAGTTCCATTCCCGCAGCAAGCTGCTGCAATGTTCTTGAAACCTGAATAAAACATGTTCATTGGATTGTCAAAATGATTATTTGTTCGTGTCGGGTAATAAGTAAATGCTTACCGAAGGCCAACATGTCTCCCATGAAGAAACTGGTCATCAGAAACGTATTCGCCATCGAATACTTCATGTCTTGGACTTGGGAGCTGAAGTTGTCTAATACGATCATCATGCTTAAGGAGAACTCTAGTGCAAGCTCTTGAGCCGGTTCGAAACAGCTATTGATACCAGTGAAGACGGCTCGAGCGAATGGGGTGCACCCGATTGGCGAACGGTTAAAACTGCGAACGTTTGTGCTCCGAGATCGTATAGAGTCTGTGACATATGTGGAAACATGTATAAAAGACGCACCATAGTTCAAGGCTTCAAGTGAACCAACTGAAAGAAGGGGAAATCATGGTCGAACCTTTATATGATACGCGTATGTGGATATCAGAGTGGCGTTGAACTCCAGTACCGACATTGGCGGCGTGGGGTTAAGCAGATATTCGAGGATGTCGTTGCTTCCGATGCTGATAAGAAAGAATGCTTTCGAAAGAATCATATCGGTTGCTTCTTCACTGCCTGTCATGTTGGTGATGTTTGAACTAATGGCTGAGAACTGTTTGATCTGATCCTCCAAGGAAATCGCCCTTTTCTGCAGATGTAATTATGTAATATGTAATTTAAGCCTTGAAGTTTATTTGAAGTTCACAGAACTAAAAAGATGAAAAGTCACGTACTACTTGTCCAGTATAGTTCAAATACTGGATCCTCCAGAGGCATAGTTGGCACCCTGCACTATTTTCTCCTGGAAAGTTGATGGAGCGTTGACAAGGTATAGAAATGGCGGCGGACTCTTCGTTAACCTGAGAAGAATAGCTAAACAAATTGATCAAAGGAGTCGTTAATACTTGTCATGATCACTAGCAAAGTGAAAAGCTAATGGCGGATTCCTACCTATCTGATCCGCAGTGTTAAGGCCGTTGCTGAACCTCCCCGTTGGCCTCGAGTGAGGGAAATCAATACCATTGAAGTAGAAATCTGCCCTGGCCAGGCACCCAGGAATGAAGTCGTTAGTACCGACATCAAGGGTCGAGTCCCCGAATATGTAGACGGCTGGTGGTGCTGCCAGTGCCGCTGCCGCCTCAGCACGGAGGAACAACGAAGTTACTGCAATCGACGCAAAAACACAAAGGAAACATGAAGCATACCTCTTCGCCATGCGACAGTGGCTATTTGACGCATAATCAAACTTGTGATTTGGAGTATTTATACATGCAGAATCAAACTAAAAGTTACAACCTGCAGGATGTGAAGACAGTGATTATGCAGGCGGAATATCCTGTGTAAAAGGATCCACAACAAGCACGAAACAGAATAACTCCAAATTGAATCTTGATGTCAAGGAAAAAACAAGAAGAAAATATAAGCAAAGGAATCATATGAGTAATTTTCGCCATGAATGATGTTTTGGGAGACGATGATGATTGGAAAAACTTATGTGGCGTGGCGACATGTGTAAGCTCGCAGCAGCTCCATTAGGCGGCTTAGTCCGACGTTAAACCACAATGTTGAAGGCGTGTCTTTAGTGGAAGTCATTTTCATCCTGCTCACATGCATGCTCCAAAAAAGCACGTAAGTTTGTTTGCTTTTTCCAATCACATGAAGCTTAAGACACTAACAAAAACCAATTTGACGACAAATCAAATCTAAAACAAGGTCGCTTATAGTTCCTTTCGGCCCTTAACATATGCGACAGACTGCAAGTTTAATAATTGGTTATTGCATAACCTTATAAGCTAATTTGATTCAAAAAGTTGTTTTAAATAAAATTTGAATCATGAAATAAGAATCGTCAGATACAAATTTTTTGAATCATCAAAGATTCACCTACAGTGAATATTAGAATAAACTACACGTTTAGTATCCTAACTATTATTTTGTTCTATTTTGGTCACCCAAAATTCTTTGCACCAAATCCATCATATCCGCAATTGTCGTACCATTTTTTACACTTCTTTCCTCCCCCTTGTTCTTCAATTAATTGTACCTGGCGACACGTACGGGCTTCACAAAATATAAAACCAAAATTGAACATGATTATTGGCTGTTAATGCATGGTCGTGGTCCATATGGTCGGATAATAAGACAAAAGCATACTCATTTTCCCATTGAAGGTACATAGCATTAGCATGGATGACATAGAAGACAAATTACGTGTTTCCCTTGCAGCCATTTTACACAGAAGCCTTTCATATGAACCTCTAGATTTCATCTACCCGTACTGGATGAGCACAAGCATGAGGCAGTATCCATAATACAGTCTTAACCCTTAAAAAGATTAGCACACATAGCCGAAAACAGCATAAGAGGCTTCTCATGTGCTAATTCTTGAATGCATTTGCAGTAACAGAAATTACGATGCCACAAGCCAATTTTTCCATATAATGTAGTGGCTCATTTTATCGATCAAATAGGGGTGTCAAATTGCAACAAATAAGAACTACAAACCAGAGAGACTGATATTCGAGGGCACTAGTTAGACGGCTAGCCCTTGTTCTCTAGCTTTCTTCAACCACTTGAGCGTAACCTCCAATGTTGAGTAAGCAGCAACATCATTTAGACTCTTACTCTCAACAGCATAGTCAAACACATCATATGCCTCTGCAACCCTACCCTCCCGACAGAGCGCTCTCACAAGAGTAGCATAAGAAGCAGTCTCAAGCTTCATACCAGCCGACTTCATTGCCCCGTATAACTCCATTCCTTTCTCCATCAATCTACATTTGCACAATCCATGAAGCAGTGTTATAAGTGCATGAATTTGGAGTACAGCCCTTTCTTTCCATCTCCTTCAACAAACAACAGCACCCAATGCATTCCCTTCTACACATTCCATTCATCAGAGACGTGTAAGTAACAGCATCAGGTAAATGCCCCGATTCGACCAAAATATCTAAATACTTCCTAGCTTCTTTTACTCTCCCGGATTTCGATAACCCGAAAATCAAAGTATTATAAGTCACAAGATCAGGCTCGACACCTTCCTCTTTCATTTTCTTATAAACCTCTATCGCTTCACTCCCTTTACTCAACATACAATACCCTTTCATAATGGTGTTATAAACAAAACAATCTGGCTTAAACCCTGACTCATTAAGCACACCAACCAATCTCATTGCCTCACGCAAATTCTTCGAATTACAAACATTATCAATCAATATGGTATAAGTAACAAGATCAGGCTTTATATCAAACGATCTCTTCATATCATCAATAAAACCGTAAACCGTGCTCAAAGTTCTACACTTGCATAATTCTTAACAAGAAAGTTGAACGTATAGGTATCAGGCGGAAACTGCTTTAAAGAAAGTTCTTTTACCAATTCGACCGCATGGTCGATGCGCCCCTACTTCGCAAAGAGACCGAATAGCGATATCGGTTGTGACCTGATTGGGTTTGAGCCCATTATTGACCATCATGTTAACTATCTGGTTAGCGGCGGAGAGGGAGGAATCAGGTGTTTTGCAAGATTGGGAGAGCAAGATGTGGTAAGTTGATCGGTCGGGAGAGAACAATGGTTGGGTTTTGACCATGTGATGAAGAAGGGAGATGGAGTCATGGAGGGTGGAGATTGAGGCATAGGATTGCAAGAGGGTGTTGTGGAAACGAAGATCGATGGAGGACTTGGTTGTGGCAACGATGTAGTTGAAAACCTCTTGGCGGATGAAAGGTCGGGAGATTTGAATAAGGTTTTGGCTTTGCCGGATGCTGAGGAAGCTTGGGGTTTCCTAGAATGTTGGGGCGGTTTTTCTTGGTGATTTTCTCGGGAATATGATTTGGGGTTGGGATTTCTAAAGGGAGCTTTCTAGTGAGGGAACTCGAGATCGCTGGACGAAAGGAAGGCGGGACTTTCCCCATTTTTTCTTCTTAGTGGGATTTGGTGAGTTAGGGTTTTGCAAAGGAAGTGTAGAAAGGTGGGAGGGAATGTGAATATGAAATGCTATTTATAAGGGCCCAATTTCAGGCGCGTTTTACCCAAGAATCACACAAACAATCAAATAATTATGTCACTTATATTTTGTTTAAATATTACCGATTTAGCACTCCTTCTAATAGAGTAATAATAAAGTGTATTTCTAAATATGTACCTTCTTGTGGTTCTATTCGAACTGACATCATAATGAAAAAACGTGGATCGGGGAATTTGACACATGGCGGAAGGCATAAATAATGATTCGTGCATTCCATTAAATTACCACCTACCCTTTAATACCGTCCAACTGCCCGTCCCCATCCCCTCGCTCGTATAAATATCTTCCCATACAACACTCAAACCACACCAAAAAATTTATAATCTCCCTTATTAATTCTTGTAGCAAGCTTTAAGTAAGTTTTGATGTCGTTTTTAGAAGCTATAATTTTTTATTATATTATAATCATTTAATAGTTTATTATTTAATTATTATTTATTTACTAAATTTCTTATTACTTTTTGCAGTTATAAAATGAAATGTGAGTTGCTACGTTTAAATAAGAATCATATCTCGAGTCATTTTGCCCATATGGTAATAATTTTAATTTTTTATTTTAATTATTGTGAATGTTTTATTCATTTTTATTATAAGTTTATATTTTAATTTGTATATTATTTAATTAATTAGAGGAATGATCGTATATTAGATCCATTTATTCGTAACGCTAAGTTAGAGATACCGAGTCGTGTCTGGTCGTATCTAGCTGAGGTTGGATTCGATTACATAGCTAAATATGAAGAGCACTGTAACCTTGAATTCAACCTTATTTCTGCACTAATTGAGAGATAGAGACCAGAGACACACATATTTCATCTTCCGTGCGGGAGTGCACTATTACGTTGGATGATTGTTGAAACATTTTTGATATTTCGATATAACAAATTAAGTTAAATGGATTTTAAGATTTTCCAAATGATTTTCTAAGTATATTCGATATAACTATTCGAATATCAAAACATTACTCCAAATATTTCAAAAATCATTTTAATCCTTACTTAAGTGTAAAATTAAGTTTTAATCATAAAAAATTTCAAATAATCTTACAAAGTATTTCGAACCAATTCAAAGCCAAAAATTACATATTGCTCAGAGGGAACCGATTCCCCCCCATAGGAGGAACAGATTCCCCTAAATGGTTTTGGCCCCGAGATTTCCAGAATGCTCGGAGGGAACCGATTCCCCCCATAGGAGGAACCGATTCCCCCCTAAACAGTTTTGCTCCGAGAATTCCAGTATGCTCGGAGGGAACCGATCCCCCCCAAGGGGGTACCGATTCCCCCCTTGTACAACGGTCGAAATATTTGAATTTTACACTTAGGAACCGATTCCCTTCAAGGGGGAACCGATTCCCCCACGCTCCAAGCTGTTTTATTAAATGTTTTCACACTAAAACAGCTATAATATCTTTTCTAATCATCCCCAACGTTCAGAAGTGATCCAAGGTGTATTTAAGCAAGCTTAGAAGCCATTGATCAACAACAAGAAACATCAAGCAACTAGAATCAAGAGAGAATCAAAGAGAAATCATCAAACCTCAAGTTTCAGCATTTCAAGCCTATTTTCATTCAATATTCATTTTGCTTTCAAGAACACTTTTTGTGCTCAATTGTATTCATCTTTGAGTGTTCTTTTCTTTGTTCTAGAATTGTGCAAACATCTTACCTTGTGAGGTTTTCTTGTAAGTTTGCAAATTTGTAATCTTCTCTTTGGGAAAAAGAGTGTTCTCAAGAGTTGGGGTATACTCTTGAGGGAATTGTAAGGTTATCTCTTTGGCCTCAAAAGAAAGAACAAATTAGTGAATTTGTTGGAAAATCCTTAGTGTGGATAGCTAAGGTAGTGGACGTAGACTTTATTTGAGAAAGTCGAACCACTTTAAATCGCTGTGCAATTACTTTCAATTTTCTGCAAAAGCTTCCACAAAAATTTTAATTGCCAATTCACCCCCTCTTGGCCGATTTCGTCAATCGATTAACTCAACAATTGACATCAGAGCCTAACTCATTTGAAGGTTTTATCGCCTCTTGAGTCGATTCGGGAAGAGTTATATCGATTATTAAAGTCACCAATGGCCTCCGCTTCAAACTTCGACTCCGGTCTCGATTCGATGCCCGTCAACAAGCCTCCTTTCTTCAATGGAGCTAACTATGCCTATTGGAAAAATAGAATGACTTCATTCAAGCAAGTGACATGGGAGAATGGAATGCTGTAGAAGAAGGATACATCAAACCTCTCACTCATCCAAGGTTGTGGAGTGAAGGAGAGACAAGAATGTTCCAGCTCAACTCCAAAGCCATCCATATTATATTTTGTGCTCTTGGACCAGATGAATACGGAAGAGTTTCATCGTGTACAACCGCCAAAGAAATATGGGACAAACTTCAAGTCACACATGAAGGTACAGATGAGGTAAAGAAATCAAAATTAGTATTCTAACGCATAGCTATGAAAATTTCAGGATGAAACCAAATGAAGACATCAAAGCTATGACGGATAGATTTTCAACAATTGTCAATGGTCTCAAATCATATGGAGAGATCATCTCAAATGAAAAGCTTGTGAGGAAGTTAGTCTACTCCCTCCCAAAATCATGGCAATCAAAGAAGACGGCAATCATCGAGTCTAAGGACATATCGTCCTTAACTCTTGAAGAACTTATCGGTTCACTCCTCACTCATGAGATGATGCTTGAAGATGAGGTGGACCTTGATAAAGTTGAAGAGACACCAAAGGAAAGGAGAAGAAGAAAAATATTGGAGTTGCTCTCAAATCCACAAAAGAGAGTGATTCTAATAATGATGATGATGGAGGAAATGGCATTGTTTGCCAAACGGTTCAGAAAAATGATGAGAACTTACCAAGGAAGAAAATTCAAACGAAACGAAGGCCTCAAAAATGAACCAAAAGAGAAGGACCCAATCATATGCTATGAATGCAAAAAGCCGGGGCATGTCAAATATGATTGCCCATAATTGAAGAAAAAGGGTCAATCAAAGAATAAGCACAAGGCTCATGTGGCTACATGGAGCGATGAAGAAATTTCCGATGAAGAGGAACAAGAAGTAGCAAACTTGTGCTTGATGGCATTCGGGGAAGATTCTAAGGTAACCTCTAACTCATCCGATTTTGATGATTTATCTTATGATGAGTTATTTGAGGAGTACAATGGGTTGGCTTCGGATTATGAGAAATTGTTTTTAAAAATAAAAATGATGTTTCAAAATTGAAAAATGAAAACAAACTCATATCCAAAACCAACAACGATCTTGAAAGTAAAATCAAAGATTTGCAAATCAAACTAGAAGAGTTTGAAAAGAAAAATTTAGATTTGCAAATTTACTTTCAAAGATCAATGATGATCATCAAAAGAAAATTGATGATCTTAAAACTTCTTTTGATAAAGTTGGAACAAAACATTTTGAAAGAGGTGGAAATTCAAAATCCAACTTTGTTAGAAAAAGTTTTAGAAACTACAATCATAGAGGTCCCCAAAGAACCTCTAATGGAAAAATCATTAGAAGTATGTGGGTTCCTAAAGAACTCATTACTACTAAAGATAAAAATATCCTACACAAATGGATACCTAAGGGGACTAGGATTTTGGAAACTAATGAATATGGACCCAAAAGAATTTGGGTACCAAAAATCAAAAATTAATCTATGTTTGTAGGGAAAGGAGCATTGCTACAAGGCACGGGAAACAATTCAAACTCATGGTACCTTGATAGTGGATGCTCAAGACATATGACCGGAGACAAAACCGGTTCATTGAGCTTAACGCCAAAATGGAGGAGAAGTGACTTTTGGAGACAATTCAAAAGGTCACATTGAAGGTATTGGTACAATAGGTAATACCTCTTCCATACAAATTAAGAATGTTTTATATGTGAATGGATTAAAGCATAATCTTTTGAGTATTAGTCAATTATGCGATAAAGGATTCAATGTCTTATTTGAAATTAATGGTTGTAAAGTTATTGACATTGCATCTAATCAGATTATGCTTATTGGTCATAGAATAGGAAACATTTACATGGTGCATTTAGATTCTATTGATATGACTAATTTATGCCTAGTTGCTAAGGATGAGCATGATAGTTGGTTATGGCATAGGAGACTAGGTCATGCTAGTATGAGTGTTTTGCAATGGTTAATTCAAGGAGACTTAGTAAGAGGGTTGCCTAAGCTTAAATTTGATAATGATAAAATCTGTGATGCTTGTGCTAAAGGAAAACAAAAACGAGTTTCTTTTAAATCTATTAATGATGTATCAACTAGTAGAGTATTACAATTGATCCATTTAGATCTTTTTGGGCCAACTAGAACTACTAGCTTGGGAGGAAAACAATATGCTTTTGTCTTGGTAGATGACTATTCTAGATACACTTGGGTTCTATTCTTAAGTACTAAATATGAAGCATTAGAAAATTTCATCACATTTTCAAAAATAATCCAAAATGAAAAAGGTACTATATCACTAGTGTTAGAAGTGATCATGGAACTGAATTTGAAAATCTTGGATTCATTGAGTTTTGTAATTCTAATGGTATTAGCCATAATTTTTCAGCACCTAGAACCCCTCAACAAAATGGAGTTGTTGAGAGGAAAAATCGAACTTTAGAAGAAATGGCTAGAACCATGCTTTGTGAAAATAATTTGCCAAAATATTTTTGGGCGGAAGCCACAAATACCGCTTGTTATGTTGTAAATCGAGTAATGATTAGGCCAATTTTAAAGAAAACTCCATATGAAATTCTCAAAAATAAAAAGCCTAACATTAGCTATTCATCCTTTTGGATGTAAATGTTTTGTTTTAAACAACGGTAAAGAAAATCTTGGCAAATTTGATGCTAAAAGTGATGAAGGAATTTTTCTGGTTTATTCCTTAAATTCTAAAGCTTATCGTGTATTTAATAAAAGAACTTTAGTTGTAGAAGAGTCTATACATGTTGTTTTCGATGATAATCCCCTTCCGAGGAAGGATTCTTCTGTTAATGATGATGTAGGTATTGTACAAGCAAATGACGTTAGACATGACGTTGGAGAATCATCATCAAAGGAAGAAACAAAAGATGAGGAAACTCATGATCCCCTCGAGAATCCAACCATTGAAGAAAGGGAAGTATCTTTTCCAAGAGAGTATAACTATGTCAAGGATGGTGAAATTATAGGTGATCCATCAAAAGGGGTAACTACTCGATCTTCTCTTAGAAATATCTGTAATTATGTTGCATTTATTTTATGCATAGAGCCTAAGAACATCAAAGAAGCATTAAAAGATGAACATTGGATTATGGCTATGCAAGAAGAATTAAATCAATTTGAGAGAAGTAAAGTATGGACATTAGTTGAAAGGCCTAGTAATAAATCTACTGTAGGTACTAGATGGGTTTTTAGAAATAAACTTGATGAAAGTGGTAATATAGTGAGGAACAAGGCTAGACTTGTTGCTCAAGGCTATACTCAAGAAGAAGGCATAGACTATGATGAAACATACGCTCCCGTAGCTAGGATGGAAGCAATTAGAATGTTATTGGCATTTGCATGTTTCAATGAATTTAAATTATATCAAATGGATGTTAAAAGTGCATTTTTAAATGGTTTTATAAAAGAAGAAGTGTACGTGGAACAACCTCCAGGTTTTGAAGATTCAAATTTTCCGAATCATGTTTTAAAATTGACAAAAGCTCTTTATGGTTTAAAACAAGCTCCTAGAGCTTGGTATGAAAGATTGTCAAATTTTTTAATTGAAAAGATTTTTTAAAAGGAAAGGTTGACACTACATTGTTTTTAAAGAGAAAAGGTAAAGATTTATTAGTAGTTCAAATTTATGTTGATGATATAATATTTGGTTCTACTAATGATGTTCTTTGCCAAGAATTTTCTAAGCTAATGCAAAGTGAGTTTGAGATGAGCATGATGGGGGAGCTCTCATTTTCTTGGGACTCCAAATCAAGCAAAGAAAAGATGGCATCTTCATTAATCAAGCTAAGTACGTCAAAGATATGCTCAAGAAGTTTGGACTGGAAAATGGGAAACCTCATAACACTCCAATGAGCTCTTCAACAAAGCTTGACTTAGATGAAGGAGGTAAATGTGTAGATGTTAAATTATATAGGTCAATGATTGGCTCTTTGCTTTATCTAACTGTAAGTAGACCGGACATTATGTTTAGTGTTTGCTTATGTGCTAGATTTCAATCATGTCCTAAGGAATCACATTTACTAGCTGTTAAGAGAATCTTTAGATACCTTAAGGACACTCCTAGTTTAGGACTTTGGTATCCTAGAGACTCTAGCTTTAGCTTGCATGCCTTTTCTGATGCGGATTATGGAGGATGCAAATTAGATAGGAAAAGCACCTCCGGTACTTGTCAATTCCTTGGAAATGTTGATTTCTTGGTTTTCAAAGAAACAAAATTGTGTTGCATTATCTACCACTGAAGCGGAATACATTTCAGCCGGTAGTTGCTGTGCACAAGTTTTATGGATGAAACAACAACTTTTTGATTATGGAATTGAAGTAGGTATTATTCCTATCAAGTGTGACAATACTAGTGCTATTTGTCTCACTAAAAATCCCATCCAACACTCTAGAACTAAGCACATTGAAATAAGACATCACTTCATTAGAGACCATGTCACTAAGGAAGATGTAGTTATAGAATTTGTTGATACTTTGCACCAATTAGCGGATATCTTTACAAAACCCTTAGACAAGGAAAGATTTTGGACACTTAGGAGAGAATTAGGTTTGACCAACCTATCTTCACTTAGTGTTTAAAATAATTTTAGCACTTTTAAAAATCTTGAAAAATGCTTATAATAATAATTTTTGATTGCATTCTTGCTATTAGTTAGGGGGAGTTTGTGATTTTTAATGAAAATTAATTTTATGTTCAAAAATCGATTAAAGATTAATTTAATTGTTTGAACATAATTAATTTTTGATATATGAGTTGCCAATACCACTAGAAAAGATTAATTTAGCATTTTGTGCTTAAAAAATCAGATTTTAGCATTTTGGTGCAGAGGGAATCGATCTCCCCCCTGAGGGAACCGATTCCCCCTTTGAAGGGGAACCGATTCCCCCCCACAGGGGAATCGATACCCCTGGGGTTCTGTTAAAATCGGACAGAACCTTCAAAACACCCAAAACCCTCCTTTGTTTTTTCTCTTCTGCCGTTTCCTCTCAACTTCTCAAATCTCCATTTTTGCCTCAAATCAACGATATCAATCGGAAATCACTTCAAATCATCTCCTAAACTTGCAATCATCATTAAAATCGTGCAAACAACATCTAAATCCCCTCAATCTTCATCTTTCAAGGTAAATTTTTCTAAACTCTCTATTTCATTATTTTTGAACATAGGATTAGTTTCAATTAGTTCTAGGTTGAAATAGTGATCGGGCATTGATTATTTAGGGATTAGAAACTAGATGTTACAACTAATTTCATCAAAAACACAAGAATTTTTCAAATTTTTTTAAATTTTCGAAATAAAAAAAATGTTATTTTTCAAATTATTGTGTTTTGATTAAATTATGTTGTTGTTATGAAAAACTATACATATATTGTTTCTCAAAACCATATTTTTCAAAAGTTTTTCAAAAACTTTGCCCATTAGGATTGATTTAGAGAATCTTGAAATATTGAGGACTCATTTGAGTTTTGGGATTAATTGAATTGCATACATTTGTTTTAAAATTGCAGGTTATTCTATCTATTCCGATTTCCTTCACCATGTCAAATCCTAAACGTCCTAAGTCTTCATCTAGTCGTTCTAGTCGTCAACCAATCCTCCTCCTATTCCTCAAATCCTATTCCAAATCTTGATCCTAACTTGACTATCCAAAATTCTTGTTTCAATCAACGGGTCCTAAAGATTATCGTTATTGGTTTTACCAATATTTTGACTCGTATAAGATTAGGGAAGAACGTATCCCATCTCTTCAAACTATGGTTGATATTAACTTTAAATATCTCCCTATCTTGCACGAATGGAAATTTGATAAACTTTTCGAACTTGAACCCATTGTCTATCATCAACTTGTTCGTATCTTCTACTGTAATGCCGTTTGTATCAAAAATCGTGACAAAACCAAAACCATAGGAGTGCGTTCCTACCTCTTAGGTCAATATTTCCATCTTGATCCGGATTACATAGCCAATGCCTTAGGCTTGGACAATGAAGGTTTATCAAACGAAAAACAAGTTTTAGGCTCACGATATAAACGGAATGATAGTGCAAGTGTTTTAGATCTCCATGAGCGTTTCCTTCATCTCATGATCACTTGGTGGTTTCGACCATCCGGGGGTTGATATTCAACTCTTAGAGCTTTAGATCTTTGGTGGTTGCACTGTTTTGAAAACAATATAAAAATAAACCTCTCCGAGATTATCTTTGCTGAAATTGTTGAAACCGTTAACCTAGTGCCAAATAAGAAACTCTGTTCTTCACTAGTTTACGGTTGTATTCTTAGTAATCTCTTTTCTAAAGCTGAACTTCGAGTTGGTCTAGATGCCTCATTTCCTCTTAAGAAACAAATCAATCTTCTTTCTTTAACAAGAGCGGGATGGGTCAAAAATAAGGAAACCGGTGCATGGGTTCGATCTTCTACTCCGGGAGCTAGTTCTTCACAAGCTCCACCCGAAGCTGACGAAGATCCCGAGTTTGAACAATTAATGAGGGATATTGATGAAGCTGAAGAAGAACCTGAACAACCCGAGGAGCACGCACAATAATCGATCAAATGCCTCCATATTTCAATCCTTTATGGAGACATTTGATTTCCGTTATGCTACAATGGATTCGCGCTTTTCCTCTATAGAGTCTCATTTATCCACAATGGGAGCTCAACAATTAGAGATTCTTCAGGAGATGCGTGCAAACAATGAAGCAACCAATGCTCGTATTAATGAACTAACTCATGAAATGGCTGCTATGCGAGGTTTTCCTCCTACCGATCCGGATGCTTGATTTTGTGTTTAGCTTTACATCTTTGAACAAAATGAATATTGTTTCAACATTTTGAATTGTTGATTTTGTGGATCGTTGGATTTTGGATTTATGAATAGTGTGAACTTATATGTTTTATTCATTTTTGCATCATTTACATAATTATTAGCAATATGACCAATTTTGCCATATCACATTATTTATGAATATTGATTATGAAACTAATGGCTAACCTCTCTTTGATTGTGATCTTAGCAGCTTAAGCTTATAA